>NC_140591.1:1093932234-1094625984 GCF_964204655.1 Triturus cristatus | reverse complement strand
CCCACAGTACCGGACGCCCACCAGGAAACACTGGAGGGTCCCCTCACTCTGGAGGAAATAGGAGACGCAGTGGCCTCATTGGCCTCTGGCAGGGCGCCCGGACCGGATGGTCTCCCGGCAGAATACTACAAAGCATACCGGGAGTCTCTGGTGCCCCGTCTGCACGCGTTATATATCACAGCCCTTGAGGAGGCCACCCTGCCTGCCTCCATGAGGGAAGCCTACCTGATCTCTTTCCCCAAGCCAGGGCGCGATCCTACTCATCTAGGGTCCTATCGCCCCCTCGCCCTCCTCAACACCGACTACAAGATCCTGGCCAAGGTCCTAGCGGAACGGTTGGCCCCTACCGTGCCTGTGCTGGTACACAAGGACCAGAATGGGTTTGTGCCGAAACGCAGTACCTCGCTCAATCTTCGCCGGTTCTTCCGGGTAGCCGTACACGGTGCGCAGCACTGGCCACGGGCGGGCTGTCTAGTGTTAGACCTCGAGAAAGCCTTCGATAGCTTGGAATGGGGCTACCTGGTGGCATCCCTCTCACACTACGGTCTAGGCCTTGGATTTCTGCAAATGGCGGCGCTCCTCTATCGGAACCCTGTGGTCCGGGTGAGAACTGGCCCGTACGTTTCTGAGGCCATCTCGGTTGGCCGCGGTACCAGGCAGGGATGCCCCCTTTCACCCCTCCTTTTCGCGCTTGCCATCGAGCCCTTGGCGGCCACCCTGCGGAGGGTATTGACGGATGGCATTCCAATGGGCGACGCCACCCACCAGGTTTCCTTGTATGCGGATGACCTCTTGATCTTCGTGCGGGATGTGGCGAATATCTCAGGGGACCTTGAACGGGTTCTCACGGAGTTTGCAGCGCTCTCCGGGTTAAGGGTGAATGCAGCCAAGTCGTGTCTCTACCCGTTCCGGGATGATACATTAGACCCCCGGTTTCAACTGGGAGGTGTGCCTGTCCGGTGGCAGCCAGACACTTTCCGTTACCTGGGCATTCAGGTGTATCGGCGATCCGCCGACTTAGTGGAGGGTAACTTGGGCAGGGCGGTGACGGCGATCAGGGCCCAGATGCGGTTTTGGGGCACCCTTCCCCTTGCAGTCACTGGTCGCATTGCACTGATCAAGATGGTGGCCCTGCCCAGACTCCTCTACTACTTTGCCAATCTGCCGACCTATATCCCGGCGTCCTTCTTCGCCGACCTGGAGTGCTCCCTTAGAGATTTCGTATGGGGCACCGCACGACACAGAGTGGCGCTCTCTAAGTTATACCTCCCCACGGGTCAGGGGGGACTCGCGATGCCCTGTTTTGCGCACTATTACCTAGCAGCACAGCTGCAATGGGTGGCCAGGTGGCTGGCCGACCGGGAAAGGGACGACACGGCGTCCGTGGAGCCGCCGCTCCCCCTGACAGATGTCATCGCGCTGTTCCATCCGACGGCCAGAGTGACCAAGCCAGGGCCCCTTTTAGTGGCGGTGGCCTGTCGGTGCTATCGGCGAGCCCTCTACCTGACACGGTCACACATTCCATACGCCCCTGCCATGCCGATTGAGGGTTCACCTAGCGGTCGTGGGATATTGCGCTCGGCAGAGCTTGCCGACTGGCACGCGGCGGACATTTGCACGCTGGGGGACCTCTACCGCGACCGTACGCTTATACCGTTCGCCCAGCTGGCGGAGGAGACGGGGCTACCGGCCGGTCAGTTCCTCCGTCACCGCTCGCTGGTCGCGACGCTGACGAGTCGGTGGGGTGCTCTTCAGGAGGAACCGGCGCAACACCTCATGATGCAGTACCTCCACGTCATGGGACGGGGCGGCCCCATGACTCGCTGGTTCGCGGCCTCCTTGCGCATGCTGGTGGCGGCGGACCTGTCTCCGCTACGGGGTAAATGGGAAGTGGACCTGGACCGTCCCCTGACCGACAAGGAATGGAGGGATACGCTCCGGGGGCCTACACGGATCCCCAGGAATCTGCGGTTTCGCCAAATCCAGTACTTCATACTACACAGAGCATATCTCACTCCCGACTCCATTAATCGCTATTTCCACCGGGCGGACGCTGAATGCCCACGCTGCAGGGCTCTGGATGCTGGGCTAGTACACATGTTATGGAGCTGCCCAGTGCTCGACTCATACTGGCGTACGGTGCATGGAGCGCTACGTACTTGCGCCGGTCCGCTGGCGCAGCGAAATTGGCCCGCCTGTCTGTTGCACTTGTTTCGTAGGACTCCCCCCACGAAGGTTGCCTGTCGCTTCCTCGATCTGGGCCTGATTGTGGCGAAGCGGTTAATTACCAAGCGCTGGAAGGCGCCTGAACCCCCTCGGGTGCAGGCGTGGCGTAGTTCCTTGCTGGTGTGGGCGGGGGCGGAGGGCACAGCTCTCTTGCGGGAGGAAACGCTAGGCCTCAGACTCACACCCATAGCGAGTCAATGGGACGTACACGTGCAGGTCCTGATGCGGCTGGATGGGGATGCCCTGACACTCTGTGGGACACATACTGCGGTGCCACTTCCTGGTGGGGAGGGGAATGGAGGCGCGCCTGGGAGATCCACTCCGGGGACTGACGGGGAGGTCCCAATCGAACCTGGGGGATGTGCGGACACTGACATTTGCCTCCCATAGTATGACCTGTCACGGGGGATGGGGGGACCGGGGTTTGGGGGGGGGGGTGGACCGGGGGGGGGGGTATCCTGAGGGTCGTATGGTCTAAGATCGAACCTGCTGCTGTTGTCTCTGATGGACTGCTTTTGTTTAATCTATCTTCTGTGTTCTAAGTTCGGCTGTTACATGAATCTGTTCAACTGCGGGCGGTGGCCCTGATACTTATTTGATTGCATCAATCCACGCCTCGTAGTGGCGCTGGATCTGGCGGATCACCACGTTCACAATTAGCGGATACTCCTCTGAGTACCGGACTCATTGCCTGTGGGCTATTACATTCATGATGTATGTTATGTCTATATCAACAAATGCCAATAAACAGATTTCATAATAATAGAGCGTACCCGATGCTGGGCAGAATTAATAAGATTTTCCCACAGGGCAATGCCACTTGTCCTCGTTGTGGGGCCCCGGGGACTGAATTGTATGTGGTTTGGGACTTTGTGGGGCTCACAACTTACTGGGGTGAGATTCTTGCACTGCTCAATGATGTTACCAGTCGCACTATGATTGTAACACCAGTGAGATGCCTGTTGGGTTACTACCCAGGCACTGTTAAACACAAGATCACTTCCAAGTTTTTAGATTTGACGCTTATCCTGATTTGGCAACAAATCACTATCCATTGGAAGTCGGTGTTGGGTCCTACTGTGGATGGGTGGAAAAGGGAGATGTTCCGATGGATGGACTACGAAAGTGTCACCCTTCTGAGAGACTCGAAGAGGTGGTGTGGGCTCTAAAAAAGGGCATGGAAGAACCTGGTGAAAAAGTTGAAAGCAGACAACAGGGTCACAGTTGATGATATGGCTTTGGGGGACCCTCAAGCTGGTGTACTGAATTATTGCATCATGAGGGCACTAGTGAGGGGGGTATGAGGTTGATGAACGTAGACTGCTGATTGAGTGCATGCCAGGTCCCCCTGCTGGGTGGTGGCACCGTGCATGCCCCCTTCGGGGATTTTTTCTGCCACTTTGTGGACAGCGCAAGCAACTCTAGCTTGACCTAGCTTAAGTTGATGTAAGAAGCCATACTGAGTAGGCTGGGTGGGGCATGGGGGTAGATGGTTTGGGGGGGGGGGGGGGGTGTTTAAAGGGAGGGGTGGGTAGTTGGGGAACTGGTGCTTCTCATGAAGTAGATGATGGAGCTGGTAGGGGATCCGTAAGGTGTGGGTTGCCCTGGGGATTGCGCTGGGATCACTAACTTTCCGTAGAAGGATGCTGTCCTTATTGGTGCCTTACAGAGAGGTACTGCCAGTGGTTGCTGTACTTGTTAATGGTCCTCATCTCAGATTGTACTGTCAGGCAAATGGTAAAGTTTGTTTACTAAAGAAACTAAAGATGTCATAAGAAAAGTGATTAAAAGTGCCCATAAAAAATAAAGTCAATCCATCTGTTTCAACTAATAGAAAGGTATGATGCAGTCTGTCTTGCGTCATAGCTGAACCTCTGAGAACATGGACTCCCTCAGTGACAACATGATCATGATTTCTGGTAAGGAGGTTGTGAAGCTCTACAGAGCAGATATTTTTACCAGGTGGCTATGGAGCTGCACACATTAAAGTCACAAGCTACTTCAAGGCTAAATTATGTTCCTAGTGGTGAAAACTATAATAATTTATGTGACAGAAAAAGCAATTCCTACTGAATTTCTACCATCAGGCAAAATGATACAATATGATTGATAGCAACAGTCAAACATGTGCTTCAAGAGTGACTGCTTATAGGCACAATAGCAAAAGTGTTTAGGATAAAGCTTAGCTGCTGTATGGGGTTATCCACAAACAAAGTGAGGAAATGTGCCAAACCAAAAATATGTAGTGCAAGAGATGTACCTTGGTACTAAGAATAGCAGTTGAAGATCAACTAAGGGAGTTGCTGAGGAAGGGCAAACCGTGGCTAGTGGAAGCAATCAAATGGTAGGTAGCTTTGTGTTTCATTGCAAGGCAGAAGGACAGACCTGAAAATAAGTGAATTTAGATAGCTTTTCATTATCACAACTCTGGTATACGTGGCTATGCTGTGGGAAGTGACATTGTTTATCACCACTGATCTTAGCCAATCAACAGGTTAAACTTAATTCTTCAAATCATGGTTTAATCGCGTTTGTTACACAGGCATTCTGGTGTAAAATATCCAAATTTTAACCACATTTCACCTAAAATGTATTAACTGAGGGACTCTGTAAAGTTGGTACTGGAAATTTGGGCTGCGTAACAGACTTGACATGCATGTGCACTTCCCTAAAGAGGAAAAACTTTTTTCCCAATGAACTGCCATATTTGACATTGTTTTGCTAGCTGCTTAAATGCCAAATTTAAAATGTGTGACTACAGAGAAAACTTATCCTTCTCACAGCTGGGGTAAATCCTGTGACATGAAGCTTAAGAATAGCTGTGTGGCACTCCAGGCTGGGATTAGATGTTGAAGAGGGATGTGTTCTGCGTTATAGAAGTTAGAAGAAACTAAAGTGATTATACCCTTGACTCCCATCCTTTTGACTGACTTGCCTCTGGAACCTTTGCACACTGTGGACCTGAATTGTTTGTGTGATCGAAAACTCATGTCTGTAATATTGCAAGTATATCCTTATTTCTGATTCCAAGAGCACTGTATTAAAAGAAGTATTGCCATATAGAAACTGCAGGACAAGGGAAGTGGTCTTCAATTGGTAAGGGGTTCCTGTCTTGTACCTTTCAACACCAGGGTGCAAGTGACCCTCAAAGAGATGTCTTCATATGAAAGTGCAAATATCATAACATCACAAGTACATCAGCTGCGCCGTAAAGCAATGGAACTATTAAGCATACAAATCTCCCTACAATGGGGCTGCTAGACAGCTGCGGTCGCACCATAGTGATAGAATAAAGTGTTAGCATGATGAAAACAAGAATACTGATTAAATACTTCACATACACGGTAGAGATTCCCTTTGAGGTGCAAAGAAGAATAAGACCGCATTTCTTATTTTTGTCTGGATTGGATGGAAAGGGCCAAAAGGATGAAAAATACTGGTGACACCGTCAGAACAAAATAGGAGTGCGCATCAAAAGAACTGCAAAGTGAACACATTTGTAAGGTAGAGTGTAATGGAGTGAACACTTATTTGAGCAAGGCAGTAAGTTTGCATATTGCAATATGAGGGTAGATTGCCGTCTATTGGTGCAGAATAGTCCAGGGTTCCACCATCTACTAACAAGCTAGAAAAGAATCATACAGTGGTTTTGCAGGATTTGAGGGTCATCACAAATTGGCTAATAAAGTGTCCTGTGTTCTTACAGAAATATAGGTGAGCTTATGTGACTGACAGTGTGAAATTATGAGTGTTATGTGTGATCTAACGCAGTTGTTCATGTGTTTGTTGTGTGCATGTCAGTGTGGTGGAATGGGTAGAATGTTTAGTATTAGAGGCAGTTGGAGACTGATGGAAGTGCCTCTCTGCGTGGGGGTTCTGAAAGATCCAGTTTAGTGTGTGTTGCATCTGCTTCAGTTTGTGAAACAGGTTTCTTAATAAAGCACCCAGTTCTATAAAAACTCTATTTTTCAACCATCAGCAAGGACAATTTGTCCACAGGTAAATGGCATTTTTATATAGCTTCCCATTTTACATATCGGAGAATGATACAACCTTAGACTGCAATTTCTTGTATGTGTGTATGTAGTGTTTGTATAGAAGAAAACTATCAGAAAAGGAAATGCAGAGCTGTAAAGGTTCAAAGGCAAGCGTACAGTCAAAAAGTGATAGGAGAATAGCTGGTTACTGGATTCATGCTTAATTTTGATATTTTGTTCTTTACAGAGATGTGACTTCAACTCTTTCCTAAATTGGTGAATGCAAAATAAGAAAGAACAATGCACCTTTTTATGGAACATGAAATTCTCTTGAGGACTGTCATGTTGATCTTTAGCCCTGTCAGAACCCCTTTCAGAGGGTCACGGGGTACGCAGGAAATACAGGTCTCTACCGTGGTGGCCGAGGCCTTTTACTCCCTATGTTCAGGATCCCAACCTACTATGGATCCCACTCAACTGGGCCAAGTTACCCTTCTTGACTTGACTCTCAGTGGTAGCTGATGTCGAGCAGTCAAGGCTCCCTCGGGGGGGGGGGGGGACGGAGGACATACATGTGAGTGAACACAACTCATAACTCAATATGCAAACAGTATAAACAATAAGGAAAATGCTACTTACCAGTATGCATCTGTTCTTGGCATGTAAGCTGCAGATTCATGTACTTGTGCATAGATGCATAGATCGCCATCTGGTGTTGGGCTCGGATGTTTGCACTTTGTTTCTGTCTTTGGAAGAGGTCTTAGTAGTCACGAGATAGGTGACTCCTCCCTAGGGTGATAATGCGCATGGGCATCGACTCCATCTTCAGATTGTTTGCCATAAAGGGTTATGATGGAGTTAGTAAGAAATAGAAAAGGATATGCATGTGTGATGTATCTACGTAAGATAGTACTGGAACAGGTATTTGGGGAGGCGGGTGGGCATATATGAATCTGCAGCTGTACATGCCAAGAACAGATGCATACTGGTAAGTAGCATTTTCCGTTCGAGGCATATGAGCTGCAGATCATATACTTGTGCATAGCCTGTATAGCAGTTACCTCCTTAGCGGTGGCTACCTGCATCTTTTGCAGCGGTCTGAAAAAGTGTTCTTAGTACAGCCTGGCCCACACTAGCTTGTTTTCCTTGCACATCTGCACAATAGTGTTTTGTGAAAGTGTGTGTTGTAGACCAAGTTGCCGCTTTGCAGATTTCATCTAGGGAAATGTTCCCCAAGAATGCCATAGAAGCCCCTAGTTTGGGTGTTGAATGAGCTCTAGGGGGGAATAGTTAATGTGCGTTTGGCTTTGATATAGCACTTCTGGATGCATTTAACAATCCACCTTGCAATCCCTGCTTTTGAAATGGGATTACTCTTATGAGGTGGGGAGGAAGCCACAAATAGTTGTTTAATCTTTCTAAAGGATTTTGTTCTTTCAATGTAGTATAGTATTGCTCTTTTAACGTCTACCGTGTGAAGAGCCCTTTCTGCCACCGAGTCTGGTTGAGGGAAAAAAAAACTGGAGTTCAACAGATTGGTTAAGGTGGAAGGCAGAGAGGACTTGGGGTAAAAATTTAAGGTGAGTTCTAAGAACCACTTTGTTATGATGCATCTGCAAAAAAGGTTCTTGTATGGTTAATGTCTGGAGTTCACTAACTCTTCTAATAGATGTGATAGCGACCAGAAAGGCTACTTTCCAGTTGAGGAACTGTAATTCGCATTTATGCAGAGGTTCAAATGGGGGACCCATAATTCTGGTAAGGACCACATTTTGGTTCCACACTGAAGAGGGTGGAACTTTGGGTGGAATTATTCTTTTAAGTCCTTCCATAAATGCTTTAATAGCGGGTACTCGAAACAAAGACAAATGTCTGTTTTGGAGTAAAGCGGCTACTGCAGCGAGATATAGTCGGATAGGGTATATACATCATTGTAGGTGCAAGAGATAACTGATAATGTTCTGAATCGAAGCATCTAGTGGATTGATTTTGTTATTTGTGCAATAAATCACAAATAGTCTACACTTTGGTGTATAGCATGCTCTAGCTTCTTTAATGACGTTCATGCAGTCGGGCGGGAGATTGAGATAGCCAAACTTTAAGACTTCAGGTGCCAGATCGCAAGGTTGAGTTGGTTGGGATCTGGATGCCTGATCTCTCCATGGTTCTGAGTAAGAAGCTTGGATGAGAGGCGTAGCTTTTGCTGCAGAACTACTGATAGTTCCAAGAGGGTTGTGAACCATGGTTGTCGGGCCCATGTTGGAGCAACCAGGATCATTGTGAGGGAATGCTGTTTGAGTTTCCGAACCACTAACTGAATGAGCGGGAAAGGCGGAAAAGCGTAAGCAAATTTGCCTGACCAGTTCATTCATAGCGCATTGCCTTTGGATAGTGGGTGTGGATGCCTGGACGCGAAGCTTGGGCATTTTGCATTTAGGTGTGTGGAGAACAGATCTATTGCTGGGTGTCCCCACATGCGAAAGAATGGAAGAAGAACTTGAGGATGAAGTTCCCATTCGTGGATCTGCTGTCTTTGACGACTGAGCAGATCTGCAATTTGATTGTGTACTCCTGGGAGGTGTTCCGCAAGGAGATATAGGTTTTGTGGAATGGCCCATTTCCATATGCTTTGAGCTAGGTGTGAAAGCTGCAGAGAGTGTGTCACCCCCTGTTTTTGTATGTAGTACTTTGCTGTCATGTTGTCTGTACGGACCAGGACAGCTTTGTCTATGAGATGGAGTTGAAAGGATTTTAACGCTAGAAAAATTGCCAACAATTCCAGGTATTTATGTGGAGTTGTTTTTGCTGAGGTGCCCAGATGCCCTGAATGGTATGATTTTGAAGATGAGCTCCCCAGCCGGTGAGCGATGCATCTGTTAGCACTATCTGTGGAACCGGGTCAAGGAACGGCCACCCTTTGGAAAGGTTTCATGTGTTCCACCACTGCAGAGAGCGATGCGTGCGGCTGTCCACCAACACCAGATCTGTTAGCTGACCTTGAGACTGGTTCCACTGATGTGCCAAACACTCCTGTAAGGGACGCATTCGGAGTCTTGCATAAGGGACTATAAGAATGCAAGAGGCCATCATCCCGATTAGCTGCATGAACACTCGAGCTGGCAAAGAGTGTTGAGGCTGAAATGTTATCAGAGCTTGCATGTTGCTTATCCTAACTGGGTTGGGGTATGCTTGAGCTTTTGAAGTGTCTATTGTAGCTCCTAGGTATCGGTGTGTGCTGGACGGTTGGAGGTGGGATTTGGTGAGGTTCACTGTGAATCCCAAATCGTGAAGCAGCTGGATTGTTTTGTGTGTGTGTGTTGCACAGAGCTGGTGTGTGACTTGGCTTTTATGAGCCAGTCGGCCAGATAAGGGAACATGTGAATATGCTGTCTTCTTAAGTGAGCCGCCACTACTGCGAGGCACTTGGTGAAGACTGAGTGTTGTAGTCACACCGAATGGGAGGACTTTGAATTGGTAGTGTTGTCCGTCTGCTACGAATATGAGATATCTCCTGTGAGCGAGGTGAATGGGAACATCAAAATAAGCGTCCTTTAAATCCAGAGTGGAGAGAAAGTCGCCTTGCTGAAGCAGTGGAAGTACCTGTTGGAGAGTGACCATGTGGAAGTGATCCGACTGAATGTAGAGGTTTAGTGGTCTGAGGTCCAGCATTGGTCTGAGAGAGCAGTCCTTTTTCGGGATTAGGAAATAGAGGAAGTAAACCCCTGTAACTTGATGAGGCAAGGGGACTGGCTCTATTGCGTGTTTATGTAATAGCGAGGGAACCTCTTGCTTGAGAAGAGTCAGATGTTCCGAGGACATTGGACGTTGTCTGGGAGGGATATTGGGGGGAGTAGAGGTGAGTTCCAGGCAATAACCATACTGGATAATCTGTCTTACCCACTTGTCTGTTTTGATGGAATTCCAGACAGGTAGGAACTATGAGAGACATCCTCCGACAGGAGTGGAATGATCGGGGGGAAGTAAAGGTAAGTCACTGCTTGGTGGTAGGAGAGTTGCGGGTGTTGCCACCACGACCTCTTCCCTTACCGTTGTTACCCCTGTACCCTCCTCGAGAATATCCTCTGGGGGAGGTACTTTGATCGGGCATTTTGTATGAGGTAGAGGGATGCTCTGAGCCAGTGGTTTTGGAGCCGGCCCTGTAAAAGGAGGGACGAAATGACCCTCTAGAGGAAGGTAATTGCAAGGCCCCATGGACTTGGCAGTCTCAGTATGCTTCTTCATCTGTTCTAAAGATGTACTGACTGTGGCCCCAAAGAGATGCTCTTGGTCAAAAGGCGGATTAAGAATAGTGGATTGTACCTCTTGCTTGAATCCTGAGATTCAAAGCCAAGTGTGCCTGTGTAATAAAACGCTGGTATTAATAGCACGAGATGCGGTATCAGCTGCGTCGAGGGCACATTTGATAAATGTATTGGTTATTAACTTACCCTCCTGTATAAGGTCGTTAGCTTTTTTATATATTGGTCAGGGAGATGTTGCATAAGCTTTTCAAGCTCATCATAGTGAGCCCGGTCATATATGGCCAACAAAGCTTGAGCATTGGCAATCCGCCAATGATTTGCCACCTGTGACGCGATACGTTTACCAGATGCGTCTATTAGCTTTGAATCCTTATCAGGAAGAGGGGCGTCACCCATGCTTTGTGAGTTAACCCTCTTGTGTGTGTTAGACAATAAAAGAGAATCTAGAGAGACCGGACCTCTGATGTAGATTGGGTCATTGGAAGCTGCTTTATATGGTTTGTCCACCCTGGTGTTGAGGATCCTGGCTCTGACTGGGTCTTTAAACACTTCTGGTGCATGTTTGAGCATGCCTTTTAGTATTGGCAGGGTGTGTGTAGTTTTTTGTGAGGGTGCAAATATTTCTAATAAGAAGTCTTCTTCTAATGGATCAGAGAGTAGTTGCACCCCATGGTATTTTGCAGTCCTAATAATTAGTTGCGCAAACCCAATATTATCATCAGGCAGTGATGGCCTAGAGAGATAGAGGTCCAGGTAATTGTGTGGATCTGGATCTGCATTATAGTCATCCCATGGGTCCGTATCTTGTGGGATTGTATGTGCGTCATCATCCCTCTATCTGTGAACCCATCCCCACTTATGTCATCATCTTCATCCCCCTGTGGTTGAGGTGAAAATGTATGTTGAGGGGAGAGTGTTGGAGAAATTAGCAGATTTGGATCAGGTGAAGGAGGAGAGGGAGGTGGAGAAGTGTTAGTGCTTATCTCCTTCCGTTTATGGGTAATTCAGAGTCATCTGAATAGTTCAGTTTCCTCTTTTTAGGAGGTTTGGTGGTAACATGACCGGTTACTGTGTCAATGTGTAAAGTCTTGTTTCGGATCCGAAGGATCTGGTACAGAGTGTAGTTTGGGAACACTGTCCTTCTTCGGCGCCGAAGATTTAGGGTCAGAATGTTCTTTCAGCTTGGTGTCAGAAGCTTTCTGTGGGGTCTTGGACTCCTTAACTTTGGGTGTATGAGCTTCCGAATCCGAGACCTTTTTTGGCTCCCAAGTCTTCGATATGTGTTTTGGCTCTGTAGGCTTGTCCTTTGACTGTTTCGACGCCAAAGGCTTCAGCGCAGAGGCTGTTTTCAGTGCGGATGAAAAAGGGTGTGGCACAGGTTTGGTTTTGGGCTTCGGTGCCGAAGGGGATTTTGGCACCGGGATGGGTTTGGCTCAAGCCGGAAGGCTTCTCTTTCAGTTTCATAGCCAGGCCCGAGGGCGGGACATCTGAAATGTGGTGCTGACCTGAGCCCGAAGGCGAAGGTGTTACCGGAGCCTTTTGTTTAAGGTTGGTTGGGAGAGGGGTCTCGGCACTCTCAGACTGTAAAGCTGGGGTGACTGCCTTGTCTTCGATGTCGGAGTCTTCGGCTTCGGAGACGGAGGCCTCTCCTTCATCAGCTTCCTGTTATGTATGGACATTGGGATTTGCTTCGAAGATGTCAGGAACCGAGCTGCTTCCGTGGGACATTTTGTGACGTCGAGCCAGACGGTCACGGATGATTTTCTTCGACCTGAAAGATGAGCAGGCCTCGCAGTTCTGGTCTTCGTGCTCCGGGGAGAGGCAGAGGTTACAAACCTCGTGTAAGTCCGTGTGTGGGAACTTAGCACCACAACCGGGGTATTTTTTTTTTGTTTTTTTAAAGGAGTCCTTGCCATTGACTGCTGGCGTAGTCGGCACGGATAGGCCCAACAGCCTGCATCGAAGTTCGATGTCAAGGATATTATAGTTTTTTTTGAAGATGCGCGTCAAAAGGGAAATGCGATCGAGACAATACCGTCGAGTGGTGAGAAATTGCGCGCCGAAGGAAGTTCGAAGACGACATCAACCCGGTACGCAGCAAATCACATCTGAACCCGATGGCGGAAAAAAACAATCTGAAGATGGAGTCGATGCCCATGCACACTATCACCCTAGGGAGGAGTCACCTATCTTGTGACTACAAAGACCTCCTCCAAAGACAAAAACAAAGTGCAAAAATCTGAGCCCAACACCAGATGGCGATCTATGCACAAGTATATGATCTGCAGCTCATATGCCTCTAACTTCATGTCCATCCAAATACTTGCTAATATAAGAAAAGTAGTATTTTATTTCTAATCTACACATGCAAAGAGATGCTACAACACAATCCTCCTTGAGGTCAGGACTTTAGTGGTTGTCAGGTGAGTCCCTGTTCCAGCCTCCTTCGTGTAACATGTTCAGGGTTGTTCCACATTCACTGGTGGCTGCATCAGGGAATGCAAATTAAAAGGCCGTACCTAAACGGTCCCTTTTTACTCTTCAGGATTTCAGCCAAAAAAGTGTCTATGGTGCCGCAGCACTTTTAGCAGTGAATTGCATGGGGGCCCAAAGGCCCTAGTTCAAGTTTTACCCGCTCCAGCAACACGGAAGCATCCAAAATTACAGCTGGTGCCCTCAGTGAGGTCACTCAAAAAATCCAATTCTGCTTGGAGCAGTCAGGCTGCTCGTGATACACATAGCAGTGTCAGGAGGGTGTAGGCTCACTCTCCAGAGTGGCATATCCACGCTCCCCATCAATCGGAGCAGCTCACAGCGAAGCGTTGAGTCAAGTTCTCCTCGGTGGGGGAATTTAGTCCTTCGGCTCTTGACCGACATCCTGCAAAGACGCATCATTCTCCTCAGAGTCCTCCTGGTCCACGGGTATCAGTCAGTGCAGACCCTTCGGTTTAGCTAGCCCCAACATCACAGTCTCACTTCAGTCCCGGGCAACGGTCTGATGTCTTTGATGATTTGGTCCTGGGAATCCCCACTCCCCCCCTGCATATGGGGTTGCTGCGATACCTTCCAGACACATTGTAGGCTTCTCAGGTGCAATCACCTGCACAACGACAGCCCCTCCTGGCATATGAGGGCACAGCATATGCGTTCACAAGTCTTGGAACGATGGTCACACAACTTCATCCCCAGTGGCACAGCAACAAGGCAGTGTGGGCTCTGCACCCTCCACATAGCGCTCGACACTTGGCACAGTCTATGACGGCACTTTCCTGGCATACTGGGATCACTGAAAACAGTCTTGCACATGGGCTACGGCCCGATCGGTACACAACCGAATCCTCACACCTCGCATGAAGAATCCCCATGATAGGGCACCCGACTGGACCTCGCTTCCTCCAATGTTCTCATCTTCCTAACAGGGTACACTGGTCTTGCCAAGCAGGCAGGCAATGGTGCTCCAGGGCAGGTGGTGTTGGTTTCCCTGGGTGATGTCCATTCACCCAGCAGGAAGGCTAACAGGTCTTGGCCCCCAGTCTTATTCACATGCAGAAGTCTTGCAAAGCTTCCCCTTATCACACAGCCCGTCTGGCTGCTTGGCAGATGACACATTTTTGGGCTCACCCCCCTCTTCTTATAGTCCTTTTCCAGACACCAAATGTGATTTGGAGACTGAGTATTTAAAGTTTTATGTTGGGGTTCTGCTTCTTTTGAAGTGGGAACTTCTTTTCATCTGTCTTTATAAAAGAGGTCTGCCAAGCATAAACGATTCTGAAGCGGATGGTCCACAATTCATGGGCATGACCGGAGTTCACACCAGTATGTCAGCCACGGGAAAATGTGCATCAAAAGGTTAATCACCAACCCCCAGCCCTACTCTTTAGAATTACCTTATCAGCCCCATCTCCCTTCCTGAGATGCGTCCAGGCCCCTTCCTTGTGATCAGATACTGAATCAAAGAGCAGTCTTTGAAAACGTAAAGGGAGTCTCTTCCTTTTCCCTCCAGTGTGTCCCCCACCCAGATCACAGGAATGCAGCAATACACAAATCTGCCTGGGGGTATTCCCCTCCTCATGTCTTTACCAGGCAGGCCTGGTCTTCCCCAAATGGAACCCAGGGTCTTCCATACAAATGTACCATTGCAGGGACACTCGCTAAATGTACATTCATAGCACACTTTCTTTTCAGCACCAATACCTCTATGCACTGTACCCATACATGTACACATGCACTCAGTACACAACTTTCAATCTATGCGCACTGTTCAGCACTGAAGCTTTTCGATCTTTAACCAAGGCGTGTTGATCAAAAACAGACACGCTGCCAGCACACACACACTCACCATGTGTGCACTGTACAACACTTCACCTTTCATGTATTTTACTACACGCAGGCGCACACACACACCCAGCACATCCTTTTACTGCGCACACACTGCACAGCACTACATCTTTCATGTAATGTATTCCTCTCAGGCATACATACACCCAGTACATGTACTAACCACACATATACTGCACAGTACTGTTCCATCCTTGTACCCTTCCCAGGGACACATGCCACTAACAAAGAGTCACTACTCCTGTTCTATGCAGCACTCCACATCAACCGGACGTAGACCAAGGGTGAGTTAAGCACACAGCAGCGGAGCTTTTAAGAAGGTTAGTGAGCCTGTAGGTCTCACTTCAGTGAAACAAGGTAAAAAGGTCCTCTTCACTGCCACTGATCACTACACAGTATGCTGCTACCACTGTGCTCGTGGTGCTTAACTCCTGGTGAAGGGTGGTAGCCTTCACCACTATGAGGTGAGCACTTTGGGCGACCCTCCCAATTCAACAAGACCAGAATCCGTGAGACAGTCCTAGGTCATGGCCACACATGCATAATCTGTATTCACCTAGGACTAACAATAAAAAAATAATTAAAAAGAAATATATAAAAATCAGCATTAGGGATCCAGTCAACTATTCAGTTGGGCACTCAGGGCAGGGGTACACGTCTCTTACCATACAGAGGACGCTTCCGTCCCAACAAGACCCCTTTCTGTTAATAGTGAAACCTATCCCTCTTCACCTTCTGCAATGCATGTGAATTTCACAAACTGAAATTAGGATGGTGCACAAATATTTATATAAGTGCAAGCTTGGAAAAGCCATCTCACTAGCTTTCCAAACACATCATTTGGAAACTTCCAAACATCTGCATTATGTTACATTCACATACAACAAAGACACTGGGCAGAGACAGATTTGAACAATGACCTCAGAAAGGATTTACAGTTTGACAGGTAGTATTCCAAAGAATAAGGTGGTGCAGTGAGAAACAAAATGTTAAGGCTATCAAAGCTTAATTTTAGTTAACTCAGATGAGAAGAAAGCCTAATACTTTAATAGTTATGTACCAACTTGTTTAGTCTATACCAGGCACAAAGGTTTAAAAGTCAACATACTGTTTTTTGAAGATTTCTTGCCCAGTGAATGATTAAGGAAGGTTGAAGACCATGCTTTTCCAGTGCTCTCACAGTGGTGAGTTCATGCTGAACCAAAAGCCTCAGTTTTGCAGACATGCCAGGCCTAGAGAAGGAAAATAATTGAGGACTTTAGAGTTAGATTATTTGTGCTGAAATTTGCAAGTTACTATTGTTTTTGTAAATTTCTCCTTTGATCAACTCTCAAAGAACCTTTAAGAAGGAAACTGTGCATACTTGTGTTTCTTATTTGCTGAGCATCTTTTCACAGTATCACTATTAAGGTAGAACAAAGTTAATGTAAGAGGCAACATTCTCACCAAAGCTGGAACCATATATTAAGTAATACTCTTTATGAATAGTCAAAATAAACACATAGAGAAAAGAACAAAGGAACCTAAGTGGCTTATCGCAATAAAAGTGGGACATGCAAGAGCATCTCAGTGCAAGGACACAAAGGGTTATGACAATGGAAATCAAGAGGGAGGACTGGGATACATGGATCTGCAAATCAGGGTAAGGAAGTGAAATAGGATTAGGGACAGTATATTCTGTGAGTAGAGAAAGGCTATGATTCATAGACCTCATCTTGCATCACATACAGCTGAACGTTTCCAAAGATTTTAGTGTGAAAATAGAGCAGAATCAACTCATAACCACACCCAAATTATATGAAATAAAATCCTAGAACAAAACAAACATAAGATTGTAGGATTTAAAGCCCCTGGAGTAGCAGCCATGTAAAGGAAACCAGAGAGAGAATGTGAGATAGAGGTCTCACTCTTGATATAAGCAACAGCTGGGTGAACAGGCTTCCATACAGTGTGGCTTCAACTCCAGCACAGCAGAAGTAGCATGCCAGGAAAGTTGACACCAGCAACATTCCAGCAACTAGAAGCAGTTCTAGCAACCAATGTGGTGAGAGCGCACAGCAGGAAATGGAGTCTGCAATCGCAGAATCTTTCTGCTAGAGTATTACTCAGGCCAAATTGGGAACTCATTCCTGGCCTCATCCATCTCCTTTGTAATCAAATACTTTTTTGGAATTACACATTTAAACACTTACACACACCAATGAACTAGCAGTGATTTTCAAAACAGCCAGTAAGTGACAGCAGTGCATTCATGTTTGGGAGCTAAAACCGAGCAATTGTGTGTTTAAAGTTAAAATGGGACCATAGTTCACAATTACTGCCTAATATTCCTTCAAATTAAGGTACAACATATTTTGTGGGAAGTCCACACTTTGATGTACAGGTGTAGTTCCCCACATCTCGTTAAAGTAATTTACACATATGGCAATTACAGAGCATAGTGGCCAATAACTTGTAAATATTGAGTGCATGCATAAGGTACACGAGGATGAGTATCATTTTTAGGTCTCGCCTGAGCCAGTGCATGTGCTGAACTGGCGAGACATTTAGTGTGTGAGCTTTAAAAAGCCGACCACAGCTTTTTGGCTGGCATAGAGCGTGCGGTTACATGCACAATGACGATCAGAGGCGCCATCTGGCTTTCCTCTCTCGTCATGGTGCACGCACATCGCACACCACTCGCCAGCCTGCTTTCACTTTTGCCGTCGCACGCGCACACCACTTGCGTGATTATAAAAAAAATTATTTTAGGGTGCGCGCGCGCACACAACTCCCGGGCTTCTTTTTGCGCACGCACGCACCACTCGCATGCTTGTTTTCCCCGATAATCTGCTCCGCTGTGCCCTTTTCAAGAGCGTCTAAATGTAGATATATATTCGAAGATGCAAAAGGTAGAGTACAGTTAATTACCTGCCTATGATGGCATGCTTTGGGTGTTCGGCGCTGGCATGGTTCTTTATTTCGAAAGCAGTGCATGCAACATTTCTCATGCCCCTTAAGAAGCAGGCCCACCCCACCTCAAGTTGGGTCTGTCTTTGATGTCATCTGTGTCACTAGCTACATGCATGCAAAGGAGTATTTGATACAATACTGCCATCATATGGTCTACTTGCGCAAATGCTGGTCTTAGAACATGATCGCACGCTGCTTCCATCACAAACAGGCGAGTAATAATGGCAATGTACAAGGCTCAATTTCTCAGAAAATGGCTGTGAGTAGAGATTAGTATATGTTATTCACAATGACGTCCTATCATTATGGTATTCCTCAGTTAAAACAAGTTTACTTAATCATGCAGAAATGTGAAAAGATATTTGTTGTTGGGTTGTTTTAATTTTTAAAAATCACATGTATGGGGGGAGGAGCCTAGCGCTTGACCAAGATGGCCGCGTGAGCCTTGAGCTCCCGCGACCCTCGCGCCCTCCTGCAATCATCCTGTCCTAAATCCTGATTTTCATGCACGGAATCCTGCAGATGAGTCACAGCTGGGGCGATTGACGTTGTCCGGGCTAAGATAGCCCACCGGGAACCGAAGTTGTGCATGGCGGAAGATTGCGGCCTACCTCCGAAGGATGCCAGGGGCTCGCGTTGGCAGGATGAAGTTGCGGACCGCGAATGACCTCTCCGCCCGCCGGCTCGAAGACTTTGAAGGTCGGGCCCGGCGCAACAATGTGCGCCTTATTGGGGTCCCGGAAAATTCGGAGGAGCTCTCCGTGGATTTACTCGTCGAGGACTTGGTGGTGAACCATCTTGCGCCTAAGGGCCTCGGCAAGTTTTTTGCGGTTGAGCGGGCTCACCGAGTGCCAGGCGGAAGGCCTAAGGTGGGAGCCCCCCCGCGGCCGATTATCGCCCGGATCTTTAATTTTCGAGACCGAGACGCTATCCTGCAAGCATCGAGGGTGAAAGGCCCGGTGCCTTTTCAGAATGCCTCTGTGAGCTTTTATCCTGACTTCACCCAGATGGTGCAGAAGCAGAGGCAGAGTTTCCTGGGGGTGAAGAGGCGGCTTAGGGAGATGGACCTGAAATATGCCATGCTTTTCCCCGCCAGGCTACGTGTGGTGTATGAGGATCGGACTTTCTTCTTCGAATCGCCGGACATGGCAGGGGACTGGTTGGATGCGCTCCCTCGGCGACAGCCCGGCGGGGACCGTGTGGTTGGAGCGGAAGGCGACCGGGATGGACAGGAGTGATACCTCCGGTGTCGGTCTGTTTTGACTCAGCCCCAGACAGTGACTAGCACACTACTGCAGTAATGGGAGGGCGGCGGGGGGAAGATAGGAGCTCTTTCCTCCCTTGGGGTACTTTTTGTAGATTTGTTTTTGATAGGGCGACAGGCACACTGCAAGTTGGGGGGCTTTGCAAGCTGACGCAGGGGTGCAGGGAGGGGGGGGATTCGGGATGTTGGGGTTGTTGTTGGGGGTTTTTTTCTTGCAAGGCGTAGTAATTGTTGTCAGTATTGTCCGATTGTGGTTCTCCGGGGGGGTGGAGGTCTCTTTGTGTTTGGGGATGGGGGATAGGGGCTTAAACATAATTAGCTGGAATGTTAATGGCTTAGGGGATCGTATTAAACGGGAGATAGTCCTACAATTCTTGAAACGGACCTCGCCAGATGTGGTCCTCTTGCAGGAGACCCACCTTATAGGGAATACGTGTTATGCACTTAACAGAAAGGTTTATAAATTCATTGCTCACTCGGGGTTCTCCTCGGGCTCCAGGGGTGCGGGCATACTTGTTAGAGCTTCCCTACCATTTGAGGTTGACTCCACCATCGCTGATGGCAGGGGGCGCTTTGTGGCTGTGGCGGGGAGGTGGGAGGGCAGAACGTTTGTATTGGTTTCTCTTTATGTCCCTCCTGCCCTGCAGGCCTCCACGTTTGCTGATCTGGGCAAGGCCTTGTTGGAACTCCCTGAAGGGATGCTGGTGGTGGGAGGAGACTTCAATGCGGTTGGATCTGGATTGCTCGATAGGTACCCGCCCAGGGACACCGGGGGGGCTCAGAAGTGGCTTCCCGACTTTATAGATACTTTTGGCCTGGTAGACTGTTGGAGGCTACGGCACCCCACCCAGAGACAATATACCTTTCACTCCGGGGCCCACGGTAGTCTCTCTCGGATTGATTACTTGCTCACTCTGGCTGCGCACGCCTCATTGGTATCTGAGGCTAGGCACATGGCACGGGGTATATCCGATCACTCGCCGGTGTGGGCCCGTCTGGATACTGGCCGGGTGGTGGGGGGCAGGGTGGCTCCCATTAACCCCTGGTACTTTCGTGACCCCAAGCTGCGCAGTGCGTTGCTGAAGGCAGTTGATCACTATTTTCAAGATAATCAGGGTTCAGTTGAATCTGCGGTGTCCTTGTGGGAAGCTTTTAAGACCGTATTGAGAGGGGAGGCCCTTTCCTTGGTAGTGGCCGCCAAGCGGCGGAGAGACGCCGAGGTGACACAAGTTGAGGACGAGATTGCGGCTTTGGAAGTGGACTTGGAAGAGGATGTTGCAGCAGCCACACTGCATAATTTGAGCTTGAAGCAGTTGGAATACAGGGATCTGGTGACGAACGCTGCCAAGACCCTCAATAGGGAGCAGCAGGGTCGATTGTACGATGTCGGTGATAAGGCCGGGAAACTGTTGGCGTGGTTGGATAAAAAAGAGCGCGTCAATCGAGTGGTGCCGGAGTTGTCGATGGATGGGGGAGAGGTTGTCACTGACCCCGACGGTATAGTCCAGTGTTTCTCGGACTATTTTCGTACGGTATACACCTCGGTTTCGGATAGGCCGACTGAGGACTCGTGCGACCTTCTGCGTGATATTGCTCTGCCCTGCCTTTCTGCCATTGATAGGGATGACCTCGATGGGGATATAACTGTAGACGAAGTGGCGTGTGCTATCCGTGCGTTGCGCTCGGGTAAGGCCTCGGGCCCAAATGGTTTGCCGATTGAGTTGTATAAGCTTCGTCCGGATAAGTTGGCTCCTCACCTGCGCGCCATGTTCGTGGAGGCGCGGGTGAATGGGTTTCTTCCGCTCGATCAACGACTGGCGACGATTGTGGTAATACATAAGGACGGTAAGCCCCGGGATAAGTGTGGTTCCTATCGGCCGATATCACTTCTCAACGCCGAGCCGAAAATCCTTGCCAAGATCCTTGCTAACCGCCTGGTCCGGGTGCTTGGAGATTTGATCCACCCGGACCAGTCGGGCTTTATCCCGCACCGTAACACTGCACTGAATCTTAGACGCCTTCATGGAGTGATTGCTAGGACGGGCACGATGCGAGAGCCAGCCATTGTGGCGGCCCTCGATGCCACGATGGCTTTCGATACGGTGGAGTGGGCATACCTGTGGGCTGTGCTAGCTAAGTTCGGCTTCAGGCCTGGCTTTGTAGGCTGGGTGAGGTTGCTTTATGAGGGGCCCCTTGCTCGCGTCGTGGTGAATGGGCGGGCGTCGACACCGTTCAAGCTCGGGAGGGGCACCCGGCAGGGCTGTCCCCTGTCGCCGTTGTTGTTCGCCCTTGCTCTTGAACCGCTGGCGGCGTGGATACGATGGCACCCGGATATACGTGGGATTCGTTGGTCGCCTGACCACGAAGACCGTATTTCGCTTTACGCCGACGATATTCTGCTTTACCTCACCTCGCCTACAAAATCTCTCATAGTGGTTTGTGAAGTCTTGACTTCTTTCGGTAGGAACTTTGGTCTTGTTATCAATTGGGGAAAGTCGTACTTGTATGTCCTGTGTGGTGATGTCCCGCCTGTCCCGCGAAACTGCTCGATCCAGATCGCCCGGCAGGGCTTTTTGTATTTGGGGATCTATATTTCCACCGACCCCATTTTACGATACGAGAAAAACTTGCTCCCTCCCTTGGCACGTTTGCGGCGGGACGTGGCGGGCTGGCGGCGGCCGCCGCTTTCCCTCCTTGGCCGCGCCGCCCTGTTTAAAATGATGTCTCTTCCCCGTTTCCTCTATGCCTTGCAGAATACCCTTGACTTGGTCCCGGCCAGTTATTTCCGTGAGGTCGAAAGCCTCCAGCGCGCGCTATTGTGGGAAGGGCGACCGCGCATAGCGACTGCTAAGTTGACGCTTCCGTGGTATGACGGGGGTATCGCGCTTCCAGACATTCGACGTTATTATTGGGCCACTCAGTTGAGCGCGATTAACTATGGTGTCTATGGTCCGGCGCTGAGCCCCGGCTACGCCATGGACCGGTGGTTGCTGCGTGGGGGTAACTACCACAGAGCGTTGTACTCGAAGTCGTTGGACTTAACCCTTACGGGGCCCACCAGGGTGGCTGTGCATGTGTGGAAGGTGGCGACAGATTCACTGGGCTGGAAGGGTAAGCTTACCCTTGCCACCCCGTTGTTTGACTCCGATATTCTGGGAAAGCTTTGGCATACAAAGGGGTTCCAGAAATGGGACCTGATCGGTATATCCAGGGTTGGAGACCTTTTGGTTAAGGGTAGGGTAAAGTCATTCGAGGAGCTGCAGAAGGAATACGAGCTAGGGTGCACGGAGTTCTTCCGATACGCTCAAGTGTGTCACGCCTTGCGGTCAGTCCTTGTAGAGGGGGAGAAGGTGCCCGAGTCCTCTCCGTTAGAGGACCGGATCCTGGATGGCCATATGCCAGAGAGTACGATCTCTCTCATTTATAAGAAACTAATTAACGTTCGGGCAGATCTTCTCCTAGGGTTGCGTGATCAATGGACTAGGGATGGCCTCGAATTAGATGATGAGGATTGGCAGTATGCAGTTTCTTCTCCCAAAGAGGTCGCGATCCCTGCGCGCCTGCGGCTGGTGCAGCTTAAAATACTCCATAGAGTTTACGTGACAGGGCCCAGGCTGGTCCACATGGGTTTCTCTGAGGAGGGCTTATGTAAGAGAGGCTGTGGTATGGTGGGCACCTTCTTACATATTATTTGGGAATGCAGTGTGATCATGGAGTTCTGGAAGCGAATCCACGATGTGATGGGGGAGGTGACGGGCATCGTCATGCAGCCGGAGGCGCGGTGTTGCCTGCTGAATGTTTGGGGTCCTACTGACCACGACGCGGCACAGACTCAGTGGGTGACCCTTGGGAACATGGTAGCTAAGCGTGACATCGCTCGCCTGTGGGGCTCTAATAGGCCTCCTACATTGACAGCGTGGATGGAAAATATGGATTGGAGCATGTTTAGGGAGAAGACAGTGTATTGTGCTCGAGGGCGCCCCCGGAAATGGCACTCTGTATGGGGGCGATGGAACCAGTACAGAGGGGGCATATGCCTGCCCCCAGACCCGGACCCGCCTGAGGAGCAGCTCTCCCCTTAGCATTCTTTCCGGCTTTGTATTCTTTGCTGGTATGTGTTTGTCTTCTTGAGTCTCTGCCTTCCCCTCCTTTCCCTTACTATAGACCTGTGTCTGATGGACGAAATGGGGCTCGCTCCCCCTGATGGGAACCCTTTTTGTGCTTTATGTACTTATCGCCTTGCTTGTGTTTAGGTTTGGGTTTGTGTTTATTTAAAACAGAACCTTTTGATTCTCCTGTCAGTGAAATGTGGACGCTCGCTTGTGTTGTATTTCTATAGCTGCCGTACCTCCGGGTTGTCGGCTGAATAGCTGTGTCCCTGACTTAAAAGAATAAAGGTTTTTGAAAGAGAAAAAAAAAAAATCACATGTATGATTCTCTCATTTCACTGTGCAATTGAGGTCCAAAATGGGCATTATTTTTTAGACTGATGTGTCTAGCTTACTATTAGATGCTGCAGCTTTATTCAGAGTAAACAAAATGTACTGGGTGTATTTATTCAAACAGTCAAGCTTGTTGTTAAGGTTATATGTTACAAAGCACAAACTAGCCTCGCATTTGCAATAGAAGCGTTAACGGTGTGATGTTCCCGCTAATTCTCAGATAGAGATTCAAAGATTACTCCATACTGGCCCTCTCTCATGCAGCCAGTGGGGATTAAGAACCTCCCTAAAGCCAGATTACACATGTACAGTGTTTGCAGACGCTAGTAGTTGCAGTGCTGTGTCACAGGATGACACACCAGCTTCCTCTAAGGAAACCGGAGTCCCCTTCATAGTGAAGGACTCTGTACATGCTGAACCACCGCCGACTTGTGGCCTTGCAATAGGAGTCCTTAATTTTTTTTTAGGTGGAGGGACTAACGAAGTTAGGCAGTATGCAAGTGGAATCATGATGCTTGACATCACGGCATCACTGGAAGTGACATCACAAACCTTGATGTCCTAGGAAGTGACATCACAAGAAGTGGCATCAGATCTTAACACGTTTCGTAGGTCTATCATGAGTCCATTTGAGTGCATTATAAGATTGAACAAATTTGATTTTGTTTCTGAATTGTGCTAAATAATTGATGCAATCCCGACGCAAAAGGTGCTCCTTATTTTTCATATTATTATTTTTTTTTTAAACTCTGCCTTAAAGAAGTTGGCAACAAAGAGAAACATAGTAGTACATCTATTCAGCTTAATTTGTTGCAAAGTCTTCATTTTAAAATATCTTACGGGATTAAGGCACCTGCTGCAGAGATCATTGCGTGCCCAGTGAATCCCAGGGAATACTAATAATAGTAAACTCCCTTTGGCTGATGCTCTTCTGTTCTGCCCTGACCGGAGGGGGCTCGGACTCGCAGCCCCAGTGTGCCTCGCGCTCCTGACACCGCGCGCACCCACTGTCATCAACAAGCGCCAGGAGGCGCTTGCTTAAATCCTCCAGCGGGCTCCCGCAGCGCAGGACACGCGCGGGCAGTGCCCGGGCAAAGCCCGAGCCAAGGGCGGGTCCGTCCTTGCCCGTCAAAGCCCGGATAAGGCTGGGCTGGGCCACCCCCCTTGATTCATTCCAGGCCTGAGCTGCATTGCAGCGGTAAGATCTTTTACTCGTATCTAGAGTTTGGACACGAACATCACCCAACTTTGACTATTAAATAACTGATATCCTGATTTCATGTAAAGCATCTACACAGTGAACTAATGCTGAGAAGAATTTATTAGGACCTTGTGGCATAAGCAGGGCATAAGCACGCTAATTTAAAAAAAGGGGGATGTTAAAGCACATGGATAGACTGATTTGTTAATCTCGTGTCATTTTGCCATATTAATTATATTTTGGAAGAACCTCTGAACAGAAGAGTCTTGATCTTTGGTGTATATTGCACCTCCTATAATTCGGTCCATAAGTAGTATAAGTTGTTGCTATTCATTACTTGTTTGCTTAAGCTTTTACCCCATTGAGGCCCCTACACTAACTACACTCCCACAAGAATAGTTTTAACAACAAAGCATTTGGGCACTAATGAGGAAAAGGAAAGCAGCGGAGACAATGATGGGAAGGAAAAAGATGGCAAGGACCCATAAACAGGCTAAATCTGCAGCAGAGAACTGTACTTTAGCAGCTATTGATGATCTAATAGAAGAGGTAGAAAATATGTTGTATAATGGTAAAGAGCCTAGCACCAAGGGGAAAAGCAAAATCTCATCCTACTATAGTAGAAGGGACAAAGTGACTACTGTAAGCAGGGGTGGGGAAATCATATCGCCCGACGCCCGAACCATGTTGTTTTTATTCGTGGGCATGTTGATCTAATGTCTATTTTGTCCGACGGACATGTAGACATTAAATCACGTAAAGTAAATAGGCTGTGGGCACTCTGGAGCTCACAGCCAATCATACAAGCTTGCCGAGAGCCTTTGGAGGCCTCTGATTGGCTAGCAACCCATGACTTCACTGGGCTCTAGCCAGTGATTGGCTGGGGAGTGAATCGTCACTCAGTCTCGGCAATCAGTCGAACTTCGGGACCGCCGCGAGCGAGGCAATTACATTTCTGAGGTAAAATTAAGCACTGCCATAGCGCCCGCCACCACTGCTAGTGTTATTTTGCCCAGCGTGAATACAAATTGCACTGAAATATTGTAATAGAACTTGTCTGCCTGCTGACGGACCGTCTCTAATGCAGCGTCATTGTGGCTGCAGAAACTGCAGGCTCTCATCGCTGCTATTGCTGACTGCGCACGTTTCTATTGGTATGCAAAGTGGATTAAAACTCCCTTTCATACCAGATGTCTGACACAGATCGGGCAATTTCTCTCACAAATGGGCGATATCTGTCCCATTTGTGTGAGAAAATGCTCAATTGGCCAGTGCCTATTTTTCGGGCTCAATTTAGCCCGTTGTGCGCATTTTCTTTAAGCCGCAGCGGCGCCTCAGCGTCGTCGCTGCAGTTTATCTCTCATAATTGTAAAAGGACACAACTGTTCCCTTGACATTGCGGACATGGGCACTGCACATATGAAGGTGAATCACATTAGTGCCTGGACTTCATCTGCGGGGGTTAAAAATACATTTGATTTTCGAAAACGGAAGTAGTTCTGATGCTGAAGGCTTTACGTAATGCTCAATGCGTGATTAGAAATAGGTATTTCTGCTGAAGAACGCTCCCTCCATCGCAAAAGGTCACGAAAGGTTCTCCAATTCCACCACCAAGGAGGCATCTATGGTTCTTGTGTTTTGCCTGGGCAATTGATCAGCTTAATGTTCCGGCGCCATAAAGTGTGGCAGCGTTGTACTGGGGAGAAGATAGAGGCGCGCATACAGTGGCAGATTAAAAACCTCAGACTGAGAAGGTGGAGGCGCGAGGAAAGGAAAGCGCATGCAGTGACATCAAGCGTGATCTACATTGGCATAATAAAGTTAACTGCAGGAATGTGCTTATTTGGTACGGAAGGGCGCTGCCTAACTAAGTGTAAGGAGCAACTGTCACAGTGAGCCACACATTGTTTTACTTTAATTTTGCAACTTCAGCCGCGCCACGCTCCAACTAGCAGAGAATGCCTAAGGCGGGTCACAGGGAGGCACCTGATGTACCTTGAGTCTAGCAGAAACCATGGTTTTCATTCTTAAGACTACAATGATCGCCTTAATATTGTATCAGCGTCTGCCAGAATAATGTCCCCTCTGCATAGGTTCACATATCATTTGTTATTTCTCGTGCAGCTGCCAATAGTGCTACAGTGAGAGATAAATTAACGTGTCCTTGTAGTAATGTAACTGGTGCTCATCTAAAGCACTCCAATATGTTCAGGTCGAGTTTGCGCTATTAAACTGCAAAACAAATGTCATTCTTTTATTAGAAATACACTCTCAGTGACAGTCTCACTCTCAAGGTCATATGCAAGCGTAGACAAGTCTTAAAATAACTCAGGCTAGAATATTGGAAACAAGTGAAATCGGGAGGTGGTGAGGAAGATATGAAAGGTACTACCATTAAAGAAGAAGAGAAAATGCTGATTTCACTTGGCAGGAGTTAAATTCTGGTGGTGTTCATTTGGTATGTGCTAGTTTGTACAAAAAGATATACAGAGCTCTGCCAATGAACACAACTAGATCACTCTTGACTGTGCTTGTGTGAAACAGGGGTGGGGGGGCGGGCCTCAATGAATAGCTCTGCAATGCACTTCAGTTTTGCCTCAAATAGCTGCAAATGCGTTATGTTATTTAATCATAGTGCAGGATTCTTTTGGTCATTGTATCTCTACAGTCTTACTTGAATCTTATGTTTGTGATGACTGTCCGTTATTTGTGATATGTCTGCATGCTCTGGGATAGTCCAGTATTCTAGATAGGTGTGGCTGTTGGCGACAGATGTTCATTTTTAGTGATGATGATTTCTTTTTAAGCAGTGAGTTAAGTAAGTACTGGTTGCAATTAGTTGTGACATTGTGCAACATCCTGTTTGAGTGCTGAGTTTATTTACAGTAGTTTGTTATCTGCTATTTGTGATGTTGCAGAATTCTTGGCGGTCCGGAACTAATTAGATAGGCTTTGTGAAAGAGAACCTGGCTTGATAAATTAAAAAAAATGCTTCCATGCTTAAATTGTGTGATCTTAGGCAAATATTTATTGTTGTATTTCTATATGTTTGGATAAAAGGGATAATATCGCTTGTCAAGTTTTACTTAAGCATTATAATTGCACAGCATTTAAATGGTTTACTGATTTTAATAAAACAAAAATATATTAATGTTTCTCTGTCAGCCGGAGCCCTTATGTTTGATGTGGGACGGGAGTAGGTGGGACAAGTGGATTTTCCAGGACATGTAGATCTCAGTTGCATTTTGTCCCTTGGACAAGTAGATTATTTGGAAATTCCACACCCCTGCCATGTTAAAATTATTAACCTCACCCTACCCTAAATCTCTCCCTCCCTGCACACCACCAAATTCATGGATCTCGACCCACAAAATTGCTATATCATTTCCTTTCTTATCCATTATTCATTCCTTCCTTCTCTGCCCACCAGGTTTTTATGCTCATCTAGCAGGCCTACCACTGTTTCAATGGGCACCATAACGCACTATAGTCTTGATAAGGTAAGTGGTAACTGATCCACTGTGTCTACTAAATTTGTAGTTTAATTCCACTACATTATAGGCCAGTTCTAGAGTCTTAGCAAGGTGCATATTCGTGGCAACGCAAGATCTAGAAATGGTATCTGGATCGTATCCTAAAGTGTTAGAATTACCCATTTAGCAGGCAACAAAAGATGTTAGCTTTCCCCATTTTCCCCCTTACAGAGAGTAAGGGGAAGCTCTCCCTTGCAGGATGGCCCAATAGTTAATTTCCATGTACCTTTCCAAATCTTTTTCCCATGCTTTGCTGAATGGCCCCCCAATATATCATACCAGAAGGTCAACAACTTTGGAAAGTTCACCAGTGTATGACAGACTGACAGCCTCTCAAAACACATCTTAATTTTATTTGCTTTTATGTAGTAATCGCAAAGCTGAAAGACTTATTCTAAGCACTATGTGGGAAGAGCTTGAAGTACAGGACGTGAACGCCCATCATCAAGGTGTAAGTTCTTAACAGCTGGACAGGTACCAACCAGTAAAGTCCCTACAGGGATGAAGACCCAAAGGTTGCAATGATAGTTGGGTTTACAGTACTTTCCTAAATGTTCTTAAAGCCCTTGTATTTGAAGAGGCAATGTGAGAGATCCACAGGGAACAGCTTTGAACGTTTAAGGTTCTGACCCCAAGCACAAGAGTCTTGTTGGTTTGGTGCAAATTCTTGATTGGGTAACAGGTTATGGAAGACAGGCAAAGCGCCATTTATTTAGCAAGAAAGAACAGTGCCTAACTGTGTAAGCATATGGCATGAGAAAGAAGCTGGAAGTCAACCCTTTGCTTGAAATGGTGCTCCATCAGCGATAGTAAGCAGTGATCTCTGCATTGCAGGGCTAGCAAGAGAGGCTTGGATATCTTCTGGGTGGAGAGTTGGAGATAGATCCTACTGCTGTAATTCAAGAGGACGAAGATCACTGCAAGCATGAGGGGAACCTCATGCAGCAATAGAAATAAGGGAGGTAGCTGTATATGCACATTCCCCATGATACTACTCATCTGATGGATCAACAATAGATTACAACACATGATTATTCTCAAATTGAGGACCTTTATGAACATAGTTGGTTGAATGTTAACAAAGGTATGCCAGCTGAACAAATAGTCATGTCCAAGCAGCAGCTCAGTCGCAGGTGCCCGTCTGTAGGTCTAGATAAATTATTTCATCAGTGTAATGAGCAGGGAGCGGTTTGTCGTCGTCCTAATCATTAATTTAATGAAAAGCGTTTTGCAGGCCCTGGATTGTATCAGAATCTGAACCAAATAGGACCTCTGGTAAGACTTGTGTCTTGGAGGTGGTTGTGCCTTGGTATGCTCAGAGGGCAACATAGGCCTGGCGTAGGCAGATGTCACTATGATGCTGGAGACAGGCATTGGGATCAGAGTTGACAGCTCTGCCAGTATGGAGGGGAAAGGTGTGGACCTTGGACCTGGAGCAGAAGCCTGGGTCACCACTGGTATGGGCTTCCCTGGCATTTGGGGTGGGGTATAGACAGGGAAGTCACAACTGGAAGTCTGACTTGAGACTCCTTCAGTTCTGTGAGCTTTGCCAAAATGAGTTAGCAGCATCTGAAAGATCTGCAAAATTGCCTCTTTGAAGGTCACAACTTGCTGCCGGGCTTACCAAGGCCCAGACAATTCTTTGGCGCTCAGGGCTGTGGCACAGGATCGGATTCAGAAGAAGCTGAAGAGACCTTAAAGTGATATCCTTGCAACTTCTCGTCCAATTTAGATTGGTGGGAGCGGGTTGAGTCTCACGTTGCTTTCTTGCACTTATGGCATGTTTGACTTTCCTGAAGACATCAAGCAACAACGAGAGGGGGTGTGGGCAAGAACAGGAAGGACTTTGTACACGATATGGAGCGGGACAGAGCGATCAGTCTTGAACATGACCTCTTCTAATGCTGGCCAATTTAGAGCTTCGCCTCCTGCTCTCCGATTGCCTTTAGGTACAGAGGGCACATTTCTCACAGAATGAGAGTCAAGGCACCAAAGGCAGTCGTCACATGACTTGAATCCCAACACCTTCAAGCGAGACCTCGTCCCTAACACTTTTTCCCTCAAGAATTTTCCGACGTGGGAGAACAGAAAGTCGGGAGCAGAGCTCCTGATCTGCATCATGGGTGAAGCCTATATGCAGCCACACTCAGCCACTTCTGGGGCACTGCCAGATCACCACGGAGCCACCCAGCGCCACCTGTAGTCAGAGAAGTCTTTGCTGGGAGAGTTTTCCAGATCCAGTCTGGTACCTGGGATATTCTAAAAGTGAGAAATCTATGGTTTGAAGTATTTATCAGAAATACATTTCGTGGGAAGCCCTGGACACTTACCTAGACTCTTATGAGTCCCCATAAACAGTTGGCTTGCACAACCACAGTACCGTCCCTCGACCCACTTGGAACACTACAGAGCCCAGGTGAGATCGCATTCGATCTCAAGCACCCCGAAGTTCTGAAAGATGTAATGCAGTATGTACAGCTGTTGCCAATGTAATGCCAAGCGTCTGTACCTCTCTATATGCCTGTCCTATCCCTCTTTGTTTCACCACCACTCTTCTGTCCTTTCCTCCTTACCTTTCTTTCTCTATCAAAAAACAAGCGGTAGGGACTAGCTGCATAAGTGCCATTGTATGAACGGACACTGCCACCCTTGGCTAACCCTGAAACAGTTACTGTGATTGTATTCTGTATATAAATTAAAAAATAAATAAAAAAAATAAAAAAATAGAAATACAATTCAAATAATGCCCTTTTTTGACAATGTTCAATTTCCATCTGTCTGATTTTAAGCCCTGTCACAATGGAAGATATAGGTTCAATTAAAGTTAAGGCCATAACGAGCGGTACGGTACAGCATAGAACACATGCTGCTGACCACGTTACAGTCGCTCTACAGGTATCAAGAACATGTCATCCCGTAAAAACAAGGAAACAAATATCCAGCATGCAGCCTTTGCATCCAGACAGGACAGAGTTTTGAAGAATGTGCAGGATCCTATTTGTCCTTAAATATATGCAGAAAATGTTGCCATGAAAAATACAATACAAAAAAAATAAAAAGCATTATACCGCGCACAGCTGTCTCCGAAGAGGTGTCCCAGTGCTATCGGCATAGGTCAAAATAACATAATTCAACTGTAGCTTTTTAAAAAAATTGCTTCAGAGACAGCAAACCGAAGACTGCTTGGAAGGGCGTTCCAGAGCCGTAAAGAAAGTGAACAATCTTCCTCCTCTCCTGGCTTTACACATCCAAGAAGTTTGAAGTAGCATTTGACTGTTGGATCTCAGAGAGCGGGATTGGGTATAAGCCTTAATTCTCTTTCTTAAATATACAGGACCTCTAAGGTCCAGACTTCTAAAGGCCAAGATGAGCCCCTTAAATTGGACTCGCTTACTAATAGGCAGCCAATGAAGGTGTCAAAGATGGAAAGTTACTGATTTTCTAAATCAGTCTGGCAGCAGCATTTTTCACAATCTGTAGGCAATGCAGCAAGTAGGCAGGCAAGTCTAAATAATGACTATTCGCATAGTCCAGTTTGGATGTCACTAAGGAGTGAACAATGGTCTTACGCGGCCTTGGGCACAAGAGGTCGCATTTTTCTTAGAGATTTAAGAGTGGCAAAGCAAGTAGCCAATACGCCTTTCACTTTGGAAGCAAAGAAAGGTCAGAGTTGAAGATGATTCCAAGGTTCCGGTCAGTTAGCGCAGGGATGGTAAGGGACCCCAAGTTCCAAAGGCCACCAATTGCACGAGTCAGGATGGCAGTTACTATAAAAAATTTAAAAAAAGAGGACCTCTGTTTTTTCACAGTTAAGCCTGAGGAAAGTTTTGCACATCCAATCTCCGTCAGACTTTAGGCACACTTTAAAAGAGTCGAGGGCAGAAGCGCCCTTCTCTTGAAAGGATAAAAGCAATTAGGCACATCGGTATAAGAAATCACCCTAAGATCCCATGTTTCAGCTAGGTTTGCTAGCGGCTCCAGGTAAATATTAAAAAGGGTGTGACTAAATGCAGAGCCCTGTGGAACTCCACACTACAGCGGTTTTGCCAAAGAGGAAAAAGGCAATAACAGGACGGATTGTATAATGTCCTCCAAAAAGGACTTAAACCACAAGAGAGCCTGACCTTGTATTCCTATGTTTCTAAGCCTACACAGAAGAACCTCATGGGAGACCGTATTGAACGCTTAAGATAAATCTACGAGCACCACCATGTCCGCAGAGATTTGATTAAGATTTTATTTTATAAATTCAGAGACTTCCAGCAGGACTAACTCGGTGCTGTGTCCAGCCCTAAAGCCAGGTAAGAGACTGACTCCAGAAATTGTGACAGTTGTCTGTTCACAAGTTTCTCCAACATTTTAGCCACGGCCAGCAGAAGAGAAATCGATCTATAGCTACTTAAGATCTTGAGGTCCACATTTGGATTTAAGTAATGGCAGCAGAAGGGCATGTTTCGAACACTTCGTAACTGGAGCTGAATCAATGGAGGAATTCATCAGCTTATTCAAGACAGATTTCACAGTAGAGGATACTATTTTAAGAATGTCAGGTGGACATTGGTCCAAGGGGGAACCAGTCTTGCATTTAGCCAGTTCTGATAGAGAGTCCTCCAGAGATCTAGGACTAAAGTTTGCAAAAACTAGCCCAGAGGAAGAGTTGACCTCCATGGCAAGCATGGCTCCCGAATTGCTGGGGAACTGGTCATAGATCACTCAAATTTTGTTATGGAAAAATTCTGAAAGCTCCGCACATACATTTGCATACATTTGCAGAAGGGGTGGGCATTTTCTGAAGAGCACTCAGAGTAGCACGCAGAACCCACTTTGCATTACATCTTGTAGTAGAATGGTCTGAATAACATTTCTTCCATTACATTCATATACAAGTTCATTTAAACACTAAGGATCCAATTATAAGTTGGGCTCCTGGTTTATGGTATTTATTTTTTCGACATTTCCGTCTGTATTTATCCATATTTATTTTTTGCTCATTGTTTCTGTATGTTATCCATTTTTATTTTGTGTTTTCTGTATAAATGAAGCTGCAATGGGTATGTATTTTCCACATTTATTTAACTGATAAAAGTATACTTACACTTGAATGTTCTAAAGGTTTCAGCAGTATAAAGTGCAATAGCGTTATCTGAAAACACTTCCATTGTAGAATAGCATCAGTAATTGTAGATCTACACTTAATGAACCTTAATTAGGAAATCTATTGTCTTATTTCATGTCCCCTACCTCTCAATCTGTACACCTATTAACCTGGCACTCATGATTGACAGAAGAAAAAATCATCCCAAGAAGGTCAATTTTCCGTATTAAAAACGGAAAATTGGAAGCCCTAATTATAACTTGTATCACGTTTAATTTCTAACACCTCATACACGTTTGAAAAATAATGCCCCTCCCCAAAGGGCATAACAACCATTCTTATATCATTCTTTGGGCTGAACAAGTGCAGGAAAGCAAACTAGGCAGCCTTAAAATTGTTTCGTACACCAGTTATGGTTGAAGCTTCAGTTGAACCATTGATAATGAAGGATGAGGTCTGTTGATATATATTTTTTTTTTTTTAGAACAATTGTGGCTTGAAGATTTGGGTCATCAGAAACTATACGAAGGGTCTAGATTTCAGGACTTACAGTGGGTTCCCTGCTGCAATAACAATCTCTCTGCGAACACCAAATAATACTTTTTGGTGATACAATTTTCCAGGCATGCAACTTTAGCTTAACAGGGGGCTGTATTCTTCATACACAGAAGAACCTCCTCTAATAGATGCTCCACTAATGCAAAGTAGACTGTCTGAGGATGACTTTAAAGGCTGCTCACTCAATCAAACTGTGGTTTGTTTTCAGCTATTGTTAGGTGGGGGTCCACTAGAATAGGCTGCTTGGAACATTTATCTTGCACCCCATAGGTGTGTCACTCATTGCCTGCAGTGGTCTAGATCTGCAATTGGGTGTTCACTTTCAACACCAGACATGCCGTCATTGGCTCCAACTATCTCTTCCTTCACCTCCTTACCTTCTCGTGGCAGCACTGGAGGGGCCTGTACTGTAAACTTGCGATGGTCCGGTGGCTGTGTTGGCAGCAGCTGTCCAGCATAAAATTATGCATCACGCTTCAAGCAATCTAAAACAGCTTCTGAAACCTGCAGCATCATGGGCATGGTCCTATGTCAGACAAAGCCCATGAAAGGCATCAGTTATAGAGGAAAGGGAACCGAGATGGCTGTATTATAATTTCTACATGTGATGAGACCGCAAACCCGCACGCAGAAATAGTTTAGCTTACAGCCTCAAAGTTTATTGCGTTAGGCAATGCTGTATGCCACCCATTTGGTACAGATTGTTATGATTATTTGTGACTCGTCACGAGTCTTTACTATGCTCCACATGTAACTATGCACTATACCAATACGTGATGTCTTGTATGATTACAGTTGCAACTTCAATAAACAGATTTCTAAATAAATCAGTTATAGAGGAAAGGGGATGTGGTGGGTGAGGCTCTACTGCAGACCAGAGTCATTACAGACTAGGTTGTCCTGAAAACATGCCCTTGTTTTGACACTGTAAGGATGGAGTTTTTTGCAAACCAGATGTCTCAAGGCAGTCACAGAGAGTTTTTAAAACAGATGCATCCAAGACAGTGTTTCCTTTGCCTTTTTTCACTTCAGAGCGCTTAATTTCTGCATGTTTCAATTTGCTGGCAGCATGGAAAATGGAAGGTCACTAAGAACAGGCTTTCTCCAGATGACCTGACCTTGAAAGGAAGGAAAACAGGCTTCTTTCATAATCTTCAAAGATTTTTGGTGAGAAAATCTAGCATATCTCCCAATTTTGAAGGACATGCATAGGCTGCACAAAGACTGAACCCTGTGTGTGTCCTCAACATTGTGACATTCAAGAATGTACGGTGTCAGCCATCAGAGAAGGTTTTCTGATAGTTTGAAGGGTTTGAATAAAAACTGTTCTTGACTTGGAAGAAGCATTTTGTCACTGTGCAATGGAAAAGAGTCCGAAGTAGAATAACATCCCTCTCTTGGTCTAGACCTCGGAGAACCCTGGAAGGAAGAAATTCTTACCCCTGAAAATGAGGGGGGGATCATTCTCTAATGGTACCCAGGGGGATGTTAGAGAATAAATATGCTTAGTTGTTCATAAAGTATGTGTAGGAGAGTAGGATCTGCACTTATGTTGCCCCCACTTTTTTTCTGATGTTAACACTGGATTCTGGCTATAGTCTGGCTGGGTCCCTGATAATCAGGGCCCCAGTCTCTCTGTTCTCTCTAAAAGACTTGGAGTGCATATTAGATGCACTAGTGATTGGATACTGTGGTGCATTATGAGCCCCTAGTATATGGTACCTTAGGTACCAAGGGCACAGGTACTTTACAGGCCTACCAGGGGCTGAAGCATGTATTATGCCACCCCTGGGAAGCAGACTAAATCTGACACCTCAGGCCTGCTACTGCAGCCTGGGTGAGGTAGTGTTAGCACTCCTCACAGAGGTATAGGTTCCTATATGTCACCATACACACACATATAAACCTATCAGTCACCCCTAGAGCAGGCCCTATCAATCCTGAGGGCAGGGTGCTGGGTTTACAATGTGAGGGGGTGCCTCTGCAGCTGGCAGGGTCTATTCCCTGTGGCTGTTTGTGGATGCGGTTAAACCATATACTCTTAAGTGCATTATAACCTCCCGGTAAATGCTAACTTTGGAATGACTGCATCAAAACATGTCGTGTTTGGTGTCAAACAACTTGGAATCATACCCCCACACCAGTAACTGGTGTGGGAGTATGATCCCACCCTTCTAGAGGGGACGACATGCACCCACTGTGGAAACACGGTAGAAATCTGAAAGAGCCCTGGCATCACAAAATGGATGCCACCAGCACTGGCACTGGGCTGCCCTCCTGCTGCTGACAAACTCACAGTGGAGGACGCCCAACAATAGGCATCCTGTCACGGGGAGGTGACACCACTTTCCAGACAGGATTTAGTGTATTGGAGCTGGGTGGGTGCACTCTTAGAGTGCTTTGAAGTCCTGCACTGGGGGAGCAGTAGGCTCCTCTGTGCATATGCCAGCTCAAACCGGTTCAGGGGCTACCAGCCCCTGCTCTGCTGCGAAACTGGACAAAGGGAAGTGGGTGTAACCACACACCCCCCTGACCCTCCTAGGGGAGTGGTCATAGAGCTAGATCTTCCCTTTATTTTACTATAAGATAGGTAAACCTTGCCATTGCAAATCGGATATCCCTGGACGACGCTCTACGAGAAGAATCCTGGCCCTTCGACGTTCCACTACCTTTGGAAGACGGAAGAATCTCCCTTGGAGTCAAGGAGTGACTCCCCTGCTTGGCAGGCACCAAAAACTTGAATCAACGGTCGCAAACTTTCCCGCTCCCGCCGGAGACCGAAGTCCCTGCAGCCCCGGAAGTGGATTTCCTGACTTCTCGACGGCCATTGTGAGCCCCCAGCAGAGCTGAGGCGAGTGGACCCCACGAGTGACGAGGAACTGCATTACCTGGGAACCGTGCACTATTGTCGAGTGCAACCCCTTCACGACGTTCTACGAACTTGTGCTTTGGATCACGTGTGGCCCAAGCCTCCAGCAGGATTACCCCCGAAAATCAGAGGCCTACCTCGTCCTGAGTGACTGTGGGCTCCTGTGAAGCGAATCCTCACGAGGGAGGCATCTTCGCCATCACTTGCCGGCAGTCTTGTGGGTCCCCCGAAGACTTCGTCGAACCGAAGGGCTCCCCTGGTTGCTCCAGGCCTGCCCTGACTTACCCTCGCTGGGTCCCTCAGACGTTGCTGGTCTGCACCGCTGACTTTTCTTGAATTCCACGAGACTTGCTTTTGCCAAGACTTGTTGGCTTCAATCCGGTTGCTGACACCTCAGTAAGCTGCAGACTTCGTGGGACCCTCCGAATCCAGCTCTTGGCCGTCGTCGACGCCTCCTGGTCCTCGCGGTGGAAGAGTCAAAATACCCTTGATCACCTGAAATCACCCGACTTCCGTGGGCATCCATCTTCCTGGCTCCGGGTCACTGGCAAGTGAATGTGAACACTGTCCCTTCTGCTTTCAGGTCATCTTCACCTTGAATCCAGCCGTGGATTCCACTGGACACTTCTTCAGTCTTCGCAAGCAGCAAATCTTCTTTGGCTTCCACAGAAAACAGCTACACGACCAGACACCAAAAGACACCTATGCATCCGGCTTCCCTGGGTAAGGTAACTCATGCACTCCGGTGCCCTAGTGTGTGTTGGCCCTCGAATTACTTACCTTGTAAGTGGCTTGCTTGTAGACTTCCTCAAAGTACCCTAAAACTTTAAAAATCCAACCGCGACTTGGTGCATTGAAATCAATAGGGAACCCGCGGCTGTGTTCTCACACTGCACGCGTCTCCCGTGGGTCTTTTACTTACCTGCCTTGGGTGGATTAGTGAAGCCCCAGCGATTCTACAGGCCCTAGGCCTTGTCCCCTTGCAAGTCGACTTTCCTAAACCTCTTTTTTAGTATATGATCTGGTACGCCCCTAGGGCCCCAGCCATATTTGTGCTTAACTAATTGTGAAACGTTGATATTTGAATGTGTTCCGGACTTCTAATCTCATAAAGAGATTAGTAGAGCGTGTCTAGAAATAAATACATATATATTTGATATATATACCCGTGTGGTGTCCTTTCATTTGGTGATTCAAGAGATTAGAAGGTAAAACAAGCTGCTTTACATTCCTCTGCGACTTAGCCTGAAGGCTGCTCTCCACAGCTACCACTAGGATAGCTTTCTTTAAAAGGTTGTCTTAAACCTATCTACCATAAGAGTCGAATTGGACTGGTGCAAGGTGGCCACTATAACTAGTGACCAGCATATGCCAGGCCAACTTCTCATAGTATGGTAGTAAATAGTCATCTTATGAGCAGAGTTTTGGATAATTCCATTCTCAGTCAACATTTAGTTGAAAATCTAAGCCATGGCAGGCTCTATGGGGAATGAAGCTCAGACCCTCTTCACTTCAGTGACTCTAGTTTGGGTCAGAGTTAAGCAGATGGGCTACACACTGTTTAATGTTAAATGAGCATTTACGATCACTGTTGCCATTTACTAATAGGGATTTCTAGCATGATGACCTGAAATAATTAAAACACGTAAATCCATGCTTTAGAATCTCCGTAGCATAAGGCTGGACCCTTTCTCAGCCCAACAATGTTGCTTCCTTGCATAGATAGAATTGCAGTTTATGTAGTTATGAGACTAGAATGAGCTGCCTCACTTCTCAAACCCTTCTTTTCAGGGCTCATTTATGTCCTTATTTCCTACTCCATGTAGGAACCAAGTCCTTATTCTTTTTCTAGCCACCTTTACAAAAAACACGTATCATTTCTCTCCCAAAGACTCTTCCCTCCACCACCCAAGACTTCTAATTCCTGTGCATCTATTCACTTTTCCTTCAGTTTAATCTCCATTACTTAGCTGGTATTCTTCACAAACTGCTGATCAGATGCTAACACATGATGATGTGGGGATTTTAGAAACAAAATAAGTGTGGAAAAGAGCATAAGTATCAAATCTACATAATGTGGTCTGAGTGACTGACCACACACACTTGGCTTGAAAGGAGTACTCCTAAAAAACTCAGAAATAATGCAATTCTAGTATCTTGGAAGCCTCACTGCTATAAAAAAAAAGCTGCTATCCCTTTCAACTGTGGTTATCTGCTTTTCTACAACTCCAACACACACTTGTTATGTTTTAAAGTTGAAAGAAGACTTCTGAAACAGTAGTACCTGAGAGTGCAATGGCTAAATTATGAGGTTATATAATAAGACATACCTAAAACATGGTCCTCTTCTGATTTCCTCTGTATCGAATGTGGAAGCACCCAGACTGCATCAGCCACACAAATTCATTAACACTATGCTAAAACATTGCAGTGAAATCAAGAAAACCTTGATTTTGCCCACCATTAGTTTAAGATCATGAAAGATATTTGCAGACTTACTGTGCTTTTCTGTGAATGAGGTTATAGACAGCATCCCACCATGAACTATGTCTTTCAGTGCACAGCGGCTTGCAGATGGCCATGGGTAAACATCGCGGCTGGTGTGCACTGTAGTGAACATTAAAGTGATCTTGCAATTGCAAATGGCTGGTAAATATCACACCAAGAAGAAATACCTGTATTCAGAGAAGAAGAGAAAGCAATTCATAATTGGGTAAAATAGCTGGTCAAGAAAGCAATTTTAAAAATCCGTAAGCGTGCAAACCTCGAGATCTAAGAGACATATGGACTCCGGAGCATTGGTATCGAGTTTGGAGGTTTCCTGAGGCAAGCGAGGAAACAGCTGTTTTAACCATTTGCGAACTGTTGGAAGTGAGTCGAGATCATGCCACTGTAAACCCAGCCAAGTCAAATGGTGGAGATCACCATTATGCAAACGGATTGAACCTAAAGGATAGAATATACATAAAACCAAGTCAGAGGAAAACCCACTCTCGGACTCTGCCAATTGTCAACAAAATACACTTTATTCCTGGAGAGAGGCAGTGATTTCAGCAGTTCCAATGCAACTAGTCTTTCAACAGAATCACATGCCCATTTATTTAGCAAAACAACTTTTGATTTGCACCCTTCATGTGAATCTTCAGAGTAAATGAAGTCCTTCTGTTCAAGGAAGATGGATGTTTAGAAGTCTACATGGCTTTCCATGGCTGAGGAGCGCACAATCACAGTGATGACCGCATGCCACAGCAGACAGCCAGGAGAGTGAGTGGCTCCTGCTTGCCTGAACTGGGGAGGGGTTTGAGGAAGAAGCAAGAAATTAAGCAGTAAGTAAAAAAACTCATGTTACAATATACTGCCTGATGGTTTATAGCACAAATAATGGGATGGAATAATATATGCTAAGATTGGCTGTCAAGGGAGTCTGCAAGCTGTAAGACCTGAAATGGGGGCGAAAAGTTGCTTATTCTCCCTGTTCTTTTTTGACCTAATTCTGCTTCCACACTAGATTTTAATTAGAAGACTGCACGTGAAGGGGGAAATCTGGGAAAGCAATCCTGCACTGACTAAAATTGCTATCAGAAAGACTGCTCGATTTAAAACATTCTACAAAAACTGGGGTATCTGCTAGGTTCCAGAGAGGTGCTCTCAATCATCATGTCTTCATTTTATGATGGATTTCCTTTATGCTGTACAACGAAATCATTGAAAGATCCATATTCATGTGTGATGTGACTGCCTGACAACCACTCAATGAAGGAATGCGATTTTGTCAAAGCGTGTCATTGAGAAACACTGGCAAAATATCAGGCTGAGTGATTACAAATCAGAAATAAAAAGGCAAGGGAGGGGTAGCCTACACCTTAGAGGTGGTGGTGTCTGCTCTTACTACTCTTAAGAGTAGTAATGACTGGCAACATCATAGAGACTTTCATCCACAACTCGACACCCACGCACTTACACAATCACCATCCAAGGAAGTTCCAAGGAAAGAAGGCTCCTTTATGCTACTGAGTCGATAAAAGGTACATTGCCCTCGGGAGTCACAATGTCAGAGTCTACTGAAGGCAAAATACATTAACATAAAGGGACGCTTACTCAAAAAAGATCTTCTAATGGTGCAGGTATCCACGTTAAAAGACGCAAAGATGCCAAATGATTCAGCAATACAAAGTAAAACAGTGCCAAGAAGATGGTGATGTCAAACAAATATTCATCACTGCGTGTGCCCAGGAGAGCATTATAATTGCAGAAACTGCAATGATATGTCACACCTCAAAATAAATAAGGCAAATGCAGTCAAAACCAAACTCAGGCAAGAAACTGTGCTCCCAAAAGATGGAGAGTATCTTGCTTAAACAGCCAGACATCCAAATGGAGAAGAAAAACAAGGTTTACAATAAAAAAAAAAAAACTTGTGAATAACAAAAGCTTAGCCAAGTTGCAGTCCTTAATCATGAAGCAGTTTCTACACCTACTTCATCAATTAATCAACCTTGAGAAAACTAGGCCTGTATCATAATCCTTTTTTTGTGCTGCACAGAAGGGATGTGTGCTTTTGTTTTCATGTGTTCAGCACACACATTAACTAGACAAATATCTGAGTTAGTGCACAGGCTACAGACAGCAGAGCTCGAAAACACGAGGCAAGATTGCCCCGGTTTCCAAGCTTTGCCGTCAGAAAACCATGAACTAACACAGATTGTAAGGTCTCACGTAGACCGTGCATGCGCTGTGCTGCAAGACATTGTTTACAATTCAATGGGCTTACATCCCGCCTACAGAATACATATTAGTTGTCAGGTCTCGCCTGGCAAAAGCAGCGCATGCGCTGCCCTCGCCATGAAGAGGACCTTTTGGAATCAATTCTCCCCAACGCTTGCATGCACACGTCTGCATGGACAAAGATGGCTGCTCTCGCCATCTGTCCAATGCAGACAGCATGCGCGTGTCCGTACGGACTGTGGACAGTCCGACGCCATCTTGTCTAAATAGCGCGTTCCCCACGCTGCCGCGCTCACTCCCCCACGCTGCCGCGCTCACTCCCCCACGCTGCCGCGCTCACTCCCCCACGCTGCCGCGCTCACTCCCCCACGCTGCCGCGCTCACTCCCCCACGCTGCCGCGCTCACTCCCCCATGCTGCCGCGCTCACTCCCCCATGCTGCCGCGCTCACCACGCTCACGCCTCCCCACTCCGACGATGAATACAGGGTTTAGTCGTCTTTACCACAATCTATGCATGCATGAAGAGCGCATGGAAGCAGAGTCACTGCATTGCTTTATATGGATGGCACACTGCAGCTGTACTTAGTCAGCAGGTAAAGAGAGTCCGGTTTGAAAGGTAACCATAAAGAAATGCCACCTACAAACTTTGTACTGAGAGCCAAGCATATGCTAAAGACGCCAAACTTTGTACTTGTGAGCTCGGATTCGTGCATTTCACACACAAAGGTAACCGATTCAAGTCTTCTGAATCTGGGTCTCAATGTCTGGATCTCTCTCTCACCTATGGACAGGCAGTCCTTGTAGCCTCAGTGCCTGCAACTCTAGGTGCGTCAGTTATTGGACCTCTGACTTCCTGCAGCTGTCCCTGGCCCTCTTACAACCCTCTCTTCTTACACTGGCAACAGACAGCTGCTGGCTCTGGACCTCCTAGAGCCTATACCTCTGTAATACCTGCAGCTCCTGGACCTCACCTCAACCTTGTAGCCCCTCTTTAGTGCTCCCAGGCCGAGGACCTCCAACTATCTCTACCTTTAAGTGCTCCCAGCCCCTGGGACCCACACTATCTGTATCTAGTGCTCCCAGCAAGTGGGACTCAGGCTATCTGGCCTCTCTGACACTTCCAAGCCCTGGCACTCCCTCTATCTGTACTTTCCTAGTGCTCCCAGCCCAAGGACCTCACACTATATGCGCTTCTCTAGTGCTCCCAGCTCCTGGCACTTCATATATCTGTACCTCTCTTAGGCTCCCAATTCTCATGACTCACACTATCTGTACTTTTCTAGTGCTCCAAGCTCCAGGAACTCAGAGTGGCTGTAAGTCCACAGCACTCCCAACCCATGGGTTTCACACTATCTGTACCCATCTTGAGATCCCAAACGTGCCATCACAGTATCTGAACTTCTCTAGTCATCAAAGCCAATGGGCCTCACACTATCTGTACCTCTCCAGTGCCCCAGCTTTTGGGTTCTGTAAGAAAGTGCACCCTTTTGGCATGGTTACCCCCACCTTTTGCCCTAGTACTGATGCGTTTCGACTGATTGTGAACTGGGTACCTGCTAACCAGGCCCCCCGTGTCAGTGTCTCTTTCCCTTAAAACAGGTAAATGTCTAATTGCAACCAAATTAGCGAAGACATTAGCAACCCTGTAAGTACCTAATAAGTTGTACCTGTGGTACCCAGGACATGGGTATTACAAGCATTGAAAATGCAATAGGTCTCGCCTTTGATTAAGTTAAAGCCATTTGCTTTACTAATGGTATGGTATAGCAACGCAAAGGGCTTTAACTTAGTGAAAGGCGAGACCTATTGCATTTTTATTGCTTGTTTTTGTTGTCACTCATTTCCAATCTTTAGATTGCTTAGCTCCCGCAGGTTTCCTTGCCTTTCTCGTGTTAGTTCCTCCCTCGCACAAGGGACAAATAAATGTGTTCTTTCTAGTCTTCTGCAACACACTTTCTTTATTTTATAAGCGATTCAGTATTATTCCTGGACACGCAATGTGCTTTGCTACTCTTAACACAGACATACTAATTCTTATTTAAGTTGCTTTCACCCTATCTACCGGCTCGATTGATGCTTTTGTTACTCACACCCCCAACTGTACTCCTTCACTCTTTGCCACTAATCTTTAGCCATGCTGAACAGAAGCTGTGATGCTGTAAAACATGGCTAAAGGACATTAGCAAAGCCAGTAACTCACACATAAGCGAGACCTATTGGATTTGCCAAGGCTTAATTGAGTTAACAAATACTCAGAATACACTTTAAAGAAACGCACAGATCCTTTCTGCGCCAGCAGTGTGGGAAACAGCATCATGGTAATGGTCAAGAGGTGATAAAACAAACAAGCAACTAAGGAAAGTTGACTGTTGCTTAAATAACCAGGCTACATCTGATGATGTGGCTGCTGAAAAACCTGATCGTCACTGGTTCAATGACATCAGCAAATGTAAAAAAGAAAACAAAATATTATATAATATATATTACGGCATTCTGAAGGCTGTCATTTATTTTGAATACAATGAATCAGATTAAGATTTCAATACAGCCTCATTTGCAATTAGTGTTCTATACTATTCGTTTGGAATAATATTGACATCTAGACTTATTTCTGATATCAGGAGTTATTTACCATTTATTCTACATTATTTATTGAGTATAACATTCATATCTGCCAATGACATAACCTAAACACTAAAATCAATAAAGAAATACCTGTACAATCTTAAATATGTAATACTTGTTTGTCCCATATGCACTGAAACTCACACCACATACTGTGCTCTAAAACAGGATCGGTTAGGAAATTTTATAGTTTAAATTTGACGTAAAAGATGAAAAACATCCCTTAAATTATTCTGGAGGATCAAATAAATAACTAGTGAAGTTAAGACCTCTTCATTTCGAGCGCTAACCCCTCAGATGACGCCCCCCCCCCCAAAAAAAAATCATAGAATATTAACTAACTATATATTTCCCCATGGGTATGCAACAATCCATCATGGAGTGTGGGAAAATATATTTGCTAACATCTGCCATCAGCCATGGACTTCTCTCTGTAGTGGCATTACAGGAGGTTCTGAAGCAAATACAAACTGAGCACAGAAATGCACCGGCTATTGATTTGGGCACAAAACTAATGGGAAATTTAATTTTGATAGTCTCTTTGATTGTTCTGAGCAACATTCACAGCAAAACAGCACTATTGGCAATATGCAAGCACCACGCCACCGTGCCACTCAAGCACAGGGAGCAAGAGTTGCTGAATATTATTTCAGAAAAATGTAAGTCCATAGGTTGAGATACCCTGGGTACTAACTATCCAAACCACAACTCAAGCCAAGAGTGAAGTAGATGGAACACCAATAGACAAGGCACCATACCTTATGAAGAAACAAAGGGCCCATAAGAACTCCTGGATCGCCATCTCAGTGAGAGTCCGTAGGGGATTATAAGTTGAGTGATCATATCTATCAATCAATCCATTTGTAGAGCGCACTAATCACCCGTGAGGGTCTCAAGACGCTGGGGGGGTGGGGTGCAGCTACTGATCGAACAGCCAGGTTTTGAGGAGTCTCCTGAAGGTCAGCAGGTCCTGGGTCTGACGCAGCTGTGTGGGTAGTGGGTTCCATGTCTTGGCGGCGAGGTAGGAGAAGGATCTGCCGCCGGTGGAGGTCCTGTGGATGCGTGGGACGGCGACGAGGGCGAGGTCGGCGGAACGAAGCTGTCGGTTCGGGGTGAAGAAGGCGAGACGTTTGTTGAGGTATGCTGGTCCGGCGTTGTGGAGAGCTTTGTGTGGGTGAGGAGCTTGAAGGTGATACTTTTGTTGACTGGGAGCCAGTGCAGGTCTTTCAGGTGGGCAGTGATGTAGGTGTGGCGAGGTATGTCGAGGATGAGGTGTGCAGAGGCGTTCTGTATGCGCTGGAGTCTTTTCTGGAGTTTGGCCGTGGTTCCTGCGTAGAGGACATTGTTGTAGTCCAGTCTGCTAATGACGAGGGCCTGGGTGACAGTCCTTCTGGTTCCGGTGGAGATCCACTTGTAGATCTTGCAGAGCATGCCGAGGGTGTTGAAGCAGGAGGAGGAGACGGCGTTGACTTGCTGGGTCATTGAGAGCGAAGAGTCCGGGATGAACCCCAGGTTGCATGTGTGGTTGGTGGGTGTGGGTGGGTGCAGCTCCCAGGGTGGCTGGCCACCAGGAGTCGTCCCAGGCAGAGGGGATGGAGCCCAGGATGAGGACCTCTGTCTTGTCTGAGTTAAGATTCAGGCGGCTGTTCTGCATCCAGTAGGCGACGGCCATCATTCCTTCGTGGAGGTTGGTTTTGGCAGTGGCGGGGTTGTTGGTGAGAGAGGATCAGCTGAGTGTCGCCAGCGTAGGAGACTATGTTGAGGTCGTGCGAGCGGACGATGTTGGCGAGCGGTGCCATGTAGACGTTGAAAAGGGTCAGGCTGAGGGATGAACCTTGGGGAACGCCGCAGATCTTGGTAGCTTCAGAACGGAATGGAGGGGGGCCAACCCTCTGGGTTCTGTCAGTGAGGGAGGAGGTGGTCCAGTCCAGAGCTTTGTCACGTATTCCCACGTTGTGTAGGCGTGTGCGTAGGGTGCGGTGGCAGACGGTGTTGAAGGCGGCCGAGAGGTCCAGGAGGATGAGGGCCGCGGTTTCGCCTTTGTCCAACAGGGTCCTGATGTCGTCTGTGGCAGCGATGAGGGTGGTTTCGGTGCTGTGATTGCTGCAGAATCTAGATTGGAACGGATCCAGGATGTTGTTCTCCTCGAGGAAGTGAGTCAGTTGCTTGTTGACGATCTTTTCGATGACTTTCGCCAGGAACGGAAGCAGGGAGATGGGTCAGTAATTCTTGACGTCCTAAGCGTCCGCTGTGTGTTTTTTGAGTAGGGCGTTGATCTTGGCGTCCTTCCAGCTTTCCAGGAAGGTGGCCGTCTCAAAGGAGCTGTTGATGATCTTCCGGAGTTGGGGTGCGATGGTGCGGTTTGCTTTGTTGAAGATGTGGTGAGGGCAGGGGTCGGATGGTGAGCCGGAGTAGATGGTGTTCATGGTCTTGATGGTGTCGTCATCATTGACGTGGGTCCAGGAGAGAAGGCGGTCGGTGAGGCGGGGGGCGGGGGGGGGGGCTTCGGTGGTGAGTCTGCGGTGTCGGCGGCTCTGTGACGGCAATCTTGGGGTGAAAGAAGGTGGCTCAGGAGTCTCATAGGTCTTGCGACGGCAGGATGTTGTTGGAGCTGGGGCTGGAGAGTTCTTTCACGATGTTGAAGAGCTCTTTACTGTTGTGTGCGTTGTTGTCGATGCGTTCCTTGAAGGAGGTCCTTTTGGTGGCTCGAATGAGTTGGTGGTGCTTGCGGTTGGCGTTCTTTAGGGGAGCGTGGTTGTCAGGGGTTCGTTCGTGGCGCCACTTCTTCTCTAGTCTTCGGCAGGTCCGCTTTGATTCCTGGAGGTCGGTGGTGAACCAGCTGGCCTTTCTGTTTGTGCATCTGTTTGAGGGCTTTTTGATCGGGTGAGGGTGTTGGCGCAGTCATCGATCCATTGCCTGAGGTTGCGGGTGGCTGTGTCGGTGGTGTCTGTTGGTTGGTCTTGAGCGAAGGTGGTGATGAGCTGGTCTTCGGTGACTTTGTTTCAGCTGCGGTAGGGGATCTGTTGCGGGCGGTGGTGCGAGGTGGGTTCATTGAAAGTGAAGTGGACGCAGCGAAGGTCGATCCAGTGCAGTTCAGTGGTGAGGCTGAAGGAGACGGGGTTGCTGGCGCAGAGGATGGGGTCAAGCGTGTGTCCGGCGGTGTGGGTGGGGGTTGTGACGAGTAGTTTGAGTCCGAGGTTGGTGAGGTTATCGAGCAGAGCGATGGAGTTGCTGTCGTCGGCGTTCTCGAGGCGGAAATTCAGGTCTCAGAGAAGACCATATGACACAAACAGCCCGATGGAGAGAAGTATATGGATGCCTCTCCCCACAGGACTCTGGGGCTAGCAGACGCTTGGGGCCATTCTGAAGAAGGAAGGAAGGGTCGAACAGAGTATCGAAGAAAGAACAAGCCTGGCTGCCATAAAAGTAAGGAAGGGCCATCCCAGTAATACGTCACAGAGTCTAGTAGAAAAAAGAAAGTGAAAGGTTCAGAAACATAGGCTCACTCTAAGATGGCAGGATTGACAACTAAAAAGTAATAGTATGAGAACAGAACTTGAGGGTCTAAGAGAAAAATGTCCATGAGCTGGCTCTAAAACATTTTTTTTTAAATGCCTTGCAGTGCATCAGCAAAATGGTTTAGATAAGAACTCAATTTCACATGTGATTCTTCTTTTGAACCACAGGTTCAAGTCCAATATCCATTTAAGGCAGAAGCAACGCAAGATATAAAAGTTATCCGGACAGAATTGTAATATGATGCATGGAATTCTGTTAAATATCTCTACTTTCCATATAATTCAGCAACTTGATGCACCCAGTCACCTATTATATCTTTTTGCAACAAATATCCAATTGCTTTATTGATGTGCTTGCTTTTACACTAGAGATTTTTATTCTTCATGTTTGTAAAAAATGCTCTCTTTTTCATATGTGAGAGCACCAAGGCTTTAAGTGGTTGTGGAAGAGGTCATGGTGTGACAACGTATTATAAGGAATTAAGTACCACATGCCATACATTAGGATATTACAAGTCACCTCGGAGTTCCATAACCTTATAAAGGAGCTCACCCTTCGACTTCATTTGTCTATATGGTCATGGAGGTCCCCGTTGATTTTCAATATCTTTATAATGTACGGCAGGGTGTACTTTATCCCACATATCATGAGTGATAGTACCCTGTTGCTTGATCATGAATACCCATCTCTTCCCAGTGGTTACGTCAGATAATTTAAATCATCTAGTATTGAACTAGAGAAATGTGAACGCTCTCTCTAACATGCAGTGCAGAATGCCTACAACATTGGGCTAATGACAAATTTAGTATAGAAAAAGCGAAATATTTTGACACTGCAAATATTTTTTTTAGTCAATATACAGCGCCTGAATCACAATATTGGACAACCTTTTCATTTGGAGGTACCCAATATATGTAATTACAGAGGGGTATAAAACACTCATCGTCTACAAGACAATCAAAACTCTTTGCAAAACGCGGACAATAAATATTTCACGGAGAAGGACTTGAATGAACTCTTAGAAAGGACAGACATTAAAGCATTTATTCTAGACGAAAATGGATATAACATGTATTTTATAAAATGAAAGACTGCCTTCCTTAGTGTCACCTTTTTAGGATAATAATTATGAAATGATCGCAATGGATTGGTTGTTTCTACAGAAATGTACCATTCTTCACCCATCAATATAGAAAGAAAATACAAGTCCTTATGGGGTTTTTGAATTTTGGAAGGGTACCTGCCACACTTGTCAGAGGGGGAATCTGTTACATTATTTGGTGACGCACAACTTTTTCAACACATACAATTGAGATTGGGCAAGCTACAGGCAGAATTCTGACAAACAAGATAACACCTGAAAAGGGAACATAAACCAAATCTAATCATCAGGGTCATCCCTCGCACATCAGGCTACACATTGTATTATACATGAGGAACAAAAAGTCTATAAATCTTTTATATACAACTGCAGAGGAGAAAATCACTCAAACTGAGAAAAGTCTCATGTAGTACAGGCCACTATCTTGAAGAAGATACTACTCGGGTGCGGTAAAAAAGTTACAGCGGTTTCCCCAATGTATACATTACAGGCAATTACTAAGGTGAGCATTTCCTTGTGCTCACGGCTATGCTAAGTTCAAAGAAACTTGAGCAGTTCTCAACAACCCCAGCTTGAGTGTCACTCCCTACATTCAAGAATTAATTTTTACAATAGCAATAAGCAACAAGCAACAAGCAACTCTAACACCCATACACATTTATAAATTGTGTTAAATAATGACAGCTCCGCACAGCATTCAGTGTGCAAAAAAACAGGAACACTTTGCTGCTTTAGCTGCAGTTTAGAGAGTTTTCCACAATGCAAAATTCCAGGAGCTACAGGCTCACACTAAAACGTTAGGAGACTCAAAATTCAAGCCATCCTGTTAGCCCTTGAGAAAGCTGACCCATTGGTTGCCACACTGTCTGATTCCCCTTTCAGTATGCAAGGTTACAATGTAGACTTGCGCCTTTGGCATTGGACAGATTCAGATATGTAAAGGGTAAATCGATAAAAGCTAGACAGCTTTGGGGAAAGGTGGTTATCCAAAAGAACCAGGTACCACCGGTCTAGCTACAGCACAATGGTCAAAAAAGCGAAGGGATTCATGCAAAAAGGGAACAATGCAGCTAATTTAGACTCAGAACCAGAGTTTCAATCTTGCAGGTCTACACTGGCGTCCTTCCAACTAAGATTCAGGCAGCTATCATGACGACAATACAGACATTAAAAGGGGAGACACCCTATGCAGAATTTCCTATTCCTAGTTTTATCTAAGATAACATTCAAATGGTTTTCATCCCAGGGATAGATGATAGACATGTACTCAATCCTCAGTCGTACTAAACGTCAAAGGTATGAGAGAACAGCATGTGCACCGGCCGGCGTTGGTGCTGCAATAGTACAGCAACAGATACCGATTACCAATTATGTCTAAGGCAGTTTAAAATATGTACAATTTGTCAAACAAGGGCCTGATTTAGAGATTGGTGGATGGGTTATTCAGTCACAAACATGAAATATATTGTTTGCTTAGTCAAGTGCTATAGGATACAGTGCACTTTTAACAGTGCTGGCAGGATACTTTTAACATTTGTGCAGAGTAACTTATCCGCCACACACTAAATTGGGTCCAAAGTACTCTACAGATGTGACACCTAGCCCCCATGCCTCTTGTGGTATCAGATCTACCTTTTGATATTGCCTACCTCAACGCTGGCCATTTTTATCCTTTAAATTCCCAAAAATAAATAAATGTTTCAGTCAATTCATGTTTAGTTTTCTGTGGGTAAGGCCACTAAACACTGCTGCTGGTTAAGAGTTCATGAAAGATGTGCAGTGCCCATTAGGCAATGGCGTTACAACAAACAAATGATGGACGGAATGCTGACAATGCAGACATTCTCCCCCAGTCAAGAGATCTGGGTTAAATCCATCGTTCTTTTGCCCACTACGCCACCCCAGTTCAGACATGGCCATATGCAAATCAGTCTTGACCCTGTGCCTCATGGGAACAGTCCAGCCCGAACTGCCAAGCCATGTCTTCCCTGGACCGGATTCAAGCATCCTAGGACCGGTTTCTGGCTATCAGCCGTCATCAGCCAGGATAGCTTGACTCCAGTGGCGTAGTGAGCACGGGTCCCACGTCTGGGAATACCCATCCCACTTAGGGCGAAAAGCGTTACAACAAACAAATGATGGACGGAATGCTGACAATGCAGACATTCTCCCCCAGTCAAGAGATCTGGGTTAAATCCATCGTTCTTTTGCCCACTACGCCACCCCAGTTCAGACATGGCCATATGCAAATCAGTCTTGACCCTGTGCCTCATGGGAACAGTCCAGCCCGAACTGCCAAGCCATGTCTTCCCTGGACCGGATTCAAGCATCCTAGGACCGGTTTCTGGCTATCAGCCGTCATCAGCCAGGATAGCTTGACTCCAGTGGCGTAGTGAGCACGGGTCCCACGTCTGGGAATACCCATCCCACTTAGGGCGAAAAGCGTTACAACAAACAAATGATGGACGGAATGCTGACAATGCAGACATTCTCCCCCAGTCAAGAGATCTGGGTTAAATCCATCGTTCTTTTGCCCACTACGCCACCCCAGTTCCGACATGGCCATATGCAAATCAGTCTTGACCCTGTGCCTCATGGGAACAGTCCAGCCCGAACTGCCAAGCCATGTCTTCCCTGGACCGGATTCAAGCATCCTAGGACCGGTTTCTGGCTATCAGCCGTCATCAGCCAGGATAGCTTGACTCCAGTGGCGTAGTGAGCACGGGTCCCACGTCTGGGAATACCCATCCCACTTAGGGCGAAAAGCGTTACAACAAACAAATGATGGACGGAATGCTGACAATGCAGACATTCTCCCCCAGTCAAGAGATCTGGGTTAAATCCATCGTTCTTTTGCCCACTACGCCACCCCAGTTCAGACATGGCCATATGCAAATCAGTCTTGACCCTGTGCCTCATGGGAACAGTCCAGCCCGAACTGCCAAGCCATGTCTTCCCTGGACCGGATTCAAGCATCCTAGGACCGGTTTCTGGCTATCAGCCGTCATCAGCCAGGATAGCTTGACTCCAGTGGCGTAGTGAGCACGGGTCCCACGTCTGGGAATACCCATCCCACTTAGGGCGAAAAGCGTTACAACAAACAAATGATGGACGGAATGCTGACAATGCAGACATTCTCCCCCAGTCAAGAGATCTGGGTTAAATCCATCGTTCTTTTGCCCACTACGCCACCCCAGTTCAGACATGGCCATATGCAAATCAGTCTTGACCCTGTGCCTCAAGGGAACAGTCCAGCCCGAACTGCCAAGCCATGTCTTCCCTGGACCGGATTCAAGCATCCTAGGACCGGTTTCTGGCTATCAGCCGTCATCAGCCAGGATAGCTTGACTCCAGTGGCGTAGTGAGCACGGGTCCCACGTCTGGGAATACCCATCCCACTTAGGGCGAAAAGCGTTACAACAAACAAATGATGGACGGAATGCTGACAATGCAGACATTCTCCCCCAGTCAAGAGATCTGGGTTAAATCCATCGTTCTTTTGCCCACTACGCCACCCCAGTTCAGACATGGCCATATGCAAATCAGTCTTGACCCTGTGCCTCATGGGAACAGTCCAGCCCGAACTGCCAAGCCATGTCTTCCCTGGACCGGATTCAAGCATCCTAGGACCGGTTTCTGGCTATCAGCCGTCATCAGCCAGGATAGCTTGACTCCAGTGGCGTAGTGAGCACGGGTCCCACGTCTGGGAATACCCATCCCACTTAGGGCGAAAAGCGTTACAACAAACAAATGATGGACGGAATGCTGACAATGCAGACATTCTCCCCCAGTCAAGAGATCTGGGTTAAATCCATCGTTCTTTTGCCCACTACGCCACCCCAGTTCAGACATGGCCATATGCAAATCAGTCTTGACCCTGTGCCTCATGGGAACAGTCCAGCCCGAACTGCCAAGCCATGTCTTCCCTGGACCGGATTCAAGCATCCTAGGACCGGTTTCTGGCTATCAGCCGTCATCAGCCAGGATAGCTTGACTCCAGTGGCGTAGTGAGCACGGGTTCCACGTCTGGGAATACCCATCCCACTTAGGGCGAAAAGCGTTACAACAAACAAATGATGGACGGAATGCTGACTCAAACCCAGATCTGTTGACTGGGTGTGAGTGTTTGATTGGTTCTGATGCTCCGTCCATCACCACCCCCTTTTGTACCGCTTTGTTCGCCATAAGTTGGCAGGGTATGCTCAGACGTGAGTCCCTTGCTCACTTTGCCACTGGATACAAGCAAGCCTGGCTGAAGACGGCTGAAATGCCAGAAACCGGTCCTAGGAAGCTTGTTTCCAGTCCAGGGAAGGCATGGCTTGGCAGTTCGGGCTGGACTGTTCCCATGAGGCACAGGGTCAGACTGATTTGCATATGGCCATGTCTGAACTGGGGTGGCAGAGTGGGCTCAAAAAAAAGGGTGATGGATCAAACCCAGATCTGTTGACTGGGTGTGAGTGTTTGATTGGTTCTGATGCTCCGTCCATCACCACCCCCTTTTGTACCGCTTTGTTCGCCATAAGTTGGCAGGGTATGCTCAGACGTGAGTCCCTTGCTCACTTTGCCACTGGATACAAGCAAGCCTGGCTGAAGACGGCTGAAATGCCAGAAACCGGTCCTAGGAAGCTTGTTTCCAGTCCAGGGAAGGCATGGCTTGGCAGTTCGGGCTGGACTGTTCCCATGAGGCACAGGGTCAGACTGATTTGCATATGGCCATGTCTGAACTGGGGTGGCAGAGTGGGCTCAAAAAGGGTGATGGATCAAACCCAGATCTGTTGACTGGGTGTGAGTGTTTGATTGGTTCTGATGCTCCGTCCATCACCACCCCCTTTTGTACCGCTTTGTTCGCCATAAGTTGGCAGGGTATGCTCAGACGTGAGTCCCTTGCTCACTTTGCCACTGGATACAAGCAAGCCTGGCTGAAGACGGCTGAAATGCCAGAAACCGGTCCTAGGAAGCTTGTTTCCAGTCCAGGGAAGGCATGGCTTGGCAGTTCGGGCTGGACTGTTCCCATGAGGCACAGGGTCAGACTGATTTGCATATGGCCATGTCTGAACTGGGGTGGCAGAGTGGGCTCAAAAAGGGTGATGGATCAAACCCAGATCTGTTGACTGGGTGTGAGTGTTTGATTGGTTCTGATGCTCCGTCCATCACCACCCCCTTTTGTACCGCATTAGGCAATGGCAGCAGTGCAGGCTTATTATTCAGACAATGGCCAGGAGTTTGCCACAAAATCAATTGCTGAGTGCATCTGTACTCTGAGGGTCTGACATTCTTTTTTTAAAATTCTTTTTAGTGCATATATTATAAGAATAGCAATTTGACAGTTCAGGACCAAACGTGACATTTTCTGGGCTCCACATACCATCTGTTTCAACAATTATTGGTACAGAAACATTCCACATTTTGTTATCATAGTGATGGCAATACAATTCTACATTCTTGACATTCACCTTGAGTCCACAGAAGACCCACCCGGGGGCGGATCACAAATGTTCTCTCTGTAGGTGTTCCACTTGCTCCATATTCTTTACCACTACTTCTGGGGGAATCCACCAATGGATGTACGCCGCCCTCTCATCCACCATTGCCCCATCTATGTACCTTCGCCACTTGTGATATGTCGGAGCTGATTGCGCCCCCCAATGCTTGGCTATGTTACTTAGAGGGTCTGACATTCTTGTATGCTTCTTATCTGCAAGTGAATGTAATCGTCAAACAAGCCAATGGTACGAACAAGCATTGACTGGTTTGTTACTGGTCACAGGACTGTTGTGCTTCCACAACCCAGATTAGCCCCATAGAGCACTCAATAACTTGGCAAGGGGTGTACTATAAACTTGCACCCCATTTCAAATTTTGTTACTCCTCTGTTTGTGCCAGATCTCCTGCTCCCCGGAGAACTGAAATAGCCTGATTTGCATCTTGATCTTTTGCAATGCAGACCCTAGAGGAAATGACAATGAAAGTTTCAATCACAAAGGCTTCTGCAGACTACACCTCCAAAATGAAAGTCGCTGGAAAGTGGCCCCAGAAACCAAGAGAATTAGTCTAAGATCACATAGCCAGGATGACGACATTTGGATCCTCAAACGTACCACCTGTTCCAGTTCTTGGAGTAGACAGAACTTTTAAACAGTTATCCTCCATCAAATGCCAGTGCCAAGAAAAATCAAAAGGTAGCCACTGATCACATCAAGAAAGATCAAGACAACGGTTCTGTCAATGTCCCCCCCCCCCCCCACTCCGATGCCAATGTGCATTCCAATTAGTCCAGAATGCCCTCTCAGTACGTTGAACTTACCCAAGAAGAGACACTCAAAGCTGAAATTGTCTCACTCAATGGTGAGACTGCAGTCTCCAGTTCTGCCTTAATTGTATCCTGGCTTGGTGCCAGCGACCACAGGACATGTGCCACCACTTTCTGCACCACTGCAAGAAGCTGTATCAGAGTGGGAGGAATTTGATACAGAAATTCCAAGTGTCATCTTTCAGCCTGATGTTCCAGATAGCCAGACATTGTACGATGCAGGTTGATGGATAGCTGCGATATGAGCATTTGAGGGTACATTCGCCCATGATGGTCCAATATTTGGGTTGCAGCTGGCAGCTCATTGATCAGCTTGTCAATAGCTTTGGAGTGCAAGGGTGTCAAGGTGGGCTGTGATGTGCGCAACGGCGTAAGGTAAAACTGACTAGGGGATATCAAATAAACCTCTAATACGTAAATTCCCCTGTCAAGTAGCTTTGTGTGATTTTGGTGAAGTAAAACAAGGGTCAACATGTTTCACACCTCTGAGGTCTGTAAAAGATCCATGCAGCGTCTTCAGGAGTAAAAGAGGAGGTAATCAGCCTACCACATCCAAACCGCCGTAACTGTGCGCAACCTCTGTCTCAATCTTGAGACCTAACAGGCCTTTTTAGGTCGCACGATCAGTTTAACTATAAACTAGTAGGTACCACCCTTTTAGAGGGAGACTACTCATAATGAATTAAGTCTGGGGTAGGCTGATTACTCCCTCTTTTGGTACTGAATAAGCGCCATGGATCTTTTAGAGACCACAGAGGCGTGAAACATGTTGACCAGTGTTTAAGTGCTTAGAAGTGGTTCAGGGAACTTTGACCCCATTGGTTAGGGCACACCCAGGAGTCATTTCCACCTACTACCTCGTACCAGGCATACATGTGGCATCTCAAGAAACCCACTTCAGAACACTCCTGTACTAAACTATGATCAGAAGAAGAATAAAACTGCTATCCGAGACCTGAGAAGAGCTTAGACGTCTGAAATGAGTATGTGTGTGTGTATATCTCTTGCTCTCTCTATCTCTCTCTCAAAAAAGAGGACTCCAAGGGTCATAATGCTGACGTTCTGTTAAAGGTCCAAGAACACACCAACCTACCACCGACCTCTTCCTGCAACTAGCCAATTAAATAGTGGCAACAAGACCTGGACAGAACCCTACTGTTTGGCTCCAAGTGCCTCTTCTGAAGAGCTATAGGAGTGTACTCCTGGGGTGGATTGGGACTTGAAGGACTACAAGTCAGAAGGTAAAATATTTAATCAGGACATAAATGGCTGGAGTATCCGTCCTGCGCTCCATCGCAGTCAGCATTAAATTGCACCTAGGTCTCAATCTACTACAATCATTGGCTATCATTGGTACACTCTGCATATTGGCACTATACCTACTTAAAACAAACTCTCTGGTTTCACACTTTGGTATCATTTTACTCTATGTTTATAGTTCGTTTAGGATTTTAATTTTTTAACTTTATTACATTTTCGGTATTGCATAAATACTTTACACATTGCCCCAAGTTAAGCCTATCTGCTCTGTGCCATAGCTACCTGGGGGTTCAGACCAAGTTAATTTAGTCTTTCAGGATTGTTCCTTGAGGTGAGGAGTCATCCATCCCACATATTAATCAATTTCTTACATCAAACGTCCAGATTCTAGGTAATTACACGTCAACAGTACAACCTACAGTGTGGGTAAATAATGTCAACTGTGACTGTCGACATCTAACCTTCATTCAGGTAAAACACATGCAAATGATATATGATATGAATCAAATGCATTTTCTTCAACGTTCAGCTCCTGCCACGAAGAGGTGGGAGACCCAAATTGTATTCCAATAAATGATTTGCTTCAACAGAAAAGTATACAAAAATGATTGATGCAATGCTTGAATTAATCTCAGACACTGGAAATTTGGGGCCCCATTCCAGTCCAACGTTATTTTGCAAACCATGCCACCTAGGTTTGGACCCAGTCATATGAAAATCAGCCTTGACCCTGCTCCAATAAGAATGTGAATTTGCATATGGCGGCCTCCAAACTGAGATGGCATGGTGTGCAAAATAACGATGGACTGGAATGCAACCCAATTAATTACCAAGGATTAAGATTAATAGAAGCATTCCATCCATATCGTCTGTATACTTTAGTGTGTCGCCCTAAATAGGACAGTATGTACGGAACCCACGTCTGGGCATACACAGACGTGGGTCCAGCACATGTTATTATTATTTATTATTTAAAATTTTATATAGCGCACAGTTACCCTTGGGCATCCCAGCGCTTGTCCAGACGCCAATAGTTAACCAAAGGCCAGATCAGTGCAATCAAGCAGGAAACAGATAAGTTTTGAGGCATTTCCGAAACCGCAAAGTGCAGGTCTCGGAGCGCAGCTTAAAAGGGAGCGCGTTCCACAGCATAGCTGTGTTGACCGAGAATCTTCTCCCACCAGTATGGGCCCTTTTTACTCTAAGGATTTGGAGAAGAAATTTCTGATCGGAGCGCAACGTTCTATTGGCTTTATAAGGCACCGCTAAGTTCCTCAGAATGGGAGGGCCCTTCCCCTGAAGGATTTTGTGCGCAGTGCAGAGAGCCTTAAATTTGACCCTTTCTCGCACCGGAAGCCAATGCAGGGCCTTTAGGGCCGGTTTAGCTGACTGCATCCTAGGGACGCCCATGAGCAGCCTTGCAGCCTTATTTTGAACCTGCTGGAGTTTATTAAATGTTACTTCAGGGGCGCCCAGAAAAATATCATCATTATAATCTAGTCTCGATGTAATCAGCCCCTGCATAAGCAACTTCCTTGATGTTAGAGGAAGGAGAGGGAGAATTTTGCGAGCTGACCGGAGGAGGGCAAAACAGACTCCTTCTGTTTTTTTCGCCTGGGTCCTAAACGACAGGTCTTGCTCTAGCCAGACCCCCAAACTCTTGATCTCCTCTTTCAAACTGGGGAGCTCTCCCATACAGCTGGGCCAGCTGGTCACAGGGAGCGAAGAGGTCTTACTCCCTAACAGCATTATCTCTGTCTTCGAGCCATTCAGCTTAAGAGATGACTCACACATCCAGGCGTAGACTTCCGACAGGCAGGAGTGCAGTAGATCGGGGTTCTCCACAAATTGGGATAGGGCGACCACCAACTGCGTATCATCCGCATAACTGACGATTTTAATGTCAAATGGGGCCACAACATCCTCCAGGGGGGCCATATATACATTGAACAATGTAGGGCTGAGGGAGGAGCCCTGTGGCACCCCACACTGGAGGGGAATAGATGTCGACCGATCACTCCCTTCCCAGACCAGGTATGTCTGGCCGCTGAGAAATGACCTAAGCCATTTCAGAGCGACCCCTGACACACCAACCTCGACCAGTCGCTGAATCAACACCAGATGGTTCACAGTGTCGAAAGCCGCACTGAGGTCCAGGAGGATCACTGCCACTGACCCTCCTGAATCCAAAATGCTTCTGGCTTCATCCACGACTGCCAGAAGGGTGGTGTCGGTGCCCTGGCCTGGCCGGAATCCGGTTTGTGAATCTCAGAGCAGGTCATTAGTCTCGAGAAAACCTGACAGTTGTTGATTCACTAACCTTTCCGCAATTTTACCGAGTCCCGGCAGCAGGGAGATGGGCCTGAAGTTTGCCAGGTACGAAGGATCCAGACTTGGCTTCTTTAAAAGCGCCTTAACCACTGCTGTTTTCCAGCTCGTAGGCACCAATCCATGGGCAAATGATGCGTTCATTAAGTCGGTAACAGGCACCGCAATAGAAGTTGCTACCTGTTTCAGGAACTTCATAGGGACCGGATCCCTAGGGGAGCCACTTTTCATAGAACCCAAAGCCTTAAGGACTTCAGCCACTGATACTGGGCCAAAAGTATCTAAATGGATAGATGCTCCTCTTGGCTGTTTAGCTGTGTCCATTTTATGACTAAGCTGAGGCGACGGAGACTGAGGTAAGGTGCTTAAAATCTTCTCAATTTTCATGTGGAAGTAGTCTGCCAGCTCCTTACACTTCTGGTTGTCATGTGTTACCACGGGCTCAGGAACTTTAAGAAGTTCCTTTACCACTTTAAAAGTCTCCCTGGAGGAGTTGGAGGCAGATCTTATGCGCTCCTCAAAGAATTGGGCTTTAGCATGGCGAAGAGCGGATTTATAACCCCTCATAGCAGAGCGGTATTCCTCTCGCCTGGCTACCTCCCATTCCTTTCTCCACATCCTCTCCAGCTTCTTACATCCCTTCCTGAGGGTACGTAGCTCGGGAGTATACCACGGGGAAGAGCCAGTTCTTTTCTCCTTCTTTGGCACTCTCTTTTTCGGAATTATGACGTCAAGGGAAGTGGTCAACCACTGATCGAAATTTGCGTCCCCCTTTACCGGGTCAGAATCAGGGGGAGGGCACGTGCCATCCAGTTTGGAAATCCAGTCATTAATCGATAACCTGGACCATGCTCTATCCACCAAATAGGCCTGATGGCCAGATGTAGGCGATGGATCTATTTGCCACGTTGCCGAAACCAGAAAATGGTCTGACCACGGGAGGGGATACGCAGGCCTAGCCATAAAACGGGGGATGTTAGAAAAGATTGGATCAAGTAAGTGTCCCTTATCGTGCGTAGCCCCCGCGTTAATTAAGAACAGCTCACATGCTTTCAGATCGCCCTGTAGGTCTCGAGCTACTAAATCCGCTGGGTCATTAAAATGCAGATTAAAATCTCCCATCACTATAAAATTGGTCGTAGAAGAGGCCAGGGTAGTGACTGTTTCCATAAGGGAGCTAACAAAATTACCCACGCAGCCCGGAGGACGGTAAATCAGTATACCTGACACCGATACCGTGGGGGATGTCCGCAAGGAGAAATGGCAGCTCTCACAGTCCGACACTAAACCATTCTGAGCCCTGCACACATGTGTCCCTGTATAGAATCGCAATGCCACCCCCTCGCCCCACCGGTCTATCCAAATGGTATATGAGAAAGCCTGGGGGGAGGGCTTGCACGATATCAGCATCAGAACTAGACGTTATCCAAGTTTCCGTCAGGAACAGGATATCGAAGTCCAAATCTTGTATAAGGAACTTAACTTCTAACGAGTGTCTTGGAAGAGATCTGCAATTCAGCAGACCTAACGACAGGGCGTTCTTACCTTCGTCTTGATGAATGAGCTGACCCGGCCTGCAGGCAGATAGCGGGCTAAATCCTTTGTAGGCAGGTTTACGGGCAGCGGATTGCAAAGGGCGAAATGCCATAAGATCATCCCGAGAGTATGTCATCCTTATAGCAGGATTTTTGGGCAGAGTTTCTGGCCCTAGGCCCGTCTGGGCACAGATGGGCTGGACTCTGGCGTGACTCCGGGGCGGTGACGGCGCTGCCGCTGCGCGTCACCGCTGCGCGTCTCCATACTAACTTTAAATAGGGGCCGCGCCTACCGTGCAAATCACTAAAGCACTCACCAATATGGCACCAGCACAACGTCCCTAACTACCCCCAAGATGGAGGATAAGTTTTAAAAGCGCGCTGGTAAATACACACTCAGTTGCTCTTAAGCGACGTATCTCTAAACTCTAGCGTTATCCGCTTAAGGCGCACAAACCTTTGTCCAGGACTGGATTAACAGACGCACTCGTCTTAAATAGGGGCCGCGCCTACCGTGCAAATCACTAAAGCGCTCACCAATATGGCGCCAGCATAACGTCCCTAACTACCCCCAAGATGGCGGCGATCCGGTAAAGCTGCCTAAGGACCCGCGAAAACCGCGGTGAGGGTCACAATTTAACGTGCAAGTAAGTGCTGCTCTAATAATATCGAAATTAAAAGCAAGGTACAATAATGGAAATTAAACAAGATTAAAAACAGTATGAGAGGATAAGTTTTAAAAGCGCGCTGGTAAATACACACTCAGTTGCTCTTAATCCCTTGAGTCCCTTGCTCACTTTGCCACTGGATTCAAGCAAACCTGGCTGAAGACGGCTGAAATGCCAGAAACCGGTCCTAGGAAGCTGGTTTCCGGTCCAGGGAAGGTATGGCTTGGCAGTTCGGGCTGGACTGTTCCCATGATGCACAGGGTCAGACTGATTTGCATATGGCCATGTCTGAACTGGGGTGGCAGAGTGGGCTAAAGAACGGTGATGGATCAAACCCAGATCTGTTGACTGGGTGTGAGTGTTTGATTGGTTCTGATGCTCCGTCCATCACCACCCCCTTTTGTACCGCTTTGTTTGCCATAAGTTGGCAGGGCATGCTCAGACGTGAGTCCCTTGCTCACTTTGCCACTGGATTCAAGCAAGCCTGGCTGAAGACGGCTGAAATGCCAGAAAACGGTCCTAGGAAGCTTGTTTCCGGTCCAGGGAAGGCATGGCTTGGCAGTTCGGGCTGGACTGTTCCCATGATGCACAGGGTCAGACTGATTTGCATATGGCCATGTCTGAACTGGGGTGGCAGAGTGGGCTAAAGAACGGTGATGGATCAAACCCAGATCTGTTGACTGGGTGTGAGTGTTTGATTGGTTCTGATGCTCCGTCCATCACCACCCCCTTTTGTACCGCTTTGTTTGCCATAAGTTGGCAGGGTATGCTCAGACGTGAGTCCCTTGCTCACTTTGCCAATGGATTCAAGCAAGCCTGGCTGAAGACGGCTGAAATGCCAGAAACCGGTCCTAGGAAGCTTGTTTCCGGTCCAGGGAAGGCATGGCTTGGCAGTTCGGGCTGGACTGTTCCCATGATGCACAGGGTCAGACTGATTTGCATATGGCCATGTCTGAACTTGGGTGGCAGAGTGGGCTAAAGAACGGTGATGGATCAAACCCAGTTCTGTTGACTGGGTGCGAGTGTTTGATTGGTTCTGATGCTCCGTCCATCACGACCCCCTTTTGTACCCCTTGGCCAAGAGGGCCATGACTTCCTGCTGAAGAAGTGCCAAGTGATCCCCCGACATGCCGTGGTACTGTGGTGGCATGGCTGTAGTGGTGGTCTCGAAGGGGAGGGAGTAGCCCCTTCGGACTATTTGTAAAACCCACCTGTCCGTAGTGATGGTGCGCCAGTGGGGGAGATGATGGCGAATCGTGCCGCCTACTGGCGTTTGATGGGCCTGAAAAATCAGACTAGAAAGGTTTGGATGCATTGGTGGTTGGGGTGTAGGTGGACTGACCCACCCGCTGGCCCCCTGACCCACCTCTGCTGCGGCCTGTGGCTCTGAAGCGAAGGTGTTGGGGCACCCCGTCCGTGGCCACGAAAGGGGTGAAGGCGGAGGAGGGCGAGTGGCCGAAAGGCCCAAGGACTTGGCCGTAGCCCGTGAGTCCTGAAAACGCTTCAACGCACTATCTGCCTTGTTACCAAAAATGCAAATGTCATCAAAGGGCATGTCCATGAGGGAGTTCTGGACATCCCCCGAGAAGCCAGTAGTCCTCAGCCAGGCGTGGCGGCGGAGCACCACTGTCGTGGAAATCACCCTGGCCAACGAGTCTGTGATGTCAATGCCACATATTATTCTGAACTTTGCCGCATCTCACCATTCAGCAATAGCTTTGGAGAGCACTGTCCGGGCTTCCTCAGGACACTGAGGCAGCTCCTGCGCCACCGTATCCCACACACAGTGGGAATAATGGCCCAAGAGGCATGTGGTGTTCACAGACGGCAGCCCTGAACTGGCGGAAGAGACAATCTTCTTCCCAAACTGTTCCAGTCTCTTGAATTCCCTATCCAGAGGTGCGGTAGGGAAGGCGCTTTGGGACGTAGAGGCTTGGACAACCAAGCTCTCAGGGGTGGGGTGTTGGTAGAGAAGGAGGGGGTTGCCCGGGCCGGGTGATGGCGTCGGGCCACGTTCCTATCCACAGGAGCCCCTGTGTTGGGCCTGGGCCAGGTGCCCAAAAGAATGTCTGAAAGTGCATCATTAAAGGGCAGCAGTGGTTCCGCAGAGGTATCCGCCGGCTACAGCACTTCTGTCAGGAGGTTAGTCCTGACGGCCACTGTAGGGAGTTCGAGGTGGAGAGCCTCGGCCGCCCTATGCAACACCACTGCATAACTCGCACCCTCCTCGGTAGCCAGGGTAGGAGGAGTTAGCATGCCAAGGTCAGGAGAGGTGTCAAGACCGCTGGCATCCCCCAAATCATCAACCTAGTCCGGGTCAAACTCACACTGTGCTGTGAGAGGGTCCTCAGACCCCTCCCAGTGATCCCCTTCCTTCGAAGACTGTGGAACAGGCTGAAAATACAGAGGCTGGTGGACACAGGGGTAGAAAGGCCCCATCGGCGTCTGAATCGGCATCGAGCGACGCCGTTCCGGCGCCATGTCCACCTCAGGGCTGAAATCGGGGACGACATCTTCCGGGGGCACCGGCGACGTCAGGAGTGGTGCAGGTGGGGGTCGACGTTAGTGGAGGTGTCACGAGGTCAACCAGGTCGACCGGGATCCAGGCCTGGATCCTTGGGGGCCCTGCGGCACCGGGGCCGAAGCAGACAGCGATGCCAGAGCCACCGACAGTACAGGGTGAGGACCCCCAGTCGGGCCCACAGGGCCCGAAGGCGCGCCGGCGGTGCCCGACGGCCCAAAGAGGCGGGCAATGCCTGCCAGAAAGTCCGGCAGCTGGGACGGAGTCGCCGACGGACCCGGGAAGGGCGGGTAGGCCGACGGCGACACCGTAGGCTCCGCCGGAGCCACGGGGGCGGTACCACCCGCGCCCTCAGCCGCGACGGGGGCCCTGTGATGTCTATTTCTATTACTAGATACAGCAAGCGATCAGGGAAGCCATTTTAAAAGCATGTGCTGGACACTGATGAAAACTATTTCAACAGTTACAAGATGGCTTCACTAAAATTAGGGATGTTTGGTATCAAACATCTCATATTAATAAACCAACACTGATGCCAGTGTCGGATTTACTTATACATTCACGCGGAGGGCGACTTAGTGATGCCCCTGAAAACCTACCATGCCTTGGTGTGGTGGGTCTGCTTTCTGTCAGCCTGCCAAAAGAGACGGGTGTCTGACCCCCAAGGGTTAAAGCCTTTGCTCTCAGGTCAGAAACAAAGCCTTCTTGGGGAGAGGGTGATAACCCCTCCCACAGGATAACTTGCTGATTAGCATTCCAAGGCAGAGGGGTTTCAAAGAAGATACTGCCTTTAAAATGAGAGTCTGGCTTCCATCACAGGTAAGGAGGAAGACCCCCTTTGTGCAGTGCCCATTGGCACCTGGACAGGCGGGAAAATTAACTTGTCATGTACACATGCCCACTCCCAGGCTAGTACCACCTTTAAGGTGGCCTTTTCGGAAGCGGACACAACTTTTCAGAGTTAGCCATCTTTATGTTGGAAAACTTAGGGTTCTGGGACAGGGTAATGGCCACTCTTCACAGGAAGTGGTCATACAGGGAGGGCGTAGTGACCCCAGGGCTAAGGAGGCCATTCGCTATTACCGCTCACTCCCCTTAATGCCCCTAAATTGTGTCTTTAGGAGCTCCCCTGATACCAGATCTCCAGATTTTGTTGGACATAAAAGAAGGAGTGGAAGAAGAGTGCTGAACTGCGAACCAAGGAGTACTCATGAATGGCCCAGCTGTTCGGTTTGCTCTTCCTGCAGAAAACAAAGACAAAGAAGTGAGTCTGCGACCGCTGCCACTCAATGCCTCTGCGTGTCAGAGTCCAAGTAAGGCGACGGTCCCAATGGGGTCCCCAGACCCACAAAAGCTAATTCATGCATAGGTTTACCTAGACTTGACCTCCAGCGCTGCCTGCAGCCTCTTTCTGCAGGACCCCTTCAACCGCGAGAAACTCCTGCACCAGAATCAGACCTCAAAACACACCACTGCACCTGAGCTTCACAGTCCAAGCACAGCCCAAGAAGAAGTGGACCAAAGGTGTCCCTGCATGCCAGACTGATCTCAAGGGACCAGCTCTCCTGTGGGTTCTCTCGGACTGCCCATCCCCAGTCCCAGCTTGCAGCCTCTTTGTAACCGAACTGTTCTCCGATTGGCGTTAATGGGACCCCCAAAGCCATAACACCTCTGCACCCGGACACCCAAGAGCCTTCAGAGGTGACCTGTTGGTGTGGCCTTGGACCTTGCCTCATACTCACCTCAAGTCCAGAAGGACAGTCCCGTAAGTTGCTGACAAGTGCCTAAATGCAATACAAGTTTTTCCTCCAAAGGATAACATTGCCGATACAGAAAATGCACTGTGTCCATTTCTGACAAGCACTTATCCGATTCTGAAGATCTTTGTATCTAAATTGATTTAAAAGTGTGTGTTATTTTTATAATTTGGTTTCGTATTTATTTAGTGTGGTCTCACTCACTGCCTTTGTGCATGTAATAAACGCTTAGCATTACATTCTGATATGCCCAACTGCTCGCCCACACTACAACAAAACAGAGAATTTGGGCTGTCATTTCTGCCTCTGTAATTCCTCCAGTGCTTTCTTGGACACTTTACCAAGTGTACCTCTTTTTAGTCCACTATGTAAAGAGTCAGCTTCCTACACTGTCTCTTTGTTACAAAATATGCACTCAAAATACTGCTTGCCATCCCTATACCAAGAGCAAGTGCAAAAGGTTGCACTAACCGAGCTTCACTGGGCCCTGTAAACACTTAAGTCATAAAGAGTGCCCTGGGCCTACTCATTCAGGAGTCCCTTTTTGCTCCATACAATTTTACTTCACAAGAGAAATAACAGACTAGAAAGGATGACATGTATCAATTACTTTCTGGCCAATAAGTTGAAGGTGAAACCTCTTATACAGCTGCTGATCCTCACACAATGTGGTTAGTACACAATAATCAAATTCCTCGTCACTGTGATAATCTTCGACTAGCACATACATATTTGCAAGAACCCACTTCTCTTCTTCCACAGCATCATTCTCTCCTTAAGAACAAAATGTTGGAGACTTCCACCTAGAGCCATGCTGGACGCTGGCTTTCGCGAGGAAATAAAAAGTGACATCCTTGAATACTTCTCACTCAATGAGGGATCAGTCTCCTCTACATCATCTCTGTGGGAGGCTTTTAAAGTAGTAACTTGTGGCCGATGCATAGCCAGACAAGTTGGAGGGCTAAAGGCCCTTAACAAACACCTAAAACTCTCGAAACACAGATCAGGGCACTAGAGCTCGGATATTTTTAATCTAACAACCCTAAACTACTGCCCCGCATTAGAGACACACTGACCGAATTCGAGGAGGAGGTGCAGAGAGAGGTCAAATAGCTGGGTAAACACACGCAAGCTAGAAGGTATGACGAAGGGGATAGACAAGGCAAAACACTTCATTACTAAAACCCTAGCGCACCATTGATTACATCACGGAATTGAGAGATGATGCCCAGCAGCCTATAAGAGATCCCCAAGACATAACGACCCACCTTACTCACTTTTACTCCAACTTGTACACCTCACAACACACAGGTCTGGCAGAGGATATTCAACCTTACTTTGAATCGATAGAACTGCTGTGGTTGGGCAGAGCACATAGAGCATATCTGGACGAACCATTCACTGAAGATGTCGTGCAGGTCATCAAAAGCCTGCCGAGTGATAAAGTCACCGGATTAGACGGCCTCCCAGCCACATTTCATAAATGTTATGCTTCGATCCTGACTCCCTACCTCATGGCGGTGTACCAGGAGTCCCTTGAAATTGGAGCCTTGCCCCCAACACTTAGAGAAGCGAGTATACGGTTATTGTTGAGACCCAAAAAAGCCCCAGATCATTGCGACCCATATCGTCCACTCTCTCTTATTAGCACAGACAATAACACAGACTACAACCAGGAAGCCGTCTTGGGACTCTGCTTGAGCCAGGTTCCACAAAAAAAGCATTAAAAAAGAAAAAGGGAACTGGTAGAAATACCCTGACCTCCTAGTCTGCCTGGCGGTGGGGGGGAAGGTACCCTGCAGGCCAAAAAAAGCATTTTCTTTCCGGCAGGAGTCATACTGGCTCCACGGCCCCCACCAAAAAAAGAGCAGCCTTCCACGCTACTGCTTCTCTACTATTTAGCCACTGGGTGGGCAAGGTCCCGAGGTCATGCGGGCTTAAAATATGGAGGGGTGTGCACAGGGCCCCCCTCCTGAGGCACTTTTACGTCCCAGGGACCACCACCTCCACAGGGATTTTTCAATGGAATGGGGGGGGGCGCGGACCCCCCTCCTGGACTCTTCAGTCCCAGGGGCAACCACCCCCCCCAGGGCTTTATTCTGAAGTTGAAGGGGGCTGTACAGAACTCGTGCAATGGGGCAGGTTCAAGCCCCAGGGACCACCACCTCCCCGGGGCTAAATTAAAAGCAATTAGGGGGTGCGTGGACCCAACCTCCCAGCCCCGGTGGATCACCACCCCCTCCTGGGATGTTCTCGGGCCCCGTGGACCACTATCCCCCTGGGGCAGACACGAACGTGAAAGGAGGGGAGACCAATTGGCCCCTCTCCTGGAGCCAATATTGGCCCTGGGGACAGTCACCCCCCAGGGAGGGCTTCTGCTCTGTCCCAGGGTGTCCATCCCCGGGACATAGCTGTTTGCTGTGATTTGGCAAGAGCTTTGGCAGCTTCCGCCAAGTCAGAGCAAACACTCCGCTTCCAGCAAGTGAGAGTTGAGGAAATGCTACTCGCTTGCTAGAAGCGGAGCGCTTGTCTGTTTTCCTGCCTCCTGTGAGGCAGGCAGGGAAACAGTCAAACATATTGCTCTTGTACGGAGGGAGCTGCCCTTTAGCAGCTCCCTCCGTGCAGGAGCAATGGCAGCTTCCGCAGGTAGCAGGGACCCAGGAGGGACTGAAGGGGCCTTGAGGCTCCTCTTATCGTCCCATTGCACACTGGGTGCCTTGGCCGGGCTCCGGAGGATCGAGTCCCTGGGGCCGAAATCTGCCTGTGAAGGGGGGGGCCGCGCAGCCCTCCTCCCATATTCAATGAAGGCTGGTTCTCGGGCAGAAATCGGCTCAGGGTATGGAGGCCATCCCCCATTTTTTAATGGCTGGGCCCCGGGGGATGGGGTCCACAGTGCCGAAATCGGCCCAAGGAGGGGAGCTGTGCAGCCCCTGCCTATTTAAAATGTAATTAATGTATTAGGACCCAGTGAAGTGGTGGTCCAGGGCTTATCGCGGTATGCCGCACAATTTTGAAAATCTACATTTGATGATGATGAAAAAACATAAGCTCTGGGGAGGTGGTGATCTCTGGGGCATAGAAATTAACATGGGGAGGGGCACCGTACCCGCTCCTATTAATTTTAAAATATACGGACATAGCCACCCGGACCTGGGCCACCCAGGGGCTTTTTACTAAACAAGCGCGGGAGCCAGCATTAATTTTTTCTCCCATTTTTGCAGCAACACTCTTGCAGCCACTCACAGACCCGCCCACAGACTCACGCACCCACTCACAGATCCACTCAGAGACACTCACCCACCCACTCAGACTCATGCAGCCACTCACACACCCAGTGAGACTTATGCAGCCACTCACACACCCAGTGAGACACGCATGCACACACTCACACATTCACTCTCAAATGGTTAAGGTTACTGGTAGGAAACAAAATGGAAAAAAACTTATAAATTCTCTGAACAAATTAAAGGTTTCAGAGACGTTATAGATAGGCTCACATTTCACTCGTGCAAAACCAGTGCAATTCAGCATTTATAGTTAGCTGAGCTAACTACAACTTGCGCCCCGCAATGCACTGCTTATAACCTTACATTTTACATCACTCATGACCTGGTCAGTGACATCACTGATGACATAATCCACAGAATCACAGATCCACTCACACCCCTGTACAACCGGTCATACACCCACCCCACCCACACAACCACGTACATACCCATTCACAGACCCATATAATTACTCACACAACCACTCACACAACCACAAAGCTACTCATACATCCAGTCACTTACCCATACAGCTACTCACACATCCACTTATTCACCTATAACATCCACTCACTCATACAGCATTTCAACACAGCTACTCACCCATGCAAGCACTCACACACTCAACTGCTTACATACCCATTCACACACCCATATAGCACTCACACATCCACTCACTCACTTACCCATACATCCATTCACAGTCATTCTACAGTACAACCACTCACATGCCAACTTACTTAACCAAACAGCCACTAAGTCACCCACACAGCCACTTACACAGTGTGAGAAAGTGGCTCTGTATATACTGTTCTCAAATAGGTACAGGGTGTATAGAGTCCACAGTCCCCAGAGGTTTGGCAGAGGCTAAAGTTAGATATAACCTTACTCTCTAAAGTGGTAGCTTGGTCGAGCAGTAGGGCAATATCAGAGGACAGTGTAAAGCATTTGTTGCACACACCCAGTCAGCAAATGGTCTCACACACAATAACTGAACTCTAGGCCAATGGTTTATATATAAAATAATATATGCTTGTTTTATTTTAGAACCAACAATAGGTATTAAAATATACTTTCTCAGAATGAATGTTTTATATAAATACTTTTGCAATATGCAATTGACTTTTGTAGAAAGTTACAAGTGGTTGCAATAGGCAACACAATGTTAAACACAATCATGCATTGAGTTCAATGGAAGTTTCAAGTTATTTGCAACAGATTACTTTTAGGATTACTTTTGGGATTCCAGGACTGGATCCTAGATTCAGTCCTTGGTCAGTACTTAGAATCAAGTGATAAAAGTCGACTTAGTTATTGGATGATTTTTAGACTATATTTTGCTATTTTAAAAGTTGACACTTACAAAATATTTCATAGAAAACAGTCAATGATTCCCTACGGAAGAAAATTCAAGTTGCAGGTATAGTATGTTCTCATTACTTTTGTAATCCAGTACTGGGTGCCTAGACTCAATACTGGGACCTTTATCCAAAACAGGTAAGTAATTACGTTTTTACAATTTATACGATTTTTAAAGAATATTTAAAGTTTGCAGAAATCGACACTTAGAAGAAATTTCACAGAAAAACAGTCAATGGTTTCCTATGGAAGAAAATTGGGTTACTGGTAAGTACGGTTGTGAATATTTTTCAGAGTCAGTGCTGGGCACCAAGATCCAGCACTGGGAGCTCGCCTAATAGCAGTGAGTATTTTCGTTTTCATTACTCGGCTGATTTTTGGTGAATATTTTAAGTTTTGAAAAGTCCACAATTAGAAGAAATTTCAGGAAGTACCAGTCAATGTTACCCTATGGAGAAAATTGAGTTATCGGCTTTAAGGCAAGTACTCGAATGGCAGAGTTAAGGTTCTGGGCATAGACTCAGGGGTCTCCCAGGGTCCTGTAGGTACAGTTGTTACACCCTCAGCGGCACAGGGGCAGCCGGGTGCAGAGAGAGTTAGGCCCAATTATATCCTATGGGAGGCAGGGGGGCCTTGGTTGGTGGCTGCTGACTAGCAGGCCATGCGGCTGTGGGAGCTGGGCTCCTGGTCACTTGCTCAGGGCAAATGGGGAAGTAGATAGGTGTAGAGGTTACACTGCCAGGGCCACTCTGGCGGCTGGGTGCAGGGTGCTTTTGAGCCTTCGGGAGCTCAATTGATTTCAATGGGAAAGCTCCGGTTTAGAAAAAGACTGCAAGCTCGGGGACGAAGATTCTTCAGGTGCCACCACCACTTCGAGAGATAAGTTGGGTAGTTGGAGGATAGGTAGGTACCCCGGAGTTGGGCACCGGAGGGCCGTGGGGCGCCGGGTGCAGGGGTGCCTTTTGATGTCGGGAAATCTTACCCTCTGTTGATCGCAGTTGGGGGGGCACCTGGTTCTAAGGCTGCAGGCATCGTCAGGAGCGTCGAGGGAAGTGCTTGGGTGCCAGACTGGAGGTCACAGTCGCCGTGGGGTCGTCCTCGTGGTCTTTGTTCACTCCGGCATAGGCCAGGCTTGGCGGGTGCAGAGTGTGAAGGGTTTGCGGTTCCGGGCTGATGCCAGGGATTAGAAGCAGATTTTGATTAGAGCCTCTACTCATGGGAGTTCCAGGGGCTTAGAGCCAAAAGGTAGCCAGGTCCTCCGGGGTTTGTGAGGTTGCTGGCCACAAGAGATGCCGGGTTGGAGCAGGTTCGAGGGTCGACAGGCCGGTAGGGCTGGGGCCAAAGCAGTTGGTGTCCTCCTCTTCTTAGCAGATGCAGGGCAGGTCTTCTTTCTTCTTGCTCTTCTTTGTATTTATTTCGGAATCTGGAATCTGGGGAAGGAAGGTTCAGGGTGCCCCTAAATACTAGATTTAGGGGCGTTACAGGTAGGTGAAGGGCAGGGACCAATGGGTCCCTGTCCTGGGGTGGGTACACCCCCTATCCTGCCTCTCTACTGTGGGAGGGGGGCAGTAGCCTAGTCCTGATTGGGCAGGGCTCCCCATCTTCAAGATGGCGAGAGCCCGGGGATGTGCTTCACCTCGCTTCCCCACCTGAGGGGTGGGGTTGGCAGGCTGGCACATCCCCTGTCCTTATTTGGGGTTTCCGGCAAAGCTTCCCGCCAGAGTGGGGGGTTGCAGTGGCCTGGGGACGCTCACAGAGGCGGCATGCCTTTGAAGCTTCCCCCTGCCCATCCTGGGGGAGGAGATCTAGCACCTCGCCCAGGATGTGCATTGTTGCAGGCCCAGGAGAGCAGAGGCTCTCCTACCCAGGGGTCCAGCAACATGTCTGCTGTGTGGCAGCCTAGGCAGCCTCTCAGACCAGACGTGGATTGTAGGTTAGGTTTCAGGGGGCATCTCTAAGATGCCCTCTGGTGTGCTTGGTACATTAAATCCCACACTGGCATCAGTGCGGGTTTAATGTGCTGAGAAGTTTGATACCAAACTTCTCAGTCTTCAGTGTTGCCATTATGGTGCTGTGGAGTTCGTGTTTGACAAGCTCTCAGCACCATGTACTCTTAAATGGCAGCACTGCACATGCAGTGCCCAGGAATGGACCTGGGTACTGTAGGGGCACAAGGCTCCTGCTCCTGTACCCACACCACTGGCATAGGGCACCCAGCTAGAGGGGTGGCTGATGTATGCCAGGGCAGTGTAGGTGGTGGGCATGGCACACAGGTATGTGTGCCATGTCGACTCTTTGTTTTGTCCTGTACCCAGACACTCAGCCTGCAAGGGCAGTGTGTGTGTGTTAGGGTACAGGGCCTCTAAGGGTGGCACAATGAGTGCTGCAGCCCTTAGAGGCCTTTCCTGGTCACAGGGCCCTGGGTACCTAGGGCACCATTTACCAGGGGCTGACATGTGGCCAGGGTTTGCCAATTTGGGTTTTAGGTTTTTAGGGAAGGAACATAGGCCCTGGGCACCTGATTGGCAGGAGTCCAGGGCACACTCAAAGTACATTCAGCAATTCAGCAAAAAGTGGGGGCATACCATGCAAGAAAGATGGCACTTTCTCACACACAGCCAATCACTAACTCGTACAGCCATTCAAATATCCACTCACAGTTATGTACTTACCCACTAACTCATCCATACAGCCACTGACACACCCACCCACTCACACACCAATATAGTCAGTCACACAGCCACTCACTCACCCACACAGATACTCAGATACCTACTTATATAGACATACAGCCAATCACACTTCCCCCTCCCTCCCACAAACACACACCCACCCAATTGGGGCACTCAGACAACCACTCAGACATGGATACACAACTCTCGCACAATATGTATTCGAAATAATATCACTCAGTAGTACAGAAAGTATACTATTTTAACTTTAGTAGTACCTTGGTACATATGTTTAATACTCAAACATTTTTAAAACACACACTCACTGGATGATGTAATCAGTGAGGTTATTTGAGATGTCATCTGAGATGGCATCAGCGATGTCAGTGACCATGTCACAAGTTATGTAATAAGCGAGGTCATAAGCAGTGCATTCCAGGGACATAAGTTATAGTTAGCTCAGGTAAATATAACTGCTGAATTTCACTAGTTTTGTATTAGTGAAATGCGAGTCTAACTAACATCCCAGTAACCAGTGATAAAGAATATATATATGTGAAAATGACAGTTTATACTTTACATTTTAAACAACAACAAAAAACACTGAAATTCACCAGTTAGTACAAGTAACTGTAACTTGTGCTTCCACAATACACAGCATTGTAATAAAATGTTGCTTCATGTCACCAGTGATGTTAACAATCATGTTATTACATCACTCATGATATTTGCTAGATGCGAGTTCACAGGCAGTGCATGGCGAGAGTGCACGTTATAGTTACCTGAAGTAACTATAACTGATGAATTTCATTGTTTTTCCCTTGTTTAAAATGTTACATTTAAACTGACATTTTCACCTAACTAGGTCACTTCAACCTCTGTATATCCATACATAACTATGCCAAACCCACCCCATGCTGTGCGCATGTGGGCTGGACGCAGTTGGGCCTAGCCTGTCCTAAAGCCCCCGCAGGCAGCCACCCCACCGGCTCACTGCCATGCACAACCATTAGTCATCTGCTGCAAAAGGTTACAAGCATAGTCTCTGTTAAAAACATTTACAAAGTCAACAGGTCACTGAGGCGAGACCCACTGGCTTTGCCAATGCTTTTTTTCTTTGAGTGACAAAAGGGTAAGAGGGAGCAAGCAACACCACAGGACAGGGTAAGGGGGCAATCAACAGCATGGATTAGGCAGTACGGGGAAGGAACAAGCATTGGCATAGCCAATAGGTCTCGCCTTTGGGACATCGTGTTTAGCCTGAATTTTTGACTATGTTGTAGAGCATTGTGGCTGCTATGCATTATGTTGAAAAGTTATAATAAAAAGTGTTAAGCATTTTTGTGACCTTTACACAAGCGAAGATGATACTGTATATAATTGAAAAACCTTATTAAAAAAGATTTTAAATAAAAAATGTCTTTAGTTTTTTTGTAGTTGTATGTGGCGTGTAATTATGTGGCACTCAGTGGTATTATTTGGAGTGTATGTTGCATTGAGTGTAGTGTAATTATGTTGTATATAATTATGTGGCACTGAGTGGTATTGTGTGGAGTGTATGTTGTATTTAGTAGTGTTTAATTATGTGGTGTGTAATTATGTGGCACTGAGTGGTATTTGGAGTATATGTTGCATTGAGTGCAGTGTAATTATGTAGCATTTAATTATGTGGCAGTGTGTGGTTTTATGTGGAGTGTATTGGTGTTGCATTGAGTAGAGTGGAAAGATGTGGTGTGTAATTATGCGGCACTGAGTGGTATATGGAGAGTATTTCTTTTGTATTGAGTAGAGTAATTATGTGGCGTGTAATTATGTGGCACTGAATGGCAATATGTGGAGTGTATTTAAGTTGCATTGAGTAGAGTGTAATTATGTGGCTTGTAATTATGTGGTATTTAGTGGTATGTGGCGTGTATTTATGTTGTATTGAGGTCAGTGTAATTATGTGGCGTGTAACTGTCACACTGAGTAGTTTGTGTAGTGTATTTATGTTGTATTGAGTACAGTGTAATTATGTGCCGTTAATTTATGTGGCATAGAGTTATGTGGAGTGTTTTTATGTTGCCTTTAATATAGTGTAATTATGTGATATGTAATTAATTATGTGGTAGTGAGTGGTATTATGAATAGTGTATTTATGTTGCATTGAGTATAGTGAAATTAGATGGTGTGTAAATATGTGGCACTGAGCAGTATGATGTGGAGTGTGTTGTGTTGCATTGAGTAGGGTGTAATTATGTGGTGTGTAAATACGTGGTACTGAGTGAGTCTCCAGATGATGTGCATACATCCTATTTAAAGTTGTGACTTGGCTGAAATGACAGGCTAGGATGCTCAGTGTTTTAGGAATGCATGTTTATATATTGTGCGTTAACTTTTTTGTTTTATTGGAATGTAGCAATGTACGTTACTGCAGACACCGGCTCAAATTAAGCCCCCTGCAGGGGTGACGCTGGTCTGCTTTCTGTTAACACGCCCATGTGCATACTGAAAGACAGCTGTTTAAATTAACCCCCTGCATGGGCCTATATTACGCCCCTGGTTTTGAGGGTGAAAAGAAGTGGTTGAGTACAATATGAAGGGAAATAAATTTTCCTGCACAGCAGTCACAACATTTTAATATGCGTGCGTGGTAGCGCACGAGGACGAGAAAGGGCTGAGAGGAAAGAGGAACAAAGGGAGTTGTATGGCATGGAATTGTGGCAGATACCGGGTTAAATTAAGAGCCCTGGCAAACTGAGTAAATATAATGCCAGGAGTAGGGCGTATGGTGTGTAGGAAGTGGGTGTATAAAAACTAACAGAGAGCAAGGCCGCGGTGCGGCCTGAATGAAAGGACAGGATGACGAAATATTTGTTTGGTAGGTATTTTAGTATATAAGGCACAGAGGCAGCGCCATAGTATAAATGTGCCAAGATAGGCCCATATTTGTTTAATGTTAACGTCTTTACATGGAAATTCAACTCCCCAATGTCTCTCCGTATTAAAATGTGAAGCTGGTGCTTATGTAAAGCGCATACATTTAAAAAAAAATGTTATTTTTAAGCCAATACCAGTAGCTGAGATGATAACAATAATGAGAAGCATGCAGCACTTAATACCGCACTCCTGTCATTTCTAAGCGCTGTAAATAATAGGGCGTTACTATTACCGATTAAATTGCTCTCATTTGCCAGCTTGTTCCACGAACAGAACAGCGTCTTAAGCTATCAGGAGCGAGGCTGATGGATGTCTTGCATGCATGCACCCACCCAACATCCGTTTGCCCGAAGCAGCACTCTCCGTAGTTTCCAGCCACCACTCTGGCAGTCTTTTGCTCCATGTTATTTGCCATGTGTATGTTGTGTGCCTCATTCATAGCATTTAACTTTCTAGCTTTATAAATATATTCAGATATCGTCTTATTCGCGATGCAGTGATTGCATTTTCAATTTAGAAAACAAGACTGGCATGGACGTCTTGGTTCCCTGCAACCATTAATTCTTCAAAGCGATTTCATGTATTGTGTAAAACGTCCACTTGCTGGACCGCTCAGACTATGTATGTAATCCCAAAATTTCTAGCATGTTGCTAATAATTCTTCAGTGTAGTATATCCTTTCTCCGTCATTTCTATGTAAACTTGCGTTGAGGAGAATGGCGGTCCAAATCAAATGCTTCTCTCCACAGTGTCTGTAATTTCCATTGAGCACTGAATACCATGTTACCTGGAGAGAGGAGTGATTTGACTAATCATACTTACACGATGTTCGTAAAAGGAACTAAATAGCATAGAGTTTGGCTTAAATGGCGATACTTCCGATTGACATGACTCATCTGTTAAGAGAAAAAATCATTTTGTTGGAAAAAAAAGTGTAATGGCTAGATATATAGATCCGTCCAGAGAGAAAGGGAATAATGTCTTGCAGTTGCTTAGTGCTTAATTTAAGCAGGTGCTTTAAAGGTGGGGCCCACTGCCACTTATTTTGGGGGATCTGCACTTATTTTTCGACAATGGTCTTTCATCTAGAGCAAGAGAGAGAAAAATACAAAAGGGAAAGAAAAGGTAACGGAAAGACTGAAAATCAGTAACAAAGGAAGAAAGCAGTGATGAAAGGAACATGCAAGGCCGAGAGGAAGGAGCAGGTAGTGTCTGGTGGTACATTAAAGAGGCATGAGGTGAAATGAAATCACTACTATGCAGCCTTATTCTTGGACACCCAGATTTTAGATAATGCTGGCCATGAGCACCGGCACTTCTAGTTTTACAAAGTAAGCACTGCTTGGGTTCATGTGTGGTTGACACGAGCAACGTGTGTGTCTGTGTGGAGGGTGGTAGTGGAGGGTCAGCGATGTGCCCGTCAGAACCAAAGGGGTAGCTTAATCATCGCTTCTCGAGTGCCCCTCGAATTCCTTCCGCAGGGCACAGAGGCCTAGCTTGTTACCGGGTTCTCCGCCATGTTACGCTCTCTGGGAGGAAACATCTGCGTCACTGCCCCTTCCTCCAGGCCTCCCCTGCGCCTCCTTCCTACCGTCCTGCTGCCCTCAACACAAAGCAGATGACATAACAGTTGCAAAAGCAGACGGGGGAGAAAGAAACAGCAAGAGTCCTGGCTTTTTGTGTTCTTATGAACAAGGCTAAAGTGCGGAGAAGGGGCCGCATCATTCATCCATCCAGGCCTTCTTTTTTTGCTCACTAAGCTGGATTTCCATTTGGTAAGCATAGATGTGAACAAGAAGCATTTAACCCCTGGCAACCCGTATGCCAGCTCCCCAGGTTGTTTGTGTTTTGCCCACTGCGGCGTGAGGCAAGGTGAGGGGGCCCCACTCAGAATGCGCCAAGGGGCTCCTGGCACTGCTGTAACTCTCCTGTATTCACAGGCTTCAGGATAAATGGAGCCAGCCACCTGCAATGCGGGGACTGCAGGGGACGGCGTCACGGCCCCGTCCAAAATAATCTGTACCCAAAACGTCTGCCTGTGTCTTGATCCTTGTGTAAAATAAAAGGCCCAGATTAAGGTCGCCACGTGTACACGGCGGCTTGCGTAAATATGAAAATCAGACAAGGAGAAAAAGAACAAGCATTTACAATGCAATGGTCTTGGCATTGTTAAAGTTAGAGCTATTGGCATTGCTCATGACATTATTTTTGTTTATGTTTTTGTTGTTGAAACATTTAAAAGAAACTGCATTGTTATTTACAATGTCAATAGCTTAATCACTCTCAAATGCGAGACCTATTGCCTTTGCGCCCACACACACAAACCCACCCACACACAGCCACACACACAAACCCACCCACACACAGAGCCACACACAGAGCCGCACACACACAGAGCCACACACACACACACACACACACACACACACACTCACACACACACACACACACACACACACACAGAGCCACACACACACACACACACGGAGAGAGCCACACACACACACATAGATCTAGACACATACACATTGATCTTGGGAGCCAAAGCAGAAGTGGCACCCACTTCACCTCCTGTTCAAATGTTAACTGGTCTCTTTGTTGCTTATGGCTGTACTTGCGTGTTAAACTGGTACTAATGGTGTAAAACCTTCGTTCATGCAGTATTAATATGTAAAAATGACAAACTAATTGAGCAATACCATCACATCATGCACCACATTATGATGCATAATGTGCCTTGCTGTGCCCCATAATTTAGTCAATCCTGCAACATAATTGGCTCCTTTCCTGTTGCATAATTCAAATGGCTTTTATTTATTAAACTTTAATAAAACGCATTGTCATTTACAATGTTAATAGCTCAAATTCGGGTAAAAGTGAGACCTATTGCATTGCAAATGCTTGTTAGAACAGCCGGTAGGACCCGGCCCACTTAAATAGTATTCCCTGTTTTGTTTCCGGTCCTTCGATTGGGACATTTCTCATGGTTGAGGACGAGGGGCGTAGAGGTAACGAGTTGCTCTCTCCATCAGTCCTGTGGGATGCTCGTTCCTCTGTCGCTACTCTTGCTGGTACCGTAGGTGTATATCACCTTGGCTGTTTATAACCAGAGCACTGCCAAAATCAATAGGTGTTGCTTAAAAGCGTGAAAATGGATCTGCCGATGCTATTGTTAAAAAAAAGCTAATGACAGAATGTGTTCTAAAAAGCTGTATAGAAACACCAGTGACTTAATCCTATGCTCGTCTCACACGAAGAGTTCAGAAAAATGGATTATAACTTGTATCTACTACAAAATATTATTTTAAATAAAAAACACTCAAAATACGCTACTATTCGGAGTAGTTTAGCATAGTTGCGTCTCAACCTCATCCCCTAGGATTTTATGTGGGCTCCGCTCCTGACGATAAACTGTAAACATACTCTGGGTAGTAACTCATTTCCTCTGCTGGCGGGCAAGATACCAAACATTTTTCTCCCGTAAACCGCCTACACTGGGGATTAGTACTAGTATTTCAAAATCAATAGGGCACACGCACACAAAGCGGACCATGAACTAGAGGGCGTTTTGGTTGACAGTGGTTGAGTGAGCAGGTCCCGAACCTTTGGAAGTGAACACCTGGGAGCCGCATGTGTCACTGCGTGGTAAATCGCTACGGGGCGTGAGTGGCGTTACATAGCTAACTCGGCTCTCGCCAGTAACAACAGTGGTGTTTCTAAATCCCGCTGATCCCTACTAAATAAAAGTATCTTATAGGATATCGCTCCCTTTCATTACGCTGGGAAGGTGCAGTTACCATGCTTCGGAGGTAGCCGAGTTTCTCCTTCCCCCCTTCGTCCTGCGTCTCCAGCTGGGGAGATCAGCAGCAGAGATCTCGGTCAGAGAATCGGACGACACTGCGGAAGTAAGCACGAGCCCTTCTTGCAGCAGCCATGACTGTCCCTCTGACCGATGGCCCGCGGAGGAGGAGTGTACTTCTCTACATGCACCGAACAACAGTGACGGACGCAGGCAGTGACATAAAAAGGGACTAAGATAGCTCTCGCCAGTGTAGTGTAAACCTGTCCGCCATGATGTGGCGGTACTGGTGCTTGTCTTAAGTGACCGTAAAAAAACGCTTATGAAATTAGTTCCGTTGGAGTTTTTAAAGTACGTAATCGCAAAAGAATTAGCGTAAATAGGTAAAAATATTTGGAGGTTTATTTACAAGCCCTTGCTACAGTGTTTATGCAAAAAAGAGACTAGGTTTAGTGGCCTATATGATTCGTGACATGAAATACGATAATGAATACTTCTAAATACTTCGGAAAATTCCGCTTACCAAATGTGACACTGTCACGCCTGTTTTACAAACATTCCTTTGCCCGTGAAGTTTCACATTTAAACATCATCGGTACGGGCTAGGAATTCACATCATGCAAAGTGGTAATGTTTACAACAAGGCGTCCGTCAATGGGTGGCACCGAGGATCAGAGGCCCACCGCCTTTCTCCGAGGCAGAGCAGAAATGCCTCGGAGAAAGGCAGCGTCCTTTTCGGATTCGGGGGCGTGTTTTGCTGTTGTCTCCTCCCTGAGACTTCTCGCAAAAAACACGCCCCCCGATCCGAAAAGGACGGGGCATAATCGGAGTGACTGACCTCTTCTCCAGTGGCTGGTCAGCATTTAAGAGGCCAGCCAATGGAGAACAGGGGAGAAGAGGGGCGGGTTCAAGCCCCTCTTCTCCAAGTCATTAAATCTCGCGAGCGAGACTGCGCAAGCGCAGCCTTCGCTAGCCGAGACCTAAAAAGCACGTTTTGTCCCAAGTTTTTCTCCATTTCTAATTCCGGAAGTGACTCGATAGTGGCTGTTGGTACTATAAAAATAATCGAGATTATGTGAGTAAACAAAACCTTTTGCTTTTCCTAGTGGCGTAGCAAGGGTGTTATTGGTTGTAACGCAAGCTAGCTGAATGGGCCCCACCCCAAGTAGTGGGCTAGTAACCGACAGGCATATTTGGGGTCCAGAAGGCCTCTCATACCCCTGGGCCCTGGTGCCACTGCACCTGCTGCACGCACGATCGATAGCTGTGCCCGTTACTGTTCCAGAGATTATCTAAGTTCAGGGAGATGTGATTAACATGAACATGGGTAGCAGAGTGTAAGAGGACCCAAACCTTTAACGTCCCTATCAGCATAAGACTTTGCCAGCAGATCAGAATGCCATGGGTTATTAAAAGCGCAAGCCTCAGATACCGAGGAAGCCTCAGACATTCGCCCCCCCCCCCCTGCCAGTGGTGTGCACTGGAACAGAGGCCTTTTTGATGGACAAATAAAACAATAAACAAACGCGAGCACCATCTGTTTCCAATTACCACCAACGCAATAATTGGAGACAGATGGGATTAAAGCTCACGCCCGTGGACCCTAGGCCATGGAACAAACAAGGCGGGACAATCACCCACCTTGCACCAATTGTGTGCTGTGTTTTTAAAAAACCAATACCATCATCCCCCTTTGGTATCGCTTTGTTTGCACTAAATTGGCAGGGTATGCCCAGACGTGGGTCTCTTGCTCACTTTGCCACTGAATTCAAGATAGCCTGGCTGATGAGGGTTATGAACCCGAAACCGGTCCCAGGATGCTTGTTTGCGGTCCAGGGAAGACATGGCTTGGCAATTCGGGCTGGACTGTTCCCATGAGGCACAGGGTCAGACTGATTTGCATATGGCCATGTCTGAACTGGGGTGGTTGAGTGAGATAAAGAATGGTGATGGATTAAACCCAGATCAGTTGACTGGGAGTGAGTGTTTGATTTGCTCAAACGCTCCGTCCATGACCCCTTTTGGTATCGCTGTGTTTTAAAAAAAGACATATGCACAGGCCAATTGCGGTCTAATATACAAAAAATACACGCACAAGTGTGTGTTCAGAGCTTAAAAGCCCTTACTTAATGCCTCGCAGAGTAGCGCATGCGCGCTGGCTCAGGCGAGACCTAAAAAAGAGGGATGAGGTGTGAAAGGGCAAGCACTGGGACAGAGCAGGATGGGTGGGGACATGCAACAACACAGAGAGGGGTGGGAGGGTGATAGAGGGCACACGACAACAGAGAGACAGGATGGGAGAGTGGGAGGATGCAAGCAAAAATAGAGGGAAACCATCAAGGAGAGGGACGGAAGGGTGGGAGAAGGAAGAACAAGTTAGCGACCTTTGGTAATACTTTTTCTGTTAGAGATTATCTAATCGCACATTCTTTGCCATAGAATACTCCTGAGGCATCAGACTGGATCTGGACAATCTTGCAGTACCATTGCCGACTGGTAGGTGGTTCCAGAGACTCCACGTAGACGTCACCCGCATCAGAATGGACATGCAGTGCCATATAGGTGGCACCTCGGCGTGCTAACCTCTGTTTCTTTCGGCACTATTTTCGCCCTAAAAACACAGAGCCAAGTCAGAATTATTTTTGAGCATTGTAAACTTATTGGTAAAGAACCCAGTTCGCAGTAAGGGGAAGAGAGGGTCGTGAGAGAATCTGCAGTTAGGTAGAGTTTCTACCAGAACAAGCATTGACATAGCCAATAGGTCTCGCCTTTGGGACCTTATAAGTATTTAGTTATGCAGCACAATATCCCTGGTGCAACAACATCAACTGTTGCATGGCTAAACACTTATACGGTCCCAAAGGCGAGACCTATTGGTTATGCCAATGCTTGTTCCTGTTTGTGATAGTTGTTCAAATCCAGTTATATTCTTGAGCAAGAAAATCACATCTACAGTAGGTTTCAATACACAATGCTTGAACTTCAGAAGAACATTTCTGGCCCATAAGTAAATGCTGTGTTCTTTATTTCCAGTGAATAAAATAGCCTTTAAAAATGTTCACATACGTGGTAAGAGTGGTACACAACTGAATGCGAATCATTGCCTTCAAAAAATCTTAGACTTGAAATAATTCTCACCCAAAGTGAAAAAAAAAATGTATGCCTTGATTATACGACCTGTATAATCAAGTCAAGATTACAATCAGATGCAGAATAGTTTTTAATCAGTCCCAAAGTTACCTTTTCCCTTCGTGTTTGGAAAACGATGTCGGAAACATCGCAGTGTGTCATTGTTAAACACAAGGGGTAAAAAAGCCAGCAGTGAGAAGTCAAGTGACCTTTAGGTCAGCGGAGAAGTCAAAATGTTTGGCCGCAGGAAATGTGACGGGATGAGTTACTGTCAAGCCTTCTGTTCACTGAAGCAGCAAGAAAGAGCAGACCCGGATAATGACCACTGCTGTCAGAGCGGTCACTTAGCTGGAACAATGCCAGGGTCAAGCGGACGCAGCCAGCGTGCCCATGCTGCGTGCCGCTGCAGTGATTTAAATGTTTGTTTAGGTCTCGCTGAGTCACCGCGCATGCGCTGCTCGGAGAGATTTTAGTAGGTGAGTTTTCAAAGTGCTGCTGAAGGCTGGCGGTTCGCGTGTGAACGCAAGCTTGTCGCCAGCCAGCAACACTTTGAAAACTCACCTACTAAAGTCTCTCTGAGCAGCGCATGCGCACTGACTCAGCGAGACCTTAAAAGCTCTACCAGAGGTAAGTAACTTGTTCTTCTGAAAGAGACTTCTAACCGTAAATCCTTCACCTTAGAATAGACGTACGAGTTACATACCTTTGGTAACGATGTATCTGGTAGAGACGATTCGAGCCGCAGATTCCTTCACATAGAATTATCCCCAGACGCGAGACTGGATCCGGAACTTTTTTTCCCCACAGCATCCCTGCGCGCCGGGGGAAGAGCGACATCACGCGACTCCGCCCAGGCGTTGTCCCGTACGTGACGTCAGCAAGGTCATATAAGACCTGCCCCGGCGCACCCACGTCAGTTTTCTTTGGAGAACTTTTCCGCACCACAACGCGGAACCACTGGATAAAAAACTGTGGAGCATGGGAACAGTGTGCGAAGTGCAGAAAAATTGGAAAGAAACAGTGACTAACGACACCACCAGAGTAGTGCCAACACCGCAGAACCCAAGGGCAGGGAAGAAGAAAGAAGAAGAACAAGCAGAAACCTGCGCAGTCACCCTGCCAGCACAGACAAGTCATGGCACACGTAGGAAACCCACCTCCCCCATCCTGAGCAAGGAATGGGACCAGACCCAAGACAGACGGGGACAACAAACCTCCAAGCCACCCCAATCTAGAGGGCAACCACCCACAAGGGACAAGGGCAAGACAAGGCCAGATGACCCTTAACCAGAGGATAGCAATGGAAGGAAGGGAGGGGGGAACAGGGATAGAAAGCAACCCCCTAAAACCTGGAGTAGCCAAAGCAGCAGGGCACCGGAACCCCATCCTCCAAAGGACCAAGGGAGGAATGAACCGCCCCCAGACAGAGCCGCCCGTCAAGAACAAGGAAGGCACTCACAGGAGAGACAGCCCCCCACCGGGAGGTGAGTACCGAAGACCAACCCAAGGGTCCTCGCAGAATAGGGGAGGAAGGGCGGACCGTGAAGGAATCTGCGGCTAGAATCGTCTCTACCAGATACATCGTTCCCAAAGGTAAGTAACTCGTACATCTGATAGAAACTACTAGCTGCAGATTCCCTCACGTAGAATAGATACCCTAGCAATACCCCCTGGGAAGGAGGGTCTGCGAAAGGACCCCACCAGCCATGCAGAACAGAGGGCCCCACAGGGGACCAGATCAGTGGACCAGGTAGAACCTAGCCCCTGCCAGGCCAAGGGAACCCCACAAGCAGGACCCCACTGACCCCAAGGGGAATATAGGAGGGGTAGAAGGCTGAAGAGACTCGTACACTCACAGCAGAGGAACCTAGGGCAAGGACTGAGAGGCCGAAGCACCCCACTCCCCCACAAGGCAACAGAGCTTCCGCCCAATGTCAAGACAGGAAAGGCGGAAGAAAAAACAAGAAGCCTAGAGGGCCCAAGGAAACCAGGGGAAAGAGGGCGAACCCATTCCAGATGGAGAGCAGCCTGTCAGCCAGAACAGCACCGGCAGTCAAAGCCAGAAGCAAGAATAACAGCCCAAGGCCCCAGGAAGGCCGAGTAGGCGACGCCCGGCAAGGGAGACACAGGATCATCCCAGACCTCAGGACAGGAGCAGGGAGAGGAGGAGATGCCCAGGCCACCACTACGAGTGGCCGTGCACACGACCTCAGGAAGCAAAAGCAACCTACCTAAACGCCATTGAGAACAGGCACCCGAAGGCGCCCAGAACCCCCTAGCAGAGCGCAAGCCATATGACAGCTACAACTACCCCACATAGGGTACGTTAAGTCCCAAGATAGGAGAACCCTCTTTGGAAGAACGTCCGCAGCAGAGGAAAAAACAAAAGAGCAGCAGGGAAAAAAACACCCCCGCTGAAGGCTTGACAAGCAGCCCAAGCAAAGCAGAAGGCCCAATTTCTGGGCCAAGCCTGCACAACAACTCCTGCAGAACCACACACAATCTACACAAGGGCCGTCCACCAGCCAACAATGCCAAAGTCCCAAGGAACGACGCAACGGCCAGAAAACACACTGCACAGCCAGAACAGCCAGCTTTAGAAGGCCCAGAATCAACCCAACTCAGAAGTCACTGAGGAGGGGGAGGAGGGGACGGAGGGGGAGGATAAGGCGGAGGAGGAGGACGGAGCCCTGCCAAGAGCCTTTGGATGGCGGTGTCGGCCGGGGCATGGAACAACAGGCCGCAATCAAACGGAAGGTCGATGAGTCGCTCCCGAATATTCTCAGGGAATACTCCGTCCCAAAGCCAAGCATGGCGACGGAGAGCGACTGAGGAAGCCATGGCCCGGCCCAGCACCTCAGATATCCAGAGCGGAGCGGAGAATAAACGCCGCAAGCTCCCGGCCATCCAATGCATGATGCCGTAAGTCCACCAGGCCAGACACCTGGGACGCTGCAGATCCCAGAGACTCAACCAAGTCCCACAAACAGGAGGAGGCCCTAGCCAGCACACACAAGGTGTTAAGGACCCACGCTGGTCGAGGTGAACATGTTGCGTCCCCAAGAGTCCAGCCAGCGGGCCTCTTGGGACAGCGGAGTCAACAGTGGCGGCAGGGAGGGAGAAGCAATCCGCAAAAGGGGGCTGGCGGGTGAAGGGAAAACACGCCAGGTCACGCGGCGCCGGGAGGTGCCGGTGCAGAAGCTGCTGAGGCACCGGGTCCCCCGAGGCAGGACGCCTCCAAGCCCCCGTTAAGGAAGAAAGGAGCGAACCTTCAAAGGGAAGTAAGATTTCTCTCCCACCGGAGCCATGGTGGAGGACCTGCAATAGATGGGCCGCCGGAAAGTGAGCCACGGGGTCACCCATGCGCTGAATGCCCACAGCCGTGGACACCGCGTGAGCGAAGGCCGCACCCGCCTCCGTAGGGCCCCGCGGTGGAGAAAGCAGCTCCTCTGTGGGCGATGGCTGCAAACTAAGGTGGCCGTCCCCGAGGCCAAGAGGGGCGGGCAAGGGCCAGACCTGGAAGTCAGAAGGAGCCGAAGAATGAGGGACCTGCCGCTTTTCCGACGAACACCTCTGCCTCAGGAAGGGCGGGGGAGCTGCCCTTCGACGCCTGTGAAAAAGACACCACAGGGCGACCAGTCTCTGGGGAGGACGACACCAATATATAGGCTGCCTCCGGAGAAGGAGCGTCTGAAGACGAATCCACGGTACGACCCCTGCGTGGAGCCGTAGAGTCCGCTGCTTGAGGTAGGGCGTCGGCACCAGTCGGCATCGCCGGACAAAGGACCTCCAAGTCACCCCGCACCAGGGACCGGAGCAGAGACCGGAGTAGAGCTGGAGCCACACCGGCCCAGGGCGGTGCCGGAGTGATGTCGACCCGACCCCCGCCGAGGCAGCCACCTGCGCGGGGGAATGAGACGGGCCTGGGGAGTGGCACGAAGCCCTCCGGCAGCCGCAGCCTAGAATGAGGCAAAGATCGCTCGGCAATCCATGTGGCGGTGCCAGGGACGATTCGACCTCTGACTCTCCCTCCGACGAGGCAGCCACCTGTGGGGAGGGACGAGAAGGGCCCGGAGTGGGACGAGGGGTCTGCCCTCGGCCTCGACCCCTGTTGCTCCGCACGGTCCAGCTACTGCCGGCGCCGTAGCGGTGTCACCTCAGCCTTGGACAGGACCACCTTGTCAAAGGACCGAGAGGGGCTCGGGGATGCGACCCGAGCCCCGGCGACCTCTCACAATACCACAGGGACCCCCGTGGGAGTTTGCGGCGAGGCAGAGACGCCGTGGCCTGAAGGAGGTACCCCAGAGGAGCCGCACCCCAACAGTACCACATCCTCCAGGAGCCACCGGTGGCGCCACAGAGGGCCCTGCGCTGAGCGAGGGTTCCGCCGACGCCCCAGGAGGGGAAGGAGGAGGAGACGCCAGCGAGGCCTGCAAAGCCGCCGCGTATGTCTCCATTTGGACTCTCGACACCCCAACACTGGGAAACGGTGGATAGGACGACACGCCGGCCGCATCACCCGCGGAGAGTCCATGCCACCGGTAGGCCGGAAACCAGCCCCCCGGGGACAAACTGCGACACTTACCCACCAGGGAGCGACGCTCACGTGACATCGGAGAGAGGCGAAGACGACGACCACGGCCGAATCTAAAGCCGTCCGTCGAAGCAGACCAAGGGGAGGACGTCGATCTGGAGAGATGCGCCGAGAAAGGTTTCATCCGGCACTCCCGCCGCAACTTTGGCTTCAACTGTTGGCACTGCGTACACTCTGTGGTGCCATGATCCTCCCCCAAACACCACATACAAATGAGGTGAGGGTCCGTCGCCGACATAAGATGCCGCAAGACGTGCAAGTCTTACAGCCCAAAGGCATTCGCACACTGTTCCACTAAAAAATGGAAGAAAAAAGGGGGCCCTAACAGGCACGTAGCAAGGATCGGATCCGCGTTGCACGCGGAAAAGGAAAAAACTGACGTGGGCGTGCCGGGGCGTGTCTTATGTGACCTCGCTGACGTCACGTACGCGGACACCTGGGCGAAGTCGCGTGATGTCGCCCCGGCGTGCAGGGATGCGGTGGCAAAAAAGTTTCCGGATCCAGTCTCACGCCTGGGGATAATGCTACATGAAGAAATCTGCGGCTAGTAGTCTCTATAAGATACCAAAGCAATACCACCTGGAGAGGAGTCTACGAACTGGTTTAAACCAAAATGTCCTGGAGGACCAGATGGGCAAAATGCCACTCTCGCCTGACCAGGCAGCAGTGTTTTATGAAAGTGTGGAATGACGTCCACAGCCAGACAGATGTTCAGGACAGGCACTGCATGTGCTAACTGAATAGTAGTGGCACTTGTTCTGGCGGAATGATTCTGCAAGACTTCAGTAGGCTGCTTCTAAACTAGTGCATAGCAGATTTTGATGCAGAGTACAATCCATCTCGAGTTGGTCCATTTCTGCACTGCCTTGCGTTTTTTCACTCCAGCGAACCAAATGAAGATCATGCAACCGGTGTTCTTTGGTGAGTTCGATGTAAAAAGAGGTGTCTCTTTTCAGGCCCAAATGATGGAGTCTCTCCTCTTCCTTCGAAGGATGAGGTTCACCAAAAAAAGTCAGCAGCATGATGTTTTGGCTGACTTGGAAAGGGGAAAGGAGGCACAAGTCCGAAGAACAAGTTTGGCTGGGTAGAAGCTGGTGTATAGGGGTATACAGAAAGAGCTTGAAGCTCACTCACCCTCCTGGCCAAAGTAATTGCCACTAAGAAGACTGTGTTAAGCTTCAGAAGTCTTAGAAGGCAGCAGTGCATGGGTTCAAATGGAGAACACATAAAGGTATATTAAGACCAAATAAAGGTCACTTTGGGACAGAACAAAAAGGGTAGGTGGGAAGAGATGCTGTAAGCTCTTGTGAAAATGTGTCACAACTAGTGGCAAACAGAGGGCAGCTCAGGCAACCGTAAAAAAGCCGAAATGGCGGGGGCGTGGCTTGGACAGCAAGGAGGAGGGACGTGGCTTGGGCGGCAAGGAGGAGGCTTGCCTGAGTTGGCTGCTACGTCGGATCAGGGAATTTACCACTGAGCCCAAGAGTCGCAACAAACATTTAAGGCACAGAAAAAGATCAATGGTGGTCGGAATGTCAGCTGCACCCGCTGATGCTGGTGCCGAAACATCTGCACCCGGAGAAGGATCAGAAAAGTCGTGAAATCCCGGGACACACGAGCGCAGAGGAGGAGGTGATGGCGGCTAGAACAAAACTGAAAACCGGATCATAGTAGCATCGCCACCACGCCACCATCCCTGCCTGTTTACCTGCCAGTTATCTGCACCGGGTATGCAGCGAAAACCAGGGAGCAGCATCATAGAGCTGCACGTAAAGGAGGTGCGAACACAGAGGTTGCTGGAAGGTGGATCGATGTGGAGTAGCGTAAAAGGAGAGGGAATCAGCCTCTACATATGAGCACAACCAGACGGATCGGAGTGGCACCAACAAGCTTCATAGGCGAGCGAGAAGACTACCATCAGCGCAGCAGTGACACCAGGGTGGAGCAGCGCAAATCCCATCAGGAGGCCGGCAGAACAAAGGGTAATGGCGGACTGGGATCAAAACCAAAACAGTCCAGCGGTGAGACAAACGCCGCCGCCATTTTCAGCAGGGAGCTAGAGAGCAGAGTTTTCGGTGAGCGAGAAGACTCAAGTCCCAATTCGGTGAAGAGCGGCTTTCTGCCAAACCAGGAAGGCGGTGTGTCTACAAAACCCTCATACGGCCCAGCCAAGAACAACAAGGGGTAAGGGAGACTACGCGCAACCGATAAAGCACAGGGATAAGGGAGATAGCAAGTGGACCGGGAGGGCGGAGCCACCAGCACCCCAACAAGCACCGTAGGCACTTGAGAGTTGCACAATAAAGGGGAGTTCGCATGAGGACCGCATGCTTCGTAGGCGATCAAGAAGACTACCGCCAGCGCTGTGGCGACGCCGCGATAAAGCAGGGGTAAGGTGGGAGCTCAGCAAAAAGGACCGGAAGGGCAGTGCCAACAATACTCAGTCAACAAGCATCGCAAAAGAAGTGAGAAGACTACCGAAGACTACAGCGCTGCAGTGACACTGAGCAAAACTCCAACAGGAGCTCGGCAGGACAATGGGTAATGGCGGTTTAAAATCGAAACCAAAACAGACCAGCAGCGAGTTAGACATCGACGCCATTTTAACAGAGTTTCGGCGGAGTGAGCAGTTCCAAATTGTGTGAAGCGGCCTTTTAAAAAAATATAAAATAATCTACTGTGAGTACAAACGCAGAGGTACCTGTGGGTTGTATAAAAGGCGCTACGCTAGGACCGCAATGAGTGCAGCGGTAGAGAGCCAACAGCGAGAAGTACACGTAGAGGGATCACCAGAGCTGGGGGGCAGTGCGAACAGAGAGCTCAGGAAGCCCGGCGAGGAGTGAGGGAGGTGAGGGACTGCTATCAAGATCAAAAAACAAGGGAGTAGAGAGGCGAACCTGAGGGGCCTGCAGGAGGGAGGCCACACAAGAGCCTCACAACAACCACGCAGCCACCCGCCCAGCAGGCCCTCACGGTCCCACAGCTCCACCATACGAGATACGACCCCTGGCAGCTACGGGAAGAGATAAGGAAACCCACTAGAAGTGAGTGATCCAGAAAAGCCACTAGAGTGAAACAGTACCTGAGCACAACAAGAAGATAGATTGTGGGACAACAGTGGGCAACAGTGGAGCCCAAACACCTCCGGCAGACAGTCGAGGAAACAACGCGAACCCACAGCGGGCCAAGCACAGGCACAGGGGGAAGGAGAAGAGGGCGATTTGAACTTTACCAGGAAAAGAGAAGACTCACGAACATGGCGGGGAGCGAGGTAAGACTCCAGCAACAGTTTAAAAAGAACAAGGGCGAACCCGCACTCTCCGACTCACCACTCAAACAGAAGCCAGACATCAACGGCACCCTAGAGATGATCCTAAAAAAACTGGCAGATGTACATGACCTAGCCAAGACAACCAAGCAAACCACAGACGCAATACAGCTAGAGATAGCAGCAGTCAGGGCGGACATGCATACAGTTAATAATAGACTAACTGCAGCAGAACAAAGAATAAGCGATATGGAGGCTGCGGATCTGAACGTGAACAAGGAGCTGAAATCTCGAACAAAAATTACAGCGACACTCCAGAAACAAACGGCGGAATTGGAAGACCGCAACCGGCGGGGAAACATCAGAATCCTAGGTGTCCCAGAGGGGGCGGAAGACAAGGCAGGCTCATGAGTGGCCTTCCTCGAAGATATGGTCCCCAAAATTACAAACCTAAAATTCGACCATCAGTTTGAGCTTGACAGAGCTTACAGAGTCCCCACCTTCAGTTCCACAACAAGGAGCACGCTCGCCCAATAATCAGCAAGCCTCTGAGATCACAGCACACAGAAGCCATCTTCAATTTTGCACGGAAAAAACACCAGATTACATGGAATGGGCAGAAGATTATTTTCACGCAGGACTACTCTAAACTCACAGTGGATACTAGAAAGGGCTTCCTGTCCTTACGCGATAAAATGAGGAAGAAAAACATACAGTTCTCTTTTATTGGCCCAGCCAAATTCAGGATACACGACAGCGGACGCTCCCACCTCTTCGACGATCCGAAAGACCTAGCCAGATACCTGGACGGCCCAACACGCCAAGAAATGGAGACCTCTCAAGCAGGAACCAGTAAAAGGAGAGCCTCACCGGAGCTGGGGGGGCGAATGAAGCAAAACCTACACAAGAATCGTAACAAACACCTACTGTAACAACATGATCTACCTCACTAGCTACCTCAACAAACACTCTCTAACTACCTCAAAGGAACCTCAGGACACCGCAAGTACCTTAAAGTACTCATGTAGTCTGCCCGAAGGATACGCAGACCGGTACAAACGGGCACCTCTACCTCGACAACCAGCAACCGACAGCTGAGGGAGGTGCCCAGCTCCCAGCCCTAGAGGCAGCAAAAAGACAATCTTCATATCCTTTTTCCCTATAAAGACACAAGGGCAATGGATAGGGGCGGGGCACTAACAAAGAAATAGCACAGCTAAGAAACTGAAAATGTGGACCCTCTTGGGATCATAGGATCCTAGAGACACAGAACTACTAACCAACAACTCCCTGTGAGACGGGACGGCGACCCTGTTGTTGCACACCCAGCATACGATGTTTCTGTGATGGGGAGGGGAGGGAGGGGGGCGTGGGGAGGGTTACTAAGCTCTTTGCTTTCTTTTTTCTCTGTCTTCCTTTCCACTTTCACATCTTTATCCTCATTTTTCTTGACAAGAAGGTTCAACCGGGTACTCTTAACCGTTAGAAGAGAGAGACCTAACACTGTTGCTAACACAAGGCAAACACCCATCCCACATCATGTGGCCGTGCGGGAGGGGGAGGAGTTGGCACAAACGAGAGCTGGGGGCATAGATTAGGCTTACCAAATATGCCTCACCCTAGATAATGATACCCACCAACAATCTCAACCTGGCTTCTGACCTAAAGATAGTATCCCTCAATGTCAAAGGGCTCAACCACCCCATTAAACGCAAGACGATCCTAGACTACATAGCTAAAACTAAAGGAGATGTGGTCCTGTTACAAGAAGCCAAACTTTCCCTGGGGGATGCCAAGCTAGTGAAAGGTAACTGAATCTCACAGGTGGCTTGCTCACAAGCAGAAAGGAAGAAACGAGGGGTAATCACACGGGTATCTAAAAGATCCAACCTAACTCTAGAATCACAGTACCATGATGAAGCAGGTAGACTCTTGATAACTCACCTGAGAAGGGGGGAGGATCTTATCCACGTAGCTAACATATACGGCCCAAACACAGACAACCCTACCTTTTGGGAAGGGATTTCACACAAGCTTGATAGCCTGCCACAGAACGACCTCACGGTGGTGGCGGGGGACTTTAATATGCCTCTGGATCATATATTAGATAGGCAGCCATCCTGCCAATACCAACCCACAAATGCACACATTACAATCAAGAATATCTGCTCCAAATTCAACCTTAAAGACCCATGGCGTCTCGAGCACCCGGACACTAGGGACTTTACATTCTACTCCAACCCACACAACTCGTACAGCAGGATAGACTTCATACTAATCACAGAACCCCACACACATCTAATAGAACATTCTGACATAGCGCCTAGGTTAGTGTCAGACCACTGATGTATCAGCCTAAAACTTAGCGGCAGCCATAAGGAAGCCACACCCCGGAGGTGGTGGTTTAACAACGACGTCCTAGCTGCCCCCGACAACAACAAAAAAGATTGAGGAGGCCATATTGGAGTACCTCAGACACAATGACTCACCGGGAACTAGCACCACTACCCTATAGGACGCTCTGAAGGCTACCATCAGAGGCACAATAATCGATATTAAATCCAAAATAAACAAAATCACAAACTTACAGCGGACTCAGCTCTAGCAGGACATCAAATGCATAGAAACGGCCCATGCCAGGGCCACTCATGATTCCAAACTCCTAACGGACCGAACAAAAAAAAAAGTACGAATATAACAAGATCCTGAGTGAGACAGCCGGACTGTGGTTTAATAAATACAAGGCCATCAACCTCTGCGAAGCAAATAAAGCGGGGAAGCTAGTAGCCTCCTACCTGAAACATAAACGTAACCAATTTACTATTTCATCCATCACAGACTCAAACAACAAAACCCACATAAGACACAAAGATATCCTCAGGACCGTTCAAGAGTTATATCAGGAACTCTACAAAAACGACCAGACCTTGAATCTGAAGGCGCGCACAAAATACCTCAACAGACTTGGTCTTCCAAAGTTATCCGATGCAGAGGCACAATGATTAGGGCAAGAAATTAGCATCGCCGAGATTGAAATGGCTGTCAAATCAATGAAAGATAACAGAGCCCCGGGCCGGATGGGTAAACACCCACCTTTTACAAGTATTTCTTAGAAACAGCTGAAACCTACCATGAAGAGGGTGTTCAATTACTGGGCGGAAAATGGGATGGTATCACAATCCATGTTAGAAGCCAACATAATAGTCATCCCAAAGGAGGGCAAGAATCAGATGTCACCCAAGAACTACAGACCCATATCCCTCATTAATGTGGACTGCAAAATATATGCAAAGATCCTAGCAACCAGACTAAATTCCGTCCTACCCAACCTAATAAGCAACTCACAAGTGGGTTTCCTAAGAACCCGGATGTCTAACGACAACACCAGACTTCTCTGCCACATATTAGTGCACACAGCCAAAAAATGCGAGCCAGCTGTAGCTATTATCCTTGATGCCGAGACGGCCTTCGATAGGGTATCATGGACCTTCCTGGACCAATGCATGCAATCCTTCAACTTACGTGAAGGATGTATGCGGAAGGTGATGGCTCTGTATGGGGACCCAAGAGCCCGTATTGTCATTAATGGGTCACTCTCCGAACCACTTACGCTACAACGCGGCACTAGACAGGGCTGTCCACTGTCCCCCTCACTTTTCTGCTGGCTTTGGAACCCCTGATCTGCGACATCAAGGCGAACACGAAAATAAAAGGGGTCAATATTAATGGCGTTGGAATAAAACTGGCCGCATCCGCGGATGACATTCTTATTGTAACGGAGCAACCAAAGATCTCAATTGAGGCCCTGATATACTCCATAGAGGTATACTCAGGACACTCAGGATATAAGCTCAACAGGGATAAATCAGAATGCAAACCCCTGAACATCTACTGCACTAGGGACATACTAGGGGGAATCGGGCCTGGCAAATAAGGTTGATCAAATATCTAGATATACACTTTGGAAATGACCTCATGAGCACACTAGGCCACAATGAGAAACTATTGCTAGAAAAATTAAAGAAACTCTTGGAGGCCTGGTCCCCTAAATTTATAACTTAGTGGGGCAGAATCAAAACGATCAAAATGATGATCACCCCAATGATCAACTACCTGATCAGCATGCTCCCACTCACAGATGACTTCCACCGTAAGGTAGATATCCTGATCACTAAATTCCTATGGCGAGGGAAGAAGGGACGGATAAGCATCAAAAAATTAAGACTGGAGAAAAAACTGGGAGGAGTAAACTTTGCAGACTTTAGAACCTTCCAAACAGCATTTCTGGCAAAACAAGGGGCTTACTGGATTTCACCCCCTCGGGGATACACACCAGTATGGCTACAAGTCGAGAGAGCCATACTGAACAATTTAAACCCAATGGCGCTGTTAACAGCTAATAAGGAACTTCACACCACCAGCTCCATTTTTAAAAACATAAAAATTGCCCTACTAAGAATAGATAAGAAAATGGAGAACAGCATAAAGGGCTCTAAGTTGGAGTAGCTCTGGGCCAATAGCAATATCAGATATAAGGGGAAATGCCTAGCCCTCGACACATGGATAGAGAGGCATCTCCCACCCAGACCAACTGGAAGAAGGGGGTTATCCCACCACATTTGCCGAACTGAAATCTAGGCATAACCTAGCATAAATTGAGTTCTAGAACTTTCTGAAAATCAAAGCAGCCCTATCCAAAGCCAAACTATCGCCCACCAAACCGTCAATCTCAGAGTACATGGCAAATATCAATAAACTAGGTCACCAGGTATCGCATCTCTACAAACTTCTACGCCCAAACTCCACCAAAATTAACAAGACAATTAAATACTACATAGAACAAAGCAATAACACACTTAATGAACAAGAACTGGCTCGATTATGGTCCTCTGCCTCACGTAAAAAAATCTCCCCGGTACGGTCACAAACAAAATTCTGGTTACTCCATAAGGCTTTCTAGATTCCTGCACGTTTATTCTCACTAGGCCTCAGGGAAGATGACCTATGCTGGAACTGTAGAAAGGAAAAGGAGGACCTAGAACATCTTATCTACTATTGCCCAACACTCAAAACGTTCTGGGAGAAAATCTTTGGTTTCATAAAGCACTGGGCTGCACACTAACAGCTGAATTTTCCTCCCTCGCCACTGCATTCATGACCACAGAACTAAGATCAGATCATGACAAAGACCTACTGCTGACTGCGGCGGTAAAAATGGTCCTGGCCAATTGGAAAGACACAACTAAGACCTCATACAAAGGCTGTGTCAACTGGGTGACGCACCTCAGAGGCGCAGATAACATCGCACTACAGAACTCGCCCTGGAGGCCAGCAACCAGGGGGATGTGGAAGTCACTCAACACGTACCTAGACTCCTACGTACCCCCATGAAGACACTCCGGGTTCCCCGCCCCCTGTGGGCGGTGGGGGGGGGGGGGCAAGAGATTGAACGCTACTACCATGGCCTAAGGGGCGCCGGGGGGACTGACATGGCTACCAATCTCGCCACAAGCTAACCAGGGGGGTGGCGGCTCTGGCACGCAGCTATAAGCCCATTTGGTCACATTGCTACAGTACCTTTCTTGTATCCTTTCTTTCACCTCTTTCTTTCTGTTTCTTTCTTTCTATCATGCTGTGCCTAATTTTCCAGCAAAGTCAAGCCAAAAGGGATTAGCGAAACACATATCTCAAAGTACCTGTAAACACTGCTCTTCAAACTACGTTTGGCTAACCTTGTAACAGAAATGCTAATGTATCTGCTTATATAAAATTAATAAAATACTTTGAAATACTTTGAAAAGTAAAAAAAAAAAAAAATGGCAGAAACATTCACTTTAACAGCGTCAAGGGCGAGGCCCCGCTGTGCTAATGACAACACAAGCATCCCCTCCAACAGAGAGTCAGAAAGCGGTTCAACTTGCTGTGAGGAGCACCAAACCACAAACTTGTCCATGTATGGTTTTTGTTGAGGGACGCCTGCCTGTCAGAATAACATCACAGATCTCGGATGAAAGATTGAAAATACTCAGTTGTCGCCTCGCTATTTCCAAGCATTAAGCAGGAGTGAGCGCAGGTTCAGGTGCCAAACCTTGCCCTGCTACTGTGCCAGGAGATCCGAAAGGACAGCCTGATCCGAGGACAGATTACCAAGCCCTGGAGTTCTGGATACCACACTCTCCTTGCCCAGTCCATAGCCACTAGGACGACTTGGACCCGGTTGATTCTGATCTTCTTGAGAACTCTGGGCAATCGTGATATCTACGGAAAGGCATACAGGGGTTCCCAGTTCCATTCTAAATGGAATTAGTCTACGTGCAAGAGCCGCTTTGCAAACTCCAATGTGCACACATGTCCATTCTCAGCAGGGGCGAATGCATCAAACAAGGTTCTCCCAAATCCAGCTCCCAAAGGATGATGTGCAGCTGTGCCTTCCCTATAGAGCTCTGATCTCCACCTCTCCCAGAAGGCTGCACCATCCCAGAAGTGAGGCATCTGTCAACATAGTCAGCTCTGGGTGGGGAAGGGAGAGGGGTCTGCTGCTCACCCAATCACAGGTTTATCAACCATCACTGCAGGTCTTTTTCAATTTCCTCCGAAATCTGAAAGAGGTTGGGAAGATTCCCCTGGTGTTGTTCCCACTGGGACATAAATCCCACTGAAGACCCTGCATGTGACAACTAGGGTGATTCACTACCAAGATGCAGAAGACCATCAGACCCAGCAGTCTCTGAGTCAGTCTCACTGAGATCCAGGACTGAGGCAGAAACACCGGGATCATAGCCAGAGTGTCCTGGACGCTGTAAAAGGTAGGCGCAGAACTGCATTGTGTCCAGATTGACTTTGATGAAAGGGAGTGTATGAAAAGGAGACATGCGTGAGTTTGGCACACTGATCGTGAACCTCAAAGAATAGGGGAAGCTAATTGTAGTCTGGAGGTCAGTGAAAACTGCCTGTGGTGAGCCCGCCTTCATCAGCCAGTTGCTGAAGAAGTAGAAGACTGGAAACCTTGATCTCTGAAAATGTGCTGCAACCACCACGATCACCTTCATCAAAACCCGTGCGGCACTGGAGAGGCCAAAAGACAGCACAGCTAACTGGAAATGCTCCTGGCCCACCATGAACCGTATGTAATGCCTGTGGACCTGCAGGACGGGAATGAGGAAATAAGTGTCCTGACGACCCAATGCTAACATTCCGTCTCCGGGATCCAGGGCAGACAAGACCTGGGCCAGCAATTTGAATTTTACCTATCGTATGAAGGCGCTAGGAGGGCAAAGATCTAGGATAGGATGGAGGCCTCAGTCCTTTATCTGCACCAGAAAGTGGCAGTAATAGCAACCACAACCTACTTCTGATGTAGGTACCATCTCAATGGCTCCTTTGACCAGAAAATTCTACACCTCCTGACGTAGCAAGGAGTGGTGGTTCTCTGTCAGCCTGAGGACGGTGGTTTCCAGAAATGGATGAGCATAACCCTGTTTAACAATTTGAGGAACCATCTTGATTGAGGTTATTGTTTGCCACTAGGGCAGGTGGTGTCTGATTGTGCCACCAACTGGGTGACCCTGCTGTACTGAGGGCATGCTTAAGAGGCCTGGAGTCTGCTGCAGCTTGAGGGCTGGAGAGTACGCTGGCTTTGAGTCCCAAGTCCTCTGTGGGAAACACGCCCACAGCAGGGAAGCTTGATGGCCTTGGGGGTACGGTTGATGTGGAAGCAGCTTGGAGCCACTACCGTAGCCACAGAACGGACTAAAGGAGGTGTGTGGCTGGCACCGCGCCAAGGAGGTTCTCAAAGACCTGGCAGTAACCCAACTCTCCTTGAAGCGCTTGAGCGCTGTATCGGGCTTGTTGCCAAACAGGCACGGACATCAAAGGGCATGTTCATTCATGCAGACTAGACATCTCCTGAAAAGACAGTTGATCCCAACCAGGCATGGGGACGGAGTGCCACTATGGATGCGATGGCCCTGCCCAATGAATTAGTGGTGTTCAATCCACACCGGATGGTCAACTTTGCTGCATCTCAGCCATCAAGTATGACCTGCTTCAGTATGGCCCAGGCCTCCTCCAGGAGAACGGGCAGCACTTAAGAAACGGAGTCCCATGTGGGAATACTGGCCAAGAAGTATGCAGTGTTCACCAACAGCAAAGCTAGGTTGGTAGAAGAGGAAATTCTCTTTCCAAAGGTGACCAGCCTCTTGAATTACCTGTTGGTGGAGTGGTAGGGAACGCATTATGATTGACTTTGGAAGCCAAGATCGGCACCAAACTCTCATGGGCAGCGTGGTGAGTGAGGAAAGCTGGGTACCTAGGTGTGGGGAGGTGGTGACAGAGGTAGCTCTCTGGATCAAAAGGAACTAATGTCAGCGCTCTCGGGTGGCACCTATGTGGAATTGCGCACCAACCTTTTAACGCAGACTACGTTGATGCAGAGCCAGTGAAGCGACCTACTGGCGCGCAGAGGTATTACTCAAGATTTTCTAGATACAGTCTGACGCCTGGGAAATATTCTAACACGAGGAATCAGCGGTTAGAAGTCCCTAACAGAAAGCAACAATACGAAGAGTGATGGGGGAATAAGAGAAGGCAAGCAACAACACTAAGAGGGTCAGGATGTGGGAGGAGGCAAGCAACAACACGGAACAGGCAGGGGGCAATCAATAATATGTAACAGGACAGGAGGGGGCACACAACACCATTGAAAGGGACAGGGGTAGAAGTATAAGAGGGAGAGAGCCTACAAACACCTGCACGCTTATCGAATGCTTCAACGAAAATAAAAAAGATGCTTCGAAAGGGCGAGCAGTAGACAGACACAAGTACTTGGGCCATTCTCCAGGAGAGGGACAAACGCACAAAGAGGAAATTAAGCCAGCACACACCACCCAGAGAGAAACAAGGAAATGAGGGACGAAGCCAACCAATGGTAAGCAATGGACGAGCTCCAAGCCCACTGCAAGCAAGCAAAATGTCTATAATGAGACAGCTCATGCGTGGTCTCAGGCGAGACCTGAAAAACATAGTACTCTCTAAAAAGGTTGTAGCTACGCTATAATTTATGCAAAATGTTACTTGTGCAAGAAGTCTGTCTCCAGTCCAATCGTGCCGCCCCAAAAAAAAAAAAAAAATCATCAAAACAGCACAAAAAAGGGGATACTTTTTTTTTTCCAGTATATAGGTCAGTCTTGACTCCACAATGAGGCTTTAGTAACAGTTACATTTATCTGAATAGTACAACTATGTAACCAGTTTTGTCCCACAGCCTGAATTACTTAATCTTCCAATATAATCAGCCCCCCTCCCCATTTCTAGCCCCTACAGAAAATCTAATTTCAGACAAAGATTCTCGGAGGTTCCAAATAATGTCATAACCATAGCTTATCAGATTTCTAGGGAGGGAGGGTCATAAAAATAAAGGTACAACAATTTAAAAAGAGCACACAATCCTTCAATATAAATGTATGTTAACAGTACAATAGACAGAAAACAAACAAAAAAAGCTGGAAACAATTGCAGCAGGGAGTGTTGGTAATTTCAAAGAAGTTTCCTACCATTATCACTTCTGGCCAGTTCAGCAAGTTCAGGATCGCTGCAGTCCACCCTTTTGATGTCATCACATCCCAAAAAAGACCGCTCCATCATTGCTTCATCATCAAACAAAACTTCAAACAAAGCAGTTTGTCCGCTTTTATTAGCAAAGGTTTCCACAACCATCTTGCAAAAATCAGGCTGGTTCTGAATTAGATTTAGTAGCATGTGCCCTGTTAAATAATAACAGATTCAGGAAAATGCGTCACAATTGCCAATATTTCCATTTAATATGCATCAAAGCAACTTTTCCTGAAGCCAATCAAAACAAACAATTTATAAAGTAAGTTTACAAAGATATAAATTCCCCCAGATATAATCAGTATAAAAACTACCCAGTCGAACGGCAAACAGGGAAATGAAGAAAACAACTAATAGGGACAAACATGAAACAAGCATTTACAATGCAATGGTCTCGGCATTGTTAAAGTTTGAGCTATTGGCATTGCTCATGACATTATTTTTGTTTATGTTTTTGTTTTTAAAACATTTAAAGAAACGGCATTGCTATTTACAATGTCAATAGCTTAATCTCTCTCAAATGCGAGACCTATTTTTGTGCAGGTTTCCTACCTAAAAACGCTCCCCTTTTACTGCCCTTCATTCTTCGCTTTTAAGAGAGCTCCCTGAAAAGAAAGGAAGGGTTGCTTTGTCAGTCCCCCCTACCCACACCATCAGTCCTCAAACTCTATTAACCACGCGGCGACTAACGCCCCAGCTTTAGAATGAGCCTCAAAACCCACTGAGGGGGCAAACATATATTTACATTTCACGGAAATGAATGAGGCTATCGCCAAATATCCTTTGGGGTGCACAGGGAGAGGCCCCCCCCCCAGCACCTACCTTCATTATTTATTTGTTGTGTTAATGACGTGCTTCAATTAGTCACCCACGTACAAAGGGCCCTCCACTGTGCTGTCGATAAAATACTTTCTTGTAGCTGCTGACCCTGAGCTCAGGCCCCCTTTAAAGAAAGAATGACGTCACAAGAGGGTTTAAGACCCAAACAGACAGACCCGAAAATAGCACATTCATGGATCCTCGCTGTGATGTATTTCGGTTCAGCGCCTGGATACCACCGTGGAGATCAGTGCGTTTTACAAATACTGAGTGATTGAATGACTGGAAGTTCCTTTAAAGGTACGATCTAGTTAATAACGTTAGAAAAGACATCAGCACCCATCTGTGCATCAGACAAAGGGGATATTTACGGATCCTGGCTGCTAATGAGGCACAGCTAAGGAAGCCGGGCTGTAATTCCTTCTATTTATGGACTGTCCCTTTAAAAGTACGATCTAGTAGTCCGTAATGCCAGACGAGCTCGCAGTGCCCACCTGTACATCAGACAAGAGGATATTTGCGGATCTTCGTTGCTAGTGAAGCAGAACTCGAGCGGGGGAAAGGGATTTATTACATTTACTGGGTGGCCCATTAAAGGTCCAATCCAGCGAGTACATCACACTTCTACAGAGCAGCCCCCGCTCGGTAGCACCTTCAAAGGCTGGCCTTGGCGCTGTAGAGCGCGGCTGATGTAACCTCTGCTTCCCGTGGGTGTACACAGACCTGAGGGAGGCAGCGCCGCTGCAGCCTCCGTTCGACGGCTCCCGAGTGACGCATCTACGGGGCACGAGGCCCCAATGCAGCCAAGGAAGATGGCCGTCACAGCCATTGATCCTGTGGCAACCCAAAACAGCTCTAATGACGTCCATGGGCTCCTCAGAGTAATGACGTCCATTAGGCTCAGAGTTCTGGTCCCTGGTGCAGATGCACCCTTTGTACTATCTAGCTTTGTCCCTACTGGTTACCTCGTGTTTGTGGTTACCCGAGAGGGAAAACCAGCAGGAGGCAATTGTATTGTTTTATTTCAGCTGAGGCGCTATAACATCATCTGGGCCGAATTTAAGGAAACAAACAAACCATTCGAAGTATTGAAGCGCCATACGTAATCATGTACATGATCATTAATCTTTACCTTAGTGAAGAGAATTAAAATCTGATTCGTCAAAAGCGCCTAGAGGCACTAAATTATGCCCTGCACACTTTTGGAAAATGCACTACACTGTTCAAAACATAGAAAATGTATGGAGGTCGTCTGAGCTGACTACTTGAGGTTCAAGTCCTCGACTGCCCTCGAACACTGGACTCTCGGGTTATCTAAGATGTTGATTTTGGGTGGGTGTGTACGTGTTGAAAACGAGCCAAGAAAAGTGACTCACTGCCTCGTGTGAACCAAGTCTTGTGAAAAATCAGCACGAGCATCATGAAATGAAAATCACAAGTCCCGTGTCTGCTAAGGCCGACGTAACTTCCGCATTTGTTTCAAGAAAGCCAATTCCTCTGTAGCAAGTTACACGGATCCGCTTGACTTCTAAGCGCTCTATATAAGCCACTGAGGTACTTTAAGTCGGCAAGAACATCCCATATTGTTATTCCTACTTTTAGGAAGTTCAGTCGTGGAGGCTCATCTTTTTACGTGAATGGCAGAAGGCAAACATATTGTGTTCTATACTCACTTTACAGGACTCTCGGTTAGTCTCATTCATGAATTAGATTCTTTTGTTCCGGAAAGGAGTGGGGGAGAGGACGAGCACACCACTGCCTTTCTCCGAGGCGAAGCAGAAATGCCTCGGAGAAAGGCAGCGGCGCTTTCGGATTCGGGGGCGTGTTCTCCTCTTGCCATTGGCTGGAGGAGATAATTAGAAAAGATGCAAAAAACACGCCCCCGAATCCGAAAAGGACGGGGCCTGTTTGGAGTGACGGACCTCTTCTCCAATGGCTGGCCAGCATTCAAGAGGCCAGCCAATGGAGAAGAGGGGAGAAGAGGGGCGGGTTCAAGCCCCTCTTCTCCAAGTCATTATATCTCGCGAGCGAGACAGCGCAAGCGCAGCCTTCGCTAGCCGAGACCTAAAAACAAGTACAGCTGAATGAAAGGCTACAAATGACAACTGCAAACCGTGCAAAAAAACTGTTTGTGGGCTACAGCTTTGTTATTACCACAAACTTACTATAGGACACTCACTATGATTGTTGTTGTACATCAATAAGGAAATTGTCGAGCACAAACCCAGTTGAGTGGAATGGAGCAATGAACAAGGCTGCTGCCCACAGTTACAATTCAGTATAGTACACAATGAAGCACAATGTTTGAGAATGGTGATTCAGATGTGGAAATGTAGTGTTCTCTGAAGAGGTGGATCTACCACTCCTTTCCTAATTGGAGAACGTCTGAAGCAGTGATTGGCTGAATGTCAATAACACTTCCAAGGAAGAAAAAGTTACTTATCTGTGACTACAGTTCTTCTGTGTCGATATCGCTCAAATATTCACTTGCTTCAATTTTCCTCAGTCAGGCTGGGAACTTTAATTAGTCAAACAAAGTGAGACTACATGCAGCCAATCCACCGCCTTATGCGACCGGAATTTCAGCCAATAAAGTGGAGAGGCTTATGGCTTCAACCCTCCACAGAAACACCAACTGTCGTATGTTCCTAGCTTGTCTGAGAGACAATTGATTGCCTAATGAACATAAAGGAGAGTGGGTGAAAGAGAATCTATGAAAGACAGCAACGCTGAAAAATTGTAGTGACAGCAAAGTTTTTTTTCTCCAACATTTGATTCTTCTTAAATTGACATGCTTCAATTAGGGATTACCAAACTAGTAACTTACACAATACAGTAAGCAAAGGAGGAAATGACTCACCTTTGCAAAACAGGTTGCGCCTCAGCACCCGTCTAACTGCCAGTTCGGATTTCAATGGGATGTACAGGCAATAAATCGTGCCAAAGGTACAAGCCACGCCAATATTGGTGCCCTGACATAAGCGAACAAGCATTGGTAAAGCCAATAGGTATTGTCCCTGTAAGAGCTACTGGTTTCATTTATTTTAGCTGTGTAGTACAGTAGTTGTACAGCAGGTTTAAAGTCTTATTCTAAATTGCTATGAAGCAGCCATTTTTCTTTTATTATTTATCAATGCATGAGGGATGGTATGAGCTTTGAATTAAAATGTGGAAGGGAAGTAGCATGTAAAAAAAAATTACTGAAATTTTCCCCCTAACATTGCAAGTGACGATAGGTGGGATAGCATATTTTCTTATCTCAAAGGCACCGGAATGCCACAAAATGTGTGTATAACAGGCAACCAGTTCCTCAAATGTGGTAACGTGTGCTTGAGGTAAGAAAGAATGCTATTTTCTTTTTTTTTTTTTAAAGCACAGTAAAATTGTGTCCTTGAAGCTCACTTTTTGGAACAGTAAAGTTGAAAATAAAATGCAGGTTGTGGGTGAGGTGCAGGTGCAAATATTGTTTAAAGCTGCCTAACTTAAATGAAAGGCAGCATTTTTCAATGTGGAATAAAAGTACATTTAAAGCTGAAAGTAAATTTTGCCAGTTTGGTCACTTTTTGGACACACCCACAAGCTAAAATAATTGAAATATAACATTTTCCGTTGTACGTTGCACACATCCTGTGTTTTATGCAGTCACAACTATTGTTTAAAGCGGTCTAACTTCAGGTCCATTTCACTCACTACTGGTTTCACCCCAACAATACATGGCACACACTGCTGTGGAATATGAGGAAGCCCACTGACACCCCCCCCCCCCCCCAGCGCAATATTACCCTATGTGTGGTCGTCCAACAATTTTAAATCCCTTTGCCCGGTGTATAGCATAACTTGAGCATGGCAAGCACTCGGAAAAAGAGCAAACAAAATTCCATTATACACTCCATTACTTCCACTAACACACCACCCATCCTTATCAGCCACAAAGGAGACAGGGGCGCTAGCTAGTTTTCAAGAGGCCGGGGTAAAAACCATGGACGACACTTTCCCTGCGTGATCTTCTCTCACACTCAGGGGGTTCAGGGGAGGACGGCACTGCACTCAGTTACAGAGTTTTGTATACTATAGACTGAGGGCAGCAATGAAGTCACTATACCCATGCTTTCCCCAAGGAACCACCTTCATTGACCTCACTGCAGACCCTGCTTTCATGTGCTGATCGCAAAAAAATATTACTAAACTATACAGCTCCTCCCAGAATGAGGGGTGTAGGTCCATAGACAAGGTCAAGGAGCGGTGGGACGCGATTCTAGACGCCCCATTATCGCAGACAGACTGGGAATTTTGCTGTGTCCTACTGGACAGGCTTACACCTAACTGCAACCTCAAGATAATACATTTTAAGTTCTTGCAGCAAGCCTACTACTCCCATCTTCAGCTTCACAAATTTGGATTGCGCACCGAGGCCTCATGCGTGCGGTGTGGGGCAGCTGAGGCGGACTTCTTGCACTTGGCATGGGCATGTGGTCCGGTGTTCCGATACTGGGGGCGGGTTACGCAGACCCTATCCAAAATGGTAGGAATACACATAGATTGTAATCCCTGAACTTGTTTACTAGGCCTTACGCAAACTAATATCAGTATCATTGCTAATGGGCAAACGCAGAGTTGGGGAGGGAGGACAGCTCTACAACACTCTGACTGGTTGCAAGATCTAGCATATTGTAAGGCTAAATTGGAAACATACGCTGAAGAATTACCTCTGGCTTCCAGACCAAGAAACATTTGGCCCCATATGTAGCAAACATGCGGTCTACGGGCACGGACTAAAACATTGCACCGGATTACACTTGCTGTGTGTTGTGGGTGGGGTTAGGTGGTTGGGAGGAACAATGAGAAAGTGTATAATCTGTTTATGTGGCTGAACTGGGACGTTATGCCGGAGTCTTTGCTCTGTTTTTCTCTCTCTTTTGGTTTTATGTACAGGCAATACCTATGATATGTACAAAACCATAATTAAAAAAAAAAATTGAACATGCTGTCTAACAAAAGAATTGAAAGGCAACATTGTTCGAGGGAAATAAAACATAGGTTGTGGTTGAGGTGCAGTCACAAGTTCTATTTAAAGCTGTCTAACATAACAAATGAAAGGCAGCATTGCCAAGGCAGAATAAAGGTAAATTTAAAGCTGGATGTAAATGTTGCCCCTCTTTGTCACTTTTTGTAGTTCAGGACCAGACAGGAGCGGAAGGCAATGATCCACGAGGATGGGAGACCCAAATGCCCCCGCCTGCGTATATTTTGGTCACACCCATTCGATGAACAGGCTACAAGAGAATAACCACAAGAGGTGGCAGAGGTCTCGCTTCATGGAGCTAATCTATTTCAAGCGCTGGCACAGGACACCAACCAGGAAACCGTGCTGGGGGGGGGGTGCTTGGTGGCCAGGGATGGAGGCCCTACCATTGCATTGGTAAGGTCGCCTCAAAGACAGCTTCCATGACAGTGAATCTTGACCTGCCAATAAGTGAACTTCTGTGTGCTTGTGCTGGGGGTGGTGGGATGGTCACTTTGTGGACACCCAAAGTTCAGATTTGTCCGGAAGTAATAATTTATGGAGCGTGCAAGCTCCATATGAGGACTTGGGCTGTTATAGACGAACTTCGGAGCTTGCTTCATACACATCTTGGCCTGACCCCTCAAGGACTTCCGCAAGTACTGTTCAGCATTAACGTCATGTTTTAGTTAATACATGCTCCTTTGGGGAAATTGTGGCACAATGCGGGTTAACGTCCAAGCCAAGGGAGCGGGTGCTTTTGTTCCATTTTGCTTGTTATTTAACGCTGGAGGGGGCAGTGGGTTCCTTGTGCTGCGAACGCACATTAGCAAGCCCCAAAGGAGGGGCACCTTCTTTACAAAATGACTACCACATTCAATACATTGTTTTGGAATAAAAGGAGTATGACAACTCCTGTATGCCGTCATAGAATTTATGTGTACCTTAGGCATAGGCACATACATATAGCCTGCCTGCAGGAGACACAACTCACTGCCACAGGGTTAGCTAAAGTTTCCCAGCGTTGGAATGGGCGGTTGATTGGCACTAAGTATTCTGCATTTGCTACAGGAGTGAAGATCTAGACTGCCCAGGAATCACATTTGTACAGCATAGAACACTGGTGGACCCGGATGGCTGCTTTGTATTGTTGGAAGGTGCACTGAATGGGCACTCCCTGTCGCTAGTCTCATTATACACACCAAATATGCTCCAGGGTGAATTCCAGTGCACCTTGTCGTCAGCTTTATTCACAGATTCCCTGGCTCCTAGACGGCGGGAAGGGGATTTAAATTGTGTATAGTGCCCTGATCTGGACAGGTCGGTACCCTCCCTACCCGGGATGCAGGGCCCTCAGGCGAAAATCACATTAGGCAATGGGCAACCATGACACAAAATCACAATATATATAGCAATTAGGCCAGCCGGGGGATGCTGGATACTCCTATTACGCCCCTGGACACCAAATACATACTAGGCTTGACTATCTCTTCTGCAATGCAGAGTTCTGGCCATGAGTGGAGAGCTCAGAGCACTTGGGCTGGATAATGTCAGACCCTAGCCCCCCTTAAGGTGACCTTTCACTGGGGGGAGGCTAGGAAGCAGATGCTTACCTGGCGCTTGAAGACAGAAGCCCTCCTCGATGAGATGTATAGGGACACCATAAGTGCTTACCTACTAAATTACTTCGAGGAGAGCAAGGGTCCAAAGGCGATCAATGGGAGGCTCGTGCACGACTGCGGGACTTGAGGGGTCAATATAGGGAAGAGGTATGCCACTTAAACAATAAAGACTATAAGGCGACCCTGGCTTGACAACACGCAGATGGGGACACACCGGGCTGCACGTTGGCGTGGCTGAGCTCTGCGATTCCTAGGACTATGTTTGGGGTGATTCGCACTCCCACAGGTGACATAGTGAACTCCCAGGCAGACAAAGGAATGGTCTTTGCCCACTACTACAAGACATTGTATTGGCCTGACCCTTCTCCAGACTGCCTATGGAATTACATCCCCGGAACTGCCCTTCCCCGCCTTAAACATGTAGGAAAGTGGCTCTGTATATACTGTTCCCAAATAGGTACAGTGTGCACAGAGTCCACAGTCCCCAGAGGTTTGGCAGAGGCTAAAGTTAGATATAACCTTTCTCTCTAAAGTGGTAGCTTGGTCTAGCAGTAAGGCAGTATCAGAGGACAGTGTAAAGCATTTGTTGCACACACTCAGTCAGCAAATGGTCTCACACACTCAAGAACTGAACTCTAGGCCAATGGTTTTGGATAAAAAAAATATGGTTGTTTTATTTTAGAACCAACAAATAGATTTCAAAATATACTTTCTCTGAATGAGAGGCTTTATATAAATACTTTCAATATGCAGTAGGCTGTTGAGTGCAATAGACACAGTTGTTGCAATTGGCAACACAATTTCAAACACAATAATATATTGAGCTCAATGGGAATTTCTAATTAAAATTAAATGCAATTAGTTACTTTAAGGATTACTTTTCTAACCACAGGACTGGATCCTGGATTCAGTCTTGGGACAGTTTCTGTAAACAATTGAGTAAAAGCGTTTTGGTTACAGTTGTGATTTTTAAGCAATATTTTGGTATTTTAAAAGTTGACACTTGGAAACTTTTTCTCATAGAATCACCAATGTTATCCTATGGGAAGAATTTCACTTAGCAGGTAAGTGGGGTTATTGTTACTTTTTCTAACTCCGTGTTGGATCCTGGATCCAGCACTGGGGTACCACCTGTACACAGTTGTAAGAATGTGGTTTGGTTATACAGGCGATTTTTAACGAATATTTGTAAGTTTGGAAAATCGACACTTAGAAACTTTCAGCAAAAACCAGGCAATGTTATCCTATGGAAGGAAATTCAAGTTGCAGGTAGTAAAGTAGGTTCTCGTTACTTTTGTAATCCAGTGCTGGACTCCTAGGTTCAGCAATGGGACATCCATCTAAAACAGGTAAGTAATTACGTTTTCACAGTTGGTGCGATTTTGAAAGAATATTTGTAGTTTGCAAAAATCAACACTTCGAAGAAATTTTACAGATAAACAGTCAATGGTTCCCTATGGAAGAAAATTGGGTTAGCTGTAAGTACGGTTGTAATTACTTTTCAGGGCCGGTGCCGGGCACCAAGATCCAGCACTGGGATCTCTCCTGATAGCAGGTGAGTATTTTCGTTACTCTGTGGATTTTAGGTGAATATTTTAAAGTTTAGAAACTCCACACTTAGAAGAATTTCCAAGTGATACCAGTCAATGTTACCCTATGGAAGGAAAGAGTTATTGGCTTTTGGGTAAGTACTCGACTGGCAGAGTTAAGGTTCTGGGCATAGACTCAGGGGTCTCCCAGGGTCAGGTAAGTACAGTTGTTACACCCTCAGCGGCACAGGGGCAGTCGGTGCAGAGTGAGTTAGGCCCCATGTTATCCTATGGAAGGCAGGGGGCCCTTAGTTGGTGGCTGCTGGCTAGCAGGCCACGCGGCTGTGGGAGCTGGGCTCCTGGTCACTTGCTCAGGGCAAATGGGGAAGTAGATTGGAGTAGAGGTTGCACTGCCATGGGCACTCGGGCGGCTGGGTGCAGGGTGCTTTTGAGCAGTCGGGCGCTCAATGGATTGCAATGGAGAAGCTCAAGAACGAACAAAGGCTGCAAGCTCGGGGACAAAAATTCTTCAGGTGCGACCACCACTTCGAGAGGTAAGTTGGGTAGTTGGAGGATAGGTAGGTACCCAGGAGTTGGGCACAGGGGGCTGCAGGGCGCCGGGTGCAGGGGTGTCTTTTGGTGTCGGGAAATCTTACCCTCTGTTGATCGCAGTTGGGAGGGGTCCCTGGTTCTGAGGCTGCAGGCGTCGTCAGGAGCATCGAGGTGGGTCCTTGGTTGCTGAACTCTGGGTTGCAGTCGCCGGGGGCATGCCCTCGTGGTCTTTGTCCACTCCAGCACAGGCCAGGCTTGGCGGGTGCAGAGTGTGCAGGGTTTGCGGTTCCTGGCTGATGCCAGGGGTCAGTTACTTGCTTTGAGCAGTACCACTGCTCGTGGGAGTCCCAGATGCTTAGAGTCACAGGGTAGCCAGGTGCTCCGGGGTTTGTGAGGTTGCTGGCCACGGGAGATGCCGGGATTTAGCAGGAGCAGGTTCGAGGGTCGACAGGTCGGTAGGGCTGGGGCCAAAGCAGTTGGTGTCTTCCTCTGGTTAGCAGTTGCACGGCAGGTCTTCTTGCGTCTTGATCTTCTTTGCTGTTTCGGAATCTCTATCCAAGGAAGGAAGGTTCAGGGTGCCCCTAAATACTAAATCTAGGGGCGTTACAGGTAGGTAAAGGGCAGGGACCACTGAGTCCCTGCCCTGGGGTGGGTACACCCCCTATCCTGCCACTCTCCTGTGGGAGGGGGGGGGGGGCAGTGTCCTAGTCCTGATTGGGCAGGGCTCCCCATCTTCAAGATGGCGAGAGCCCGGAGATGTGCTTCACCTTGCCTCCCCCCCACCTGAGGGGTGGGGTTGGCAGAGGCTGGCACAACCCCTGTCCTTTCTTTGGGGTTCCCGGCTAGTCTTCCCGCCAGAGTGGGGGTTTAGAACCGGTAGGGGCCAGTTGCTGAGTACAGCAAGTGGCCTGGAGGAGCTCACAAAAGGCGGCATGCCTTTGAAGCTTCCCCTGCCCATCTTGGGGGAGGAGACCTAGCACCTCTCCCAGGATGTGCATTGTTGCAGACCCAGGAGAGCAGATGGCTCTCTACCCAGGCCTCCAGCAACATGTCTGCTGTGTGGCAGCCTAGGCAGCCCCTCAGACAGGACGTTGATTGTAGGTTAGGTTCAGGGAGCATCTCTAAGATGCCCTCTGTCATGCATTATTGTACATTAAATCCTGCAGTGGCATCAGTGCGGGTTTAATGTGCTGAGAAGTTTGATACCAAACTTCTCAGTCTTCAGTGGAGCCATCATGGTGCTGTGGAGTTCGTGTTGATGATCTCCCAGCACCATATACTCTTAAATGGCAGCACTGCACTTACAGTGCCCAGGAATGGAACTGGGTACTGGAGGGGCAAAGGGCTCATGCACCTGTGCCCACACCACTGGCATGGGGCACCCAGCTAGAGGGGTGGCTGATGTATGCCAGGGCAGTGTGTGTGTGTGGGCATGGCACACAGGGATGTGTGCCATGTCGACTCGGTTTTGTCTTGTACCCAGACACGCAGCCTGCAAGGGTAGTGTGTGTGTGTGTCAGGGTACAGGGCCTCTAAGGGTGGCACAATAAGTACTGCAGCCCTTAGAGGCCTTCCCTGGTCACAAGCCCTGGGTACCTAGTGTACCATTTACCAGGTTCTGACATGTGGCCAGGGTTTGCCGATTTGGATTTAGGTTTCAGCACAGTTTTTAGGGATGGAATATAGGCCCTGGGCACCTGATTGGCAGGAGCCCAGGGCACACTCAGTCAAAGTACATTCAGCAAAAAGTGGGGGCATACCTATGCAAGAAAGATGGCACTTTCTCACAAACCCCCCTACGATTAAAGGAACCTGAGCAACCCATACAGATCGAGGAAATACAGGCAGCAATATGCCAGGTGGCCTGCAATAAAAAGTCACAGGAACAGATGGGTTCCCCATAGAATATTATGTATTGTTTAGAGTGACCCTCACATCCAAATTGGTCTAGGTGTGTCAACTGGCACATCAGCTGGGTCGGCTGCCCGACTCCTTACGCGAGGCCCTTACAGTGGTGTTGTCCAAATCTGGCAGGGACCATCTAGAGGTGAGCTTCTATCGGCCTTTGTCAGCGTTAAATATAGACTATAAAATCCAGAGCAAAGTGCTGACGAACCATTTTCTCTTGCTCCTCCAGAAACTGGTCCACCCCGATCAATGTGGGTTCATCCCCCATAGGTCACCCTCCTATAACAAGTGCAGGTTATGTCACCTTTTGTGTGCAGTTGCAGGGTTGGTGGAACTCCCAGCAAAGGTCTCCTTGGACTTTGAAAAAGCTTTTGGCACCCTTGGATGGCCATATTCGCTGCTGTCCTGGAGACCCTGGAAATAGGTCCAGAGTTCCTAGGGTGGGTTATGGCACTTTATATGCACCGCTTGCTAGAGTGTGGACTGGACGTAAAATATCTCATCAGTTAGACTTTGGCAGAGGGACGCAACAGGGTTGTTCCCTTTCTCCCATAATCTTCACACTGGCTATGGAACACCTGACCGTTCTTTTGCAGGTGTGAAGCCCGGACTAGGGCAAAGCAGTGGGGCCTCACTGGCACATAGTCTTGTTGTAAGTGGACCATGTCCTGATATACCTACAGAACCCTAGACGGGGAATGCCTGCTCTCTCTGCTCTTCTGGATCCCTTCAGAATCATGGCAGGTCTGCAAGTAAACTGAGGGAAGTCCTGCATCTACCCCCTACGGAGATTGGATCATGCAGATGCAGAGGAGTTGGAATTTGACCTTCACACTGATTGGGATATCCTGTAGGAAGTTGGCTATCTATGTAGTGCACCAAAATGAGATACACTGTCCAGAAAGTCTAGGCGACCCTTATTGGTTTACAGGGGTGATAATAATAATCCCAAATGCTATTTTTTTGCGGTATTGTGGGCGAGAAGTTTAGGCTCATCAGAAAATAGTGTTAATCATTTATTGCACACACAGTCAGTAAGCAAGACAAACTCCGTAAAGAAATCTGACACCAATTTATAGAAATATATATATTTATATGAATTTTATATGAATTTAGAAACCAAGATCATCGTAATCAAGTAAGTACTTTTTGAGTTAGTGATTTTTCAAATAATAGAAAATTCACTGTATTTATCTTTTTACAGTGGTAATGTTATCCTATGGAGAACAACATATGCTGAATTTGGTCACTTGGCAAAACCTTACAGGACTGTTCTTCTAGACTGGGGTAAGTATGGGGCAAGGTCCAAGGCAGCAGAACAGGTCACCTCAGTCAGTTCTGGAGCGTTTGATGGAAGAGGTGTTTTTCGGTATCAGGTGTCCAGTTGTTCAAGTCAATGGGAACCAGTCCTGTTGAAAAGAGGCTGCAAGCGGGGACTGGGGGGCCAGTTCGGTTGAACCCACAGGCGGGTTCAGGTCTTGAGGGTCTTGGGCCCACAGGGACACCATTGGACCACTAAATCGGACTGGTGGACTCGTGTGCAGTGCTTTGTCCGGCCAGGTCGCGCTGTTGGAGGGACTCGTGGTTCCCGATCCCTGTAGAAAGAGGTTGCAGGTGGAGACTGGGGGACCCGCCAGGCCAAACCAAGGGTGGGCTCAGGTCTCGAGGGTCTCAGGATCACATTGGCACCGTCACCTCCTTCAGAGGCTGTGGGGCATGGGTGTTTTGAGGCATCAGGTCACGGTTGATTAGAGGCTCATTCTGTGTCTTGGTAACCTGGTAAGATGGGAAACGGGGCCGAAGGGCCAAACTCGGTACTGGTCTGGTGGATCCGGACATCCGTCGATGGTAGGTCGTGCTTTGTGCATTTGGAGTGCGGACTGGACCACCAACAAGCTTTGGTTCTCCCAGGGTATTGTTGCTGGCCAGTGCCTGGGGATCTTGGAGTCTCCAAAAATAGCAAGAAGACAGACCTGACCTCCTGGGCATGAAGACCTTCTTCTGTCGTGCTGCTCCTTCGGTGAGCCCGAAGGCTATGAACACTGTGAACCAGCAGATGCTTAGCAGTGCATGCAGATGCAGGGGAGCAGCTCCTCTACTCGAAGGGAGCTCTTTCCTGGTTGCAGAGGGGCTGTGCAAACCTCCAAGGGTTTTGGGGAGGATGTTAAGCTCTTGGCCAAGTTGGTCGAAGTGCAAGCTGCCTGGCGGGGTTTTGTGTCAGTATTTGGAGTCGGTCTTCAGTTTTCGCTCTCTTAGGTCTATTTTTCCTCCTCGGTTCCCAGTAGTCAAATAGGACTTACTGGTTTCAGGGGGGCCATCTAAATACTCAATTTTGGGGCGTTAAGGGGAGTGAAGGGTAGTAGCCAATGGGCTACTTACCCCTGGGGTCACCATACCCGCAAGATGACCACTTCATGTGAGGAGTGGGCATCACCATGTCCCAGAGTTCGCAATTTCACCCCAACCAAGAAGGTGAAAACTAATTTTCATGTTCACTTCACGTAGCCCACCTTAGGGGTGTGACTAGCCTGGATGTGCAGCACGCCTCCTTACATTGCTAATTTCTCACCTGTCCTGGGGATTGTATCCTCTAGGTCTGGCGAACCCAGACTCACTTATCAAAGGCAGTGTGCTCTTTCAAGCTCTCTGCCTTGAAATGATAATCAACTAACCTTCCTGCTGAAGGAGTTGTAAACACCTCTTTCAAGCACAGACATTGTTTCTGACCTCTGACAGCAGGACTATTGCCTCCTGGGGGCTCAGAAACTAGTCTGTGTTAGCAGGCTGGACAGGACCAGTCAGACAGCAGACTAGAGGACTAGGAGCATTCAGGGGTACCTCTAAGGTACCCTTTGGGCGCAGGTATTAATAAATTCATCACTGGAATCAGTGTGGGTTTATTAATACAAGGTGTTTTATCCAAACACCATATGTTTCAGTGAAGCCATTATGCAGCTGGGGAAATAGTTTTGACCAGTGCCCAGGACATACCTTAAGATGGATTCTCTGTTCACCTGCAATATCTATCAATAGAACTTGACATCACAGGGGCATATCTGTTCATGGAGACATGTCCTCACATAACTACGTCACGCAGCCTGCAATAGCCATCTGTGGAATTTGTATGTGGGCCCATAAGGTGGCACAATATTTGCTGCAGCCCTAAGGAACCCTCTTTCGTAGCCATGCCCTAGGTACCAGGGGTACCATCTACTAAGGTCTTACAGGGGTGTCAAATGTGTTACAATTAAATATCACCTTGTTTTAAGGAAAGAGCACTGGTGTTTGGTTAACAGGCCTTAGTGCACTGTCCGAGACTAAAACCAGCATCTGGTAGCTAAAAAGGGGGAGACAGCTGCAACCCCAACCTAGTTTCCTACACCTCCTCAACAGGAACTATGACAAAAGCCCTGACGTCACTGCGGCATTCCTCTGGCTTCTAGATGCACTTGCCCCTCTCGCCTATAGGCCGAACATTAATAGCAAAAATGCTGATACTCCCAAGGCTTCTCTATTTCTTTGCGGTGATGCCTGTGATCCCCACCAGGGCCTTCTTAGGGGACTTAGAGATTTATCTCGGACTTTGAATGGGGAGGGGTGCATAAACTAGTATCTATTCGAAGACTCCAGCGACCGTTAACGGAAGTTGTCCTAGGAGTACCCAACCTCAAACTCTACTGTGTGGTGGCACAGTTGCAATGGCCCATGCTCTGGCTAGCTGGGGACGCAACCGGCGAGGGCAGATCAGTCCGAGAAGAACTGGGTGGTTTGGAACTCTTGGAAAGGCTGCTATCACCTTGTGGCCCACACTGCGGAATGAGTAGTCTGGCAGGTACTGCAAAACTTTGTTGGAACAGGTATATACAGCTGTGACGTGGTAGGCCACCTTACACCCCACAGTTACTGTTCTGGGGGATGCCAAGGAGGAGGGCTCTGCTGGAGGCTCACGACTCGATACCTTGGCAGGAAGCAGGGATATCCTGCCTCGAAGACTTAGAGTGATGGGGACCTGCGTTCCTTTCAGGATTAGCAGGATGTATATGACCTAGGAGCTGGTCAATTCCTCGCCTACAATGCTCTCATACTAGCGATCAGAAACACCTGGACGGTAGGTCAACATGCCCCAACCCTACATCATTGGTTGCACTGTATACCGACACAAGACTGTCACGGTCCTATTTGCAGCGCTAAAAGCTGTGGACGCAGATCCTTCGTTGCATGGCAAGCCCCGCTGGGATACATGTCTAGGGATAGTACTGACTGAAAAGCAGTGGAGTATAGCGCTCGAACAGGTAAAACGTGTGTCCCCAAACGCTCCCTAGAAGTTCACGCAGTTCAACTAGCTTCATCACACTTACCTCACACCGCAATGGGTACATAAGATGTTTCCAGGGGTAGCCCCAGTGTGCCCCCGATGTGAACACCACAATGCGATCTTCCTCCACATGGTGAGAGAATTCCGGACCCCCCAACCCTTCCCACCACTGCTGCCGCCGATATGCCTGTATGTTATGGCACATGTCAGCAACTCCCACCCAACCCCCTGCTCTGCTTACTTGGAATCACGAAGTGTAATAAATACTATCTAAAAGTTGCTGACCTAGAGGTGCCCAGTAACCATGTCATGGAATGCAGCGCAGCCACCCTCGATCAACTGCTGGCTCCGGGTCATGCTTAGGTGTGCGACTGCCAAGGCTGATATTATGGCACAGGACTCGCATACACTGGGAGAGGGTGTTGCGCCCGTCCTATGGGACACATTTGTGCTCAAGCTGCAAGACAAGGTGGATGCACTTACTTAATCACGGACATGGTCAGTAGTACTCATGGGCCCTCACACTGCACGGATTGGCTGCTAAATGGTCATCTCTAAGAAGTACCTGACATGGAATCACCCTGCCTGTGATTTTTGCTGCCATATAAGTTGACATAACTGCCATCATTTGCCGGTGTCTTGATCAATGTTGTGTCAAACTGAAAATGCCATTAAATAGTTTAAAAAAAACAAGCCCTCACATGCAAAGTCTGTTACGTTTGAGATAAGAAAATGTGCTTTCCATACTGCTTTCACTTGCAATGTTAAGAGGAAAGGAGGTTGGATTATTCTGTTTTTTACATGTCCACATTAACTAATTTGTGCCACAATCACAAGAAGTTGTCAGACTCCTGTGACTGGAATGGTGTTCCCCAGCTTCAAATGCCACAATTGTACACATAACAAAAACAGCATTGCGTGTCTCGTTATCTGCAGATCTGTGGCACTTGAAACTGGGGAAGCCATAAAAGTCCTGTGTCCCGTAACATTGCAAGTGAAGAGAGTTGAGAAGCACATTTTCTTATCTGAAAGGAAACGCAATGCGAAAGAGTGTGTGTATATAAAGCAGTTCTCCTAATGTGATAACGTGTGCTTGAGCTAAGAATAAACAAACAATCACGTGCAAAGTCCCCTCCCAGTCATGCCTAAAAACACAAACTCTGGCAAATGAAAATTGTTCTAAAAAAACACAGTAAGGCTGCGAGATGCAATTGCAAACAGTAGTGAAAGATAAATAAACAAGTGGACAACTGGAGGGTGGGGCACAGCAATAGGAGGGGGAACAAGCAAACACACACAAAGAAATGGACCAGAGGAAAGATGCACTCTGTGGAGTGGCTCAACAAAAACAAAAATTGGCTACTAAGAGAGCGAGCAGTGTAAGACACAGGTACTTGGGCAATGCTCTAGGGGAGGGTCACATGCAAGAAGAGGGAAGTGATAACCAGCAGGAAGCAAGCAATTGAGAGTAGCTTTGAAGCCCACCAACGGAAAGTAACGGGAGGGCTAAAAGCCCAATAAAAAGTAAACAAAAGGTCTCAAAAAGACCATGCATGCACTGTCTACGTGAGACCTAAGAAAATGGCTGCACGCCTTTAGTGGAATGTGCTTCAATCTTGTGCCTGAGAGGATGTCTAGCTTTGGCAATGCAGAAGGAGATCTAAGCTGTGATCCAGTGATCAATGCTTTGTTTTGAAATTGCACAACCTATATTAGAATTTCTATAAATGAGCACAAGCTGATCTTATTTTGTAAAGTCTTTTGCCCTATTTAATGAAAAACCTCAAACAGCATTTGAGGTCTAGGGAATGTATTGCTCTTGGTGCAGACGTAGACTGTTGAGGGAAAACAATATCAGCAAATTGTTTTTTTTTTTTTTAATTCAGATAGATGACATTGGGACCTTATCCATGAAATGAGGATGAATTGAGTCACCTCATTCTTGTCACATTTCAGATAAGATAATACACCTTGTAGATGTTATGGTTTGGAAAACCATCTTCAATGAGAGCATTTTCAGAGAGGTCTTCTGAATAGGTTAGACTGCGTCTTTAACTTGAGCCCTCTAGCACAAGGCTGAGCTCAGATGCTGTATGTTATTTTGTAAGAGGGGGAAAGGTGCAAAAAAAAAATCCTTTAATTAATTCCTTTACTTCTCTACTCAAGCATAGTGAAGATGCACTTCCAGTGCAGAAGTACCTGGAGATAACTACTAGATTTATTCTAACAGAGGAACACTAACCCAGCTATGTGAAGACGGTAAGTCAATACTTCATGTTAGCACTTTGTAAAATAATCCATGTCTTAAAAAGAGTCTCAGAAGCAGAAACGTTCCATTTCAGAGAATAGTCTTGCACAGTGGAAGCTGCGGTAGCTATGTGTAAAATCTTATGGGAACTCTGTAGAGTGTTGAGAGAATTATTTGCAGGTCCTAAGTAGCCAGGCAGGCAGATGTAGGGAATTCAAACTGGTGTGGAAAATGGCCCCAGTTCTTCCAGAGGAGATGTGCATCCCATTTGAACTGATATCTAGAGGTCTGTTTACCAAAACTGTCTGACCCTCGCTGGCACAACCAGAACGAAAGGACTTGGTTCTCTCTTGAGCTTTTGAAGAACCCTTTGAACCAGAAGAATCGGAAGAAGGGCATAAAGCAAATATTCCTGACCAAGGAATAGAAAGTGCTACCGCCCCCTCCCAAACCCCAGGATACTACCACCACCAACTGGCAAAGGTTTGGCATTTGGACCCATTTGTGACAATCTGCAATGAAATTTTGCAGTCTGTCCGCATGCTCCACAGTTATTGTTTTATATGATCCAGAGTTCCATGGCAAAAGAACTGAGCGTCTTGAAATATAGTTAGTGATTTTGTTCCTTATGTTTTTGATGTAATAAAGAGTAATGTCATAGTCTGCTCTTACAATATATTCCTGCAATATATTCTTAGTTTTTTTCTTAAAGCGGTGCAATCAGGGCAGCACTTCGGTCAATCTTAAGGGACCAATTTTTAACCATTTAAAAAAATATTTAAGAGAATTTTTAACTTTACCCAAAATATTCCAGGATGATGTTTAGAATAGTAAATAATCCTCCTGTGTTATTTTAGGAAAAATTCCACTTTCTCCAAATATTCTAGGATTGGAGTTAGAATAGTAAATGTTCATACTGGTTGTAGGGTAGGAAAGGATACCAACACAGCACCTTTTATTTCTCCTGCACCACTACTGTAATGGTGCGCTCACAAATCCAAGTCCTCCAGGATGCAGCAACAAAATTAATAGTCCCACTCAATGTATGTTCCACTGATTTCTCTTTTTTCAAATTTTAAGTTGTGTGATCAAGTTTTTGAGATTTGGTCATGAATGAATGAATTGAACTTCAGATTTGAAAATAAAGAAATAAATTGAAGTCTAACATATATTGGATGGGACTATTAATTTTGTTATGCCTCCTTGATGATTTAAGGAATAGTAAATGTTGCCTTCCCATGTCTGCCAAGCCCCCTGCTAAACTTAAGGCAAGAAAGACAAAAGTGGAGAGAGATCAGCATCAGGAATGCTTTTTAGGCAACATTGGCTGCCCTGAGTTCAACAACAATTATGTGTACATTTTGCTCTTCAGACGTCCAGAGGCTATTTGTGGAGAGGTTCTGTAAGCCAGCACCCTGACCTTAGAGTGAGTTGCCTGTTGTGATCTGGCACTGGGGTTCCACAGTATAAAGGCCCGGGAAGCATAATTGCTTTTGTCAAACTTCCACAATACTAGAACCAGCCTGATTTCTGCCATAACCAGAATGTGTTCCTCCCATTACCCTGAGATTTGTTTCCATGGCATATCTAATTAATCTTGGAGTGGTCTTGATCTAAGGTAGCATTGAGGAATTGAAAGGAGAGAGATAACATCCCCCAAACCACTTTGCATTTCCTTATTGTGATCGCAGATCTTGCAAAGATGTTCTGTGTCACCTTTAGCAGGCTCTTCTCTTTCCTGCGAAGGATAAGCTTTTAGAATGTCTACACTAATGTTTGCTCCTAGGAATAATAAAGTATGTTGCAAATGGGTAAGTACCAACTTCCTTTTGCTCAGAGTGGCATCTGCTTACCTAATAGACCATGCTTCAAATGGACTACTTGTGTGGTTTACTTGACAATAGGAGCCAGTTTGGGCACAGGAAATCTCTAACACCATGAACACCTTAGATGGGCCGGTTCTAGTGCCTTTGCCATGTATTTTATAAATACTTTGGGTGCCATTTTGGAGCAAAACTGGAGAGCTTTGAATTGGCCATCAACCAGGACTCATTGGAATTCCCAATGATATTGGTTGATGGAAGCAAATGTACTCTACATTGGCTGACAGGAGGAAATCCTTGTGGCTGGATTAACTGAAGGACCAAAGTGAAATCATCCGGATATGTAGTTTCTTTTTATTAACTTTATCTCTCATAGACTTAAAAATGTGCATCATGCTGATATCTTTTTTGCAAATAAGAAACAAACATTGGATAAAGCCATGCTGTTGAGATTTTTGTCATTAATTATATCGCTGACAAGTGAAGTAAATTGATAATTTGTAATCACACAGCTTCCACGTGTGATGTCAATTCAGAGTAGATTTAAATGACAGCTTTTACATGAATTCTATGGCGTACCCATACATCATAATGAAACAACGCAGTGATCATATGTAATTTGACACCAAACTAGAAGATAAGCCTGAACTTATCTCAAATAGATATGGGAGACAAGGAAAGGGTGCTATTGAGAAATCAGGTACGCCTGGCTCCTTCATGGCCCCTGCGTGCTAGCGTCCTTTCAGACTGAAGGGTTTCATACTATGAGGAGGACTGGAACTGAGGAACACCAGCGCTGCCGGAAAGGCTTAAAATCACTACATGATCATGCTAATAATACCTTCTCTGGCCATAGGATTGGTGTTTGTAGTAAGAGAAGTTTTACTGGTGTTGAAGAACACAGAGCAACCTTGCCTGAATAGTGTCCATTTTCATAGCCTGCAAGGCGTCATTCTATATGTGTTCCAAACAGGTGTTGTCTATCAATAGGCATGTTCCAAGTTTCCCTGGACCTTTACCACCAAATATGTCCAACAAAGATTGTCGAGCAAGAAAAAGTATGATACAAAATTAGTTTGACACTACTCGTGCAACTTTCAAGAACTCACTCAGAAGGACAAGGGTTCCTCTAAAGAGAGGGTCACTGCCTCTGTGACAGGATTCTCAGAACGATATCCGCTTTTCAACTCTTACAACCCATTCATCCTAGTTATCAAATCAAATAAATATCTTCAGAGTTAAGGTAACTCAATCTGCATTCAACCCAGGAGGTCTGGATTGACCTTGTATAAATGGTATCACAGTGCACATGCGGGCCCACAGTGAGTGTTGCCATACATAGAAGCAGAGCTTATGTGGGTCAGATGCTGAAAACAGCAGTAAATCAAGCTGAAGGAGAAGAAAGTGGAGCAAAAAAAAATCTCTACTGGAAAAAAGTGTAAAAGGGCCCAGTGTATACATTTCTCAACACAAGACTAGCAAGTTCAAGTTAAGAGCAATGAGCAGAAGAGGAAAATAGCAACACAGCACCTAGCAAGGGAGTGCACATGTGTGGGCTTGAGGACATGCCCATGTATGAGGTACCTGGCTCCACAGAACTGCTACTGAAGCAATTTCCAGTCCCAGCATAACATTACATGACCTGGTACTCGCAGGTTGTGAACGGAAGAGATGCAGGACATAAGAATAACTGGATATGACCGGTTGAAGGTCAAAAGATACACAAATGCATTGTTAATTAACAGGACAAAAAGTCCGCTGAGGACTCCCCAGTCATAAGATACCATTGTAAATAAAGGAATACTCATTACCTGACTGGCTCTGACGATCACAGGCTAGCAGTTCAAGTAAATCTTGTCCAGTTTCATCCCGTTTTATTGATTTATTTTTTGGCTTTGGGACCTGGCATGAGTGAAGAGGGAAATGTAAGTATAAAAAAAATATATATTGACAAGTATAAAAAAATATATATTGACATTTCACTCTTATCATAGATATTTCAAGATAAAAATCAGTTTTTCCAAGAGTACTTGCCTCACTCTGAAAGCTAAAGAGCATGATTTCAAAGAAGACCTAGGAAGAGTTGCAGCAGTCACATGTGCAGCTTAATAAAAAACGTTCCTTGGCGCCTACCCTTTTGTTACTGCACAAAGTTACATATTCCAGTCACACAAAATCTAAGGAGTACATAAATGTACTTTTCACTACAAAGGATCCATATTTTGAGCAATGCAGCTTTTTAAAAAAAAAACAATTTTTTAAAGGTACTGAACACATTCAAGATCTATCTTTCGTAATAAAGTTATGGCTTTTTAGTCTATGTTGTAAAACATTACTTTACACTATTATTTACCTACAATTCTTTGGCGACGAAATGCCTCCTAAATTAACACAAATGCCCACGACCCCCTTTCTTAAAGGTTGGCTTTGGACACTCATTCAATGGCTTTGCACTTCCTCCACCTTGGGTAAGATCACACCCGTGATTTTCAACAGACGTATTCAGGAAGTTGACTACTTGTCGAACAAAAACACTGTTTCCATCTCTCAAGCAAATATTTACAGCTAAATTTGATCCTAACAACCAAACCACAAGTGCAGGAGTCAGAGTGAAAGAGGAAACAAACTTCTACTTCAAGTACCTTCTAATATGGGTTAAAGAGGCAATCGGCCCTGCGCCTGTTAATACCTACTACATCAGTAACCCATCTGACAGATAAGTAATACACCCATAATATATAGTATAGCTACATGTAGGCTGTGGCTGTACTATATGTGATGGATTTATCTTTTAATATTTGGGGATTTCTGAAGATGGATGATCTTCTACTTCACACCGATGATTTATTACACTAGCAACAATCTGAAAAGACTGTGCTGCCACAGGTACATTACAAGATAGATTAGAATGGACATTACAAGCAGCAAAATAAGTTTTCAATGAAGCAAAAAACCCGAAGTCTGTGCTACTCCCTTCCTTTTGAATGACTTCCATTACCATATCTGAAACCCAACTTCTTGTAAGTCAAAATTACAAGAACGCATGAATTCAACTACTATTGCTCAACACAGCAGACATTTTAACATTTTTGTGTTGTAAAGAGAAAGTCATCATTATGCTGCAATATGCAGCTCTAAAAAACAAAGTGTGCGACTTTCAAGAATAGAGCAAAAAATAATATTTTTAGACAGTAAATTAGTTAAAACACTTAAAACACATGAACAATACGAAAATTCACCTGGAAAGCAATCAGGTAGCACAAAGCAGCTGGTTCAGTCACTGCTCTCCACTGTGCTTCGCTTTCTTGGGCCATCTTCAAAAGTAAAGTTGCAGCATGCATGTAGAAATGACCTCTTATCTCCTGGAATGCTGCAGACAGGTCATCAGTGCCACCCGCATGAGGTTTCACTGACTGTAGTGTATGGTCAAAACTGGAATAAAAATGGCAACTTGATTACAATCACTGAATGTTTCACCATTCTTCTTAAAGACCCATTATTGCTTCTTGAGTGATGTTCGCATGACAATGAACAGTAGCTGTGCTTTGTATCATTTTGTTCAAACCATCACCAGCCCCCATCATTCTACCTTGAATCTGAATGATTCATACTGGGCTTGTGCCATGTAAGCGGCTTGTCTATTTTAAGATGGAAGGCGAGTCCAAAAACAAAATCAAGATTTAAACACATTTTAATGGTAATTTAAAAACTGAAAACAGAAAGTAAAGGAGTACTAAATTAAACCGACTCAAATGAACTTATAGGAGAATGGAATCCCAACATCCAAATTATTTTCAGTATCCACTTTAGTTTACCATTACAATATCCATAACATCAAATCTCAAAATGCTACTTTTTTTTAATCTTTGAAAAAAAAAAAAAATTATTTACAGTCGTTAAGTCTAAGAATATAGAGTGTGCACATGCATAACTACACATCGCTCCTAAAAATACCCATAAAGTTTTAGAATCTCTTCCCTTCGGTTTACTTTTAAAGATCCTCATTTTAAGAATGGAAGTTTCACCAGTTTCAAAGAAAAGATAGAAAATATATTTTTCCAGCCTAACAATTGGTTTAATGACCTAAAGCGAACTTAAGTCCGATTTCAGAAAAGTTCAAAAAGAAAATAAGAGAGCTTAGAGGCAAACTATTTGTACTGATCCAACTATTGTTTTAAATTGTTTAAATAAATTGAGATGGCAGAAAATATTGCTCGTCTTACACAGATAAAGATTTGCAAAAGCAGACGAGTAGCATTGCAGAGGTTCAAATAGCAGCCAAGAAAATGGAAAAGCTACTTCAATAATACAAGTCCACAACGACAGAATAGCATAGCATGGCAAGTTGCAAAATGAGTGACAATTTTATATTGGCAAAGAAATACTTCAGATGGGATTCTTGTAAAACAAAATACTGCGTTGCTTTACAGACTACCATGTGTTTAAAAATGCTTGAATTTTTGTTAGAAACACGAGTGGCCTATCTCATCAGCAAGACAACACAGAAGCCTTATTATAGGCACCAGCGAAGGGTGTAAAAAAGCTTTAGTCAATCTAAAACAAGTCTGCTTGAGATCAATCCAGACAGTTAAGAATTTAAATTAATGAACAACGGAAAACTGTATGAATAAGCAATTGCCCAGCTAGGAGGTTTGCATACCCTAATAGGAAGGCAGGTTATGATAACTTTATTCATTAAATACAGATAGCGCTCGACCTAAGCAACCTTATTCATGGGATTTATTACATTCTTTAGTGCGATATTGTGTTAAAATAATATTGAATTTGAAGAGGCTACAATATGAAGCCCTTCCATTTTTTGTTTTAAACATTTTTATTGGCATTTAAAGGTTACATTGACAGAGTACACTTGGATACAGTACATTGTATTGCTATACTCTCCATTATCATAAGGTACAGTGCTATTCATACTCTGCGTAGTCAGTTATTCTGGCAACCGTCGGGCGCCGAGTCGAATGATTGCCATGTAAAACTGGGGTACAAAACTGGGGGTGTTCATGGAAATCTGGGTACTGTTGTCAGATGAAGGATCGGGCATTGTATACACATTGGTCGGTGCAGTTATGACCCACTAGGGAGAATGGGGATACATAGCCTGACGCGTTCTGATATCTGGCATTCAGATGTGACGTGATGTATGGCACTATGCGCTAGTGGTTGCACATGGACACCGCGGGGGGAGATCTGGGGCATGTATTTGTGGGCTGGTCTGGTGGTTGTGAGGCCCTAGGTACGTGTGTGTCGCGGTCTGGGTTATCATGCGGCTGAGACTGTTTGAATTGGTGCAGTAACAGTGCCCATTCCATGGAAATGGGAAGCTTGCGCATCCCTTTCACCTCCTCCTCGCGCAATGTTTCTTCCTCTGCCGCAGCCCACTTGAGTACTGCTCCCACCCATGCCATAATCGGGGGGGGGGGGGGGCGTGTGGGGGAATGCCAATGCATGGCTATGCCTCGTTTGGCCAGTAAAATGGCCAGTGAGACAAACCTAGTGGGTACTTTGTGTTGCTTCTGCTTCCGGAAGATGCCCAGGGCACAGGATTCCCAGATGGTCAGGTGTGTGAGCCCGGTGAGCTCTCCGAGTGATTTGTGAATATTGTGCCAGTATGCTTGTATAGTTGGGCAGCTCCAGAACATATGGTAAAAATCCGCTTCCTGTGTGTGACATCTAGGGCAGAGGAATTGGGTATCGGGATAAAAGGCGGGCCGGTGTCAGATATGCCCTGTGTAGGATATAGAATTGTATATTTTTAAATCGTGCGTTTCTGAAGACCTTCTTGGGGAATTCAAGTGCCCTCTCCCGTTCTTTCTCATGCAGGGGGCGCCCTAGTTCTCCCTCCCAGGTGATCCGTAGGGTCTCTAGGGGTCTGTTTGTGAGTTCCCGTATGGCTTTGTAAAGCCACGTGGTTAGGTGTCGCCCCACCCCCATGTATAATATTGTATGGATGACCGGGTGTGTGGTTGGTTCCCCCGGCGATAGGTCGTGATAACGTCAGTAACTTTGAGTAGTTGGTGATGGAGCAAACACTGGCCAGGGGGGAGATCGTAGTATTCTATGAGTTGTTGGAACAGTCTCAGTTGTCCGCCCTCAAATAGCGACTCTGCTTCGGTGATACCGCAGGTCGTCCATGTGCGGAGTACGTTGGGTGTGTAATAGTGTTCGTGTTTGGGCCAAGCAACCAGCGGCAGCAGGGGTGAGTACGGAGGCTTCCTTGGTGACATACGATGTATTCTTTGCATGCACTTGCGGGCCACCGCTACTTCTAAGGGGTATGTCCATCTCGTGTAGTTCCTGGCATTAATAGATGGAGTAATTACGGAGTGGGCACCCGGCCGGTTGTAGTGTATGTCTCCCCTAAGTGTCTGCCTGCCGTCCAGTAGGATAGCCACTGCAGCTGCACCGCAAGGAAGTATGATTCGAAGGACGGGGCACCCAGTCCCCCTTGCGTAGTGGGTAGTTTCAGCTTTGCCAATGCTATCCCATGTCTGCTTTTGCCCCATATTAGCGAACTGAGGATTGAGTCTAGGTCTCTGAAAAAGGTTCTGGGTGGGATTACTGGTAGATTAGTGAAATGGTACAACAGTCCCGTGACTATTATCATTTTGGCTAGAGCCACCCGGCCGATCGGGGCCAATGGGAATTCCGCCAAAATCCAACCGCCGACCTGATACTGGCCAATGCCCTGCGGTGATTGCCCTCGAATATGTTGGCTGGAGAATGGTAGAGACGGATCCAGAGGTATCGGGGGGGCCTCTGCAGTCCAGGCCACTTTCTGATCCCCGAACCAAATGTCCTTGGGTGGGGGGGTAAGTTTCAGATGCAGTGGGTATACCGTGGATTTTTCCCAAATCACTCTCAGCCCCGAGGCGTCTGCGAATTTTGTGAGAATTGCCCAGATGGGAGTGAGATCTGCAGTGATATCCCGAACAAATAGAAGGAGGTCATCAGCGTACATGGATACGCTGTGCACGGTGTCAGCGAGTGTAATGCCCCAGTGCTGTCCCTCCTGGCGCAGCCGTATAGCTAGGGGTTCAACCGCCAGTGCAAAGAGCAGGGGCGAAAGCGGGCAGCCCTGCCTCGTGCCCCTTTGCACCGCAAACTCTGGTGAGATGTACCGCCCGATGCGAACGCGTGAGGTGAGTTTGGTGTATAAGAGCCGCGTGTACGCTATGAGGGTGGGGCCCAGTCCCGCTCTTTGGAGGAACGAGAAGAGTAACTGCCATGTAAGGGTATCAAAGGCCTTCTCGAGGTCCAGGATGAGGCAGGCCGCCCGAGGGTACTCGTCACCGACTTGATCTTGAACCTAGAATAATCGGCGTATATTTTGAGATGTGTTCCTGCCTGGGACAAAGCCGCATTGGTCTGGGTGCACCAATGGTCGTATGATTTGCGAGTATCTGTCCGCTAGTATCTTTCCTAGAATCTTACAGTCGGCGGACAGAAGTGTGATGGGACGATAGGAGGCCATTTGCTGAGGATCGTGGTTCGGCTTCAGGAAAGTCACGATAACGGACTCCCGAAAGGATCTTGGCAATTCTCCTGTCTCCAATGCGACCGCCAACATCGCTACCAATCAGGGGACCAGTAAGGGGGAGAAGGTGGTATAATATTCTAGGGGGAACCAGTCTAGTCCCGGATCCTTATTGCGAGCTAGGGCGTGATGGGTTTGAGTAATGTCGGAAGACTGTATCTTCGTATCGAATGCTGTCCTGTCTGCCTCTGTGATTTTGGAGATCGTAAGAGGGTCTAGAAATTGGTCAAGTATGCCCTGCTCGGTGCTGGGTGATGATAAACTGCCTAGTATTGATGAAACGCCAAAAGGATCTCATCGTGGGACCGTACAAGGTTTCCGAGGGGGTCTATTATTTCTGTTATGGGCCACGCGTCAGTGTCTTGTTTGGCTAACCATGCCAGCAATGTGCCGGTTTTATCTCGTTCCTTGCGCATCCGGGTCGCGCATGTTCTAAAGTTGTATCGCCGGAGGTCTACACAGGACACTTGGTACTCTGTCTTGGCGTTAGCCACCAGTGTCACCGTTTCATCGGAGGCATCGTCCCGTTTAGTAGCGGTAGCAAGTTGTGTTTCAGCTCTAGTAAGAGCTTGTTCTAGCGTCCGTTTTACCCCGGCTCTTTGTTTAATACATTCTCCCCGGATCACTACTTTAAATGTGTCCCACTCTACTAATGTCGAGGACGCTGTCCCCATGTTATGGGCGAAGTAGTCTTGGATACTCAGTCCCTGTTCATGTGTGAAGGTTTGATCCGTTAGGCAGTCCCGTGGTAGTCGCCATGTAGGGACGTGGGGGTCTCCAATTAAGTCTCAGGACGTGGGCGTCGTGGTCGGAGACGATCCTACCCATGTAGTCAGAGTGGTGGATTTTGGGGAGTAGCGCGGCCGAGCATAAGAATCTATCTAAACGGACCCTTAGGTTATGTGGGATGGAGTGGAACGAGTACAGTTGAGTCAGTGGGTGTTGCAGTCTCCATGCGTCTGTGTGCCCATTGTGTGACCCATGCCTTAAACCGTTCAATTTGCCTAAAAGATCGGTGAGATCGTTCCAAGATGGGGTCCAGTATACAGTTGTAGTCCCCCTCTAGGATCCATGGTGTAGGGGCGAATTTGGCAAGAACCTTTGTGAGGCGGTCCCAGAATTTGTCCTGTTCGACATTCGGGGTGTATATGCTGCCCAGTAGTACTGCCTGCCCATCTAGGAGTCCCTCTAACAGGGCGTATCTACCCTATTTGTCCACCACCCGTCTGATTTCTTGGAATGGGGTCCCTGGACGAACCCAAATCAGTGCCCCGCGGGCGAATGACTAGTATGACGTGACACATATGGTTCCGTGCCATTTGGCCTGTAGTTTGCCTATCTCCGCCGAAGTGAGGTGCGTCTCCTGTAGAAACACGATCCGCGCATTCTGGTGCTTTGTATAAGAGTATACCGCATAGCGTTTGCTCGGCGTGTTCAGGCCTCTAGCGTTGAGCGTGAAGATACGAATGTCCGTGTTCTGTGTTGTCATAGCCATGTATGGTTGCTATCGCACGCTAACGTGGCTGGTGTCCGCCGGGGTGTAGTAGCCAGTGATTCCCCCAGTGATGTGATGTGCCGCCGCCTCCTGCCTGCGCATGCACTCCTCAGGGTTCCCGGCGGGCTGCGGTGGTATCTGAGAGCCCCTGTTCATCCGCTGTGTCCGGACTTATGCGCCCAGTTGCGGCTCCTGGTATGTGGCCCGGGGATCCGGTCCGGACTCCCAGAGTTCGCGGTCAAAAGTCTGCGTGCGCCATTTTGCTGCCAGGAGCCTGCAGGCCGGGTTTCCGCATGGTCCTCGTCTTTTGATGCTGGGAGTGCATCCAGGTACTATTTCTCGTCAATCCTTTGTGCTGTATATGTTCCGACACCTGACCGGTGTCCTAGCTGGCCGCGGCGACGCCTGGAAACGGGCAATATGTGTGCCCGATCGCGGACCCTCAGCGGGACATGTCCGCCTTCGTAGCCTGCTTGACCACGCCCCCGAAGCCCTTCTATTATTAGACAGGAAGCTGGCTGGTCCTAGATTTTAGTATTGCATATTGGAAGAATGGTGGCAGATACAATACCTATTTGAAATAATACACACTACAGAATACATTTTTAACCTCACTGAGGTTTAACAAATATTGGAAAAAATAGTGTTTGTTTGCTAATGTGATACACATCTAAAGGCAGTTTAGTAAAATGTTTAAATATCTTGCACTAATGCTTCTCGTAATTTGAGGATAGTTCTACATAAAAATCTAGGGACAATGTAAAGGTCTGAAGGTGACAAAACTCATACAACAAACAAATCTGAAAATTAGCATCATCCAAAGAGACTGCAAACATGGTTGCAAATGTTTTAACAGTAGCAACATACAATTCTTTGCAACGATGCACATCATAGGTACAGTCAACCAAAGCATTTAAAGTTGAATTCTAAACCAAGAAGACGTCAGATGTCATTAACAAATAAAACCTTTTTTTTTGTCTGAAAGACAGCACCTCTATTCGTAGTCACCTTTCAATCACAGCAACGCACCACAAGGATCATTATCTCTGACTTGGTCCCACTGATATATTTTTGTATCTGTGCCGATGATTCCTAGCTATTGGACACTACCTGGATGGGTGAGTTTATGTTTTTTTTTTTTTTTATTTGTTTTTTTTTTTTTTACTATTTGACCGAACAGAAGAAGTTATTACCTTTGGAGAAGTACTGGAATTAAGTATCTGAATAGGCTGGGGCGTTTGAAAACACTGAGAGCAGCATCATATCAGTCCACGTGGTCTAACATGGAAGTGATTTTGGATGCTCAATTGTTAAGTTAAAGTCCTCTGAGGAAAACGTCTCCCTTTAATTTTTCCCATGCATTATCATAGACCGCTCTAGTGAATCTTTGATTAAGCTAATGCAAATTTGTTACTAGAAGAAAGGGTCCATGATTCCTTATTCTCATGATTTTCCATTGATCCAACAACCTCTTCCTAAACCTCCCGATTTCTAAGAAAAAAAAAAAAAAAAGTCAGGCCAGGATGAGTGGAGCCCTGAATTCTGGGTGATATTAACGCAGAGGTTTATCTCAATTCTCAGACCCACTTACTACTTTACTACAATCTGACTAATGAAGCCATTTCACCATTTTACCAGATAATCAGAAAAGACTGGGCAAGGTAAACTGGCTTGTCACCAGAACATCTAAACCTGAATGCCATAGCAATGGTACTCCAAAGGTCAAAAAATGAAGTCCGATTACATAGCATGTTTGTGAACATCTAGGAGGCAGAAATAAACAAGCATTGGCATAGCCAATAGGTCTCGCTTTTGGGACCTTATAAGTGTTTAGCCATGCAACAGTTGCATAACTAAATACTTATAAGGTCCCAAAAGCGAGACCTATTGGCTATGCCAATGCTTGTTTCTGTTTATTACTGCTCTGTAGTAATGGCGGCACCCGTGCTTTAGCTTAAACATCTTAAGCTAAAGTCGGGTGCCGAGATTGCTTCAAAAGTAAAGAATTGTCTATTTGTTATGTTATGTTACAGTCACTTCTATAGCGCACAGATGCCCCAGCCAAGGGGCGTCCCGGCGCTTAAAAACATCCCAGCACCACAACACTATATACAGCCAGGGGAACGCATTCGGAAAGCTAAGCTGCGAGAGGAAACAGATGCGTTTTAATTGCCCTCCTAAACTTAAAGTTCATCAATTTCGCGAATGTTAGGCGGGAGTGCGTTCCAAAGTTTAGCAGCTAGAACCCGGAAAGACCGGCCTCCAGCTCTAGAAAGCCTAAACCGTGGGACCACAAGGTTTTGACCTAAAGATCTTAAGGAGCGCACAGGCACATAAGGTACCAAAAGGTTAGCAAGAATCTGGGGTGAAGCCCACTTGAGAATCTTGAAGGAAAGACACAGAGTCTTAAAAGAAATCCTCTGTGCTATAGGCAGCCAGTGCAGAGAGCGGATGGTACTTTCCGCAGAACAGGACCTCGATAAGCCTACCAATGCTCTGGCTGCGGCGTTCTGAATACGTTGCATCCGTACAATTTCAGCCTGATTGGCCCCCAACAGGAGCGAGCTGGCATAATCAAGCCGAGATAAGATGGAAGCCTGTATAACCAGCTGTCTAGTCTGAGCATCAAAAAACCGCAGGATAGGCTTCAACCCGCGTAAAATGCCAAAGCAAGTAGCCGCCACTTTTTGTGTGAGTACTAAAACTTAAGGCTGGGTCCAGCCACACCCCCAAGTTTTTTACCTCTGACACTGGGATAGGGGTAACACCCAGTTTCTTTACTTTTGAAGTAATCTCAGCATCCGACTTTAGCCTAAGGTGTTTAAGCTAAAGCACGGGTGCCACCATTACTACATAGAAGTAATAAACAGAAAAAAACAAGCATTGGCTCACGGAGAACATCAAAGCGGCCGTGAAAGTGATCGCGATCAAGCGCGGCGCCCGCGCACATGCACTGTAGCTCTAGGCTGGCCATGGTAGCACTTTTTTGAGCCCTCACAAAAAGTCTCGCCAGACCAGCGCATGCGCTGGGTCAGGCGAGAACTAAAAAGGTGTGTGTCGAGGGGGTGGGTTTTACAACGCTTCAACATAATCCATGTGTATGCGGTATGTTTCAGGAGGTCTCTGCATAGGGATTCCAAGTGACAATATTGATCCTATGGTCCCGAGTTAGCTACGCTAGTGTTAGCGGTCTATTTCTATGGCCCTATCACACCCTTGTTTGAATACAAATTGTTGCACTTACACATATTCTAAATGAGTGCATGGTAGAGTAGTCTAAGTATGGTAATTGATGCAGAGTTATAATCTAGGAGCAGATGTGATGATCACATGAGTTCCTTAGGTTTCCTTATACCTGGGCGGCTCTTTTCTCACAGACCCTGTTCTAATTAGCTACGACCCAAAACCCTGTGGCATTCTGGGGGGTGCCCATGCCCTCTTTTCTCAGATACAGTGTTTCCCATTTTGCAACTATCCACTATTCCTAACATGCCATGTTTCCACTAATTACCGGTCAAGCTTAGCTATGCTTATTGGAGGGGCCTCCCTTATCTAAGGCCTCTAGATTCACCAGTTAATAAAAGGCAGGTGACCCCCATTTTCATTGTGGTTTCAAGAGGAAACAGGGCATTGTCCACTGTCATTCATGTATCACAAGAGACAGCAGGATGGAAAATAGGCTTATCCTTCCTTCCTCTGTGATTTACTTGATGTCCAGCAGTAATATAATGACAAGTAGGGTTAGTCGAAATAAAACTATAGCCCCACCTCAGATGGGGGAAAAACAGCTATGGTAAAAGGGAACACAAACGGCAATACACAAGGATGCTGCCCAGGGCAAGATAGAAGATCCCAATGATGATGCAAAGCACATGGTGTGGTTGAGGATTCATTATCACCTAAATTTTGGTGTATTGGAAACTTGACACCAAAAGGGAGGGATTGAAAACCAGTTTTCGATTCTCAGAAACATCACAATATACTGAGCAGAAACGGCAGGGTGTCTTCTGCCTCCATCAGTTCCACAAGGAGTCCCTTGGATCTGAAGCAGAATGACAATAGCTCCCAGTTTTCCATTTTTGCTTAAAGACAGAAACCAATCTATTGCCCTCCTTTTGTTTATTAAGGAAAATAAATAAAATATACAACAGTGATTTCGAATAGATACCCATGCTATCACTATAGTTGTCAGACCAACAGACAACACGACTTCATGTCCAGGTTTCTTAATCTAGCAAATTTTACATCAACGCTATCATTTGTAGTGCTCAGTTAGTTTTGGTTTTAAGTGCTACAGCATTCCAGTAATGATGTGTGTCTTATAAAGTGAAATAAAAATATATATTTATATAATGTATATGATTAAGTAATATAGGGCAAAACCCTACACAGTTATCCAATGTAAAAGTGAAGTGTACATTTCACAGATCGCTAAATCTGGAAAAATACTACTCACAATTATATTGATTCAGAAGTCAGAAAAAATAACCAAATTAGAACAGATGCCCTCTAAAAAATTAAAAAATAATGAAAAAAGTAGTAAGGAAAGGAAAATGAAAACATACCAACAAATCAGGAACCTTAACTAGAAAAATATCTTGGATTTTAAAATTGCATGCCCTACAGCATTTACAAATCTAGAGGATAATGTTAACCCCCCCCAAAAAAAGGCTTATTATCTATGAAAAATAGAAAGCAAGTCTGAATGAGGGACATACGTTAGAGGTTTAATTCATGCCATTAAAATCCAGAGTTCTAAAAACCTGAAAACAGCTGTAACAAAACAAAATCTAAGATGACCAAAATGTAACATTACAAAGCAATAAGACTTACAATGGCCAACAATGTGGAGCGGCACTACAGTAAAGAAACACTCCTGTGCCAGCTCCATCTAGACCCTATGAACATCACTTCCCGTCCTAGTTATTGAGCACCATTTGCTAGCACCTACATTTACAACATAAAAAGAACTGTACCTCTGGAACGTTTTCCGGGATTCTTGGACATCTCTGGTCGAAAGAGTCAGCAACATGAGATTGCAATGAATCAGCAGCAGCTCTTTATTGAGTGACCTCCATATAGTTTTATCTGACCCAACATTTTGGAGAGATTCTATATAGTCCTGTAAGTTTCAAAAGAAGAAGGGAAAATGAACATGTCAAATATGTAATTTGTGTTGATAAACATTGATCAATGAGAGTAACAACTGAAAGTATGGACAGAAATGAGGTGACTGAATCATGCAACTGTTTCACTTTCTACAAAGGGAACAAGCTATACTATACAACTTCCTCTTAAAGTGGAGTTTCAATACTTCATAGCCGATAAATTTTGTAGAAGTGCACTTATTGTGCTTGCAACTGATTAACAGTTAGACCCAAGATGGCAGATGTACATTTTTAAGACCCTGGCAGTACTCGCCGAAAATGCCCTTTTAATACAATAATTGCAAGCTTACAAGAGATAAAACGGACCAAGGAATACCATTCGAGTGATGTAGTATAAGGTTTCTTTGGATGACAGGAGGCCATGGAAAGCCTGCAGTTAGTAGAGAGATCGTTCACAAGACTTAGTGAGTGGAGCCCCCCCCCCCCCCAAATTGTGGAGTTATTTTCAGGGTGCACAGAAGTGGAGCAAAAGACATTGCGTGAAAAGCGAGGTAAGACAGATGGCTTCCTCCAGGTGGCAAAAGCATACAAGCATTGGCATAGCCAATAGGTCTTGCTTTTGGGACCTTATAAGTATTTAGTTATGAAGCACAATATCCTTGGTGCAACAACATCAACAGTTGCATGGCTAAACACTTCTAAGGTCCCAAAGGCGAGACCTATTGGCTATGCCAATGCTTGTTTGAATGGTTGTTGGGGGGGGGGGGGGGGGGGGGACTACGAATCTGCTGTAAACTCACCTTTCTAGATCCATACAGATTTTGGACATATTTATATTGTCTTGCAGGTTATTGAAATATCGTAAAATACGCCCACATTTTCAACGTCTGCCTGAATTTCCAGGATGGTAGGAAGGACCTTGTTATAAGCTACGGGAAGTATTGAAACGGTGCAAATGTTTTGTGCAGCTGGTTTTAAACTTACACAAATGTCGCACAAGTTACGCCCTGACATTTTTTGAACACGCATTTGTTCCTAATTGTAAAGGGTAGATGACATATTGACACACCTGTGCAGTAAGGGGAATAGCGAGCTCAAATGTAGTTGTAAATACTGTTCTCACACTTTATTCTACATTACACGGTGCAAAGGTTGTAATCAAGCGTAACACATCACAGTATTGTACGCAATGCATTTTTTACTTTGTGTTTTTTTTTTCTTCCAATTGACTATGGACTTCAGAATGAGGCTGAAATGTAGAAACCTCAGAAAGCTAGGAGCGTAGCAAGTATGCCATGGGCCCTGTAAACAAAGAACATGGCTCATTTGACTACTAGGGGTAGGAATATACAGTAATTACAAGGGTTCAATGTCCCCGGTGCTACTGCACCTGCTGCACCAATGGTATTTACTTGCAGAAAGGCAGGAGGAATGCTCAGGCAGGCCTGCGAGACGGTGTGTGATGTCACAGATCCAGGCATATAAAGGCTGTTGAGTTTTACAGACTGTGAACCTTGACCTCAGGACTCCAGTTCGACGGGTTCATAAATCCTATATAGCTTGCTTCGTAAATATTCTAGTAAGTCGAAAATAAATACAGCGAGTGCATTTTTGTGTACATTTTTCGTTTATTTTTTGGCACAGGTCCATGAAACATTAATAGTATTTACCCATAGAGTTAACTTCCTTTATATGGAGAAAGATGAAAATATTTCTGCAATTTTTCAGTATTTTTTCTTGTGTTTGTCCCTGAAATCAGCTGTCTCTGAAGTCGGGCAGAATGTGTACTAACGGACCTGTGACAGCTGGAATGCACTGCATATAAAAACCCTTGCCCCTTACATTCATGTCAAAGACACAACTTTAATCACAGCAGCTGTATCTGCAGTGGTGTGTAATCCTTTTACAATCAATTGTGTACTTGGTGATTTAAAAAAAAAAGTTTGTATTTTGTCAAATGTTATGCTCGATCATGGCTTAGGCGCATGGCCATGTCTGAGTGAAATGCTGTTAGACAGGTGCAGTACTCCGAGCTCTGCTAAGCAGAGTAGCTATGCTCATTAATTGTATTTATTGGTTTATTCTTAACATAGTTTCTTGCAGCTACAGCTGAGTGTTTGTATCATCATAAAACTCAAATTTGCATGTGAATGTTCCAGGTGACTAGTTAAACAAGGCACTGGACTCCCACGGCCCACTGGGTTAACATGCCCCGCTGTGGGCACGTGAGGCGGAAGGCTCAAGTCCTTCAGGGGCATCAACATTCCAGACAACGAGGTGGCCCCTATGCCCACCCAGTCACTGCTGCCACCGTCACAGAGGGGCAACTGGCACGACGGGGCTTGAAGAAAAGATTCCTTAAAAAAAAGGGAATAACAAAATAAGCATGATGATGCAGCCACTGGGCAATGCCACTTTGTAGACAAGTGCATGCGTTAATCATGCATGCGCTTCTACAAAATGATGCAATACAGCAGCCGTGTCTTCGTACATTTTATGCAGCGAATAGTGTGAGTAAACCGGGAAACTAGAGATACAACCGGCAACAAAAGTACAGGGAACAAAGAGAAAGCTAATGTCAAGAATGGTGAACAGGGGGGAGGAGCCTAGCGCTTGACCAAGATGGCCGCGTGAGCCCTGAGCTCCCGCTACCCTCGCGCCCTCCGGCACTTATCCTGTCCTAAATCCTGATTTTTATGCACGGAATCTTGCAGATGAGTCACAGCTGGGGCGACTGACGCTGTCCGGGCGAGGATCGCCCACCGGGGACCGAAGTTGTGCATGGCGGAAGACTGCGGCCTACCTCCGGAGGATACCAGGGGCTTGCGTTGGCAGGATGCCCGGCCACTAATTGAACAACAGCGGCCCTAGGAGGTGGGAACTGACGGACGGATGCCGCTGCGCTTTCGCTTTCTCGCCCTTTGTTTGCTCTGGCTTGGGAGCGCTTCACGCACATCCTCCTCTGTCTGGAGGACTTCCACTCGGTCCTGATTGACTGTTGTAGTCCTATTTGACCCTGTTTCCTCTAGCTGCGTGAGGGACGGCCTTTGGCACTTGATTGTCCTGCTGTTCGGGATGTCGACCAAATCGGAGGCGGACAGGTCGAAGTCTAAGGCTACCCGGCGGGGAGGCTATACCCAATCCAACAACATGGATCGTTATGCCCAGCAGAAGGGGTCGCCCGGTGGATCGGGACAGTCGCTGGAAGCGCAGAAGGCCGATTCATCCCCTGCCTCGGAGCTATCGCTGCAGGATATCAAAGGGGCGATAGATGGGATGCAATCCTCGATTGGGCGACAGTTTGAGACCCTGGCGCACAAGGTGGACATGATTCTGATTGATGTCAACTTGATTCGCGCGGACCTGGGCAAAACCAACGAGCGGGTCAAGTCCCTGGACCTCAAGACCACTGGTCTAGCGGACGATGTCTCGGAACTTCAGGCTGAGGTTCGTAAGTTACGAACCGCGAGTGACCTCTCCGCCCGCCGGCTCGACGACTTCGAAGGTCGGGCCCGGCGCAATAATGTGCGCCTTATTGGGGTCCCGGAAACCTCAGAGGATCTCTCTGTGGATTTACTCGTCGAGGATTTGATGGTGAATCATCTCGCGCCTAAGGGCCTCAGCAAGTTCTTTGCGGTGGAGCGGGCTCACCGAGTGCCTGGAGGACGGCCTAAGGTGGGAGCCCCCCCGAGACCGATTGTAGCCCGGATCTTTAATTTTCGGGATCGAGACGCTATCCTGCAAGCATCGAGGGTGACAGGCCCGGTCTCTTTTCAGAACGCCTCTGTGAGTTTTTATCCTGACTTCACCCAGATGGTGCAGAAACAGAGGCAGAGTTTCCTGGGGGTGAAGCGGCGGCTCAGGGATATGGACCTGAAGTATGCCATGCTTTTCCCCGCCAGGTTACGTGTGGTGTATGAGGACCGGACTTTCTTCTTCGAATCACCGGACATGGCAGGGGACTGGTTGGATGCGCTCCCTCGGCGGCAGCCCGGCCGGGACAGCGTGGACGGAGCGGAAGGCGATCGTGATGGACAGAAGTGATACCTCCGGTGTTGGCACGTATTGACTCAGCCCCGGACAGTGACTCGCACCTTCCTGCAGTAATGGGAGGGCGGCGGGGGGGAAGATAGGAGCTCTTTCCTCCCTTGGGGTACTTTTTGTAGATTTGTTTTTGATAGGGCGACAGGCACACTGCAAGTTGGGGGGGCTATGTAAGCTGACGCAGGGAGGAGGGGGGATTTGGGATGTTGGGGTTGTTGTTGGGGGGGGTGTTTCTTTTCTTGCAAGGCGTAGCAATTGTTGTCAGCATTGTCCGATCATGGTTCTCCGGGGGGGGGGGGGGGTGGAGGTCTCTTTGTGTTCGGGGATGGGGGATAGGGGCTGAAGCATAATCAGCTGGAATGTTAATGGCTTAGGGGACCGTATTAAACGGGGAATAGTCCTGCAATTCTTGAAACGGACCTCGCCAGATGTGGTCCTCCTGCAGGAGACCCATCTTATAGGGAATACGTGTTATGCACTCAACAGAAAGGGCTATAAATTCATTGCTCACTCGGGGTTCTCCTCGGGCTCCAGGGGTGCGGGCATACTTGTTAGAGCTTCCCTACCATTCGAGGTGGATTCCACCATTGCTGATGACAGGGGGCGCTTTGTGGCTGTGGCGGGGAGATGGGAGGGCAGAACGTTGGTATTGGTTTCTGTTTATGTCCCTCCTGCCCTGCAGGCCTCCACATCGGCTGATCTGGGCAAGGCCTTGTTGGAACTCCCCGAAGGGATGCTGGTGGTGGGAGGAGACTTCAATGCGGTTGGTTCTGGAATGCTTGATAGGTGTCCGCCCAGGGACACCGGGGGTGCTCAGAAGTGGCTTCCCGATTTTATAGACACTTTTGGTCTGGTAGACTGTTGGAGGCTACGGCACCCCACTCAGAGACAATATACCTTCCATTCCGGGGCCCACGGGAGTCTCTCCCGGATTGATTACTTGCTCACTCTGGCTGCGCACGCCTGTTTGGTATCTGAGGCTAGGCACCTGGCACGGGGCATTTCTGATCATTCACCGGTGTGGGCCCGCTTGAATATTGGCCGGGTGGCGGGGGGCAGGGTGGCTCCCATTAACCCCTGGTATTTTCGTGACCCCAAGCTGCGCAGTGCGTTGCTGAAGTCAGTTGACCGTTATTTTCAAGAGAATCAGGGTTCAGTCGAATCTGCGGTGTCCTTGTGGGAAGCTTTTAAGACTGTGTTGAGAGGGGAGGCCCTCTCCCTGGTAGTGGCCGCCAAGCGGCAGAGAGATGCCGAGGTGACGCAAGTAGAGGACGAGATAGCGGCTTTGGAAGTGGCCTTGGAAGAGGATGTTACACCGGCCACACTGCATAATTTGAGTTTGAAGCAACTGGAATATAGGGATCTGGTGACGAACGCTGCTCAGACCCTTCATAGGGAGCAGCAGGGTCGACTGTATGATGTCGGCGATAAGGCCGGGAAATTGCTGGCATGGCTGGACAAAAAAGAGCGTGTCAATCGAGTGGTGCCGGAGTTGTCTACGGATGGGGGAGAGGTTGTTACTGACCCTGACGGTATAGTTCAGTGTTTCTCGGACCATTTTCGCACGGTATACACCTCGGTCTCGGATAGGCCGACTGAGGATTCGTGTGACCTGTTGCGGGATATCGCTCTGCCCTGCCTTTCTGCCATTGATAGGGATGACCTCGATGGTGATATAACTGTCGACGAAGTGGCGGGTGCCATCCGCGCATTGCGCTCCGGTAAGGCCTCGGGCCCAAATGGTTTGCCGGTTGAGCTGTATAAGCTTCATCCGGATAAGTTGGCTCCTCACCTGCGCGCCATGTTCGTGGAGGCGCGGGTGAATGGGTTTCTTCCGCTCGACCAGCGGCTGGCGACGATCGTGGTAATACATAAAGATGGTAGGCCCCGTGACAAGTGTGGCTCCTATCGGCCGATATCACTTCTCAATGCCGAGCCGAAAATCCTTGCTAAGCTCCTTGCTAACCGCCTGGTCCGGGTGCTTGGCGACTTGATCCACCCGGATCAGTCGGGCTTTATCCCGCACCGTAACACTGCACTGAATCTTAGACGCCTTCATGGTGTGATTGCCAGGACGGGCACGATGCGGGAGCCGGCTGTGGTGGCGTCCCCTCGATGCCACGATGGCCTTTGATACGGTGGAGTGGGCGTACCTGTGGGCTGTGCTAGCCAAGTTCGGCTTTGGGCCTGGATTTGTGGGCTGGGTGAGGTTGCTCTATGAGGGACCTCTCGCCAGCGTCGTGGTGAACGGGCGGGCGTCGGCACCGTTTGAGCTCGGGAGAGGCACCCGGCAGGGTTGTCCCCTGTCGCCGTTATTGTTCGCTCTTGCTCTTGAGCCGCTGGCGGCGTGGATACGATGGCACCCGGACATACGTGGGATTCGCTGGTCGCCTGACCACGAAGACCGTATTTCACTTTACGCCGACGACATTCTGCTATACCTCGCCTAAGAAATCTCTGATAGTGGTTTGTGACGTCTTGACTTCTTTTGGCAGAAACTCTGGTCTTGTCATTAATTGGGGGAAGTCCTACTTGTATGTCCTGTGTGGTGATGTCCCGCCTGTCCCGCGCAACTGCCCGCTCCAGATAGCCCAGCAGGGCTTTTTGTATTTGGGGATCTATATTTCCATCGATCCCATTTTGCGATACGAGAAGAACTTGCTCCCTCCCTTGGCGCGTCTGCGGCGGGACGTGGCGGGCTGGCGGCGGTTGCCGCTTTCCCTCCTTGGCCGTGCCGCTCTGTTCAAGATGATGTCTCTTCCCCGTTTCCTCTATGCCCTGCAGAATACTCTTGACTGGGTCCCGGCCAGTTACTTCCGTGAGGTTGAAAGCCACCAGCGCGCGCTATTGTGGGAAGGGCGTCCGCGTATAGCGATTGCTAAGTTGACGCTTCCGTGGTACGACGGGGGTATTGCGCTTCCGGACATCCGACGTTATTATTGGGCCACCCAGTTGAGTGCGATTAACCATGGTGTATATGGTCCGGCGCTGAGCCCTGGTTTCGCCATGGACCGATGGTTGCTACGTGGGGGTAACTACTCCAGAGCGCTGTATTCGAAGTCGTCAGACTTAACCCTAACGGGGCCCACCAGGGTGGCTGTGCATGTATGGAAGGTTGCGACGGATTCACTGGGCTGGAAGGGTAAGCTTACCCTCGCCACCCCTCTATTTGACTCCGATATTCTGGGTAAGCTTTGGCATACAAAAGGGTTTGAGAAATGGGACCTGATCGGCATATCCAGGGTTGGAGACCTCTTGGTTAAGGGTAGGATAAAATCATTCGAGGAGCTGCAGAAGGAGTATGAGCTGGGGAGCACGGAGTTCTTCCGATACGCTCAAGTGTTCCACGCCTTGCGGTCAGTTCTTGTAGACGGGGAGAAGGTGCCCGAGTCCTCTCCGTTGGAGGACCGGATCCTGGATGGCCATATGCCAGAGAGTACGATCTCGCTCATTTATAAGAAACCTATTAATGTTCGTGCAGATCTTCTTCTAGGGTTACGTGCTCAATGGACCAGGGATGGCCTTGAACTAGATGACGAGGACTGGCAGTACGCAGTTTCCTCTCCCAAAGAGGTCGCGATCCCCGCGCGCCTGCGGTTGGTGCAGCTTAAAATACTCCATAGGGTCTACGTGACGGGGCCCAGGCTGGTCCATATGGGTTTTTCTGAGGAGGGCTTATGTAAGAGAGGCTGTGGTATGGTGGGCACCTTCCTACATATTATTTGGGAATGGGGTGCGATTATGGAGTTTTGGAGGCGCATCCACGAGGTGATGGGGGAGGTGACGGGCATCGTCATGCAGCCTGAGGCGCGGTGTTGTCTTCTGAATGTTTGGGGTCCTACTGACCACGACGCGGCACAGACTCAGTGGGTGACCCTGGGTAACATGATTGCCAAGCGCGACATTGCTCGTCTGTGGGGCTCTAATGGGCCACCTACATTGACAGCATGGATGGAAAACATGGATTGGAGCATGTTTAGGGAGAAGACAGTGTATTGTGCTCGAGGGCGCCCTCGGAAATGGCATTCTGTATGGGGGCGCTGGAACCAGTACAGAGGGGCTATATGCCTGCCCCCGGACCCGGATCCGCCCGAGGAGCAGCTTTCCCCTTAGCTTTCTTTCCGGCTTTGAACTTCTTGCTGATATGTGTATGTTTTCTTGAGTCTGACTTCCCCTCCCTTCCCTTACTACAGACCTGTGCCTGTTAGACGAAATGGGGCTCGCCTCCCCTGATGAGAACCCCTTCTGGTGCTTACGGTACTCATCGCCTTGCTTGTGTTTAGGTTTGGATTTGTGTTTATTTAAAACAGAACCTTCGATTCTTCTGTCATTGGAATGTTGACGCTAGCATGTGTTGTGTTTTTAAAGCTGCCGTACCTCCGGGTTGTCAGCTGAATAGCTGTGTCAATGATTTTACAGAATAAAGGTTTTAAAAAAAAAAAAAAAAAAGAATGGTGAACAGACAGAGAGCTCAGGGAACAGAGCTGAATAAGAATGAACGGGGAGAGAGAGAGTGAGACTATAGAACAGAGAGAACGTGAAATACAGACCGAGAGCGTGCAACGGATATAGAAAACACGGAGTAAAGAGTGAAAATCGGAAACCGAAAGTTGGAATAGAGTGAACAAAAGAGAAACAAAAGGCAGGCCCTCTTCAAAGTCCTAATCTCTCTAGTGAGCCCAGGAGACCCATGAAGTCATCCCATTATCGTCTATCACAGGAGGGGTTGAGCATGGTGCCCTTCACTGTTTGGAAACAGCATCAAAGTAAACAGGCCCAGATAAACAGAGGAACAGCTCAGGGTCAGCAAGCCCGACTGACTGTAGACAGGCCACTGACTGGATTTGATGAAACATTACGATCAGTACGTGACGTCAACAAACACAACAGATAACGTCACAACACAAACTAACTGGTGAACCTTCGCCAGGAATTTGAGTGCACAAAATAATCAAAATACTGCGTGTGTGCTTGTGTCACTGTGGACAGTTTATTCTATTGTGGGTGCTAGGGAGTTTGAGAGAGAGAGAGGCAGAGAGTGACAGCAAGAAAGAGGGAGAAAGAGTTTTTCCCTGAAACAGATCGTGGATAGACAGGAGTTCAAGGCCTACCTCCTCCCCACATCCTCCTTGTGGTTTTATTTGTCTCTCTACCGGTAGATGTGAAGTGTCTGGACACATCAGGATGACTGATGGATTGACTTTCGATGCAGAAGAGAATACTTGTGTTGTGTGTGTGCCTGGTGAATCGATTCTAGGTTTGTGGATGCGTAAGAGAAATGTGTGTGTTATATGTGTGCCATGTTGCAGCGATTATACAATGCAAACCACCAGAGGGGTTGCTTTTGTGTGAAAGAGTGGAATTTGAGGCAACATGGAAGATGATGACGAAATAAAGAACCAGACATCACAGCAAGAACAAACAGCACCTATGCTACTGGCTTATTGAAATACTATCCCTTGTGCCCAAGTAACTAGCAGGCATAAGGAGTTGGGTAACTTGCTTTCCACGGGGACTATAAAGCAGCATCAGGCACTAGGATGAGCGAGCAGAAGGATTTTAAGTCACCTGCACAACTTCGAGATGAAGGGACAACAAACAGCACACGGAGCGGCCCTGCGTTTCACTTCTACCACAAAGACCGACATCTGAGATCCCAAAGTGGCAGACAGATGCCACCCAGAGCAAGCTGCCAAGGACAAACACTGGATTAGCCTGGAGTTCGTTATTAATACCAGGTTTGTGAGATTTCCAGGTAATCGAATTTCAAAACTTAACTCTAGTAAGACCGAGAAGTCCATATAAACGGTCAAACATGCACAAAACGTTCAAAATCGCATCATAAAAAGAAACTAAAATACAAACAATTTGCAATCATTTACCACCAGCGTTAACATGTTAGCGAATCAAGGATCGCTTGACAAGGTAAATAATGAAGGACCAATTTGTAAAGACGGGCGGCAGTTTGGCTCTCAAAGCAAAAAAACAATGACGGACGAATCGGTCCTTAGAAAACTTACGAATATGCCCGCATTTCCCCTCACTCGAGCAAATGCAAGCAGCTCACGCCTAAAATATCCATCAAACAAAGACCTGCAATGAAGGGAGACATTTCTCTGGGCAGTCCAATAATAAACTTTAAGTCCGTGACTAAACAACACCCGCTCCCCCCCCCCTAAAAAAACAAGCATTGGCCGCGCGGCAGTAAAAGTAACGCCGCGCGGCCCTATAAGCAAAAGTCATCACGATCGCTCTGAAAGCGGAAGTGATCGCGATGAGGCGCTAAAGCACAATTTTCAAAGTGCTGCTGAAGGCTAGCAGTTTGCGCGTGCATGCTCGCGTGAACGCAAGCGCTAGGCCAGCCAGCAGCACTTTGAAAACTCATCTACAAAATGTCTCTCCGATCCAGCGCATGCGCTGGGCTCAGCGAGACCTAAAAAGGAAATGCAGAAGAGGCCTAGGAGTTGGTTCCAGCATAGAGAGAGCTGTAAGAGGAGGCCAGAGAGAACAGGCTGCAGGCTCAGTGGAAATGAGACATATTGAGGCTCAAGAAGCACGGCAACGAGGAATCTCAGCGGTGGCCCACAACAACATAATACTTCTTCCATCTCCCTCTGACCAAACCCCACACTGAACACAAATGGGACAAGCTATGGACTAACAAGGTCCATCAATACAGACAGGTTTAGAAAGAAACATTAATGAGACAGGGAGAATACACCTAGCAATTTTCATGTCCTGGGCGCCCCCTTCTCTGTGGTAAAACATGCTATCATCCAAAAGAGATTTAGTAAAATGAAAATCCATTATTGGAGCGGAGACCGAGGCACATTCAGAATGCAGCCTGAGAGGGGAACGCTCTGGAGTTGGACATTAAAACAAAAGGGGACCTGTAAAATGAATACAGTCAAGGCACCAATGCCACGACCACGGAGGTCAAAAGAGCAGAAAAGCCTTAACAAGTACTACACCAGGGCAAGTCCAGATCTAGTATTATATGTCAAAACACCACAGGCAAGTGGCACTGTATCAGGAAAGATTACTCCACGCTGACAAAAGACGACTTGGGAATTATGCTGCAAAATCTATTCAAACTTGAAAGAAGACCTAAAACAAGAACTGGGCGCAGTCAAAAGTCCAGTCATGAAGGCGATCACCAACCGCAAAACGGAAGTGGAGAATTTGGGCCAAAGAGTACAGGTGTTTGAGGGCAAAGCTGAAATTACTGAGAAATCAGAGGAGCACAATTCAGATAAAATATTCAAGAATGAAAGCCACAGTGTTTGTGCAAGAGAAATGTAAGGATTTAGAGAACCGGGCCTGGTGGGACAGAACAAGGTAAAGAAATGTAACAAAGGAAAAGGAAGGGAACTGATGTTATGGACTACTTACAATCTTTGTATGAAAAGAAAGCACCCCTGCCTAATAAAAAAACTCACAAAAAAGGACCTCCACTCCATCTACACATACCAGTGTGGTGTACACTTCTAATTAGTTGAAAAGTCTCACCAGGTAAAAACGATCCTAGAGGGCTTGGAAGCCTTGCCAAAAAAACACCTAGTGAACACATTAATGACTCAGAGGAGGGCCCAACTCAGGCATAACCTCCGCACAGGGAAATATGTAAAACGTCAAGGAGCTATCCAAAGGACTGCAACTTTAACAGCATGCTCCAGCAGAGACTGGAGTCAGACCTCACAAACAAGGAAAGCAGTACATAACTCAAAGGATGAGAATTTAATATACTCGATGTCAAGAACTGTGAACTCACAAAAATAATAAAACAAAGTAAAGCTGCAATGATCAGCCTCAACAGGCATGGCAAATTCAATATATTAGACATTACCCAAGATATGCAAGCCAAGCGACGTAAGAAATCATAACACTTAAGAATTAATAGTAGTTGTCCTTATGGGCCCTGATAAGGGTTGGAATTTTGGGGGAAGGAGCGTGGGAAGAAGGGGTCATGGAAACCTGCAGGGGAAGCAAGCATGCATACGAGTTACAGAAAGAGAATTGAAGGCAGAGCAGATCGGGATTAAGGTGTTAACATATAATGTCAAAAGCCAAAATTCACACATAAACTGAAGATTTGCAGTAAGTTAGAAGAGAAAAGAGGGACGAGTAGTTCTCTTACAAGAAACCCGTCTTAAAGAGAGAGAGAGACAGAGATTTAAATCAAAATATCACAGAACAGGTTATATAAAAGGAATGCTTTGTAATACAGGAAGTTTGATGTATTGTACTATTGTTCACACTGGAAAAATCAATAGACAGTTTTTACAAAAAATATCACTGAACACATATATTCAACGCCTCCAATAAAACTAAAGGGATGGCGATCTTTTTAAGACGATCGCCCAGCACAATAACTCTGGAGACCCTCAACGACAAGCAGGAATGGTACACCTTTTAGAAATGTAGACCATGCACATACAACTGCACCATAGCTACTATATACGCCCCAAATTAAGACCAACACATGTTTACACAGTCTGAAGAAAACTTCAGGATAATGCTAGTGACAACATTAATCAGATAATAGATGCTAATAATGGCTGATCAGGAGTGAGATATGGACAAGCAAATTGCTCATCGACACAGCGGAACACATTAAAGACTGAAGAAGGGCTGATGCACGGAGGGTGTTTTACGCACAAGGTAAACCTTACACCTACTTTTATCATGTTAACACACATTCTAGAACATACCTACTTTTCTTGAGAGGGCTTCTGACAACTGGAGAATACAAATATAGGATTATATCCATAGCAGACGATGCACCCATGACCAGTGTACTACATGAAATTTATACAAACCCAAGAGAGTGGAAATGAAGATTAGGAGAGCACACAATAGAAGATGCAGCTAACAGGGAAGAAATATAAAAAACAATTAGGGAATATCTGGGAACCAAGGAAGCTCACAGACTTAAAATCAACCAATTAATCAGAGCATTTGTAAAGCGCACTACATACCCGTGAGGGTCTCAAGGCGCTGGCAGGTGGGGGGGGGGGGGGGGGGGGGGGGGGGGGGGGAAAGAGGGGGGAGGAATGCTGCTACTGCTCGAAAAGCCAGGTCTTGTGGAGTCCTCTGAAGGTCAGCAGGTCTTGGGTCTGCCGTAGGTGGATGGGGAGGGTGTTCCAGGTCTTGGCGGCGAGGTGGGAAAACGATCTGCTGCCGGAGGTCGCTCTTTGGATGCGGGGGACTGTGGCGAGGTCGGCGGAGCGGAGCTGGCGGGTGGGGGTGTAGAAGCAGAGTCGTCTGTTGAGTTATGCTGGTCCGGTGTTGTGGAGTGCCTTGTGTGCGTGGGTGAGGAGCTTTAAGGTGATCCTCTTGTTGACGGGGAGCCAGTGCAGGTCTCTCAGGTGGGGTGTGATGTGGCTGCGGCGAGGGATGTCAAGGATCAGGCGTGCGGAGGCGTTCTGAATGCGTTGAAGTAGTTTCAGGAGTTTGGCCGAGGCTCCTGCGTAGAGGGCGTTTCCGCTGTCCAACCTGCTGCTGACGAGGGCCTGGGTGACCGTTCTTCTTGTTTCGGTGGGGATCCACTTGTAGATCTTGCGGAGCATGCGGAGGGTGTTGAAGCAGGAGGACAAGAAGGCGTTGACCTGCTTTGACATGGAGAGGGTAGAGTCTAGGAAGAACCCTAGGTTGCGTGCGTGGTCGGTGGGTGTTGGAGCTGTTCCCAGTGCGGTCGGCCACCAGGAGTCGTCCCAGGCTGAGGGGGTGGAGCCAAGGATGAGGACTTCCGTCTTGTCCGAGTTCAGCTTCAGTCGGCTGTTCTTCATCCACTCGGCGACGGCTTTCATTCCTTCGTGGAGGTTGGTTTTGGCGGTGTGGGGGTCTTTGGTGAGGGAGAGGATCAATTGAATTGATGTTGAGGTCGTGCAGTCGGGCGACGTGGGCGAGTGGTGCCATGTAGACGTTGAACAACGTTGGGCTGAGGGATGAGCCCTGGGGTACGACGCAGATGATCTCGGTCGCTTCGGAGCAGAAAGGGGGGAGGCGGACGCTCTGTGTTCTGCCAGAGATGAAGGAGGTGATCCAGTCCAGGGCCTTCTCTTGGATCCCGGGGGTCGTGGAGGCGTGTGCGTAGAGTGCGGTGGCAGACCATGTCGAAGGCGGCTGACAGGTCCAGGAGGATGAGGGCCGCGGTTTCTCCGTTGTCGAGCAGGGCCCTGATGTCATCGGTGGCGGCGACGAGGGCAGTTTTGGTGCTGTGGTTGCTGCGGAACCCAGCCTGGGATGGGTCCAGGATGCTGTTACCCTCGAGGTAGCGGGTCAGTTGTTTGTTGACGGTCTTCTCAATGACCTTTGCCAGGAACGGGAGCAGGGAGATGGGCCGGAAGTTCTTGAGGTCCTTGGGGTCCGCCTTGGGTTTCTTGAGTAAGGCGTTGATCTCGGCGTGCTTCCAGCTCTCCGGGAAGGTTGCTGTCTCGAAGGATTTGTTATAGCTTTCCCTAGATGGGGTGCGATGGTGGTGCTGGCTTTGTTGAAGATGGGGTGTGGGCATGGGTCATACGGAGATCCGGAGTGGATGGTGTCCATGATATTGATGGTGTCGTCGTTTATGTTGGTCCAGGAGAGCAGGCGGTTTGTAAGGATGGTGGTCGTGGGGGCGGAGGTCTCAGTGGTAGTCGGGGCAGTTGTGGTGTTGAAGCTGTAGTGGATGTCTGCGATCTTGTGATGGAAGAAGGTGGCAAGGGAGTCACACAGGTCTTGCGAAGGTGGGATGTCGGTGTTGGAGCTGGGGTTGGAGAGTTCCTTCACGATGTTGAAGAGCTCTATGCTGTTGTGTGCGTTGTTGTCTAGGCGGTCTTTGAAGGAGGTCCTTTTGGCAGCTCTGATGAGGTGATGGTGTCTGTGGGTGGCGTTCTTGTGGGCTGCGTAGGTGTTCGTTCACGCTGCCATTTCTTCTTAACCTTTCGGCATGTTTGTTTGAATGCCTGGAGGTCTTCAGTGAACCAGCTGGCTTTCTTGCTGGTGTGGTTGTTGGATGGTTTCTTGATCGGTGCGAGGGTGTTCGTGCAGTCGTCGATCCACTGTCTGAGGTTGCGGGCGGCGGAGTCGGGGTCAGTGGGTGGACTACGGGCGAGGGTGGTGGTTAGCTGGTCTCTGGTGACTTTCCTCCAGCAGCAGCGGGGGATCTGTTGGGTGCGGTGGTGCGTGGTGGGTTTCCGGAAGGCGAAGTGGATGCAGCGATGGTCGGTCCAGTGGAGTTCGGTGGTGTGGTGGAAGGAGACGTGGGAACTTGCGGAGAAGATTGGGTCAAGCGAGTGGCCGGTGGAGTGGGTGGGTGGTGTGACGAGTTGTCTGAGTCCGAGGTTGGCGATCTGGGTGGTGGAGTTGGGGTCGTTGTTCTCGAGGTGGAAGTTCAGGTCCCAGAGGTGGATGTAGTCCGTGGAAGCGAGGGCGTGTGTGCTGACGAAGTCGGCGATGGAGTCACTGAACTGTGGTCGGGGGGGGGGGGTCTGTAGACGAGGGTTCCTCTGAGTGTGGTGTTGGGGTCGGTGTGGACCAGGAAGTGCAGGTGTTCGGCGGTGCTGAGGGTGTCGTCGGTGTTGGTCGAGACTCAGAGTGTTCCTGTGGACGATGGAGACTCCTACTCCGTTGGTGCGGTCCCTGCGGGTGATCTTGTAGCCGTCCGGGATGGCTATGGCGATGTCGGGTGCCGAGGAGAGGTTCAGCCAGGTCTCCGTCAGGTTAGGCGACGTCTGGGGAGGTTGAGTCGAGTAGGTCCCAGAGTTCAACGGCATGTTTGCGGGCGGAGCGGGTGTTGAGAAGAATGCACATCTGAGGTAGTTGGGTTCTTTCCTGGTCAGTGGGTTGGTGGGCCGGATGCTGGTGAATCTGCAGTTCCAGCAGGAGAAGGGTCCTTGGTTGCGCTTCGGGGCGGCCAGGCAGCAGGTGCGTGGTCGTCCGGCGTTGAGTGCGTGGAGGGTGCTGGAGTCGTAGCAGAGACGAAAGGGGCAATGCTTTGGGATGCAGTGAAAGTGGTGGTCAGAGGAAAGCTAATCGTCCTGGGGTCTAGTAATAAGAGAAACAAAAGTTTGAATTAGACTTAGAAACCGTAGAGGTAAGGCAATTGGGTAACAGAACAGACATGTGCAAGGCAATAAAAATAAGGTCAACATTACTAATAAATAACAAACAAACAAAAAAGCCCCACTGGCCCCATATTGTAGAAGTCATAATTCAGAAACAAAACGCATATTGTTAGCAAAGGTTTTAAAAACGAAACAGCTATAGGTTATAGTCATTAAGAGAACTCAGCACAGTCTATCGTTGATGATCGGAAAAATGGAAGGGGTGGGGGTCCTTTAGGCTCTTCTACACATCGCTATACACTCAAGATCCAGAATTTCAGAAACACCAAGATGTCTTTTTGGCACATTTAGACCTTCCCACAATAACGACTAAGCAGTGTCTACAAGGTTAACACGATTGATGTTAATACACATGAAAGACAAGGACATGGCTACGAAACGGAGCCACTTCAATCAATCAAATATCTCAGAATGCACCTCATCATGACCATGGAAGCACTACACAACCTAATATTCTGTGCTTAGCAGGGGAAATCAAAAGAGACCTACATTTATGGAGTGCACAGTACATTTTGAAGCTAGGAAGGATTAACACAGTTACAATGGCTGTCCTCCCAAAATTGCTATATGCTTTACAGGCACTCCGTCAAGATAAACCTTATTCCTTTAGATAACTTCCAAAAATCATTTTACCATTTGTCTGCCAATGGAAAACAGCCAGAACACGAAAAAGTACAACAGCTGATATAAAAAGGGCAAACTAGGCTTTCCAGATATAAAATGTTACTATAACACCGCACAAATTAAGTTCATCTGTGAGTGGGTGTAAAGCTATTCTGATCATCACAGGGTGCAAATGGTTAAGGCAGTAGCAGGCAGACCGTGGGACATTTTATGGTAACCGCATTGAGAGACCACAGCCTCTATTAAAGGCACATCACAGGCCCACTTAGAAATAAGGGATTCACTGGCACCTCCACGACACTTAGTATACCAATCCCCATAAATACCTATACATAACAAAGACAATATAACCCAGCATACACTGGAAATACTTTTACAGCTGAAGATAATGAGACCATAATATACTGTGATTTTTATGAAAAAGGTGAAATAAGATCACTCAAAAATTTGGAACACACTTACAGAATAGATGACATTGAAAGGTTCATATACCAGCAGTTGCATCATTGTTTGAACAATCCCTTCTACAACTAGAGAATTGACAGACCGAGAAATATGTTAAAACACTGGGTAGACTGAAAATGGCAACTTCTAGACTCCGTAAGACTTTTCTACATTGCGTGCCACCAGATAAATGGCGTGTATGGAAAGAAGAGTAGGGCTTTTGGGAGCAGAGGTAGCTGAGAAAGAATGGCTGGATTACTGGCGATTCGACAACATTTCACGGATATATTCTTCATAGTGAATCAATAATTAAAATTATGATTTTCTGGTATTGGATAAACTAGCTAAATGGTTTGTACATGGTGGAGAAGTCTTAGAGACAAAGGGGATCCAAATCATATGTGGTTATCCGGTTCAATACTGTCAGTAGTTTGGAAAGAATAGCTTGCAGCAGTTAAGATGATGGTTGTTCCTGTATCGGCTAATCCAAAATTGACTGTGTTGTGTCTAAAACCAGTTATAAGAGAACGGGTAATAGACAGATTGGGCTTCACTCTGCCAGCTGTTGATAATGGCTTTGGAGACAAACAGCAGCACAACAATAAACATGCGGTACTTTAAACTGTGCCAGTAGTCTGGTTAAAGACAACGTCGCCTTTTTGCTGACATGATAACTGTTCATAAATTGCAAGGATAAAGATTGCTTAGGTAACATCCACTGAGATTGAAAGCTCTGAACCTATTTGACTGAACTAACAAACGTCGGGCTCAATATGTTTTAAGTAAGAATGTAACCCGCAGCGAGGGGCTAGGGAGGCAAGAAGGGTAAATGTTAAAAGTTGTTTAATATAGGACTATGTTTGGAAATCAAATAATATCTAATAAAACATATTGCTATGGTAGATTGCTTCAACTTTAAAATATGGGGTTATGGGGGAAAACAGATGATCCTTCAATAGCAACATTATTTCACCCATTTAGTTATGTAAAAAATTACAATGTTAGCTGATAGGTTTACTCTTATGCAAACCAGAATACTTTTGCTTGAGCTTTCTATGGCTATATAGATAAATGAAACAAAAATCTATATTTGCAGTCACAAAAGTTAAGACAAATAGGGACAAAAAGCAATGTTAAATACTAAAATGTGATCTATTATTATAAAACCATAAAAGACAAAACTCCAAACTGTACCCCGCTCTCTGTAACGTGAGCGAAGCACAGATTGTGGATACATTGCAGCAGTCAAACTAAGCAAAAAGGATAATAACCCACTAATTCAAAAATCAAATACAAGTATACCTTCAGTATGTGTACAACACAAGAACACCATTCCAAGCTTGCACGCAGGGCTCCTTTCTTCTCTGCATTGAGACAGTGTTTCACTGCCTCTTCCAGCCTTTTATCAGATCGGTACAGTTCCACTAGTCTGATGTTCACATAGACGTCATCTGGTCGGGTATACAGCTCAGACTGAATCAAGTCAAATAGTTGATTCCATCCTACATCACCTTTAATATTCAACAACTTCTCCTAATTAATAATAAAAAGAAGTTATGTCATAAACCAAAGCATTTCTGCCCAGCTTTTAGTGGCTAAAGGAAAGTACCTTCATTATATACATCAAATTAATTTCACAATGCTACGCAAACCAAATACATCTTTTGGACAAATAAGACAAAGTGATGGTTTGCAATGCAAAATGTTCATTTCCATAGACACAATAAAAACAAACCTACCATGTTAGTTTTACATCAGCTACATAAAAAAAACAGAAAGTAAAAGGATGCCCATACAAGTATTTATGGCAAAATATATACACATACACATGTGCAATAGAGGCAATTTATTGGATTAAGATTACAACATAGCAGTCATGTACGATCTAGGTGGAAAGCTTTTTCTCAAATGCAAACAGTCTATATATAACGAGCAATGGGAACAGTTGCAAGGTTGTTCTTGTTGCGCCTTAAAGGGTCCGCAACATGATAAAAAGAATCCAACTGAGAAATGGGTTGAAAACATTTGATTTTGGGTGAAGTAATTTATGGAAAGACTATACTTCAATCTGCAAAAGTAAATCTATTAAATTAGCCGGAATCTGGCAAAATACAGGTATGTAGAAAGTTATCGAGACCAAGAGATCCTGCACGTGAAAAAATCATGAAACTGGCTGCTTCTGCAGAAATATTCACTAATTCAGATATGCTAAAACCTTATCCACAGAGCCATGCTTAAAAAGCAGAAGCAATAGCAAGAGTGGACAATGGAGCCAGGAGTGGCTTTGGAGGCACAGGGTGGCCAAATGAGCCATATGGTCCCAGGTGATGCAAGAGGCCACCCATCCTCAACCGGGGGTAGCGTCTGTAAGCGTGCCCAAAGTGGTAGACCTGGAGGTGCTGCGGGTCAGTCAGGTGTCTACAAGGGGAAACAGCGTTTACAATGCTGTAAACACAATGCACTAACTTTACAACACAGTTGTTACAACGACCGTGTTGATACCACGCGTGCCATTACATCGCAAGTCGTATCAATGACTTGCTGTAGAGGGTGTGCAACACCAGGGAATGTGTTGGATTTTAAATCCAACACCTTCCCTGCTGTTGCGCAAACTAGAGTAGGAATAGTAAATAATACTATTCCTAAGTCCAGCGTGCCCCTACAGCAAGGCATTGTAACAACTTGCGATGTAATGGCACGCGTGATAACGCGGTCATTGTAACAACCACGTTGTAAAGCCATGCGTAGTGAATGTATGCAATATAACATCATACATTCGTCTACAAGAGATAGTGAGCACCACACTGTTCATTCACCCCTTCGTGCAGGTCAAAAACTTATAAAGTCCCCTTGTCAACTCCAAGCCCCACAAAGGTGCCCAGTATGGAGGTGTCCATCCCCCCCCCCTTTAAAAATCATTCGCTGGCCCTCAAGGCCAGGGCTCACCCCATTTCTTTTGTTTCTTTTCTTAAGTGTTGACGCAGATCAACTGCAAATTCGCTGCAAATTTTAAACCCCCCCGACCACCCTCCCTCACCCCCCCGCCAGGGCTAGGGGACCAGGGTATCTCATATGAACACAGGCAGGGAAGGCATATCTGATCCTATCCATCGAGTAAATAAAAATGGTCAGACCAGTTGGGAGCATACATTTGTATCTCTGAAGCTTAGGCCTAGCGGCAGCAAACATCTTCTATTCCCTCCAGGGCGGGAGCAGTGCTGGCTCCCACAGCATGCGGGGACAAGGTTGGGTCCAGGGGCTACCCTACAGTGACCAACATATTGGTTGGTGGGATCCCCGGGTGGGTACCGGGGAACACACCAAGAAAGTTAAGAAGTCCAAGAGGATGGAGTCCCCGGGGCCTATTAAGACTTGGTGTGTTTGGGGGGCAGGGTTAGGCACCCTCCTTGCCATTAAGTTGGCATTCGAGCCCCGGGAAAAGCGTCACCAGAGCCTCATTGAGCTCAGGGAGGTGGGGCCATTCAACCCTTCAATATTAATGCATTTGGCCTGGGGATTGGGTCTCATGGGCCTCTTGAGGCTCAGGGAGGCTCCCCCCTCCCTTATAAATTAAGTATGACCCCGGGGCTCAGGGAGGGAGGCTGCGTGCACGCCTCCTTTAGTATATTTTTTGGCCTCAGGGGATGGAGTCTCTGGTACCGATAGTAGCTTGAGGAGGAGTGAGGAGGGGGGTGGGGAGGGGTCGCGCCCCTTTTCTGTTTAAAAACAAAAAAAGCTCAAGCGGATGGAGTCCCCGAAGCCAATAGTTGCGGGTTTTGGTGGAGTGTGAGGTGTTGCCTGCAGGGCCTAGCCAAAGGCCGTGTGGGTTAGCCAAAGCAAAAAAACTTTTTTTTAAAAACTTTAGGCAGGAGACGCGCTGGAGAAGCGTTTCCCACCGAAAGAAAAAAAAAATGGTCCTTTACTAATAAGCCTCAGGGTGGCCTGGAGAATTAAAGGAGGGGGGCACATGGGCCAGATGGTGATGGGTGATGTCACTAACCATGTCATGAGTGATGTAAAATGCGAGGTCATAAGCAGTGCATTGTGGGGGCTGGGGCGTAAGTTACAGTTAACTGCTGAGTTGCAATGGTTTTGTATGACTAAAATCGGAGCCCATCTAAAACGTCCCTGAAACCTTTGGAAAAAACCAAAGGTTTCAGGGGCGTTATACTTAGGAATTGGCATTTAAAAAACCTTAGAAATTCACTAAAAAAAACCATAGGTTTCAGGGGCGTTCTAGTTAGCTGGACATTTCCCTCGTACAAAACCCTAGAAATTCCCCTGTTCTAGTTAGTTCAGCTAACTATAACTCGCGCCCCAGCAATGCACTGCTGATGACGTCACATATTACATCACTCATGACATGGTCAGTGACATCACTGATGACATCACTGATGACATCTCAAATGACATCACTGATTACATCATCCAGTGAATGTGTTTTTTTTAAAAGTTTAAATATGTTTTATATATTTATAGTGAAAGGCCTATGGAAGAATGAGTGGGTGTATAAGTGTGTGAATGGGTGATTTTCTAGGTGCGTAACTGACTCTATAAGGGAGTCATTAAATGCATCTTCCTGCAGACTAGTGACTAAACTGTATGAGTGTCTGTGTGTTGGTGTATAAGTGGCTGCATGGTTATATGAATAGCTATACGACTGGCTATATGGGTTATTGATTGGGTTATTGGATGGGTGCCTGAGTGTTTGTGTGGGTAGGGTGTGTGTGAATAGATGTGTGAGTGGGTGATTCAGTGGGTGCATGGTTTTAAGAGTGCATCTGTGATGGACTGTATGGTTGGGTGACTGTATGTAAGGGTGTGTTAGTGATTGAATGTATATCTCAGTTGTACATGTGTCAGTAACTACATATGTGAAACGCAGTGTATATGTGTGTAAGAGAATAGAACTATCTATATGTGAGAGTGTGTGATTTTGGGAGTGGCTGTATGGATGAGTGTGTGCTTGTATCAGTAATTGTATAAGATCGTCAGAATGTTAGTATTTTTATGAGTAAGTGAACTGGAGCGTGTTTAACTGTATAGGTGAGTAAATTGGACTGTGATTAATTATTTGCATGACTGACTAGATGTGTCAGTACCTCAATGGATGATTGGCGGTGTGCGAGTGTCTATATAGGTGTATAAATGCATATGATAGTCCTGTACAGAGTGACTGTAAGTATGAGTGACTGTACAGGTGAGTGAGTGGAGATGTATGTAGACCTAAGAGTCAATGAGTGGGTGTGTAGTTATTGGTATTGGATTATCTATGGTTTTCGAAATGGCCGTCTGAAATTTTGAGTCGGTGTATCAAAGGATATATTAGGGTGTGAGAAGATGCACTAATTTATCACATGGATGACATCAGTGATGTCATCAGTGATGTCACTGACCATGTCATGAGTGATGTAATATGTGACGTCATCAGCAGTGCATTGCGGGGGCGTGAGTTATAGTTAGCTGAACTAACTATAACAGGGGAATTTCTAGGGTTTTGTACGAGGGAAATGTCCAGCTAACTATAACGCCCCTGAAACCTTTGTTTTTTTCAGTGAATTTCTAAGGTTTTTTAAATGCCAATTCCTAACTATAACGTGCATGAAACCTATGTTTTTTTCAGGGAATTTCAAAGATTTTTTAAATGCTAATTCCTATCTATAACTTATGTCTAAAGATATCATGTTTAATGATTTTCATTGGATTTCTATATTTGTCAAATTCAGTGTGTCAATTACATTGTTTTTTTGAAATTCTTTTTTATCACCATTTTTTTAATTTATTTTTTTAATTAATGCTTTTAAAAACGTAAAAAATATTTGTTTTTATTGGGTTTTTCAAACATATTTTTTTATATTTTTAAAAATATTTAACTACATGTTCAAATCTATTGTATATATTTTTTTCCATGTTTTTTGGATCCGCGCACCCTATGCGCACCGTTCTCGATCCCTTCGCGATAGCATCCGCGCATGCGTTGGGTACGTGTTTAGTGCGCGATCGCAATGCGACCGGTACGCGACTCCCAGCCTATACGCGACACGTTTGATGTACGTAACGCAACGTTTACGCACTTCCGCGATGCGTCATCTGCTTCTATGACGCGGTAGGTGCACGGATCCCGCGAAATATTTAACATTTAAAAAAACATATATATATGTATTTCATGTGAATATTAATTGAAGACAAACTCTAAACTAGTCTTAAAACGAATATATTTTTACATCTAATCCTATATCTTTTTTTCATTCAATTTCGCGGATGCGCTGGGTGCGTGCTACCTATGCGCAGGGTGCGCGGATCCCATGTGACCTGCAAAAAAAGAGATTTATGATTGGTTCATTACACTTCCTGTTCTAACTATTGAAAGACGCCACCCAATTCAATCATTCTTCTTTGACCTTCTTTGGAGGAGCATCTCTTTGCAGAGAAGAAGATTTTTTAGACTAAGTTTACACTTAACTAACTTTTTTCAACTAAAAATGGCTTCAGGGCAGCAGGCATCACCTGCATCTCCATCAATTTTTGGAGTAGGCACCACGCAAAGAACGTTTTTCTTCAGTGGTGTGGAAATTTTTTACTTTTCCCAGAGGGGCAGAATAAGACCAATGCCACCTTGGTCACATGCAAGATTTGCAAAAGAGTGCTGTCGCGAGGGGATCCTAACAAGAAATACTCGTGCGGCACGGCTAGTATGATGAAGCACCTAAGGACCCTTCATCCAAACAATCTTGCACGAGAAGAGACGGATGAGAAACACTCCTGCGCCTTCCACCTCATCGCAGCCGAGCACTTCAAGAGTGCATCCATCAGCCCAAAACTTGGACATCCGTCCTCAATTTCAATTTTTAAAAGTGCTCTGCACTAAGTGCAATGCGACTTTGTGCTACGGTGAGCAGTCGATCGATCTGATCTGCCGCCGGCAAGAAAGTTATATTTGCTATTTTTTTTTTTTATTGTTCTCTGAAGTTCATTGTTTGGTTCCTCCTGTTTTGATTTCAGTTTTTTTTTTCTCCAAAAAATCCCCCCCCAAAAAAAAAAACAAAAAAAAAAAAAAAAACACAAAATTGTTGGAAAAAACCCCCCCAAAAAAAGAGAAGAAAAAAAAAGTTCTTGTAAGAACTGACTTTCCTGGTTTAAAAAAAAGAGCTAAATGTCTGTTTTTTTAAAAACGTTATTGTGCAAATTAGCATCATTACAAATATGGGCCTACAACCACCAGGGCCGGCCGCTAGTATATGCATGTCAATTGCGTAACATCACGAAGCAGCGACTGCTCCCCAGAGGCTCAGCAGGGTTACAGGAGATATTCTCGGCAACTCAGAGGCTAGGCAGGATACAAATATTTTAAATTTTAACAGAAAAGAACAAACAAAGAAACAATAAAACAAAACTCAAGGCGAGAAACAGTCTAGACGGTGTCGAGCGCCGATGGGGGGATCCCACCACACCAGGTAGAGAATCAGGAGGACAGGAGGACAATAGAGATGACCAGGGGGGGGGGGCAGCGGGGAAGTCAGAACAATCAACCAGAAGGGTACAGTATTCCAGGAACCTCAGGATCAGGGGGACAGAGAAGTGTCTGGGGTATCTACAAAAGGGGGCGTACAGATGTTACCTCGGTAGGTGTTCCACTGACCCCAAATTCTACCCCACGCCCCAGGCTTGCCCCGAACCAGGTACACCGTCCTAAATGTCTTTGTTAGTGTGTGAAAGTTTAGATGAATGTATGTGTAGTATGTAATTGACTGAATGAATGCATTAGTAGCGTATGGTGAATGTATAAGTGCAGAACTATGAGGAAGTGCTGCAGCATCACACAGTAACCTCTTTAACTGCAGTGTGCTGTAGTACTTCCAAAGCACAGGGATGCAACATATGTACATAAATATGATGCAAATCTATGCTTCTCTCTGCACGGCTGCTTAAACTGCAGCCATGTGGTGACACAGGCACCCTTGCACCATAGTGCAAGGATATCTGTGTCATGTGCCGTTTGTTTTTGTGCAGGAAAACACATCTTCCTGCACAAAAACAATCAGTAAAGGCATTTTTCTCTTTCAATGTATGCTGAGCATTGTAGTATGCATTGAAGATATAAAAATGTGGAGAAATGAAAACAATTCTCCTTGTTGTGCTTTCCTACACCAATTTTAGAATGGTGCAGCATTCACACACATCGAGATTTAGGATTTCTGATAAATCTAGACATGTGTCTTGTTCTAGGAGTATTCAGTGCAATCATGCACAACAACACTTATAGAACACCCTTTCAACACAAAGTGGTGTGCATAATGAGGTTGTATTTACATGGAGTATAAAAAGTGCACAGAGTGCCTTTTCCTCTCTTTGTAAATATGAAAGAGTGTCTTGCACAATAACTATGTTACAAAAAGTGACATATTTCCGGTTTTAAAATTCCTTGCGAATGATAGAAGGTAAGCAAAGAGTTTTTTGTCTGCAAAGATGTTCAAAGAAGAATGATAGAAATGATTGTGGTCCTTCAATAGGTACAATGGGAAATATTATGAACCCCTCAAATCTCTTTTTTTGCATGTCGCATGATATCTGATTATGGTCATATTTCAAAACTACATAGGTATAAACAGAGTGTTTTTAGAAACGTGTTTCAACTTTGTAGCTTCTTGCAGACCTCCTCATTCTGCATATTGAGACTTCGTTAAACTTACCTTCACAGTAATAGGAATAAAAAATGGTATACATTTTTTTCAGATTTTCATTGCAATCTAAATTCATATAAATTGCTTATTTTAAAATTTGGATCTGTGAAAGAAAAGGAAAAAAAAATTATAACATGTAATAATATATTTTTTACAACACAGCATAATTTCCACAAAGTAATTTGTTTGCCTTTTTTGCTGTTCTCAGAATATATTGAATTTCACTAAAAATAGTGATTTCAATCCTACTCCTCACTTAACAGCGGGCAAAAAAAAAAAAACAATCCGAAAGATTGTTAAAAAAAACCAAAATGCTATTCTCAGCAAAATACCACAAGATACAAATCACAGATATAAAATGTTGTTAGCAGTAAGCATTTTATATAAGTTTAACTTACAAAAACTGTAAATGTTGCCACTTTAAAATATTCACTGAATCTGAGGATACATTTTTGGAGAAGGCACCACGCCTACAACGTTTTTCTTCAGTGGTGTGGAAATTATTTACTTTTCCTGAGGGGCAAACAAAGACCAATGCCACCTTGGTCACGTGCAAGATTTACAAAAGAGTTGTGTCGCAAGGGGATCCTAACAAGAAATACTCGTACGGCACGGCAAGTATGATGAAACACCTAAGGACCCTTCATCCGAACAATCTTGCACGAGAAGAGTGCAAACGGATGAGAAACACTCCTGCACCTTTCTGAGTTTCTTTTCTTTGTCTTTTTTTTCTGGCATGATTTCTCTATTTTTACATTGAAAAACAGTATCTGTAAAAAAGAATCACAAATAAATGTATATTAATAACTTTCAAATGTATACTATTCCATTACTGTACAAACACATTTTATATAAAAACTGACTAAGAAACTATAGCCTTGAACCACAAGTGTGACGATGGTTAAAACACTGCATACTACTTTGAAGCAGTTCATGCCCTAAAGCCTACCTCACTAAAAGACTACAAGCTAACTGACTGAATGATTACAGTACTATAAGGAGACACACTGGGTGAGTGACAGGGTGTTTGCTAGTAGTGTATGAATACTGATTGGGGAATTGAAGGTGTGAAAGACAACTGTGTAGGTGATTAGAGGACTGCATCCATAGTGAATAGGCATTTGAAGCAGTCTATGTGCTAAGGCCTGGCTCACTGCATGAGTACTTGGGTACTGACGGAATGATTAGAGTACAGCAAGGAGAGTGCCTAGGTGAATTTATAAGTGGTTGGCTTTTGACACAGTGAATGGATTAGTACTTGGTACTGAATGGGTCACTAGAGGTGTGCAAAGGGAGTGACAGGATGTTTGCTGGACTGTATGGATACTGACTAGGGAATTGAAGGTGTGAAAGACAAGTGTATAGTATGTTAGAAGACTGCATGCATACTGCATAGACATTTGAAGCCGTCTATGTGGTAATGTATGGTTCACAACATGAGTACTTGGAAACTGACTAAATCATCAGACTACTGCTAGGACAGTGCCTGGGTAAAACTTTTAAATGTTCAGTTCTGGCACAGTGAAGACAATAGTACATGGTACTGCACTTTAGTGTCAAACCCGGACTCATTTTATCAATGCATAAGCAAAGAATAGCTTCTAAAGCTACTCAAACTTGACAACATGACCGATTTTAAAACAGTTATCTGTCGGCACATACACAATGTTACCAAATTCTTCTATCACAATCCTTACCCAAATGCACACAGACTCGCAGTGTGATTTTAGACAAGCAACACTATCCTAGGAGTTTACCAAAACTCATTCACTAGTCTGGAAGAGTTAATGGTACTGCACACAATCTACATATTTAAGTACAGCACATTAGTGTCAAAGCATGACTCATTTAACAACGCATAAGTAAAGACTGGCTTCTAATGCTACTAAAACTTGACAACATGACAGGTTTTAAAAAAGTTATCGGTCAGAAAATACACGTTGTTACCAAATGCTTCTCTCACAGAGGTTCCCAAATGCACACAGACTCACAGTGCGATTCTAGACAAGCACCACTATCCCTAGCAGCTTACAAAAACTCATTCAATACTGTGCAAGGGGTAAGGAGACTACACACAATCTACATATTAAAGTACAGCACATTAGTGTCAAAGCATGACTTATTTTATCAATGCATAAGCAAAGACTGGCTTCTAATGCTACTACAACATGACAGGTTTTAAAACAGTTATCTGTCAACAAATACACAATGTTACCAAATGCTTCTCTCACAGTGGTTCCCAAATGCACACATACTCACTGTGTGATTCTAGACAAACACTATCCCTTGCACTATACCAAAACACATTTCTTCATCTAGAAGGAGTACTACATTTTAGTATAGAAACATAACTCATTTCACAAATTCATAAACAATGACTGGTTTCTAATTCTACCAAAATATAAAAACAGCACAGTTATCTGTCTGCAAACAAATGAAAAACACAAATGCTTATCACAGAATGGTTTCTACATGCACACACACTGTCAATAAGATTGTAGAGAAAAAAAGTACTCCCTACACTTTAGCAGGAGAAATACATTAGTCTGATTAAAATCAAAATAGTCTACATACATCCCCTCACAATTATATAACTCACCTTACAAGTTGTTTTGTAGATTAAGAAGTATATAAATCACACACCAGATATCAGTCACACACCAGATTTTCTTATACAGAATCTCTGCACTGTGCACCTCAGCAAAAACAAAGAAAGGCAAAGTTTCCCTTTCATTTTCCACACATATACATGTAAACATCAAATCACAATCCTTCACACATAAATTCAAAAGCAAACACACATTTCTATTGGTTAAACATTTCAACCCTTTCCAAATGAAATACATTTCAACCCTTCCCCCAATCTGCCTTCTGTCTGTTACCATAGAAACAGGTCATGGAACACTGAACTGAGCATACAGGTCACAAGCTCAGCACACAATGTTACTAAACAAGACAGCAAGTGTGCTTGACTTTTCAACATATCAGCTTATCATATATAATGTTCCTTACAATCAGTTTTTGTTAACCAATAAGAATCATGCGTTTAAAAAACAGAAATATACACCCTACCTTTCAGTGTAGAAAGTGGTCATACAACCAATGATTTCTTGTCTTTTTAAAAAAAAAAATTTCCTTGGATCCGCGCACCCAACGCGAGAGGCTCCGTGCACCAAACGCGATAGGTTGCGCGCACCCTGCACGCATGTCGCCGTTTTTTTTTTTTTTTTTTAAAAGGGGGCCCCGGGGTGTCCTTCTGGGACCCTCTAAGCACCTCTAGAGGGTCAGAGTATTTCCACTCTGCCCCTTTTATATGTTTCACACACTTATTCCTCTTGCTTCTTCAGCCTCGCTGCTACCGAGGCAGAAAATGGCCGCCAACAGTTCCTGGTTTCGAATGTAGACAGACACTCGACAGCCAATTAGCATTCAGCGTGCGATCGGGAGGGTGCGCGCTCGATTCGGGGAGGGTGCGCTTACGGTGCAGGTAGGGTCTGCGGATTCTCCCCGGCCATAGATATCACTAACTTTTTTACCCTAATTTTCTCAGGAACTAATGAACAGATTCACACCATTTATGCAAAAGGCACGAGTCTGAACTGAGGACTACCTCTTTGCCAAATTTGGTGTCATTCCGTTCAGCGGTTCGGGCTGTAGCTGCAACAACAGATCCTATGGGAAATTGCATGGGGAAAACGCGTTTTGGGACCCCCCTTTTTTCTCGGCCCCCGCTTTACGAATCATCACAAAACTTTCAGGGAAGGAGCAGAGCGGAGCTGGCCAAACGTTTGGAAAATTTCGCAAGGATTCATCAACCGGCGCCAGACTTATTGGGAATAGAATGTTGCAGATTTCCTATGGAAAATAGGTCCTAACTATAACTATCTACTGGAGACCGCCAGTAGATAATATGTATATTATATATATATATATATATATTTCACTGCAATATCACCTCTGGGTATGTTCCTCATTGGCACTGTGGTAGGATGTAGGACATCATGACACCGATTTACTTTGCAAGCAATGATGTCTGGGAGCATTGAGGAGCACTGTGCAGGAGCATATTTGTGCTTGAAAACATCCGATACCTACCAGGAGGGGCTGAAGTAAGACAATTTCCCCAGGTGACCAGTTTGGTGCAAGCTGAGAACTGCAGTCCGGGACAGGGCATAGCACGAGTGCTCCTGAAATTGATTGGTGTCAGCTGTGCTCTGATACGGCACGTTAAAAACAACGGACATTTCTCCCCCAGCATCGCAGGCATTTGAAAAAGGTACTCTAGCTGAAACGCGCTATGCCGCTTTGTTAAATAAACGGATGTCGATGAATACCCCGCTCTGTGTCCCCTTGTCTGCTTCGCGAGTGGACGGATTTGAGATATATATATATATATATATATATATATATATATATATATATCTTTGAAATAAACAAGCATGTTATTGAGGAGTCTGTGCCAGACCTGTTTGTTCACTCAAATATTAAAAAAAAATCTTCAAACATCAGGTTATGAGTTCTGAAAATACACACAATGTTGTCTTGAGTGCAAGGCGGGAACGCTGCTGGCTTGGTTGGCCAAACCCAACAAACGTAGTCCACCGATCGTGGCCTTAGACAGGGAGGGAGGTGGGGTGGTCACGGCCCAGATGGCTATATTGGAGAGGTTCGGCTCGTACTACGAGACGCTCTACAAAAGCGCGCCGGAGGGGCGGGAGGAGGACATTGACGATTTTCTAGAAGACTTACAACTGCCGCGCCTTGACCGGGAAGACGCAGTGGCCCTAGGCGGAGATATTGACCTCGCGGAAATCAGAGGGGCAGTGCGCCAGATGGCCCGCAACAAAACCCCAGGCCTCGACGGCCTGCCCATAGATTTTTATGATAGATACTTGGACAAGTTGGCCCCGCGGCTGCAGGAGGTTTATAAGGAGGCCAAGTCGAGGGGTAGGCTCCCCCAATCTATGTGTGAGGCCCTGATGATCCCGCTGCTGAAGCCGGGAAGGGAAGGACAGGACCCCGCTTCTTATAGGCCATTGTCGATGTTGACGACGGACTATAAAATATTGAGCACCATACTGGCGGCTAGGTTGTTGAGGTACATGCCGGGGCTGATACACAAGGACCAATCGGGGTTCATCCCCGCGCGGAGCACCACGGCTAACATCCGACGACTTGTTCGCTTGATGGGGGAGCCGCAGGTGAACGCTCGCACACCGCTCGTCTTATCCGTAGATATAGAGAAGGCTTTCGATAGCCTAGAGTGGGGATATTTGTATAAAGCCATGCGGCGCTTCGGCCTTGGAGAGGGGTACATCGGTTGGACGAAGGTCCTATATGCCTCGGCGGTGGCAAGGGTGCGGGTCGGGCCCCTGGTCTCGCGCCGGTACTGTGTGGGCCGGGGAACCAGGCAGGGATGCTCGCTCTCCCCACTCTTGTTTGCACTAGCAGTGGAGCCCCTTGCGGCGGAGGCCAGAACAGGCCGATATTATAGGGGGTTGGCTTATAGAGGAGCCCCGCAACTCATCTCCTTATATGCGGATGATCTGCTCCTGTTCCTGGAGAACGCGGCGGAGGCACTGGACGGAGCGGAGCGGCTCCTTGCGCGCTTTGGCAGGCTCTCTGGGCTACAGGTTAACTGGTCCAAGACCTGCTTATACCCGTTGCGGCGCGGCGAGCCGCGCCCAGTGATCCGGCCACTGCTCAAATGGGAGCATGACTGCCTTCAATACCTCGGAGTACACATCTACCACACTGCAGAGGATATGCTGGATGGCAACGTGGGGCGGTGTATCCGGGCACTGAAGGGCAACATGTCCTTCTGGTCCACCCTCCCGCTCTCGGTAACGGGGCGTGTCTCGCTGCTGAAAATGATTGCACTACAGCGGCTTCTGTATTATTTTCGCACGCTCCCAGTGTGGATACCGGGCTCTGTTTTCCGACAGTTGCGATCGTTGGTGATCTCTTTCTTGTGGGGCACGGGACGGCACAGGGTTGCGATGGCGACCCTGACCCGGCAAAAAGATGAAGGGGGCCTGGCGGTGCCCGATTTTGAGCTTTATTACCTGGCAGCGCAGTTGCAGGTTTTTACGCAGGAAGTGGCGCGAGTATATCGGGGGCCGGAGCAGACCATGGAGGAGGGCACCCCTCGCCATGTACTGGCGTATATTACGCTGCAGCAGCATCTGGTTGTCAGAGACCGGTCTCTGGAGGAGCAAACGTTCCGGCAATGCTGGAATCGATCGCAACGTCGGGCCGGGGTGCGGCGACCGTATGCGCCAGAGATCCCGCTGGGAATGGTAACGGCGCTCCCCCATGGCGGAGATTGGTCGGGTCTGCAGCTGTGGGAGGAGGCGGGCCTCCACATGTTGGGTGACTTATACGAAGAGGGAGCGCTGGTCCCTTACCAAACGCTGCAAGAGCGCTTCGATCTTCCGAGGGGAGACTACTTGATGCATGCGGCGGTGACACGTGCGATGCAGGCGCATTGGGGAACGGGGCTCGTAGAACCCGCCACATCCGCAGCCTGCCAGTACACCATGATGTCTGCTGGCACTTATAAGGCGGTGACTTGCCTGTACGCCAGAATGTTGCGTGAGACTCTGCGGCCGCTGGCGGCCTTAAAGGCGAAATGGGAGCTGGAAGTGCAGACTGAGATCCCTGACGCTATGTGGGCGGGGCTAGTGCGGCGAGCTCGGAAAAGTACCAGGAACGCACGCTTTAGGCGGATACATTTTTATATCCTCCACAGGGCCTACCTTACACCGGGTAACCTTGGGAAGTATTTCGGGGTGGCAGATGCGGCGTGCCCAAGATGTGGGGAGGTGAGAGTGGAGCTGGGGCATATGCTATGGGACTGCCCCCACCTGCAAGACTACTGGAGGGCGATGGGTGAAACGCTGACTGAGGTGACGGACAGGGACTTACAGTACACCAGGGCGGTCTGTGTCCTACACTGGTTTCCTCACACACCCAAAAACAAAAATACAAGCCGATTTATCGACATGGGCCTCCTATTAGCTAAAAGGGAGGTGACGAGACTCTGGAAGTCAAAAACGGGACCCACACACGGGAGGTGGGCCAAGGAGCTACAGAAATGGGCGGCAAGTGAAAGCACGCTCCGATATCAACTAGCGACCCGCAAGGCTGATGATAGGGCGCTGTAGGCGGCAGCGGCATGGGAGGGATTGGTACAAGCCCTGCGTAATAGTATGCTGGAGGAGGACGGGCCGCCGTCCGAGCCCGACGGGGCCCCCCCGAAGCATTCCAACCACACAAACACAGTGAATAGTTATATACTTCTGAATTGTACCCCAGACTAGATGTGAGGGCCGGGAACAGTCGCAGTCGCGGGCGTGGGCACGGGCAGTGGGGGGGGAGGGAGGGGGACGGAGACTGGGATGGGGGAGGGGCAGTGTTGGGGGGCGGGGGACGGGGAGGAGGAAAACTCTAAAGCGGAACGTAGCCACCTTACTGTGTTGGCAACAAAGTAAAGTTCAACATACAGTCCAGTATAATGATACCCTGAACATCGCTGCCCGGCCTCCGGGATGTGGGCTCATGAGCTGTGTACGACTAGCCAAATGGCCACGGGGCATGTGGCATTGTTAACAGCGATGCTGGCAAAGTAAGAATGTATGCTGCTGCTATTATTGTTCTGCAATAAAAACGGTTTTATAAAAAAAAAAAATGTTGTCTTGAGTGCACATGTTTAAATTTTGGGATAAATAGATTCAACAAAACAAAAACTTGTCACTTAATAGGTTGGGCTGTACACGGAGGGCTGCTTACAAGTAACCGTAGAGCTGCCAGCAGCTGATAAGCTACTCGCTGGAAATGCCTGGTGTACATTTTTTGAGTTCTGAAGATGTTTTAAGATGTTTGGAACCCAGAATCATTTCAAATGGGCATACACAGTTAGGACCCTCCTCCCCTTACAGTGGACCGAAACTAAAAGTGGGAAGACTACATACAAGAGAGATGGTGTGGTTAGACATTTTAAAAGCCTGATAGCTAGATGACAGAGATGGAAAAAAAATATGAATATGTATCAGAGGCAGGACAGTTAAGTACAGGTACCAAACAAGGCCATAGAAAATTAGACAGCCAGATGTAGGTTTCTTGTCAGAAAGAGATAAGGTGTGGTTCTTATACCTCTTTTGAAATCAGAGCTGTGCTCTGATTTCAGAAAAACACCCACAATATAACCCTTTTCTGAGTGAGGGAGAATACTTCGCCCCCACAAACCTAAAGGTATGTGGTGACTTGACAGTGCTGACAGCGAGATTTAAGTCCAAGTTACCCATACCCTTTTGGAGCGACTGCCTATTCGCAGTCAGCAATAAAGGTCAGTTCAGTCCCCATAACTCAGAAAGTGGTGTGTATGTGAACCATGAGGTGAGGAAAACCAAGCCACCCAGTACTAAGCAATAATCAAGAACAGCATCATCTTATTTGATGAGCTGCACCATCACATTCTGACATCAATAATGGGAGGTTGCAACATGCCTGACCATACCTGTACCCATATGGTGCCTTCATCACCTCTCTTGCAAGCCCCAGAAAAAGTAGGATGCAGTTGGCCTTCAAATCGATGGAGTGGGGTTCAGTTCTGTTAGCTGGAAAGCTTGTCAGATTTTAGCACAATTGGAATTACCCTTGTAGTTCTTACATTTCTGGAAACGCCAACATTTATGGCTGAAGTCAGGACATAACTCTAAACGACAAGGTTCTTGTTTAACTAGTGACGTGTGCCCCGTCTGACTTTAACAAAAAAAAGGGTTAACCGAGACCAGCAGAAACCAAGATGCAGGCCACTAGAGGAAAAATCATTCTAGGTCTACTAGTACTGGTGGACTAGTCCAGCTCGTCCTCCCACCAAGTATTCAGGACTATCAGATGGGCATGTAACTGGTATGTGTACTCCAGGGGCTTGTGACTTGATCTGCACCCTTCACTGGACAATGATGACCAAATTCTCCCACCACCCAGACATAAACACCAGGTACACTGAGCGCACAAGATGCTTTAATGAGTAAGGTCCCAGTATCTGGGTGGTGGGTTTTTGAGGACACACCTTTCATTCTGACTTTGGTACTGGAGTCGTACAACAGAGATGAACAACAAACTATAGAATTCAGATTTTTCATTCAAGAACTAGTACAGAGAAACTGTAAACCAATAAAATCCATTGGGGAAAACATAAATCTAACATTACATGGGGTATACAAATGTATGGTCAGTGTTACACAACCAGACGGTGGTAGTTCAAATACTGAGAGCAAAAACACACGTAATGATGAAATAAGGAGTTACTCCCCAAAATAACAAGATCCATTACATACTTTCAGTTTGAAAATTGCTGGGCTCCCCGGAAAGAGTTTGGATGCTCTTTCTACCCAATACTGTGTTCTTCCATCATCAATGTTCTGGTCGCAAAGTAATTGGGCAATCTTCAAAACAAGGTCCTTCTGGGTAGGATTTAACTCTACTGAACGCTGAAAATTGTCAGAATAGAAAAAGAAAATGGATTTAGAAATGCCGTCTATTACACATTTGGTATTCTCTCATTGATGTAAGACCCCTCCTTTTGTTTAAACAAGCAACTCAAAATAGTTAGACACAAAATTATATACAAAATAACTCAAGTCATTTCTTTGTGCTGGTTTCATGACTGAAAAGGGCCCATTATCTAGATCAATGACAACTAAAGCGATATTGAATAGGCAGACTACATGCAACAGAAAAAAGTTGGTTGATGGCATTCATACAGTTGCAGTGCTGTGCAAGAAACTACAATTAATTAGGCCTACTAAAAATTATTAGTGAGGTCCCACATTAGCCCAACACGCCTTTGGGTACCCATCTCCATAAAACAGCAAACAAATCAGGTGCATCTGTTTACTCAGAATCTCTTTATTGAAATATCCAAATCAGTAGAACATAGTGTGACAAAGAAGCCAAATACGTCATAGAATGGCAGGAGATTAAGCGTTACATGGCAGATACACAGAGCGCATATGCTATGGCCAAATGGAAATACACAAGATCAGAGGCAAATTGGTATAGTACTGGGTCATCCACCATAATGCATCTGTATAAAGATTGGTTTATCTGACAAACTAGTAGGCGTTTGCAGAAGTCTTTATTTATAAACATACATTTTATTTTAAATCCCTCCCTGCAATGGGCTTTCCCCAAGGTAACATTTACATATTACTAGTCCTTTCCTACACCACCAAGACGTTCCAGTCCCAAGTGCTGACCTACACAGGACCTCACCGGGTCACAGTTTATAAATGTTCATCAGCCTAGCTTTGTTTCACAGTGCTGCCATCAAGTTCAGACAACAGCTTCCCTTCCTTGAGCTGAAGATAGTCCTGCATAGCTGTACAATTAAGTGGCCAATCCCCCCTTGCGTTAAAAGGAAGTGAGAGATCAGTTCCTGACACCACCCCCCTTGCGGAAGGACAAGGGGCTGCATGATTCCACAACTCTCACATGGGGATCAAATAAATAATGTTCACCAGGCCCTGAAAAGGAAGGGTTGAAGAGGAGCAAACTAACATTTTAAGGAGCTCCCGATTCTTTTTTTTAGCATTCTAAATAGTACATAGAGGAAAATGACTTAGCGGCCACTCTGCGGAAGGTTTTGACGGACGGCATCCCCATGGGCGACGCAACGCACCAGGTCTCCTTATATGCGGATGACCCCCTGGTCTTCATTAAAGATGTGGCGCACATCTCCGGGGACCTGGAGCGAGTCCTAGCGGAATTTGCTGCGCTTTCCGGTTTGTGGGTGAACGCGGCCAAATCGTGTCTTTACCCGTTCCGCGCTGATGCTCTGGATCCCCAGTATCATCTGGGGGGTGTGCCTGTCAAGTGGCAGCCGGACACCTTCCGTTACCTGGGCATCCAAGTGTACAGGCAACCAGCCGACCTGGTGGAGGGCAATCTGGGCAGGGCGGTAACAGCGGTCAGGGCCCAGATGTGTTTCTGGGGTACCCTCCCTCTCGCGGTCACAGGGCGCATTGCCTTAGTCAAAATTTAATTTAATTTAATTGTGGGTTTATATAGCGCTAGAATCGACTCCCGGAGGAGTATCTCCGCGCTTCGACCGCTGGGGAACCCGTCCTGGCTCACCCTGAGAGATGGTCCCTAATGGGTATCTCTAAGGTGCAACCAAGCATCCCCGGCGGTCTGGGGGGGGCCGTTGTGAAGATGAGGCAAGCTAATGCCCAGAGTTGCCGAGTGTGGTCCCTGACTGGAGTAGGCACCGAGGCGAGAATTATCGAGCCCGCTGACCCTGGTCCACGACCCTGCCGCGTCGGGAATCGAACCGTGGTCCCGGGCCGTCCTCTGCTTACGGGTCTGCCGCCTCTAACCAGTGAGCCACACCTCTCCACTGGTGGCTCTACCCAGGCTCCTCTACTATTTTGCTAACCTGCCGATCTACATCCCGGCATCCTTTTTTGCCACCCTGGAGCGCTCACTCCGGGACTTTGTGTGGGGTACCGCGTGCCACAGAGTGGCGCTATCCAAGTTATGCCTTCCTACGGGTCAAGGGGGACTCGCGATGCCGTGCTTTGCGCACTATTACCTAGCAGCGCAGCTGCAGTGGGTGGCCAGGTGGTTGGCCGATAGGGAGAGGGACGATACGGCGTCCGCGGGGCCACCTCTCCCTCTGGCAGATATCATTGCGTCGTTCCACCCGACGGCCAGAGTGGTCAAGCCGGGTCCACTCCTTGTGGCAGTGGCCTACAAATGCTATCGGCGTGCCATTTACTTGACCCGGTCGAGTGTCCCTTACGCCCCCGCCATGCTGATTGAGGGTTCCCCTAGCGGGCGGCGGATACTACGCTCGGCGGAACTTACGGAATGGCATGCGGTGGATATTTGCACATTGGGGGACCTCTACCGCGATGGTGCACTTATCCCATTCGCCCAATTGGCGGAGGAGACGGTGTTACCAATCGGCCAATTTCTCCGTCACTGCTCGCTGATAAAGACATTGACTAGCCAGTGGGGAGCTCTTCAGGAGGAACCGGCACAGCACCTCATGATGCAATACCTACATGTCATGGGACGGGGGAGCCACATGATCCGTTGGTTCGCGGCCTCCCTGCGTACACAGGTGGCAGCTGACCTGTCTCCATTGCGCCGTAAATGGGAAGCGGACTTGGATCGCCCCATGGCTGATAAGGAATGGAGTAATGCGCTACAGGGGCGGACGCGGGTTCCCAGAAACATGCGGTTTCGCCAAATTCAATATTTTCTACTGCACAGAGCATATCTCACCCCTGACTCTATAAATCGATATTTCCATCGCGCGGATGCAGGCTGCCTGCGCTGCAAGGCTCTGGATGCTGGGCTGGTACACATGTTGTGGAGCGGTCCGGCGCTAGAATCGTATTGGCGGACGGTGCATGGAGCGTTAAGTAAAAGCGCCGGCCCACTGGCGCCACGGGAGTGGTCGGCTTGCTTGCTGCACCTGTTTCGTAGAACCCCCCCCCCACAAAGGTTGCCTCTCGTTTCTTCGACCTGGGTTTGGTGGTGGCGAAGCGGTTGCTCACCAAGCGCTGGAAGGCAGCTGAGCCCCCCCGAGCGCAAGCATGACGGATTTCCCTGCTGGTGTGGGCGGGGGCGGAGGGTACGGCCCTTTTGCGGGAGGAAACGCTGGGCCTCAGGCGCACACCTATAGCGAACCAGTGGGGCACACATTTGCAGATCCTGATGCAGCTGGATGGGGACGCCCTGGGGCTCTGTGGGACACGCGCTGAGGAGGCACTCCCTGAGGAGGGGGGGGGAGCGGAGGTGAGGCCCGGGGGTCCAACATGGGGAATGTCGCGGAGGTCCTTGCTGAATCGGGGGCGTGTGAGGACACTGAAATTTGCCATTAATGGAACTGTTTGTACTAGGGGGTGGGGAGTTGGTGGGGGGGTGGAGGGGGGGGGGGTCGGGTCGGGGGAGGAACCTTGGGGATCATATGGTAAAAGACCGAATCTGCTGCTGCTGTTGTGCTGGGGCCTTGTTGTTTTGCCTCTTTCTTCTTATTGTTTCATGGAACTGTTTAGATAAGGGTGTTGGTCCGGAGACCCACGGGATTCATCTTGTTGGGCACACGGGTGCGGCGCTTGATCCTGTTGTTTACCATGCTCATGACTGGTGGCGTATCATCAGAGTAGCTGACTCATTGCCTGTAAGGTAATTCATGTGTACTATGTGCTATGTCTACATTAACAAAATGCCAATAAACAGATTTCATAATAATAGAGGAAAATGACAAGATTATGCATGAAAGTAGAGAGGGACCAAGCGTAGACATTTACGATACTTAAAAATGTGGTGGATCTCTATTCTGATCTGACAAGAACACTTCACTGTAATAGCACATTCCCATCTGCCAATCTAAATAAACCTATTCATACATTAAGGGCAATAAATAAAAAATGGCTGTGCTTTTGAAGAGAAAATTAGAAACATTTCTACCAAGGTCTCAGTTAGTTTCCTACCTTGTAACATCCCACAGCTTTGTGTATGTTATCTTCAATTTCATACAGATGACCAAGGAATTTATGGGCTTTGGGATCCCTTTCCTGTACATTCAGGTAGCTGGAGATATATCTGGAAGAACAACAAAGGACACATCTGTACAAGAGTCCAGACAAATAAATGTTTATTTTATGTAACCTCACACACTTTGTCAACAAATAAACGTTCTGCCACTCAGACTGAAGTGAATCCCTCTTTGATGCAGCACCATAGAACCTGCAGCTCGCAACATCCCACGCAAATAAGGAAAAAAGTAGCATCCAACTCATTCAGTTCCAACATCTTTTAATATCCTATAAAAGTGGTACTTTTCTGCCTCATGAGAGAGGAAGCTGTGTGCTTGTGGTTTAGTGTGCTGTGCATAGAGATCCAGTACAGTATGAAAGCATACCGCTCAAAATGCTCGAAGCACTGCCTATGGTCATTCCTGTTTCCCTGTCATTGGAGCAGATCCCTTGAACTGCGACACCAGAGATCTGTCACAGTGTACCCTTCACTGCCTTCCGACTGAATTAGAAATGCAAAACAGTTTTTGGCCACAAAAGGCTAACCTAAACCAACATGCAGGGGTGTGGAATTTAATAAAATATCTACTTATCCATGGGGCAGGTTTCTTCATAAATCTACTGGTCCTGTAACAAAATCCACTTGTCCCTTTGGTGCTATGTAGTGCGGCAACGAATTATGGCAGTAATCTCTTTATATAAGAGCTCTGATATAGCCTCTCTGATTATGCCAGGGCTCATACCATAGTAGTGTTTGAATACTTGAAATCCCCTTATGTTGCCACGTTTCCGCAGATATACATACTGGGGCTGAAGGTAGTGGTAAGCAATCGTTCCAGGGTTAGAATGCCCTTTTGAGTCTGTGCAAACATACTAACTTGCAGGTTAAGGGTTTTCAACAACTCTTCTCTAATCTTTTCTCATACTGAGAAATGTTGGAAATTTACTCCTGACAATGGCAGACATAAACCTTCTTCCAGAGGTGGGGAAAAAGTGGCTGGAGGGAAAGTGAACTTGCAAACACTCAACAGTTCACAAACTCTAGGAGTACTATTTCTTGTCCTACTTATGTAAATTCTTGGGAATTCACGAAAGCCATAAAGCTGCACTTAATGCAAGGACGTATACCAAGGGTGCACTTTTGAGACTTTCTTTAATAATTGGGCCCCTAATTTGGTCTAGTGTTGACCAAGACCTTTTTGGTGTGTATTAAAATTTTGTCTCTCTCTGTGTATCGACTGGCTTCACCGTGAGTGATAGTATTCTGCTCTTTCTCAAGCAGCATATCAGTACACAATGTAGATTTGTTCAGAGCCAGTAACTACTGTGGCAGAGTGTGCTTTTTGAGACCAAAAACTATTTTTGCTTTTGCCAATGTTTCCTATAATGGAGAGGGCCTGGCAGCTCTCACACCAATAAGGTTTTACAAAAACCATGTCAAAACACATCACACATTGACAAAACTAAAAAGTTGACCACCTATTTCAGACCTACTGGCTTTGCCAATGCTCATTTATTTTTGTTTCACATAATGTTATTGAAACGGATTACACTGATTTTCCAGTATAAATATTTTTGGAAAATACAAGCATGCATCAACACGTTACTAAATGATGCTGCAAAGAAATGGTACCTGACATTTTACAGTAATTGAGCAAAATGTGTTTTTTCTTGCTTTCATTTTTTATGAATATTTGATTTTGAAAGCAAAGAATAATCAATCTTGCTTTCAAGCATCTGCAAATATTTGCATCAAATGAGAGAGCATTCTGGGAGCATTATACATAGCCTCATATTGCTAAACTTTGAAAACGTGTGTACACATTTTTATACTGGAACCACCGTTAGTAGTGCAGACAGAGCTTACAACATTAACTTAGAGCGCTCACCCTAATAATAAAGGCTTTCAATCAATGTACCATAAATACAAGTTTGAACAGCATTAACATATGGGCAAAAATATTACCTTAACTGCAGACAGTGCCCTTCCCTAGTCCATAATGTGGTACTGCAAACTGGAAGCCAAAGGTTTCATGCTGCAATGGGTTGGGCCTACTTGTCCATAGGACAAAAAACACATGGAAACTTTTTGCCCTTAACCCCAAACAAATACGTCTTGGGCGTCGGGCTATAGGAATTCCACATCCCTGCCAACATGACAGCTTTGGTAGACCTGCCTGGAGATATTTTACCACCACTAAGGGAACCAGCAGTACACATCTTAGAATCCAATGCCCCCGACAATTTGGCGACAGCTCTTCCCTCTTTTTTGAAAGATCTGGAAGGAAGTCTGCTAAGATATGCTCTAGTTTTGTTGGCGTACATTCAGATTTCTAATCTAGCACCCCAACAAGATTGATCCTGGATCCTGCCTGTGGCTGATGTTTTAGATAAATAATGGGTCCTTTGAAACAGTATCGTAAATTTGTCAAGACTTCTGCAGTAGCACTGCAGCACCGTTAAAGGCTAGCTTCTAACCAGAAACAGGTCTATGGAAGCTGCTATTCTCCAAAGACAGGGATAAAAGGCTAGAAGAAGCACTTCTGCAATGACCTGCTGTAGGAAAGTGTCCCTTTTTGTTATGGTCACACCCTCTTTTTGCTCACCAATACTGATGTTTTCAACTGGATGTGCACTGGAAACCTGCTACCAAGCCCCAGAGCCAATGCTCTTTCCCTAAAACAAGGTAATATATACAATTGTGATACTATTTGCATACACTGTGGCACCTCTGTAAATGGTACCCCTGGTACTGCTTGGGTACCACAGAGGGTACTTAAGGGCTGCAGCATGTCTTATGCCACCCTAAGGGACCCCCATACAAATTGCATGCAAACTGCTATTGCAGGCTACATGACATGGTGCAAACCATGGGGAAAACACAACATGGCACACACCCATGTGTGCCATGCCCAAGTCCCTGCATTTGGTATACGCAAGTCACCCCTACAGCAGGCCTTACAGCCCTAAGACAGGGAGCTTTATATCCTATGTGAGAAGATATCTGCATGAGCCGATATGGACCTACAGTGTCTAGTTCCATTGCTAGATATTGCAAGTGAACAGGGAAGCCATCTTAAGATATGTACTGGGCACTGGCCAGAATAATTCACCCACCTTCATAATGGGGTCACTGAAATCCATAGTGTTTGGTATCAAACACCTTGTTTAAATAAATCTATACTTAATCCAGTATGCAATTTATTATACCATGCACCCAGGGTGCAGCCTGAAAACCTACCAGCCTCTAGGGTGCTGGCTGACTGGTGTAGTCCATCCTGTCACCACAGATAAGTTTGACCCTGTGCAGGTAAGAGCCCCTGCTCCGACACCAGAAAGTATGCCTGCTCCAGAGGAAGGTGTTAACACCTCCTCCAGTAGGATGGCTTGTGATTTAGCACATCAGGGCCAGGGATTTCAAAGTCCCTGCAGCTTTTTATATGTGATCCTGGCTTCCCCCATACCTGGGTGATGCCACCCCCTGCCCTGAGGAGCATTTGGCACCAGGACAGGTGGGAACATAGACATGCAGGGAGGTGTGGTGCACTAGCAGGCATGTCACACCCCTAAGGTGGGCTGTCTCATGTGACCCACGAAAGAAGGATTCCACCATCTTGATTTTGGTGGACTTAGAACTCCAAGACCCAAAGACCTGAACTCACCTTTGAGTTCTGCTGGACTGGTCCCTCAGTCCCTGCCAGCAGCCTCTTACTGCGAGCTCACCAAAACAGAGTGCCTCTGACCACCACAACCAGCCAGACCAAAGACAACTGTACACAAGCCCCACAGCCCGGGTCCAGATCAACTGACGGTGCATACCGGCTCCAGATACCTTAAAGACCCAAGCCTCTCTTTGGGTTCGAACCGCCTGCCCTCCCCCTCTCTCCTGGTAAATTCCTCATCCCAAATAATGATTTAGTTCAGTAGCTTACCATAAGGCATTTAGTATGTCTTCCATTGAGGTTCCCTGAATGAAGTAGTACAGTGGTTCTTAGCCTGTGGCCCAGGGACCCCTGGGGGTCAGCGACACCTGCTCAGGGGGTCCCTGACTGCTTGGAAAATTAAATATCAACAAAGAAATTAAGTGTATATAAACGAAGACGTAAAATGTACAATTGAAAATGCGATGGAATATGAAATTGGAGGCTAAAAATTAAGTTAGTATCCTCAGATTGATTCTTACGAGCAGTGCAAGGGAAGGAAACAGAATGTAACCAACAATGAGTGGCCTCGCCCTTCCTAATAAAATCTTGATTTCTTTTATATTGGTTTGTGAATTAAATTAAATATTTAATCATTTGTGCATCTGTTTAATAAATGTTTGTGTACTGTTTTGTGGTTCAAAGCATCGAAAATGTTTAGTCGGGGGTCCCCTGCTTCCAGTAATAACTCAGTCGGGGTGCCCAGATTCCAATAATGATTCAGTGGGGGTTTCCAGCATCCAAAAGATTAAGAACCACTGAAGTGGAAATTATTAAAACTCAGAGATGAGGCTGCACACGCATTACAAGAATGTGTGTACAGTTAAGGAAGAGTTTGTTTGAGGGTTGTTTAGACTAGGCTACTGTTTGTACAAAGATGTCCTCTGCATATTATAAATGGAGAAACATTAAGAAGTGGGTCTTTGCACGTCACTGAGGTTGGGCGCTATAGAAGATATTAAGCCACATTAAGAGTGCATCGAAGTCTCTCTTGGGACCGTAACAAGAATTACTGGCCCCAGTAGGATTCAGAGGTAGGCTGGAGAATTGCAGACCTGGAAATATTCCCATGGGAGCTACAGCAAGCCACTGAAATCAACAGAGGAAACTATGGGGAAGAATGGGGCATTAACAGAGAAAATCTGATATAGCATAACTGATTTCTCATTTCTCAGGTAACTCTCAGGGTTCCACAGGCATCCCCGTTAACTCAGCTACCCTCAACCCAGGAGTTACTGGAACACCTAGTATCAGAAACTCTAGGAGGCGGAGTTACCCAGATGATTGCCAGGCCATTCGTAAAAGGGGTCATATAAAGGCCATTCCTTGGGCTAAAAGTAGTAGAATTGGATCAGAAGGTTTGTGCTAAAAAGTCTCTGAAGTGCTTTAACCCCAGTGCAATTAGTTTTCATGCTATTGTTAAGAATTAAAGACTGGGCTATCTCTGCTGGGAATAAAACGCCGGTAATGGGTTACTTTATAATATAAACTTCATGTATTTAACCAGTTGAGACATTTTGTTATTCAACAAGGCAATTTGTTTTTTATAGGTTTTAAAAAAAATCTTTTACAAACTATGGCATTTTCTATATTTTTCACCCCGCCTTTTAACTGTATAACCACTGAAATAGTTAATTACTCTACCTTTTAGCCAGTTCATATTCTTTAGCTTCAAAGTACAGCTTTGCAAAAAAGAATCCTTTCATAGATTTCTAAAAGAAAAAACATGAAAATTGGTTTTATTGCACAATAAAGATATACACATTTCACAGACGAGAAGAAAGTTTTAAATGTTGTCACAGTTAGTGTGTCTTCTGGAACAAACAGTCTGGTTCACGTACCTTTCGATTCACAAGCCTTTTCGCACCTTGAACCGTAACGTATTTGAGCAAGGCAAATCTCTACTTGTAAATCCTACATTTCACGATCTAAAAGAAATGTGACTTTTTCCATTTAGAGATGCACTGTTAAATAAACACACCTGGCAGAATGTCAGCAGTTATCTGCAGCTGTGCAAAAAAAGGTGGCAATTGAATGGTTGTACCCATGGGAGTTGCCAATGAATTGAAACTGTTCGAATATTGATAAAAGTTACTGCTTTTCCAAAGTTACAATTAAAAACAGGTAAGTGGTGTAATACTGTTGGAGAGATCCCGCAAGCACCCGGCTTGTTTAAAGGGAAAGGATTTCTATGTGAAGGTTTAAGAAAAACAAAAAACAAAGAATCAATTATGCTTTGAATTGGCTATAGTGAGCAAATGCACAAGTATTGGTCTCTTTGTGGACAATACACACTGGTAGAGTTAGTTCAAACATGGTAGGTTTAAAAATCTAGAAAAGGGTGTGTGGCCTGACGCACAGCCAAGATGGCCGGAATGATTTGAGCTCCTTGGCTCGTTTAGTACACAGGCACTCTCTCCAGAGGTATATACTCTGTGTTGGGTGATAGGGTCCCATGTGGTGTTGGCGCTCACTCTTAGCGGTATTATCATAAATCGTAAGCAGTTACTATGGTGCTCAAGGGAGGGGGAAATCCCCCACATCCCCTAAATGTGACCCCTAGGGATCTACCTTACAAGTGAGACCATGCCCAAGCACTCAAACAATACTAATCCTATTGCTAATTACAACATATATATTCACTGGAACAATCAAAAGAAGAAAATAAAATCACAAGAAACCAAATTTGAATAGCATTGTGAATATATATGTTGTAATTAGCAATACTGTTTGAGTGCTCTGGCATGGTCTCACTCTCTCCAGAGCTGTCCCTGTGAAATGCGCGGGCCAAAAGTAGGAGGCTCCCTGACCACTGCAGAACCCTGGGTTGGGTTCCAGCAATCTGACAGCCCAGGCTGGAATAGCAACTCTGGTCTATGTGAGCAGGTAGACCTTTGAGTCTTGGCTGAGACCTGGGCAGCTGGCAAGCCTGAGGCCACTCATATGTACCGCTTGTACAGACAAGCTGCTGCAGGGGACCCCCCTCAGTATGGCAGAGTGACGAGTCAGCCTGAAATACCACCAGACCCATTCAGACACCATGGGGCAGCAGTGATCCAGTCAGTTGTAACCTACACCTTATAAAGCCACAAGGGCAGGAACAGAGAACGAAAGGCCCCAGGGGGAAAAAAATGGCAATTTGAATACTTGTGAAACTGCTTGGTAGGTAGTTCTATAGGGTATTGACGCTCCTGGGTAATACACAGGTAAGTATACTATAGTACTGAGTGAGGATTGCGGTGCAATATGAATACTTGCTCCAAAATACTCCATCCCATTGGAAGATTAGCCTTTCAGTTCAGATAACTTTACATGCTGACAATCAGAGAAATAGGTTTACTTGCCCGCTTTGAAAAGTTGACCATATTTGCCGACCTGCATCTGCCGGAGGAGAGACATGCACCAGTAACTACGACTAATGCCTGGTCAGATCTGACCTCTAGCCCTCCTTTCCCAATTAGAGAGTTCTGTTGCGGTGGACCCAGGGTGGCCAGATCATATTCTGAAGTGGTGGGGAATGAAAGTCCAAGTGTTCCCTGACGGTTTGTTGTAGTGTGGTGTGCGTAGTCTCATCTTCGAAGGAGGTACCTGGGTAGGGGCCCGGTGGCCTTACTTGGTACCCCTATATGTGACATCGCACGGGAGGCCTTTTGGAGTGAAGTGCACCTTACACTCCTGGTGCCCTAGACAAACTAAGGTTAGGGTGGTGGAAGAATACCCTGTGACAGAGAGAGTTTGCAGAGCAGGCCCAGCCAACTCTCCTGTGCCCATCAGAGATGACAAAGATGTTCCAGACAGAGCAAAAGCAGTAAAACAGGCTCATATTTGAGCATCAAAAAGCCAGAGGCAGTCACTTGCTGTTGGCGGAATGCGAACAACAAATTAAAACGCTTAACTGTATACGTATCTGTAACCAATACAAATCGTTAGATTTCGCAGGCAGTAGTGTTTTTTACTGCTACCTGGAATGGCGGGCACAAAGCGGGGAGGGAGAGGCGTAATATTCTAGATGTTAGTATGCCATGTTTGCATAAACCACCAAATCTAATTAAGATGTAATCAACATTTTCATTCTACTAAATATATGCCTTGTTTAGTGAGGAAAATTGATCTTTAACATATTTATACATGCAATGTCGTGCTCTTCTGTGTGCACAGAGACCCATGCCTTTTTAGTTTTTGTCCTCTTGCCATCTTCCGAACCGGGAACAGTACATCACAGTTCTCATGAGAATTGACATTCAAGTCTCTGAAATGCTTACGCAGATACACTAACCTTACATCTCACCCATGGACTGCGCATTGTAGTGTTGCATTGGAGGCTGCATGAGAATCAAGGACATAATACCCATGCCCTCAAAAAGCATGTCGAATTGCATGCTTCTGTACCAAGCGTGCGACACCATTTGGCAAACAATAAACAAGCATTGACATAGCCAATAGGTCTCGTATTTGAGACCTTATAAAAGTGTTTAGCAATGCAACAGTTGGTGTTGTTGCACCAAGGATATTCTGCTGCATAACTAAATACTTATAAGGTCCCAAAAGTGAGACCTATTGGCTATGCCAATGCTTGTCTTTTTTATATCCGTGTTCAAAAAGTGAAATAGTTAGATTTGCGCTTGTGGAGCAAGGTGCGTTTCGCCAGCAGATTTTTTAAAAATTTAAATATAACTTTAGAGCATTATGTTTTATGTAGAAATAAAGAAATTATCTTTATTCTTCTGATGTTCATGTCTCAAGAAAACTTCCTTCACCATAACCTTGTCTTCCGCATAGTGTGTTTTTAATCTGCATCTGAGTATCCTCAAAGGAGTTATCCATAAGACGCCAGGCATTCAGTCCTCAAAACTTTGAAATATTTAAGGTCCACTTTAAAGTATGGCTCTAGGAAAAGGGTGGAATTATCTTTGTAAATGTTGCTGACAGGTGGTTGTTTTAGACATTGTTCCATTTAAAAGTTTTTTTTTTTGTTTTTTTACAGTTTTAGAATATCTACCCCTATACATAGATGTTAGTTGGGGCGTGTAGTGCTAGATGATATTTACCTCCAGCAGCACAGTGTGAATTCAATAAAATACATCCTGTTTGATAAATATATGACAGTTCTTAAATCCACTCCTCAAATCCATGCCAGCTGTCGTCTCACTACATGTCAAGAATGTTGGACTGCCAGTGAGATCTCATCATAAGCAATAGGAAAAAAGAAAGAAAGACATTGAAAGAGTAATGGAGGGCACTGGTAACTGTATAACACTCAGATATGGCACTAGAAATAAGTTGAGGAGTGGCATGAACATTCGTATCATTAATTTTCATACACTTAAGATGCCATATTGTATCACGCCACATTGTGTTGCGGAAGGGCGCTCCATTGTAGTGATAAATGAGAAACAACAAAACATATATAGTTAGATGATATCAGTAGTAAAAGGATGCAACTCTGGCACTCAAAAAAGACAGTAAAGAAGAAATTCCCCAGAGACTGGATAAGCACAAGAATAAAAAGAAAAATACATCCAATACAGACTGAGATAGATAAGACAGCAATCCTGCCATAAACAAGGGGCTGATACAAGGCTTACTATATGCAGTGTTGCACACAATGCACTTTGTGACTCTTTATCTCATGTGTCTGCTTGATTTGTATTTTATTTCTTTGCAGGATTCTCCAAAGTCGGTCCTAGAGAGCCGGATCCATACCAGATTTGTAAGATAGCTACATTTGTATAAACGGGGTTATGCTAAAATAGTGACATGGATCCGACCCTCCAGGACCGACTTTGGAGAGCCATGGATAGAGGCATCTCATGATCAGAGCTGGGCTTTGGATTAAGGGTACTATCTGCAGGGGGATGCCTGATTTACCCCGTAGATATCTCTCTCTTCATTTTGGCAAGGTGCTCTATGCTGAGAATCATATTTGACTTTGAATTGCAATCCCTTTTTGTCTTAAAAGTGTTTCCTGTATTGATGACAGAGCATCTCGTTCGTTGCATTAATAAAATGTGATTATTTTAGACTCAGCACAGTAATGCTGCATACACTTTAATCCATGCTACACTCAGTTACAAGTGTGTACAATAACGGGTATTTCCGGTTCTCTAAATATATGCTCGATGTCTGAAAATGCTGCTTCTTGTGACACAAATTAGAAGCTAATTTGGGTTAAATACGGAGGCCTTTGACAACACTCTGTAAACCATCCCCGGACCCTGTCACGCTGTAAGATGTTCGCTAGCGCGAGCTCCTGCCACACTAGCGTGGCCTGATTGCCAGACCTCCTCCGCAGTAGGAATTTTCAGCCCGTTACCTCATGGGGATGCACATGAGGGAAAATGTCAGCCTGCACTGTGCTTGAATCCTTGCGGCTGATGAACTGCAGCCGCACTCAAATTAGGCCTGTTGGTAAAAAATCAGATAAAGAGATGGAAATAAATGTTGTGAAGAAAGGGCGCCGTGGAGTCTCTTTTCATTTGCTATTGACTGCAAGCACAGAAAACACAGCACGACAAGGAAGATGGGACGGTAATGGGGAGAGAGTAGCGATATAGTGACGTTTATGGAAAGCGCATCCGATTTCATTGTTCTTGCAGCGGGGCTGCGGGGATAACAAAATGGCGCTGTCAGTGTGGCGAGTCCTTCTGAAGTGGTTAAAGCATCGAATCGGAAGGCTCAATTTATGAAGCATGATTGACGGCTTATCCCAGAAGACACTTACTTACAGGCCAGACAAGTAGGCAGGAAGAGAATACTCTTCACCGTTGCCTATTGGATACAACAGTTCAGATGTTGGAGTCAAAAGTAGCTCTAGCACAATAAGCATTGGCAGAGCCAATAGGTCTCGTCTTTGTGAGCTATTGACTGTGCCAATGTTTTTATGTCATGCTACATGTGGCTTTTAGCCTGTGCAATGTGGCTAAAGTAAACAAGCAATGGCCGCGCAACCGTGAAAGTGACACGGCCGCGTGGCGCTCACAGCACAAGCTCCAGATGGCACCTCGGGCGCTGAAAGCTGCCGGCTGCTCGCATGAACGCAAGCGCTAGGCAGTGTGGCAGCACTTTCAAAACCCGTACACTAAATGTCTCGGCCAGACCAGCGCATGCGCTGGATCAGGCGAGACCTAAAAATGCCTCATTTTTGCATTCATAAAGAATGTATATGCCCTTTCCTGGCTATTCTCCAGACACAGCCTTTGTGTAGTGATGCTACTCACAGAAGGGTAGTCTCCGGCCTGGATAATGCACATAGAGCTGAGAAGTCTATGCATTTGCCTGTGATTAAGAAAGACAAAAGGCTGGGTCTCACCTAAAGGGACACCTTTCACCTTGTACAAGAAAGTCTGCAGTCCAACCTACCCCATACCATTCACCAAAGGGCAGGTCTTCAGGAAGTTTAAAGGAACCCAGTCACCATGGCCTCACCTAGGTGTCTGAATCTCCACTTCCAGCATCAGTAATGAAGACAATACAATTCACCAGTCTGGGAAAGTTGTCCATGCTTTAACCAGGGGGCATCTAAAGAGATCCTGCTTTGCTTCTTATAGTTAAGGCTCCCAGGTTTCGGTTTTTACCGGTTTTTACAGATAAATACAGACAGAAAACCGTTTATTTTCCAGTGTGCGATAATTTTATAAATGTGGATAAAAACTGAAATTGAATTTTATCTGTCTTATTCTAAATGCTGTCAATCATGATTGCTCGGTCAATAGCGGTGTAGATTGACAGACAAAGGGTTAAAAAAAAAAAAGGTATTTTAGTGAAGATGCTTGAACAACAGTAGATATGCACAACCTTGATACTAAAATGTTTATGTTTTCATATATGTGTATTGATTTATCATCTGTGGGTGTTCATATCATTGAAACCTACTAGGCGTTCAAGCATGAATGAATATTTATCTGTTACATAAATGTGGAAATATTCGTTTCAACTTCAAAAAATACATATTCATAAATACAGAAAAAAAATTCAACAAAATAAATACCATAAAACTGGGAGCCTTACTCAGAAATAATACCATGAACCATATTGATGATTAATATCCCCTAGACATCCTCTCTAGCATTTCCAGAATCTCCTTTTCAAAGTTAGCACTATTAATCTATATATTTTTGCTCACACGGCTATGATCAGGAGGTTAATGCTTCATTCAAGTACAGCCTAAAGCGCTTGATATTTCCTTGTATGTACCTACATCTATTACTTTATGCTTTGCAACCCTCGCTGATCAGTTGACTTTGCTGGAGCTGTGGTCTAGCTGGAACCATGCAGTAGAAAGACTGTTGGCCCAATTCTAGAACCTATCAAAAGTATTTAATATTTCACTATCCTCTTGCATAAAAAGTATGCCGATACTTTCTAAAGTCTTGCTTTCTCAAATTGAATGCTGTATCAAACCAACCTCATTTTTTTTACTCTGTCATGAACATTGATCTTTACATAAAACTTATTTTCACCTCTCTACCTCTTTCAAATGACCCTTCCCTTCCATCCACTGCATGCCTCCTCTCCGAGCACAATATTCTCAAAATTGAATGCACGTTTGACTTAATCTCTATGATTGTATGTCGAGAAACTGTCCACAACTCATATGAAAGATTACCTCTCCTATGTTGAAAGTCATACATATGCAACCTAATAATGCTTAGTCTCTTCAAAAGCATCTACTAACCCCAACAACAACGTGCATGAATTCACATAAGCCCTCCACTAACAATCCTATTTATGTGATCACAAAGAAACTGGAATAACTAGAATGAATTCATGGAATGGGTTGCTGAGTGCACAGGACTAATACCATTAACTAACAATAGTCAATTACACTGGTCTTACCACTAAACTTAGGGTCTGGAGCAGCGTGCTGCCCAGCGTAAAGCACTTCAACACCGTGTCAAGGGTAGTAATGGCCACATAAAGGCAATTTCAATAACTAATAAGAATGAAACGCAGGTAAACAAAAGTCCCCTTATTAATTAATACTGGAGAAGCACAAAGTCTGCAAAGTTTATGGATGAGAAGTTGAAGCACAATCACTGTGTGGCATCAACCCTCCCCAAAGTTGTTGAACAATGATAAACTGTAAATAATGAGATCCACATACCATGATGTCTGGTAGGCTTTAAGCTGGGCCTAATAAAAGGACAGGTGCTCGGTTGCTGAGGGGGTGCGGTGCTGAACATCCTAAAGGTCTTTCTCAGTTAATGCTATTTGATTTATCCAGCTCAAACTAGGCAGTCTTTCTGAGAATCTCTCACCAAGCTGGTCTATGCCATGCAGGACACGTTCACACAGTTCTGGCCTTCTTACTAGCCTGATGTTGTCTTCACAGGCTTACAGTTTTACTTTTTAGGTCGAGCCTAGCGGCAGCGCGCATGCACTGCTCGCTCTGCGAGGCATGCTGTAGTAGAGTGTGCTGTGGAAGCCTCGCCCACTCTCCTCCCATATTTGTAATTGGCTTGTGTCATTGTCCTTGGTAAACGCTGGCTTCCGATTCATTGTGAGGCTTCTAAGTCCCGCCGTGGTACAGCCCTGTCTCGATCTGTTGCCACCCATAAGAACTGGAACTTTTACTTCGCTCGTTACACGGCATGCTTTATCTAGTGAGCGAGCATTATTTAGTTTATTGACAATGGCGGCTAATTTTTTTGTTGTATCTGCATGCTGAGCGCGGTGTCCACGTCAGGAACACTGCGCTCTGTTCATTTTACTTTTTTTGTAACTTTGATTCGGAGAGCCGCGCCCGCTTTAGGGACACTGAATTCGGTTTATTTATTTATTTTAATTCGGAGCCCGGCAGCCGCTGCAGGGACACCGCACTCTTTCTATTTTACAATGCCACAGGTTAAAAACTCGCAATTGCGAGACCTATAGCATTGTAAATGTGTGTTTAGGTTTACAGTAAGAACTTTAGTCTCAGCACAACCTTTCTACAAACTCATGCAAACATAAAACAAACAACTCTGCACCAGCCCTAGAAACAGATGTTTTAAAACTCACATATACAATAATAGATCTAAAACCCCAGGTGGACACCACAGAATAACAGCACATCAACATCTCTCCTATTAAGTAAAGGATCTACCCTTTGTAAGTGGGGAAAAAAATGATGTGGGGTCAGGGTATTTTAAGAGACATGCCAGCATACACAATATCAAGGCAGATTGTTTTCTGGTTTTTGGGTTCTGTGTAATTGTTGGTTAACATAAGTGGGGTAATATGTGGTTTCTACAATGGCGCACATTTCTAGGTCTGTGAAAACAAGCCTGGAGTGATTATTTACCTTACAGGAAGATAAGGTCAGTGTGGTTACTGGCAGATAAAAAGTTAAGTAAACTATGCACTGAAATTTAGAGGTACACTTTTCAGGGTTTGTCAGGTGCATTTTATTTTCATTTCATAGTGTGTGGGTTTTATTTATTAATATATTTTTCTATGGTGCAAGAAAAATACTGTCAATTTACTATAATGTAATTACTGTACAATACTTTCACTGTATGTGGCTTTTATTTCACCATTCCTGGGGTAAAAACCTACACTAGATAACAAAGTTGCAGAAAAAGAGCAAGGACCTTAAGTAGTTGCCAAGTTATAGGCGGAGGACAGGTCCTTTAAATGGAACACAACACCACAGACACTGACTCACCTCAAATGTCTGTTTTTCTAGCAGAGTTTTAAGTTTAGGATTAGCAGGGACATCCACTCAGAGCTAGAAAGTGGCAAATCCTTCTGCTAATGCTGTGTCACATTTCAGGCCGGTTACCAATCTGCCTGCACTTACCCAACTGGAAAGAGTTGTAGTGGCACAAGTCACAATGCATCTGTAGCCCAGCATTACTACCACATGTAGTCAGGCTTCCAAACATTACGAGATAGTGAAAGCAAACTGGTAGAAGTAAGCAATAAGATCCAGACTACTGAGGACTGCTAAGTCCAGTGTACAGTCTTTTTTGTGATCTTCCATGGCCTTAGGCATTCAATATAACAACTTAATGGTAATATTAAGGTCACCAAAGAGGGCCCATTGGTCGTGAAGTGGCTTGTTTTTTTCTAAAAGAAAGATACAGCCAGCTACCCTGGGAACAGTGATTACTGAGTAAAACATGGATAGCCACTCTCCATGCCATGTGTACTATTCATCCAATCCCACAGCTAAGAATCTTCTCCTTTAACATAGAGGCACACTGGCATGATGATGCAGTAGTAGTACATAATCTCGGATAGTTCATGCAACCACATGAGGAACTGATTTTTTTTCTAATCTTTTTATTGGCATTTAAATTTAATGTCGGATTTCTTACAGTTGTTGTATACAGTGAGTTTACTATGTAGTTGTAGAGTGTCAGTTTCCGTACCCACATATCTCTGTAGTGAGCCAGTGCCGTTCCATTGGATTACAACATTGTGTCAAATTAGAATAATGCAATACAACATGAAGGCATAAGGAATTTCTGAATCGATCAATCAGTTGTCATATTGTGCACACCGTAGCATTAATCAACATAAGTTTGACTGGTAGGAATTGTCAGTGATCCACGTACGATAAAGAACCATGTTATCATAATGTGTGTTGAAGAGTGTGTAGTTTGAGGCCACTAATTGGAGGGAAAACTTGGAGAAAAACAAACCTGTTCTGAATAAAAAGAAAAGGACTAACGTAACATAAAAACAACTGAAGATATCACTGGTATTATGCTGTTGAGGGTGGAAGGAGGCCTTATGTCTATGAACTATAAATGTTTGTGACCATGTGTCTATGTTCTGGTGGCAGGTAATTGGTTCAGGGTTACATTAATGATAGCCGTCTTGTCCAGGTCCGAGAGTGTTGTGTACATGTATCTGGGGCAAGCCAAGGGTGTGTTCAGCAGGTACTCATTTAACGTAAGGGGGCCACCGTTCCCTACCCAGAATTACTCTTTCGGTACTGGTATCTACTCATAAGTGTGCAGAAACATCATGTCTCAAGTGTTATATCTACTCTCCTTGTCTGGATCTTCCAGCTCTGAGTTTGGTTCAGTCTCTGGGTGTATGCAGCTATTTACTACTGCCTGCCATAAGTCCGCCAGATGGCGTCTACATTATCCCTGGACATGCTCTCGCCTGCATGTGCCTCAGCCTCCGCCCAAGTCAGGACATCTTTCTCCCAGGTTTCCAGGATCGGTCCTTTGTCTGATTTCCACGGCAGTGCTATCCGGTGGCCTGTCAGGGTCAAGACTAGAAACCTCAAACCCACTTTCTCCATTTTGGGCCTTGGGAAGCATCCCAGAAGACAAGTCTGTATCGTGCAGGAGTGAGTCCGTCCTAACATGGTCTGAAGTCGCTGGATCAATGCAATCCAGAATACCTGGAGGTTGTGGCATCCCCAGGTCATATGACAAATCTACATCAGGATGAGGAACTCACATTGTTGACCGCTGTTTAGTCATGGAGACCAAAGACATGGTTACAAAGAGTGGTTTTTGTCAAGTTCCTTTTCCTAATTCCAGGATAGTATAATTGCCAACCTTTTTGGTGCCTTGGTTAATGCTGGTGCAAAGCTGCAAAATCTTGGAGTCTGTGGACACCGATATCGCCATGTCCCCCTGACCCTTGACGGTTCCGGGCACCTTTTGGAATGACTACATATGGACGTTCATTTCCCTTGGCCCCCCCCCCGTCCCCAGCCTCCCGGTACTCCTTCCTTTCGCGTGCTGCTTAATGGTCTGAACTGGAGTTCCCCGGAGGAAGCCTGACCTGCACTGTTTGTCTTTATGCCTCGCCTTTTGGTTTTTTTTTTAGTTTTTTGTGTTTGTTGGATTTAAGTCTCCTGTTCCTTTAGAACTATCCGGAGTCACTTCGGGGCCGAGCCCCGGGAACCGACTGCAGCTTTGCTAAAATGTATATTTCATTCTGTACTTAGCGGCCGGCCCTGGTGGTTGTAGGCCCGTGCTTGTAATCGAATTATTGCTCAATAAAAACTTTAAAAAAAAAAAAAAAATCTTGGAGTCTGGTGGTGCAGACATTGATCATTGCTAGATCACACTAATAGTGCAGTAAATGTTCAACTTCCACTAAAACTACTACAAACATTACCACACATCAAAGCATGGCCTAAACTTGCAAGGATTATTTTGGTCTTTTTACAGGCATTTCACTGGCTGTTTGAAGCAAAGTTAAGTGGATTAGAAGTCTGTGTTAACTATAATGGGAGACTAGTTAGCAAAAGACCACTTCTCACCCTTGTGATATTCAGTTTTCCAACGTCGAATCACTGCCAGAGTACAAATTAAAATAGGACTTCATACAGCACTCAGCATTGGTGAGATTACCAGAGGCGCTAAAAATGAGCCTATTGTTTAACCTAGGTCGTGCACTCCAGAGATTTAGGTTTTTTGCACATTTCCCAGTAACAAAATATTTTACGAGTTTGCACTATGGAAAACCTTACCTCAAATTCTGGTGCTAAAGTCAGGCAACCAAACACAAATATCACCATAAAAAATACCTTTTCAAGTGGTCATCCAGCTCGCCCTGAACTCTGCAGTGATAGAAAGCTCTCAATTGGAGAGCAAGGAATGAGAACGAGGCTACAGTATATAGTCCTAGTTAATCTAGGGATATACAGATGCTTATGCCTCTTGTGGTAAAAGCCAGACAAGGCCAATATTGTAGCTATGTAGTAATGTGATCATGGATCTTTCTAGTGGGAGCCTCGAGGGTAAAAGGCCATTAAAATCATCATCCGTATCATTTGGCATGCTTCACCTGTGTGGTAAACTGACAAGCTCATTGGAAAGCCAGCTGGCTCAGTAGAAATTTAACAGTACAGAGGGTCGGGTATACAGTCCATACCACCTCTTATTTTGGATGTCTATCCTGTTAAGTATCCCAAACAGTGTGATCCTAAATAGTCAGCTACACAATAATTAAGTCGCCATAAGACCCTATTCAAATTGAATGAGGGTGGGCTTTGACACTTTATTAAGATCTCCTTTCCCAGTGTTAAACCCAAAGAGTGTGGTTAAATGAACTGTTCATGTATTTTACAGTCGACATGTCTCTGTGTCAGATGATGCTCAGCGTAGGTCGCATGTATTTATCAGTATGGTAAAGACCAAGGTAAGACAAGTCCCTTGTAATACTACCAAGGAGACTATGAACTTGGTTGTCAGCTGAGCAGGTAGGGAATTCCCTGGGGCATTAGCAGGCCTCCCAGCTCAATGATCTTCACCACTAATGCCAACTCACAGGAAACGTGAATGACTGATTGAAAACATGCCAAAATGGTTAGTTCCATAACTTCCTAAATGTGAGAAAGTGCCTCTTGACATGGTTAGCGCCCCACTTTTTGCCTGGAAAATGATGTGGTTTCGATTGAAAGTGCACCGGGTCCCTGCCACCCAGGTCCCCTGTGCCAGAACTCCTTCCCTAAAACTGTATCACGATTGGCACAACTTCAGATCCCCACTGTAAGCCCCTCGTGAATGGTACCCCAGGCATTGGGACTGAAGAGAGTTCGATAGGGACCAAACCATGCAAACTACCACTGCAGCCTGCATACCTTGGTGCAGAGAAAAACAACAAAGTCAACATGGCACAGTGCCTGTGTGCCATGTCAAGCAACACTGCTTAAGGTATAGGTAAGTCACCCCTTCAGTAGGCCTTACAAGTCCTACGGTAGGGTGCACTATATCTCAAGTGTGGGCATAACTGCATGTGCAGATATGCCCCTACAATATTTAAGTCTATTCTTAATAGCTGGGTGGGGCGCATCAGGAGGAGGGCTGGCAGAGGGGGACACACTGACAGGGGGTGGGGGAGGGAGGGGGGAGGGTGGGAGCCCCGCGCGGGATGGGTGACTTTTCTTTTGTACAATTGATGTCACAGTTCAATATATACTCTCCGCTGGGGGATGGAGGGCGCGGAGCAATTGTATTGTGTGGTTGCTTTGAAAATAATAAAAAAAAATGTTTCAAAAAAAAAAAAGTATATTCTTAATAGTGCAAGTGCTAGGTAAGCCATAAACTGTACAAGGGCTGCAAACTGGACAACTCGAGATCCCCAGCACCATGAGGATTTCACTGAAGCCAGGAGTGTTTGGTACCAAACAACTCCTCTTAATAAACTCACACTGCCAATATTGGATTTATTAGAATATGCACCTGGAGGGCACCTCGGAGTTGCCCGCTGAAAACCTACCAACCCTGGTGCAGTCTCTGACTGGCTTTAGCCAGCCTGCCACCACTGACATTTTTCTGGATCCATGAAGTGAGAGCACTTGCTCTCCAAGGACAGAAACAAAGCCCATCCTGGGTGGAGGTGGCACACCAACATGCGGGCACAGTGCTCGAGAAGGAAGCTTCAAAAGGCCTTGTCGCCTCCGTAATGCCACGCCAGCCTCTGCTGCTAGCAGCAGATGGCAGCCCCGGGTTCAAACCCCCACTTTTGGTGGGATAATTGGCAGAAAAACTAAGTGAGAATAGGAGGTGTGCCCTCCTTCGTCAACTCCACCCCTCTGGTGCTGGAGGCGTAGTGAAGCACATTTTTCAGTGTCGGCCATCTTGAAGGTGGTGGGACTTATTCAATCAGCACTAGGACTATGCCCTTCTCCCACAGGAGGGTAGTATAACAGAGGGTGCAGACACCCCAGTTAAGGGACCAATTGGTTCCTACCGGTCACTTCCCTGTAATGCCCCTAAATCTAGTATTTAGATGGCTCTCCCAGACCCTGAAATCTGAATCCTGACGACCTAAGAAAAGTCGGACACTACAGTGTCACACCAGCAGAGAAGACTGCAGACACCAGCTGACTTGGGCCCAGCCCTACGGGCCTGTCTGCATGGTTTTGAGCACCTAAAAACTGCAAGAAGATCAATACTAAGAGCTATATTTAAAAACAATTTAGTGCAGAGGAAAGGAGAAATCGCTAGTCTAAAACTTTACCTAACTCATGCAGGTTTGAAATCTGTGCCTCTAAAACAACAGTCTTTGTGATTATGAAATAAAAGCTCATTCTTCCGCTCATCTATGATCATGTAGGACACAGAGTGGGCAGGTAATAGTAGTAAGTCAATAATGAAGTTTGTTTTCATTTGCTTAAAGTGTAACCGTTTTCTAACTTTATCTGCACAGCCACTTGTAAAAACTGAATACACAAACGAAACGGGGTATAAGGTAGGTATCGCAATGCACCAATTCATCTAGTTAGGTCAAAAATTATCAATATTTTTCAGGTGCCACGGATCATGAGGTTAGATACCCCTAAACCTCCTTAGGATCAAAAGATCCAGCAATATGTCAACAAAACACTGAGATCCAGCACTCCACAACGTTATTTTGCAATCATGTAATATATCAGTCCATTCAGCAGGTGTGATTTCACAATTGTTTATTTATTATAAAGCCGGGACCTCTAGATGGAGGGAATCTGCTCCTACATACGGATATCATTTTAACTGTATACTAATGAAATAAATATATTTGGAGAACTTAACCTGATCAAACAAACGAAGAATAAGCCCTGAAGAAGTCCGCTTGGACGAAACGCGTCGGCTACGCTGTTTATGTCTTTTACATTTGTAAAGAAAAGAAGAATATAATAAATAAACAATTGTGAAATCACACCTGCTGAATGGACTGATATATTACATGATTGCAAAATAACGTTGTGGAGTGCTGGATCTCAGTGTTTTGTTGACTTGTAAAAACTGAACTCTAAAGCTAGGGTTTTCCATGAATCAGGTGTACTTTATATTTCAAGCATAGAGACCTTTGGGTTCTGTCGATAAAATGAAAAGCAAAATAAAACTGTATGTACTGGACACCGTAAGCTTATATATTATCAAATTAAAGCATTCTTAATCACTTGCGTATGAACTGCAGAAATTCACACTCCGTCCTGTCAATTTATTTAGCAACATAACATTTCGAACATGAATGTTTTTTAAAACAGATAAGTGATATATAGTATTTTGAGTGGGTGGGGGCTAACAAATATTTAGGTTTTGTATAAGTGATGAGAATTGTACACACAAGAGAAGGAGTAGTGGAGACCTATAAGGATTTGAGAAAAACTGACATATTAAAGAATACAAAATTACTGAACCTTTACATACATATAAAGCACAGAGAGGCAAACACATAAATGCAAAGTAACTGAAGCCTCCACATTCAGTGTTTAGGGGACTCAGTTCAAAATCAGCCTTTGCTTACCAAGCAGGAGAGGATTTTGTATGGCAAATTTGAAATCCAGGATAAACAGAGACTTATGGCAGGAGGAAGAGAACTCCTGTGAAGGGTCCAATTACGTGAAAGGATTACAATCTTGTGGGAGCTGGTCTGGCAGATAGAAGGAGACACTGGCTGGCAGAATATAGGGGTTATAATTTACTTGTTGTTACATTCCCACCCCCCCCCCCCTCCTGTCCTAACCCATTTGTAATGTGTGTCTGGAACTGTCACTTGAAGGTTGTACAGCTGACTAGAACCTGTGGTGGTGTATAGAGGTTAATAAACTGTTACAACTTTTGCACAGCTTCATTCTTTTATAACACAGGAGACGATTTTACTGTGTGGGGACACCTACACCACCACCCCTAGCCGTACTCCAATGGCAGTGTTAACTAAACAGTGCATCTTGATACGGTGAGTGTCTCATTCTACTAATTTACCGGAGAACTTGGAACCTTTTACTTACGATTAGCTGTTCCTTCTCCAACTAAAAACTATTGGGTCGTCTTGTGTTACAAGTTGCCGTATCCACAATTTTATACCAAGCTGAATCTTCGCATACACCCTCTACGCATATTTCTACTCTTACACCTTCCCTTGAGTGTGGCACGGTGTGCTTTCCTCAACACAAGCCTCACCCCGAGTTGCTGCAGGACCATTGCTGCCAACACAGGGGAGGTGCGTCAGTGCTGCTGCGAGGCAATTGCGCAATCTTTCTGGCAGTTCTGTGAGGAGCCAAAGAATGAAGAGAAGCTTCGCCTCCAAGTTGTTCCCGGACTAGCGCGGTCAATGCGGGGGAGGTGCGTCTGCGCTGCTGCAGTGTGTTTTCCGTGTGGAGCTGAAGACCTCTTGGAAGTTTTCTTGTGCGCTATCCGTGGCAACAACTTCCTACGGGGGCATATCCAGATTCGTTCTGTCAGCAGGGGCGGTTACTTCTGTGTTAATCCAGCCGATAACCCCCGCTGACAAGCCCAGCTGTCCTGTCATTGTATTCTGTATCAGGAGGACTGTCTAGGGGCAAGTACCTCAGCGGTAACCTGCCTACTACATCACGCTGGCAGGCACAGCTGTCAGTCAAGCTCTTCCTGAGCCCAAGACGGCGTTCCTTTCGCACTATAGCCGGCCACTCTTTCCCTCATCATTTCTTACTGAGAGGTATAAAACTACTAATCCCTACATAAAAAGAAAAAGTATATTTGCAGCTGCGCTGACAGGTACAACTGCTCCTGTCATTCCATGCATAAGACGAGTACGCTGATTTTTCAAATTTTCTCAAAGATTATGTTGTGAAAGAATCTCGCTGACAGGCACAGCTTCATTAACCTGCCTGCCAGCTGTGAATTACAAGTGAACCTCAATTACTATTGGCCATCATAGTTTCACGTGGAATGGCACAGCTGCTTTCAGCCACGTACTTACAGCTGGTCTGCAATCTTCACGCTGACAGGCACAGCGCACATAGTATGGAGTTGTACTTTAGCAAAGCCTTGTTTGTACAATACATTTAGGGGAGTTCTTCCTTGCCAGAATATTTGAGGTTTCTATCAATGCATAGTTGGAGTGTTACATTCAACTGCAAAAAGTTAGTTAGCAAGTAGATATCTAATCACATCCAGTTTTTGCGTGATTTAAGTGATCAGTTTCCATCAAGCTTTACGTATAGGGAGTAACATAAGCTTATCTTATTTTTTTTTTCCCCAGAGTTTTATATAGCGCAAACTTGATCCGAAGGTATCTGGGCACTTTACATGAGCACCATTGGTGTTTCAGAAGGACACATTTACTTTTTAGGTCTCGCTGAGTCAGCGCGCATGACCTGCTTGGAGAGACTTTAGTAGGTGAGTTTTCAAAGTGCTGCTGGCTGGCCTTGCACTTGCGTTCACACGAGCGTGCACGTGCGCAGCCGGCAGCATTCAGCGCCATCTGGAGCTTTCACTTTTGCCGTCCCACTCGCGCCATCGCGCGCGCACCCCTGCTTTCACTTTTGCCGTCCCACTCGCCTGTTTGCCGGCACACACCCCTGCTTTTATGTTTTTCACGTGATCACGATCACTTTCCTTTTGCTTGTTTTAACTAGTCACGAATCGCGCCATGGTCCCTCGCGGAATGACGAAGCCATAAATATTTCCTAATATGCAGCCTGTTTTTTTTTTGTTGCGTCGCTCTATCTCTTGTGCTTTGATTTGTCATCACAACTCCTCCCCACCCTGCGATGAAGAGTAACTTATTCAAAGAGGAGACTTCAAGGATATTGGTCTTTCCAGAGGAAATCTTAATTTCATTCTGTATGCAGATAATCCACTTTAAAAGGAGAGGGAGAACATGTTACAACATTAATTCATTTAAAATTATTTTTATAATATTATTGTCATGAGTGAGTTTCAATCTGAAAGGCCTTCCTATTTAATAACATTAACAACAGAATATCGTAAATATGTGTTACAAAATCATCACTATTTTTACATTAATTGCTCTCACCAGAATAATTGTTTCTACTTATTGAACATGCATTCCGTGTAGTTGAATGTGCAAAAGGGTACTCATAGATTACAGTAGACACAAGGGGCTCAGTTTTTTGCCGACCCCGCCAACGTGTCTATAAGTTGTAAATCTCCGATCAGCTGCCAGAGTAGAAAAGAGATAGACATTTACGTTACGTACTATTTTAAGTTATTATAGTTAACTCGCACTTGTATGGCTCCATAGAGATGTCTGACAAATATTGAAAAATTGTGCGACATGCACTCAATGAAAAAAGAGCACGTGACTAAGACAAAGGTGAATGACTGACCGAGTCCTTTATTATCGCGCATTAATAGCCACAGTAGGTCTCAAGACACTGGTGACATCAGCTACAGTAACTAAACAAGCATTGCAAAGTCAGTAAACACTATTTTTCATTTAGTGATTGCTGCCCGTGGCCGGTGCTAAGTTAGGGCCATTGTAGGCAGCTGCCTTATGGCGCTATGTAATGCGACACTTCCCCCACCATGGCGCGCTGTTTCAGCTGTTGCATGTCAAACACAAATCACAGCAATGGGCACCACACTCGCTGAGCTATCCTACCAGCTTTACGATGAATTAACTAACCATGAATGACTATATGCAGAGCACTAGTGCCGGTGCTCGGCACCAACAGTTTTAAAAAGCATAAAAAGCAGGTGCGGGGACGGGTCGTTCTCTTATTCTCTATTTTTGCCGTCACCCCCAGGTTATTTTTTTTTTTATCTGCAGGAATACCAGCCTTCATTGCCTTTCAGGTAACTTTAAAAAGACTCACTATAGTTCTTTCTAAGTACTCTAATTGGGTGTTTTATATGTGCAAAACAAATGTAACTGCAAATTAATCAAAGGAAAGATCGTATATTTATACACTACAGCATTCACAAAATTAATTTACTTTTTTTTTTTAATTGCAATTCAACATTCTGCTACTTTATTTTGCTACACTCCTTATTAGTATTCTTTATATGTACACAGTGCTTTGATTGTACATAAATAACGCTAAAAATAAGTACTAACTGTGTGTGTGTCTCTCTCTCTCTCACTAACTAAATCTAATTCTCTCTCCCACTAACTAACTCTCTCTCTAAGTAGCTCTCTCTATCTCACTAACTCTCTCTCTATCACTAACTATCTCACTCACTAACTCACTCTCTCAACCTCCCTCTCACAAACTCACTAACTCTCTCAATCTCTCTCTCTCAATAACTCACTCTCTCACCAACTAACTTACTCTCTCACTAAGAAACTATCTCAATCCCTCTCACTAACTCTCTCACTATCTAACTCTCTTTAAAAACACAAATTCAAACACTCTCTCTCTCTCACAGACTCTCGCTCTCAAAACTAACTCTAATTTCTCTCTCTCATACACTCTCAATAACTAACTATCTCTCTCTCACTAAATAATTATCTCCCTCTCACTAACTTTCTCTTTCACTAACTCACTCTCTCACTCACTCACTCACTTACTAACTCTCTCACTAACTCTCTCATTAATGAACTAACTATCACACTAACTGTTACACAGGTACTATTTCCCAAGCTTCAGCCTCCTGTTATTTATGCCCCCATAACAAAAAAAACGATAACAAGCTCGCGTTGGCACAAGCAAAAACAAGTTTCCAACATTTATAAGACAAAATTAGATGAAAACATTATTTAAAAGTAATACTTTAATATGGTCTTTCACTTGGACGTAATGCTTTCTTGGTCATATATAAGGTAACAAAAATGCTATCAACACTTCTTTATTAGAACTTTTCAGCATTCTGCAAACTAATGTACAGCACAGCTTTAAAACATAAGCAAAGTCAATATCTATAGCTAAACACTTATAAGGTCCCAAAGGCAAGACCTATTGGCTATGCCAATGCTTGTTTTTTGTTAGGCACGGGGAGATCAAGTGATTTACCCAGAATCACAGGATGTTAAGCATCGCTGCAGAGACTCGAACCCAGTTCCCCAGATTTGAGGTCAACCACCCTAGCCGTTAGGCCACATCCTCTCACTTATACCATGGATGCAACTAATATGTCATAACAACCTCCATTTTTAAATGATGTGGGGGGAACCCAACATTCCTTGAAAAGAGAAGAAAATAATTATTCGAGTCGTAGCTCATACCTATTGGAGGTGAAAAAAGTCACCTCCCTTCGTAAACAGCACATTTTACTCCATAATCTAAGGATAGAAGGACGCAAAACATATGATAACATTTCAGAGTCTTCCCAAGATGGGGAGGATAGTGATGAAGATGAAAATGTCTATCAAGTCACCATAAGCAGACTAGAGAAACATTTTGGACAATTGATAAATGTGGTGTTCGAAAGACATAAGTTCTTCTCCATAATTCAAGGAAAAAGTCAGAATGTAAAAACGTATATTGCGGTTTTGAAGGGCTTATCCAATATATGTGAATTTCAACAATTAACTGATTCGCTGATTAGGGATCAATTAGTCAGATGTACCAATAATCGTAAAATCCAAGAAAAGTTACTACCTGTAATCCTGATCTCAAACAAGCAATTGAAATTGATGTGACCAGAACACACTGCAGACTGTATTGAATAGATAAAGTCAGGCTCTGACACTACAGTGGAGGTAAATGTAATTAATAAATAGGATATCAACAAAGAAATCAATAAACAAGATAAAGAGGGAAACACAAAAGCCAGGTGTCAAGTGGTAATAAACTCAAATGTTACAGATGTGGCAGTCCAGGGCATCTTGCAAATAGTTTGACTTGTCAGGCCAGAACAGTAGTATGCCATTAGTGTGGGAAGAAGGGACATTTGGCTAGAGTATGCAGAGAACTATGCTCCAAACCAGTGTTGGTTGTTAACCCAACCAACCCACCAGAGACCAAATTGGTGTTTCAGTTCAATAGTAGCAATGATATAGTGAGTTTCCCTTCATGCCAGAATTACCCTTGTTAACAAGCCTGAACAGTGTTCTCCAACTCATGTTCGCCTTCCAGACTACCTTATAGTGAATTGTTAACAGAGTAGATTTCTGACAAAAAGAATAAACTGGAAGTACCAGATATCAAGCAGGGGTACAACGGGGATTCCATACATTGTGTATGAACACGATGAAGATTGGTTTCAAAAGGAAGAAACACTGTAGGAAGAATTTATGTTATCAACAAAGGGTCCAGTCTATTGGGGTGGAGATCCCAACAGTCCTGACCAAGCACTCCTTGTGGACCCTTGTGTGTGTGGCTATAAAGTCTGCAGTGAATTTCCTGGTGTATTTACAGATAAATTGGGCTTATTAAAGGACAATCAACGTAGTATAAAGTTAAACTCCAAGGCTAAACCAGTAGCACAAAGTTAGACCTATTCCTCACTTGAAGCATGACCCTTTGAGGAAAGAACCTGACAGACTTCTAGAGGTGGGGGTTATTGAACTTATAGTGTGTTCACAATGGTTGGCTTTGGTAGTTCTAGCGACCAAATCCTCTAGCAAAAACGTAAAATTGTGCATAGATCTCATGGACTTTAATACGAATATATGTGTGGATAGAAATCCACTGCCTCGGATTCATGAAGTTCTCACTTTAATTAAAGGCGCTAGCTGTTTCAGCATTCTTGACTTATCCTCCGCTTATCACCAGGTGGAGCTTCACCCTGAATCACGCTACCTCACCTCATTCGTAACTTCCCTAGGTGCATTGCAATATTTACGCATGCCCTTCGGACTAGCGTGTGCTGCGTCCGCTTTTCAAAGGATTATGCAGCACATTTTAAAGGATGTGCCAGGTGTTTCCAGGATGGCAACCTCATCCAAGGCAAGGACGTGAAGGACCACAACGAAATGCTAAGGGAAGGGTCAATCAGGCTACAAAATGCAAGGCTCACCTTAAACAAAGAAAAATGCCAAATTGGTGTGGGATATATAGAGTACATAGGACACACTATTTCCCGAGACGGTATTAAACCCAAATTGAATCTAGTAGAGGCCATCCTGAATACTGCAGCTCCCACCAATGTTGAAGAGCTCAAATCCATTTTTGGGACTGTCAGAGTACTACTCAAAATGCATACAAAATTATGCCAGTATAGTAGAGCCTATGCATAGTTTGCTGAAGATGAAAGTCCCTTTCACATGGAACAAAGACTACCAAACTGCATTCACTTCTGTAAAAAAGAAACAGCATAACAGAAGCCCCCTGTCTGGGAAGATTAGACCCTATCAAACCCACCATTCCATCCACAGATGCCAGCAATAAGGGAAGCTAGCCTTATGCAATGGGTGGACGGTAAAGAGCAAGTGGTTTATTTTGCCTCAAGAGCATTGAAAGGAGTGGAGAAACAATATTCTGTTTTGAAGAAGTAGGCTCTTGCATGTTTCTGGGCAGTCAGACATTTTAAATTATTTTATGGGGCATACCTTTCACAGTCAAAGCTGACCACAAGCCTTTATTATAAGCATTTATAACCAAAGGATCTGCCAGAACCACACCCAGGGCTGGAAGGTTATAATTTCAAAGTACAGTACGTCCCTAGTGCTCAAAATGTGGTTGAGGATTTTCTTTTTCGTTCACCTGTAGGGGAAGAGGGAGACATCAACACGGCAGAAGGCAAGGAAATAGTACTAAGATTGACAAGTATGAACAAGGATGAGTGGAAGAATGCATGATGTTGGATGACGAAATAATTTAATCAATAAATAAAACACATACAAGAAAGATGGCTGAATAATAAAAATTAAGTCCCTTCCAGGTCATTCAAATATTGGGATGTTAGATTCGGATTGAGTACACAGGGTGTGACAGTGTACAGGGGCTAAAGGATAGTCCCTCGAGAGAAAAGATTATTGACCTTGTCGAATGGATGAATCAAATGAAAAAGGAATGTTCGCAGAGAGCGAAGTGATGGGGACACCTGCCCTTCAAGACACAATGCGGGGATATCGCATAGCACCTAGTTGTGTTGCAGGGATTTCTCCTTCTGCTTCCTTAAAAGGTAGAACTCCCAAAACGAAATTGACCACCGCATGTTTGAAGAAGAAGAGTGCGTGTGTCTGGTGGACAGGAATGAAATTAATAAGAAAATAATAATGCACCAGGGTAAATACAAACACCAATATAATTTCACCAAATGTGTTAAACCCCAGCATTTGGAGACGGAGAATGGGTTCGAGTAGATCTTCCCAAACCATGGAGAAAAGATGATTGCAGGTTCTCAGAGCCTCTGAAAAGAGCTCGGGTAGGGAGAAACGTTGTGCATTTAGAGAATGATCAAACATGGGGTATGGACAAAACTGTCTCCCACAAAACCACTCGGAAATCAGCAGGAGGTGCCGCAGCAAGGGGTGCACAGTCAGATATCGAAATAAACCCTATAAGGAGTTCTCAGAGAGCTAGCATCTCCCTGGCATGGCATAATTATTACAGCATTGACTAATGTGCTTCTTAAATTTTTGCCTACTCTTGTTGTAATGACATGTATATCTACCTTCCCTCGTGCTCTACTGTATTATATCTTTTTGATATCTCATCGTATGAGGGTTATTAGAGTCATATGGGTTGTTTCGTATTTTTCTTTTTATATCTGCTTTTCCATTATTCTGTTATTTATTGTAAATTACTCTGTTATCTTCCTGCCAATGGAGGTGTGTTACAATTTACTTATTGGTACATTCCCAATCCCCCCTCCTGTCTTGACCCATTTGGAATGTGCGGTGGGAACTGTCTTCTGAAGGTTCTACAGCTGACTCCAGCTGACTGCAACCTGTGGTGGTGTATAGATGTTAATAAACTACCTTACAACTTCTGCACAGCGTCATTCTTTTATAAGAACAAGTCAAATAGGATTATATTGGGTAAGGATGGAAGAGATGTTGTTAGGTGCCAAACTAGGACTAGCTTTAACGAGTGCTAGTAACTTGAAAAATACTCTATTTAAAACATTTTTAAAAGAGTCAGTACAGAAAAATATTAAGAGATGAAACTGCTGGGGGGGTCTATCTACCAGTATTATAATTATATATTGAAAATTAATTCATGATTATACAGTGAAAAAATATGGTAGACACAGTTTTATGGCTAATGTATCAGGCTTAGCTTCAATTCTTCCATGTTGTTGTGCACTACGTCTTGTGCTGTAGAATTTTAATTGAACATATAAAAGAATTTTATTAAATTGGAATACATTTATAATTTTCTAAACAAATAACTTTTGCAGTGTTCACAGAGGTGGCGGATGATACAGGCAAGTGTGTAAGTTGATTTTCTTTGTGGAGATGGAGTAGCACCTTTGTGTGGGTTTTTTCCTATTTGGTTTACCTACCTTGACCTCTTGGTTCAAGGGTTTGTCTCTTGTTACTTCTGTTTCTTTGTACTTGTACATCAGCAATAATAAATATTTTTCTAACTCTTCTTCATGCTAAAATGATAGGACAAAACCCATCTCTAGTGGAACGAGTGGGTGTTCACAGAGTGCAAAGCGAGGAAAATCACTTCAAAACACTAGTCTAGCTGGAAAGAACAAACAAAAATATCCAGGGTCAGATCTGACTTACATGCCATCCTTAATTCTCAATAGACTATCACAGGTGTTTACAACCTTTACGGTCCTTTCTTTCTTAAGCTGTTCAATAAGGATGAAATTCCTGGTGAAAGCATGGGAGGACAAATTATGCTCATGAAAAACAACTGAGAATGTTTCTCAATCCTTATGCAAAACCATCTCGAGCAGAAAGGGATTCACATCTGCATGCTGTTGGTTTCTAAACAACAGCTTGCCAGATACACTTTCCTTGGTATCTGTAGCTTCTGCTAAACTGGACCTGCCTGTTCCAGCAGGACTTGCTATTTCCCAACGAAGATTGCAGTACCCCTTCAAATCTTCTGGTTTTAAAGAAGATGACTAAAGGCCTGGGTTTCAATCAACAATATGATTTAACTGTTCAATAAAAAGAGTTCAAAAGTGCACCCGCTCACACATTCTGGAACAGAAACACTCAAGTTATGTATGCAACGTGGAGGAAAATAATAATATACAATAAATATAGAACAAAGATTGTAAAGAAATTAGGACTAGTGGAAACGTTCTCCAACCAAGGAAGCTGTTTAGAATGGATGTCTCAAAAAGTGCTTCAAGTATGGTTTCATTAGATTAAAGTGGGCGATGTTGCTACTTTTAGAAGTGAAGCAGTGACTCCTGTATTTGACACTGTTGTTGTGAGAAGAAAGATACAGTTATCTATGTGCCGAATTGATCGACGCGGAAGAATCTCCTGCTTTCCATAAATCAAACGTCTAAATTTCAATGGAGTGATTGGATAAATAACGGATATGGTAGCTCGTTCCAATATACGAAATTTGGGGGAGGGAGTCTATTAAAGAGATGTCCATTAATGCATCAAGGAACATGAACTACAGCAATGTGATTATAAAGAGAAAGTCTAACAACTTTACTTACTCTGCCCAGTGCTCCAAATAAAGACAAGAAAGACATCGCGAACTACACAGACCCAAAACATAGCTAGCATTATGCTCGCTTTCACACCACTTAAAATACTTTCCTAAACTCTGCTCAACCGTCTGACAGTTACAGGTAGGGTATATCGAACACTAAATGCAAAATACTGCTTGATAGGTTAGAGGTATAACCCCACCCCACATCTTAATCGAGGCATGTAAGCTCCAGTAGCAGCTGAGGCTCAAAAGGGGCGCCTCCCGTTAGAACAGCAGGTAGAAAAGGCACGAAGGAAACTTATGCGAACAACTCCGTAGCAACGCGTCTGCCGCCGACACCCAAGCAAGCAGTCTCTACGGAACACCAAAAGCTCATTACTAGCTCCCAAGAAAGTGAAAAACTGCAGCTGTGGGCTTGGTGCGACTGACGGACCATTCCTGGGGCTCTAGAAGCGGCTCTGGTGATGTACCGCTTCTCTGCGTCCCCGCTGCCTCTCACCTCTCGCGGGGACGGTGAGGCACTCTGAACCGATGCGATGTAACGCTCCACCTCGGCCTTGCTGCGCCTCATGTTGGATGCGGGTAGAGTCCCCCTGCGAGCGAGACCGGCAGCTGCTCCAGCGAGCCAGAGCTCTCCCCGCTTCCGCGGTAAGAGTGAGACGGGGGCGCAGTACAATGACGCACCACGGCAGCGACAGCACAGGCTTGCGCAGCGTGCGTGAATTAATGTTGCCGGGTGTCTTTGGACAGATCTTGGACGTCTTTCTTCCCCAATGCTGCTTATATTTTCACAGTAGTTTGAATGTGTATTTTTTGGTGGCTTGTTAAAAGACCAGAACGCCGCTTGTTTTTTAGGATTCTACTATTAAGGAGCTGGGTTTTAGAAAAGCCAATTAAAAGCGCGATTAATAGAGAATGACCAATCGAGGATACAGCATATATGAAGGGAAGTTTCTTCACGCAGAGCAGATGTCTGTAAGTACGCAGTTCCTGTAACTCTCATAAAAGATTCCAAGCAAGGACAAAGTGGAAGCCATCTTGGAATAGCGCGTTTCGTATTATTACAAACAGCGTGCTACAGAAAAGGGTAGTAGCAATAATGTACTTACATGTTGTACAATTAACTGCCTAAAATATAAGTACACGAATCAATACACTTTAATACCAGGTACAAAAGAATACGTTTCTGAATAACGATATCAAAAAAGTTATGTGATTAAATGAAAATCTCTGAAGGGTAATAATGGATATTTCCCTAGTTTTAGTGAAGGAAAGTCTAGAATGTAGGTACGGCTGCAAGTATTATAGGTTCTGTTCTTGCTTTTAAACTAATGGCAAGCAAGAATAAGTACATTACTCCGTAAACAATATTAAAAGAAATTACATACTCTGAGATATTTGTTTTACCTTTGGGTTTCTTTTATAAACCTCATTCTATCCCTCAGCTGTCACAGTTGCCCCATTTTAGTCTGCAAATCACCTGAAGACCTCCCCGACACCTACTCAATCTACTTTAGTTCCCCCACTTCCCTTAAAAAATAGATATGCCACATTAGAAGGCCTCTCTGTCTGTGATTGACTGGATCTTCAGACTATGTCAACCAGTGGGAATGTTCCTCTAGATTTGCATAAAAGGTCTCCCTTGCCCACTACCACTTCGGTCACTTCTCCAGTGACCTTAGTCAGGCGCAAAAACAGTTTTAACCTGTCTCAGTGCCCGACATTTCGAGGGAACTCTACCGGTTTCATATCGGTCATGTCTTGGAACATTGCTGGTTATAACCAAAAAAAGGTCTAATAATGATTGGCTTTCCTTGTTGACTTCCAGTGATATAGTGTGCCTCCAAGAGACCTGGGAAAGGGTCCCAATATATCTGAATGGGAATCGCTCCTTTTATACTGCAGCTGCTCCGTCATCTGCTAGTCGGGCTAAGGGCGGTCTTCTGACATTGTTTTCTAATACTTTACTGTTTAAGGTGAAGGCATTTTTGAATAATTCTCCTTATTATCATATTATTTTAATTGAACATTCTCTGGATTATTGCTGGCTTTTTATTAATTATTACAATAATAATTTTGGAAATAACCAAGCAGCGGTGTTGGCTACGATGGAAAGAGATGTTACAGTATAAATCCAGTAAACCCTGTAATATAATTTGGCTTGGGGATTTTAATGCTCACCCTTGTGATAAGCTTAATGCATTAATTTGTGTCCCCCATTTCTGTCATACTGAATATGGTAATACCCTAAACAGATTAGTAATGATAAATAATCTTGCTTTTTTAAATGTTGTTTATAACTTAACTGGTCAGTTTGAACGTACTTTTTAAAATCATTTTACGTCTTCTACACTCGATTATGTTTTGGTTTCTGATGCAATGATAGGCCTTTTCTCTCATTTTAAGATCTCGTTTTATTCATTTAGTGACCATGCTGCAGTAACTTTCTGCATGCAAAACAGTAAGGAAATTGAGTGTCCTTATAAACTCCCTATAAATCCTGTGATCGCAAGAGAGAATGGTATAGTTTTAAAGTGGGAAAAGGTGGACACGGGAAGCTTTTTGGCAAATTTAGTCTCTAAACGCTATGGGGAAGTAATCCGCTGTCTAGACTTGGATTTGCATGACAAAATGCTCCTGGATTTTGATTTGATTTTAACTGATGTTAAAAATAATTTAACCCGTGTGATCCGGAAAGGCCAACTTAAAAAATGTAGTTGGTTCGATAACAATTGTGATAAAACCCTTAAAAGTCTGCATGTAGCTTTGAAGGCCAGACCACGAGATACATTACTGGTAAAAGGCTTGCGTCAAGCCTACAAAAATGCAAGGACCACTAGGCTGAGGTTTTTAAAAGAAGAGTGGTGGGAAAACTTGCAAAAGGCTGCTATACCAAAAAGTTCACAAGCTTTCTGGTCTTTGATTAGTGCCCCGTTTTTAAAGCATGAGCAGGCTATGACTACAGATGATAATGTTGACCAAGAGGCATGGGTGACACACTTTGGAGCCCTCTTTGGAACGGATGATATGACAACCCCTCAATCTTTTCCCCATGTTTTGGAGACTGATGAGTCTCCTGTCAGCTTTACACTCATTGAAACAAAACATGCTTTAAATCAATGTAAATGAGCAAAGGCTCCAGGACCGGATGGAGTTCCTATAGATTTATTCTTAGATAATCAAGATCTATGAGCTCCACTTTTAACAAATGTTTTTAATAAAATTGCTCAATCAAAAGCACCGCCATCTTGGAATCAATTGTAATCGTTCCCATATATAAACAAGCATTGGCATAGCCAATAGGTCTCGCCTTTGGGACCTTTATAAATGTTTAGCCATGCAACAGTTGATGTTGTTGCACCAAGGATATTGTGCTGCATAACTAAATACTTATAAGGTCCCAAAAGCGAGACCTATTGGCTATGCGAATGCTTGTTTAAGTATATCTATTGTCATGAGGTACCAGGCCCTTGCATCTTCTTCTGGTAATTCTAAAGCGTGTGGCGTGCAGCATGCTGACCATGAGAGGCTGGCAAGTCAGCAAATAAACAGGGAGTGCCAGGCTGGCCCGACGAGCCGGGACATAGAAAGAAGTCTTATACAAATAACACAACTATCTTTTGTTGACATTTTGAAGCGTTTCAATGTAGTGCAATCGATTCCATTACTGCACTGAGTGACGTACTGAAAACTCTTCATTTATAAATTTAAACTTACATAGTCTGTAAAAAACACCACTCTTTCACGATGCCCTGATGATGTTGCCATGAGTGAGCCAAAGACTTTTCAGTGGGTGAATAATGTAGGCAATTTTATTCATAAATATGGAGCGACATTATGATCCTCTAATCCATGTAGGGGCAGTGCTGTTCTTTTGTAGAGTTCATTCTCTGCACCGTAGTACTTCTAGATGCTCTCGAAATTGTTAAGAAATATGACGCACAACGAGGAAAAACTGATTTGCTCAGAGTGCTGCAATTTAGGGGTCTGCTGCGAGTTGCAGATGCACGGGTCCTGAATTCAACAAGTCCAGGCGGTAATTCCACCCCTGTACTGTACAATCACAAGTTTAGGAGCCAAGTTTGGGGAATAACCCCGCAGCTCCAGGAATGCATGTTACTTTTCATGTGACTGTCGTCACTTCCGTGCACCTTTCTGCAAAAGGTAGATGGGAGTGGGGGAGCAAAGCACGCTGGGAGGGTGCGGGAGGGCGGGCAGCTGAGAGCGTGTGTCATGTCCCCACGTGATGGAGGAAGGGGTCGTGTGAAAGGTGCCCTTACCGGGTGCGGAAATGCATCCGGCAAAATTGTAGCAGGAATTATAGCAACAAGAAGTCCGTGCCGGATGGAATCCGCGCCTCCGACGGATGGGGGAGGGTCTGAGCCCAGATGTCCCTGGCACACAGCAGTTCATTCACTGTACCGTCCCTCCCTTTCTCTAGTGTTATATAACAGAAGCTAGTCCTTGTGGTTAGCTGACCTACATTATCACACGGGATTCAATAAAACAGATTTAAATCAAACCAACTCACCTTATCTCAGCTCCCAAAATAGTTTGTGTATGTGAATATGCATCGAGCAATCCAGTAAACGGCACGTCTGGTGTTACTTTCCATAATACACTGCTTTTGCCAGGCGAGACCTAATGAATGTGTCCGTCTGTCATGCACCTGGTGTTCATGTAAAGCGCTCTGATACCTTCGGGTATAGTTCACGCTATATAAAACTCCAAATACATAAATAAATAAATAAAGTAGGAGGATGTGAATTTATCAGTATGAATCTGGAGGGAAAGAACAGAATCAAGCACAATGCCAAGATTTTTTTTTAACTGTTTTTGCAGGTACATGAGGTTGACCAATATTCTGATGTTATCACAAGCCACACTTATAAAAGAAAGCTGGGGCTATGCAGTAGGTGACATATTATCAAATAAAGCATTCCATAAAAAGATAGTTTGATGATATGTTGTGTGTATGGATTCTTCCCTTTATATGTGTGCTCTCAGCCTCGCTGTGGTCAAAGATATTGAGAAGGAACGGTGCTTGCTGCTGGCGGTTTAGTACTATTCAAAAGGAGGGAGGCGGGCTTACTGCGGATTGCTCAGACGATTCCCTTCTCGATGAGGAAGAATACAGTAACAATGCTGGGAGGAGATCCAATGCGGCTGCCAGTGGATCCATCAAGAGAGTCTAAAGTCTCTGCATCAAAGGCAAGAGCGCCTTGTCTCTCTGTGTCTACGCAGAGTGGAAAGTGACTTCTAGGGGTTCATCTCGTTTACTGTAAAATATTCTGCACTTCCTCTCAACCCTGGAAACAGAATATCTGCAGAGCAGGCGAATGCAGAGAGAACCTATAACCAGGATAATGACAGGAGGGTCTTTTGGACTAAAATATCAGCATTTAAAGAGACTCCCTGCTATAATAGGTGCCAGTCTTTGCAGGGTGAGGATTCTGAGCCACTGATGTGATCAAAATGCAGCATATTTCTGTCTCTGCTGCTCCCCACTTGTGCTGCCACAAGTGGGGGGTATAGGCTCTTTCAAGGGAATGTGATAAGTCCAAACGATGGCCATACTGGCTGGCAGTGGCAGACACAGCAGAGCAGACACAGCAGAGCAGTCAAAACAGAGCAGGACATTCTGTCCCATGGCGGTTTCTGACATTAAATGGACGAGGGTGAGTGACCAGATCTGTGAAACGGTACTAATTACCCGTCAGAACAAAATTTGCATTTGCGGTACGCATGAGTGTTCAACTCAGCAAGGTTTCTTCTATCTCTCTGAGTTTAAAGGATTTTAGACACAAAACTTTCAAATCTCCATCAGGTTGATCACTCAAGAGTCCATTTAGGATTGACGTACGCTTCTGGTCATGGATTTTATAGATAAGAGTTTCTGGAATTATTAGACAGGCTTCTGGGATCTCTTGTCAAGGCAATTTCCATGACACTGGAGGTGATGTGTGCCTCCACAGACCAGCAGCATTGCACGAAGGGATCAGGCTGTGGGATCCACAAAGTATGTCACTCGGTGTGAAAATGGCGCCAGCTCTTCACGTCTGTGACGTCAGCTGCGCACTTGCTTTTACACTGTTCACTGGAGTTAGTCCTACACCCGGCGAAGTACCAGCCTCGATAAACTAAAGGCTCACAACGAGGTTTAAAAAGCGAGCATTCACACCAGGAGGGCTACCATTAGGGACGTACATTAATTAAAAGTATTCGTAAAAGTATGGAACTTCAGAGCGTGCAGTGCAAGCTAACTGTTGGCAAGAGCTAGCAATGTACAAAAAAATCAGTTGAGTCAATCAACTGCAATTAGACGCCAGCTTAACAAAATAAAAAAAGAAAAGAAAGCAAAGCAAAAAAATCAATAAAAATTAACAGCGGTCACTTTCTATTTTCAAGAGAGGACACTTTGCTGTGTCTCAAGGTTGCCACTTAGCAGCTAAAACGTGAATAACTACAAGTGTGCAGTATCTGAAACGCAGGACGTGTGCTACGGGTGTAGTTGAGTGAACAGACATATGACTCTGTCTAAGAGCATTACACCCGGGTGGATTTACAGCAGTTAAAGACTTTTTTTGGACACAAGTGTAAAAATAGGCATGCATTGGTACTTGTCAGCATCAGTGTAAAGGAGACACGTGTGGCTTTATTGCCATGAAAAACAGTAACCACTGAGAGAAAAGAGGAAACAAGCATTGGCCGCGCAGCCGTGAAAGGGACGCGGCCGCGAAAGTAAAAGTGATCGCGATCACATGGCGGCTGCGCGCGTGCACGCAAGCTTGAGGCCACCTAAAGCCTGTGGTGGTACTTTCAAAAGCCGCTTACTAAATGTCTCGCAGAGCAGCGCATGGGCTGGCTCAGCGAGACCTAAAAAGGGGATAGGTCGATCCTGAAAAACTATAGACCTATCTCCTTAATAGACTCTACTGCAAAGCTAATGGCAGATTGATCTTAAACAGACTAGAGGACTGGGCACTGGAAAAAAATATTATTATCCCATGCCAATTTGGCTTTAGAAAAGGGAAAGGCACGGTAGATCAGTGTCTGAACCTGAGTCTAATTATGGCGGAATACACGGCTGCAAAAAAAGGTCATCTCCACTTAGCCTTCATGGATCTGTCCGCAGCCTTTGACTGCGTGGCACAGCCTAGGCTGTGGCAGATCATGGAGGAGATGGGTATTGACCTGAAGATTATTAATATTATTCGTGACCTGTATACAGATGCTTCAGCCTGTGTTCGTTAAGGGAGGAATGGTGAGTGCACAAGGCCATTTAAAATTGCAAGAGGCGTGAGGCAGGGGTGCGTTCTCGCCCCCTTCCTGTTCGCACTCTATACTAATGGTGTGGAATCTGCATTGTTGGGCTCTACACCAGATATCCCTTATATTAACTCAGCACAAGTGCCAATTTTATTATATGCTGACGACACCGTACTCTTAGCTCGTACTAGTAATGCACTGCGTCGTCTAGTCCAGGATTATACATAATTTATGTGTAATTTAAGCATGAAAGTGAATTAATCAAAGTCATTTATTTTAGTAGCAGACTCAAAATATCGAAATTATCCGCAAATCACTACTGAAGAGGGGAAAATGGGGGTTGTCGATTCTTTTAACTATTTAGGGATTATGTTTGATTCTCAAACAAAATGTCAAAAGATGATCACTAATAGAGGAACTCAGATGGAAAAAAACATTGGGGCTCTAACTAAGCTTATAAAAAAAAACGGGTTTAAAACCAATAGATCTAATAAAAACAGTGTACCAAGCCAAGACTGTATCTACCGCCACCTATGGGGCAGATGTCTCGGGCATGAAAGACTGTACAAAACTGCAGATTATTATTATTATTATTATTATTATTATTATTTTTTTTTAAACCGTTTATTACAGAATCCAAAAGATATACAAAGATGGGCCTACAACCTTCAGGCCGGCCGCTAGCAAACAGGAAGAGCATATAATACAAGCAATGGAACACACGCTGCGGCAGAAGAGAGATCACAGGAGTGGAGAGAAGCGTCGGCAGCCGCACCATTCGGACCCCACACAACGGTTTCATTTTTATATAAATAACGAGAAAACAAGTCCACAAGGCAACCCACAATCGAAACAGCCGCATGTGCTCCCCAGGGGGGGATCCTACCGATCCACAGGAATAGCAGGGGGGGGATAGGTCGGGACGCAGACAAAGTGGAATCGATGCCCAGAACCCGGGAGACAAGCAGGCTAAGGAGATGGGGCCGGTGACGGATCAGGCGCCAGCGGCGGGGTACAGATTCCCCCACGGTAGGCGTTCCAGGGGCCCCACACTTTCACCCATTTCCCAGGCTTACCTCTCGCAACATACACCACCTTTTCCCGAAACATACACCAATCCATGTTGTCTTTCCACGCCGAGACAGTTGGTAACCTCTGGGAACCCCACAATTGCGCAATATCACGCTTAGCCACCATGTATCCCAGAGTCACCCACCACGTCTGCGGCACTGAGTAGTCGGTTGGCTCCCACACATTCAGGAGACATCTCCTAGCCTCGGGCAGCAGCGGCACATGCGTGACCGCCTGCAAAACCACATGCACACCACGCAAGAATCGCACCACCTCCGGGCATTCCCACAAAATATGGAGAAAGGTCCCCAAAGAACCACACCCACGCTCACACAATCCGTCCATGGCAGAGCCCATACGCATCAGACTCGGCCCCGTAACATAGACCCTATGGAGTATCTTGAGCTGGACGAAGCGAAGGCGAGCCGGTATGGCCACCTCTTTCGGGGAGGCCACCGCAGACACCCAGTCCTCGTCATCCCGCTCCAGTCCATCAGCCCCCCACGCCTCACGAAGGCTAGTCAGCAGTCCCGAGCGATCATTGATGAGCTTTTTGTAAATTAATGAGATCGTGCCGTCCGGTACATGCCCATCTAGCACTCTATCTTCCAGAGGGGAGTACTCCGGGATGGAGGCAACGTCCGGGAATACGGAGCACAACGCGTGACGGATCTGCATATATCGAAAGTACTCCCTGTCCTGCAACTGGAATTCCGTCTGCAGCACATCGAACGTTTTGAATCCCCCCCTCGTCCAGAGATCGCCCACCTTGCTGATGCCTATCATGTCCCACTTCTCAAAGCCCTTCGAGGTCCACAGGGAGCCCAGCCGCTCAGATGCATATAGTGGCGTCGCCCGGGTCAACCGATCCTTCCACCCCATCGCCAAGTTTGCCGCGTGCCACACTCGTACCATGACCCGCGTAGGGCCCGTCAGACGTGCGTCGAGCGAGCTAGAATAAAGCGCCCGATTATAGTCGCCACCCGGCAGTAACAGTTTATCCATCTCAACGGCCGGGTTTAGAGCGGGCCCGTAAAGGCCGTGAATTATCGCAGCCAGCTGGGAGGCCCAGTAATACCGTTTGATGTCTGGGAGGGCGACCCCCCCATCGTACCACGGGAGCGTCAGCTTCGCCAGGGCGATACGCGGCCTACCCTCCCAGAACAGGCGGCGCTGCAAACTCTCCACCTCGCGAAAGTAGCGCGCCGGGACAACGTCCATTGTATTCTGTAAAGCGTACAGGAAACGTGGCAGCGACATCATCTTAAACAATGCCGCCCGGCCGAGCGGCGAGAGCGGCAAGCGCTTCCAACGCGCCACGTCATCCTTCAGGCGCTGGAGGGGGGGAAGCAAGTTCTGTTTATAGCGGGCCTCCGCGTCCAGGGTAATGAAGATACCCAGGTACCTAAATCCCTGCGGAGCGATCTGAATAGGACAACCCCGCGGAAGGATAGGAGCCTCCCCGGAAAGGACATACACACAAGATTTAGCCCAATTGATGACTAGGCCGGAGTTGAGGCCAAATGAGTGCAATACATCAACTAGTACAATCAGTGATTTACGCGGGGAAGCCAGGTATAGAAGAATATCATCAGCGTAAAGAGATACGCGATCTTCATACTCGGGGGTCCATCGGAGACCACGGATAGAAGGATGCCACCGCAGCCACTCCGCCAGGGGCTCCAAGGCAAGCGCGAAGAGGAGCGGTGATAACGGGCAGCCCTGCCGCGTGCCCCTGCCCAGCTCAAACGGAGCCGACACTCTACCGTTCACCGCCACCTGCGCCATCGGTCCGGAATACAACAATTTCACCCAACCGATGAATCCCGGGCCAAACCCAAACTTCGCCAGTGTCGCCCAAATATATGGCCACTCAAGCGTATCAAACGCCATAGTGGCGTCCAGGGACGCCAAAATGGCCGGCTCTCGTATGAACGGGACCCGCGCGAGCACCCCATGCAAACGCCGCAGGTTGAGCGCAGTGTTGCGATGAGGGATAAAGCCGGACTGATCCTGGTGAATCAGATCGCACACCACGCCAACCAGCCGATTAGCCAACACCCTGGCGAGAATTTTGGGTTCCGCATTCAGCAGCGAAATGGGCCTGTAGGACGTGACCCGGTCCCGCGGCCTCCCCTCCTTATGAATCACCACGATAGTGGCCAGACGCTGGTCCAGCGGGAGGGAGCCCTCCGAACGGGCCGCGAGGAACATAGCACGGAGATGTGGCGCCAGCGTATCCGGTCGCAGCTTGTACAATTCGATGGGAAGACCATTAGGACCCATGGCCTTGCCGGAAGCGACCGAACGTATGGCGAGGGCAATTTCCTCAGATGTTGGGGCGGCGTCCAACGACACTTTGTCCTCCTCCGAAAGGGAAGGCAGCGCAATGTCCCTGAGCAGGGCATGAGAATCCTCTTCCGAGTGGGAAGATACCGGGGAATACACCCCACGGAAATATTCTGCGAAGCAATCAACAATTTCTCCCGGTTCAGTGACACACACACCATCCAGTTTCTCAATCGACGGGACAACTCGACTCGCTCTCTCCTTTTTATCCAGCCACGCAATCAATTTCCCAGCCTTATCACCCACGTCATACAGTCTCCCCTGTTGCTCTCTACTGAGGCCCCTGGCCGCCTCCGTGACGAGGGCCTTATAGGCCGCCTGCTTGAGTCGGAGAACATGTAATTTGTCATCCGTCACCCCACATTCTAGATCACCCTCCAACTTGGTTATCTCAGTTTCAATACGGGTCACCTCCTCCCGCTCGCGCCTCCGGGAATGGGAAATAAGGGACAGGGCCTCCCCCCGGATTACCGTCTTGAACGCCTCCCACAGAGAGACCGCCGAGGACACAGACCCCACATTATCCTCAAAATATCGCTTAAGGGATTTAACCAACTCTGCGCGAATAGTGGGGTCGTGCAGGTACCAGGAATTAATCGGGACCATCCTCCCCTCCCCCCTCGGGACAATGTCGAAGTGCAACAGGAGCGGGGAGTGGTCTGAAATACCCCGCGCCAAATGGCGCACCTCCCCGACCCTCCCCGCATGCGCCGCTGGCACTAGGACATAATCTAGCCTAAAACTGCAGATTATTGAAGATAATTTCCTAAAAGGGATCCTTTCGTTACCAAAGTCATGTGCCAACTACAAGTGTCACGTGGAACTAGGTGCCCCTTATATAACTGATATAATTGCAATGGCCCCTATCCTAATGTGGCACTCAATATGGCGAAAGGAGTCTCTTGCCTTGACAAGAGAGATTATCAAAAATGTCCTGAAACTAGATGGAGTAGGTAATATTGCTTGGCTAACTTATGTCGAAATAACATTGAAGGCGGCTGGGCTTCATTACCTCTTTTTGGAACCTTCTAACTGCAGTTCTATATCCAAAATTAATCTAAAAGCTCGACTGCTTTCGAATCGCCAGATAAGAAGGGAGATGAAAAATATTAATCTCCCAACAGTGAAATCTTACCTGGCGTGCCCTACCATAGAATTAACAAACTCAAATAGAACATATCTAACCTTCATTACTAATCTGCAACATAGGTATGTCTTGGTGAGGTTTCGATTAAATTATATTCCATGAATGCTGGGTACTCCTCGCAATGTTTATGTTGTTTCTGAACTCTCATTTTGTACCTGTGATAATCAATCTATGCAGGATGATATACATTTTCTGTTTTTCTGTAAATTTTATTATAACGTTTCATTATCCCTATTATGCGTAAAATGAATTTTAAACAGTGTCGCGTAACACTTTATTATCTTCAGCTACTACCTGATCCTTTTATCTGTGTCTCTTTAGCATCCTTTTTATTATTGGCACTAAAAAAGAGATCAATAACCACCTGATATTATATTCCTACAAAATGAAATGATTTTATTATTGTGTAAATGATCATGAATTTGTATCTGTATTTTTAAAGTAATGATCTTTTCTATGTGTGTTGTAAAGTTGTGAATTGTTTTTTATACGTAGTATACTTTTTATGCCTACATTGTGTTGGCGAAATAAAGTTTTCTGACTGACTGACATAGTGGCATCATAGAGTCTTGACCTATGAGATGTTATAGAACCCAATAATTATCGTGACTAGGATATACAAGCCCTCTTTTGATGTAGGAGCAGATCAATACAATTGCAGGCCTGCAACTCACTCAGTGCAACTTGTTGTGTCCTGTGTTTATGTGCACGAAGACTATAGTGGTCTTCAGCAGACTCCTTACAAGTATTACGTAATCAGATGGGTGTGGTTTATAAAGTTTGTGAAGCAGTGTGTTCAGTTAACACTTTCATGCTGAAGAATAAAGGCATCAAACAATCAGTGGGGGAGGAAAAACCTACGGAATGGGGTGGTCCTACTCTGCTTCCTAAATACTGCCAACAGAAATCAAGTAGACTGGGAAAACACAGTGTTACATCAGAGGATCTCAAACATAGATTCTTGTGGGACCCTCAACAGTTACGTTCTGTCAGTGACATGTTATCTCGCTGACCTACTAATGACCTCTTTCTACCATCATTATCAGCGATTGCTGGTAGTCACTCTGGGGTACAAACATAATTGCTCTTCTGTTACATTTACGTCACTGATTCATGCTACCTATCAAGCAGCGTCATGCCTTCAAAACTAACATCGAGGGTAGTACTCTCTAATATGCGGGACTGGCATACTCTGAACGTTATCCTGTGTGATTTTACTTTTATTTTAAAAATATAGTCTGCAAACCTCTAATCCCAGCCAGGGCATTTTTATCTTTTTTTATATCTTTCCTTTTCTCTAGGAGCACTACAGTCTGCCTTCTGTATGGGGCCTCATAAAATAACACTGAAGGTATATTTACCTGTTTTCATCGGGGTTCCTAGATTGTGGTTCAACGTTGACTTAATTGCTAAGAGGAGCGATTATCATTTGCTGTCGTCACAGGTTCTAGACCTGAGACCAGGGCTTAAAATCAAGGATGACCACTGTGGTTATCTGACTTTTGAAGTGAACGTACCATTAGCTGTCAATATAGAACTTGATCTTCTACGATGAGACCATACGAAAATCTTGGTGGATTTTCTGACTAGGGAAGTAGTGCCCCCTACCTTTGCCACACCTACACATGATGCTTTCAGCTGGCCCTTCAACCAGGAGTGTATCGCCTTTTACAGTAACTACACCCTAACTGGCACATGTATGGCTTGCAATCATTACCGGCACACTCTGGGTCTGCCAGTGTTACCAAGGTATCTATAAGCTCACTGAGCCTTCACGCACAATGATTCCAGTGCATAATACAGATTCTACCAATTTCTGAGTCCCTTGTTGAAAACGGTTCAGTGACAGTCTACTTAAACAACAAATGAGACTGAAATGAGATACCAATGAAACAAGTAGTTACCGCATCCCCCTGGTTTATGCAATCAATATTTCTGGAACATAAAAAGGTAAAGTACATTTGGTTATAGACCTAGAACCTAGACATATGACAGCCAAACCCTATGCCCCCCTCCTCTCTTTCCTATATCTCTGAGGCACTTCCTTTAGACAACAAGTACGTTTTATTCAAAGTTTCATTAAATTAACACAAGTGATGAGCTGTATATAAATTCAAGATAATTAGTACTTATGTTTTATATGCCAACTGTCCCACTAGCTTTGCTTATTTTAACTCACCCACATCGTTCATCTAATTTGGTGTACATACGCAAATAGCAAATTGTTTTGTATTCACAATAATTTGGATCAGGTTGTTGATGTCACCAGGATATCTAGTATAGTATTGCCATGAAACGTTGAATATATATGCATTTTTATTGTCTTTCTATTTTTTTAGAAGACATGATATTCTTCAAGTTCTTCATTGAGAGAACACATCAGTAACAAAGGGAAAGTGTCCTTCTGGTTCCACGAAAGGGATCCATAAATAACCATACGGCCCGAACGAGAGACACCAACCGTAGTTGGCACAAGTAGACTGAAACATGTTGATGATATGACCCTATGTTTTACGTAGATGTGTGGGTTATCTAATTCTTCCCCATACACATCTCTCTTTCTTTTAACTTTACCACTACCCCAATTTTTATTTATTAATAAAATCACAGTTCTGAGGGGTGGGAGGTAATTTTAAACACAGTAAGTTACGGATCCCCTAACGTCTCTGGTGTGAGAGATAATTACTCCTGGTGGAAGACAGACCCGATGATAATGCTAACAGTCATTAGTATGTTAGCGAGATAATGTCACTGACTGAACATAACTGTTGAGAGTCCCATAAGAATCTATGTTTAAGATCCTCCTATGTAACCCTGTGCTTTCCCTTTCTTATTGGTTTTTGTTGAAGAATAAAGATGTGCAAACCAGAGCCCTATGTGTGGTGTGGTCTGTTGCATGCTGCTCCCGGGCTGGGGAGGAAGCTACAACTGGCAACAAGATAAGGGATACGTGCCCCCCAATGATACAAGACTGCTCTCCCTGAGAGTTTGCTGTGGTCCGGCAAACTGCTTGTGTGCGCCACATTCACCTCAAAAAGCTGTCTACAGTTGGCGCATGTGGAGTCAAAACTCAATTCCTGCTTTTGAGAGGCCCTCAAAGAAAGTAAAGGCCCTACAGAGGAGCACAGTCAGTAAGCCTACCAAAAATCTACTGGTAAGGCTGAAAGAAGAGATACTGCACCACAGCATAACACTGAGCCAGCATCGATACAAAGCAGACACACTAAAGATGGTGACAACCATGTAGGAAGAAGTGCTAAAGTGAGCGACCGGAATAATGCAGTAAGTGGAGAGCAGTGAAAAACGCATGCAAAAGCGAAATCATCACTCACTGTGAAGAAGGAAGATGGCGCCCGTCGACCTCAGCTCGGGTGCAATGACCCGAGCACTGGTGAGCAGGCTGATGCTTGCAGAGGGACCACCGGCTAACTGACGCTGAAGCTCAAACGCTGCCTGAACAGCACATACTATCGACGTCAGTAGGAAACAGCACAAAATACGATACTGCTGTGTTACTGATACCGCCACCTCCATTTGATGCTGTCAAATTGCATAATATTGGCACCAGATGGACGGCCTGGATTGAAAAATTTGATGACTTCAAAGATTCTATAGAAGAAGCAGATGACAAAAAGATCATCAAATACTTAAAAAAAACCTTGCAGCTCATGGAGTAAAGGAGGTGATAAGAAGATCTCACAAACTGGTGAAATATAATACCATCAAATTAAGATGACATTTGAGACCAAGTTCAATTCAATCCTGAATGTCGACTAAGAAAGGTACACTTTCAACAAAACAAGCCAGCAACCTGGTGAGATGATGGATGAGTTTGTTGCGAGACTTAATACACTTCTAAAGCATTGCAAGTTCAATAAATTCAATAATGAACTCAGAAATGTTTGACTATAAAGGATATTCCTGAATTTGAACAATTCATGGATGAGATAGGACCACCCCTAGCAAAAACATTATATCTGCAATTTAGATATGGGGTCCTACAGATTACCGCAAACACTTGCAGGTGGGGGGGTAAAAATGACAGTGGGTTGTGTACCCTCTGCTCTCAAAAAGCAAAAGAAGATGACGTCCATCTATTGTTCTTCTGCCCAGTCTATAAAAAATCTAGGGACCGTTGGATCAAACCCTTATGTAAAAACATGGGGGTTAGGTCCTACAAAGAGGCAGAACGTATACTCAAGTCAAATACCTCGCAACTGGTAGTGTTTTGTACAAGTAGGTTTTTATTCAATGTGTACCTCATTAGGAAACAGATCGGTTGTAAGTTGTAATGTACCGTTGCGGTCTGCACTTTTTCTTAGCCCTGTATAGTTAATATAAAATGCACCGATTCCTTCTTTTTAACGTGTTTTTAGAAAAAAGTTTTAAAATCTGGCTTTTTAAATTATAATGTATTTTTTCGATTTTTAAAGCGGAAATTGCACAATCGATGAGGTAGATTAATTGTTTGTTCGCCCCATTGTATGTATTAATTTGAACATTTGGTCTGTGTATTTGTATCCAATTGTTGGAAATGTCTTTTTTATGTACTTCTTGCTTTTATGGCTATATCAGCCGAAATAAAGCTTAAACAAACAAACAATAATGAAGAAGCCTTGCATCTCTGAGTTATTGATGGTTGCCTCTTCGACTCATTCTGGCGACGCATGCTGAGAAAACGCTCAGTCTGGAGAAAGTGCTCATGGCTGCAAGAGCGGGGGAGCGTGCCGATCGACAAGCTGCTGATATGGAAGCTGGAACAACCCAAAGTGAATCATCATTGAGCATGAAAAGTAAGCAGAGACACAAGGCCGAGGGGCCTCGTCTGTGTTTCCGCTGTGGATTCTCCTTTCCACATGCAGGTAAATGTACTGCTTTCGGACAAATTTGCAGAGGCTGCGGGACGAAAACCATTTTATAACGGTTTGCAAAGCAAAAGGGAAACAAAGTGTAACACAAAGAGAAAAGAAGATGGACACCATAAAGTTCCAGAAGTACTCTAACCACTCACACAAGGCCAAACGGCAACATCGACTGAGGCAAGTGGACACAAGACAAAGTTCATCGTAATCAAATTCATCATCCAATGTTTCGTTGACGTCATCATCGAGTGACAATGAGGAAAATGGATGTGCAATAGTGATGTCAGTCACAGATCGATGTGCCCATGTTGTATTGGCCGCTTGCAAGAAAATACACAAGTCTTAAAAGAATCACCACATGAAGCAACAAAGTTTGTTTGGACATTGCCCTAAAATTACGCTCAAGGTGATTAGGTTCCCTTCAACTTTCATTATAGACAATGGTACGTCGATGAACATCATACTAACAGAAAACTACAGGGAACTGTCTCTGATACCACCTCTCCCACCGTCAAGAACCAAGGTGTATACCTGGGCAGCGTCTACTCCCTTGCAGAGTAAAGGATCCTTTGTGGCAACTATGTGACACAAGAGAAAAATAGTTCAAGCACCAATTCATGTACTCCCAGGTACTTCGTAGAGTGCATGCTTATTAAGTTTCAACACTGCTGCTGACATGGGACTGATTTCTATTAACTACAACTTGAATGCTCATTCTGAAATAGTGAGTCAATTCCCAACATTGTTTCTGTTATGCCTGACATGCTACTGGTCTTGTAGGTGGCAGGGGCAGAGCGCTTCAGGCTTAAAAGCCGCCCTCCTACGGTGGAAGATTGCTTAGCGTTCTAGCCTTCGATTTGTACCATATGTGCTACACATATCTGAAATGCTCTGTAGCCTGCCAGGATCTGCTTTTGTGTGACAGTATTGACTTTTCTGAAAGGCAAAATAATGCTAGGAATTTTAGTTCCGTATTTCTGCCATTCAAAGAAATAGTTATGAGAATACAATAAGGCTCTACACAATGTGTTATTTTTACTAGAAAAAATAAACAAGAGGACAGTGTGTGTGTGTGTGTGTGTGTTTGTGTTTTTTTTTTAATATTAGGGATTGTTATCCCGATATGCTCATCCTCCGGGCAGAGAACATATGCATATATAATTTTGGGTATATATTTTCTGAAATGTGATATTTGTATCTTAGGCAAAATAGGATGGCTGTGCCTTATGCCGCTATTTGTACTAATTTACTCCTTGCACTATGCACTTTATTTATTTGTTATGCCATGTTTAGTCTGTTTTAGCCAGTCATGTTTTCATTTATGTAGTCTGTTCTCTATTTTTATTGATGCCTGTATGAGAGGAGAGGGCTATATATAGAGTAAATCATATGGTGCCAAACAGATTGATAAACCCTGCTGCGCAGGCGAAACGCGTCTCTCCTTTGTTGCGGGGTCCTGTGAGACCAGAATACAATACATTAGCCTTATTCCTACCTGCCATGTGTACGTGCCTCTTCTTCGGTTCTTGCTGAAGTAGGATGGATTCCTGGGAGAATTATATAGTATGCAGTTACTTAACTATATAACAGAAGAGGGGATTTATTCAGGTATTTCTATAAATGTGATGGATCACGTTAGAACAGCTGTATGCTATATACAAAGGTTTGCAATTTTTGCTCCCTTCAATAGTCAACCAATCAACGGATGCTCACCAATCGTCTGCCGCCCACATTTTTATCTTCTGCTGAAATAGCTGATCTATAATTGTTGATAGTTCTATAAGCTTTCCCTTGAGAGGCTAAGGAGGTTAGAAATGTAAAAATAAAGGTCATATCAACTGAAAAGGATCTGGATCCCTATCCAAACGCCAGCTATTCCAGACAAGCCAGGCTGATTTGTAAAGCTTTGCTCCAGGGGCCCATGAGGTCAGTAATGTAAGGAATTTGTTCAGAATCATGTAGGGACAATGACTTAAAGGATTCAGAAGAAGACTGGGAAAAGATGGAATCAGAATTGGATAATCTATTAACAGTTCTAAGACTATAGGGTATCAAAGCTGTGCCTGCCAAAAAGGAGTTAATAATACTAGAGAGGTTTGTTGTTGGCGCATTTGAGCCAAGGCATGAGCTATTATTATGAATGGAGGAAAGGCATAATTTAGTTGATTCGTCCAGGACTGAAGGAAATCATCTGTTGCTAATGTCTGAGGAGCTGGTCTCTAACTGTTAAATAAAGGAAGTTGGGAATTTAAACAGGAGGCAGACATGTATTGACATTGGACCGAATTTTGAAGAAACTCTGAACACACAATGATATAGTCGCTAGTTACTGGAATCCTGGAGATTCTTGGAACACTCATCTGCTATGGTGTTGAGAAAGTTTTCATTCTAAGCAGAATTCTAGAAACCCTTGGGTAATTCTGCTAAAGGTTTGGACTTCCCTCCCAGATGATTGATATATCTTACTGATGGTAGATTGCGTGTTTTCAGGAGAATTGAGCAACCAATTCTGCCCTTTGTGAATTTTTAAATGGTGAAAGAGCCTGCAAGCAGCTCTAAAGAGTTTATGTGCAATAAAAACTCCAGATCTAACCATGTACGTCCAGTCAAGAATTGACTACATCTTGCATCCCAACCAGTCCAACTTGCATCAGACGCTAAGATAAGATCTGGAGTAGTCGAAAAAATTGCTCTCCAGTTCCAAGCATCTAGATGATCTAGCTACAGATTCACAGGATTCCTGATCTAAATGTATTGGTTTTGAATAAGAAGTTTTTGCAGAGCCCGATAATGTAGATGGCCAGGAAAAATGGTCTGAATAAAAGAAGCCAAATGGCCTACCAATCAAGCCAAACATCTTAAAGAAATTTGTGGAAGAGCTAAACAATATTGAATTCATTTCTTTATTAAAAGAACCTCCTGTTGAGGAAGTTGTAGGATTGACTTCTTCATGTCTAACAGGAAATTCTATTTGAGTCGAAGCAATAAGAGATGATTTTTCCATATTTACCAAAAAAACAGGCTCTGTAATAACTGTAGACAAATGTACATATGAGATTGCAGTTGATGTTTGTCTTAGGAAATAAGGAGAAAATCATCTAGATATAAAATTGACCCGTTTCCTTGAGCTTTTAAATGTGCTATGACAGGCTTAATTCCTTTTGTAAAGCACCAAGGTGACAAAAAAAGACTAAAAGGAAGGGTTTTGAATAAGAAGATGGAATTTTCCCATTGAAATTGATGATACTTCCAGTAAAATTTAAGAACCTGAATGGTGAGATAGGTATCTTAAAGATCCAAATGGGCCATCCAATCATTTTCTATCTGTGAATCTCTAAGATGAATAATCATTTCCATTTTTATACGGTAATAAACTAAAAAGTTGTTGAAGTTTTCTAAAATGTATTACTGGTCAAAATATTTGTTCTTTTTTTTGTACTAGAAAAATTGTATTTGCAAAACCAGAAGGATTGGAATTTGTAAGTTCTGTCACTTTCTCTGACAGCAGAGATTAAACGTTTGCTTCTACCAACTGGGATATTTTTTTTAGAAAAAAGCAGAATTTGAAGTACAAAGTGTTGGACACTCTGATAAAGATCTATACTTTAACCCTGCATAATTTGCAGAACCCAAGGGTCTGAGGTGATTTTTGCTATGTTGATAGACAATATTAAAACAATCTCCTACAGGATGAAGGCCAGAGTTTGAAATTCTGACCTCTGTTTTGCACTCCTCTGTGTTGATAAACTCTATTTCTGAAACCCCTTCTCCGGTGGGAAAAGAATCAGGGCTTGAAGTCTTGGTTGAATCCTTGGTTGTAGGAGCCTCTGTAATAGCTGTTCCCTTTGTAGAGGTATCGGCCGGCAAAACAACTCCTTCCTTTGCTGGCTTTCCCAAAAACTCAAGAGCCAATTGTCTACTACATATAAAACTGCGCCTTATCAGTGGAGGCAAAGGTTGCCACATATTTACTCATGTTTTTAATAAATAAGTCTCCAAAAAAAGCCCATTTCCTTGCTGACCCTCCACCTTAGTAGATAGGTTGCCTAGCTTGGGGTCAAGTTTTAAAAGTAGACTCTTATACATTTTTCTTAGGATATCCATGCTTTGGCAGTCCCAAGCATACATATCAGTGGTGGCTCAAGCTTCGCCCCCCCCACCAGCAACCTCACGTGAAAAAACGTGAAAAATAAAACTGGTTTATTACTGTTTTATTTTTCAAGTTCTATGGGGCGAGTCATGGGGTAAGGCCATCACGGGTGCAGTCACAGAGGGAGAGTGGTGGGCACTGCAGTCAGTGTGCATGTGGGTTAGTCCGTCCTTCTTAGGACAGCCAAAACGACATGCTCACTGAGATGTTCCAACCCGAGCTGAATTGCTGGGTTGGAGAAAGCAGGTAAAGACTGACAGTATTTCTGGGAGTGCAAATCTAGAGCACTCGGGGCACTCCTGATACTGCTCTCATGCTATGTTTTAATATGTCGACCTGCACTCCTAAGTTTAGGTATTGTGAATAAAATATTTTTCAAAGAAAGAACGTGAAGGTTTGTTTGCGTTCTGCATGCTACTGTGAATTGGGGTGTGGCCCAAGCCCCTGTGTATGAATTGAACAATGAGAAGGACACGGAAGAATCCGATCCTACACAGTGCACAGCATAAGTCCCTAAGGTTTCAATCAATTAACAATTCTTCAACATAAGTAATACAGAAAATCATCGACACATAATCCTGTATTAAAGAAAAACAAATGTTTCATATTGATACGTCAATGTGATGATGTGATCAAAAATCGTCCTGAATACTTCAGATATTCACTATTAAAACAATATCATTGGGGGCGTGGCCTAGCAGGCTAAGATGGCGGTCGCACCTTGAGTGTGCTCCCAGACCCCTCCGCTATCCGCCCGTAATCTGCCTGCTTTAATGGACATCCAGCGCTGAGAGTAGATACCCCCACTTCAGCCACTTACCTAGTGGTGGTCCTGGGTCCTGAGACTCCGGGCTCCGGTATCTCCGGCGATCGCCTGACTTTCCAGTCAGTGCCCGCGGCTAAGATGGCGGCTGCCTCTCCTTCCGCGCTGTAGCCTGTCATCGGGGCCTGAGTTGCCGGTGCGACGTCGACTTGCGGCTGGGAGGCGTCTGGCGTCTGTGGTGCAACAGAGATCTGAGCACCGCATGCCTCCCCTTCCTCTCACTCGGACTGTGTTTTGCGCGGCCCTGGCTGCTGCTGGAACCCCGTTGCGGTGGTGATCCCGGGCGAGAGGCTGCACTTCCCCCTCGCCTGGGTTTGAGTCTCCGTGGTGGCGCATCTGGCTCCACGCGGCCCTGCTCTCCTATCGGCCGTCATTTCGGGCGGCGGGAGCCTGTTTTGGTGAGCGGGGTGCGGCGCTACTGGGACGTGGCCTGCGAGGAGGCCTCTCATCGCTGGCTCCCGCCGTCCTCCTCGCTGCGGTGGGGATCTGCTCCCGCCGTGGGACGTGCACTCCTGTGGTGCGACGCTGCTCCTGTGGCCCCCGATGACAGCGCTGCTGGCGGGCTGCCTCCTGACCCCCCGCCCGCACTTGAGGCCTTGAAGCGGAGGTTTGCAGGGCCTGCCGCCTGTACAGTGCTCCCTCGTCATCGGCCGTCACTTCGGGTGGCGGGAGACTGGTTTGGGGATCGGGGGCGGCACTGCTGACACCTGGCTGCTGAGACACGGCCGGTGAGAGGGCCTGGCATCGTTGCCCCCCGCCCTCTTCCTGCTGCGGCAGCGATCGTCTCCCTGTTGTGGGGCTGGGTACTCCTGTGGTGCGGTGTCGCTCCTGCGCCCTCCCCAGTGGCGGTGCTGCCGGCTGGCTGCCACTTGACCCCACACGGTAGCTGCTGAGAGGCCCCTGACTCGCCCTTGGCTCTCCTTGTGGCCAGCACTATCTACGGCTGTATCCTGGCTCCCCTGCGGCGCTGCCGTGGTACCGGCTGCCGAGTCGGGCGGCGGGGGCCGGGGCGGTGGTGGAGAGAGATCCTGGCTGCTGACTGACGGAGGCGCAGACCCGGCGAGTGGTGACCCTGCAGCGTGGTGAGTCCCAGCGACAGGGGGGGGCCTTGGTTTGGCTGTGAGTGACCACCATGCGCCTGGCTTGCGTGTGAGCTGGGTGCGGAGAAGACGTTACGGATGAGCGGCCTGTTGCCCCCTCCTGGCTTGTCCGCTGTGGATCCGCCCTCCCAGGCCCTGGTGCCTTGCCTTCGGAACTGCTGAGACTGCGTCACTGCTTTGGCCTGGTGAGGAAGTGCGGCCGGCACCCGCTGCGGGACTCCTGAAATGGGCCATCCGCTGCCCCTACCCCCGGCTGTTCTGCCTTCTGGGTGCTGACCTTGGGCCTGCTGCTTTGCTTGGTCCGGAGGGCACTGATCCCACCCCTTGAGGACCGGCATACCTGGTTCTGCCCTGCTGCCCGGGAGGGCCCCGGGCCGGAGCTATTAGGTCATGTAGTGGAGTGCTGTGGCCTGGACGTGCCATGCCCCCCCTCCTTTCCTCACTTACCTTCCCCTGCCTGCAGGCCGCCCTGGCCCCGGAACCCGCATTCTACTTTCCCCTTGCCCACAGGCAGCCATGGTCAGAGACAAGGTACCCAAGACGCCCGCCACCCAAACTAAGATTGACCGCATCACCACTGTGGATGCTGGAGTCACGGGTGGGCTCACAGACAAAGAACCTCCTGCAGCAACAGACCTTTCTACCATCCTTCAGGCGATCCATATGTCTCAATCCTCAGTTGAGGGGAAGATCGCGGAAGTCCGCGTGGACATGACCCTGATCCAGCAAGACCTCCGCAATGCCACTGCCCGGATTACAGAGGCCGAGTCTCGAGTCGATGTTGTGGTGGATGATGTCCACCAGCTCAAACTTCAGGTGACCCAACTTCAATCCCGCACGCCGGCGCTACACCGTCGGGCCGAGGACGCAGAAAACCGAACCCGCCGCAACAACCTCCGCCTTGTCGGATTTTTGGAAGACGTGGAGCAGGGTGGGGTGGTGGATTTCATGGAGCGCTGGATACGCTCCTGGATGCCAGAGGGCTCTCTGTCCCCTTGGTTCACGATTGAGAGGGCGCATCGTTCGCTTGCTCCTCGCCCGCAGCCAGGCGCACCTCCAAGACCAATCATCTTGCGCATCCTCAACTTCAGGGACAGAGACGCTATCCTGGCAGAGTCCCAAAAACAGCAGCCTCTGACTATAATGGTCTTCCCTGACTACACTCGAGAGGTCCAGTCCCAGCGTCGCTCCTATGGTGAGGTCAAGCAAAAGTTACGCTCGCTGAACATCCAGTATTGGCTCCTATTTCCGGCTCGGCTGCGAGTGATTTTCCAGAACAAATCTTTCTTCTGCCATACGCCTGAGGAGGCGTGGACATGGGCAACAGATGAGCGGCCGATGAGGCTGACTGCCAGGGACCCGGCGCCGTCCGGTGGCGGAGAGGGCGCCCGGCAGGACATACTGACCCTTCGGCCATGACGCCGGCGCCCCGGGAGGCGCAGGGGCCAACGGCACGCTCACTCGGACTCTCCGGTGGGTCCTCAGCGGGGATGCGCACCGGGGCCATCCGGGGAGACTGCTCCTCCTGGGCAGCGCTTCAGCTCTCTGGACCGCCCTGATTCCGGGGCTGCCTCGCCTTGCCCATCCATGCTGGAACTTCCGGACACTGATCTTTCCCGCAGCCCAACGCTCCTGCCAGGGCCGGATTGAGTCCGTGCGGGTCTGTCAGCTTTCCTTGCTCCAGCTATGAAAAGATGCCTTTAATTGCTAGCACCTAGTCTTAAGCCTCACTGATTACTGCTGATTACTGATATGTACATCCTACTATGAGGAGTGGTCCTCCATGATGTTCCCCTGTTACCAAGCGTTTTAGTTTGGTTCTTTGCTTCCCTGTTTACTGTATGGGTGACAGATGCTTCCGTTCCTGAAGTGTAGGGTGGGAGGTTGGGGGGATTGGAGCTGCGGCTCCCGTTTGTTCTGTTTTTTATTTTCTTTGTTCTTTGCACCAATTCTGTCACGCTACATCTGGGTGAACGCATCCCGCTCATTGTCATGACCCCATGTCCACTGGCTCTGGGCTCTGCCTTCTTCCCACCCGTTCCACCATGCGGGCCGACGGCCTGGTTTCCTTCATGGTCCCCTCATGCCCGGCGAGTCTAGCGGAGCATCCTCGCTCCATATCATGTCCTGGAATGTTAATGGCTTACTGGACAAGATTAAGCGCACTGCCATCCTGCAATATGCTCAGCGTCAGGCCGTGGATGTGCTCCTGCTTCAGGAGACCCACCTGCTAAGCAACCACTGCCCCTTCCTTGTGCGCTACGGCTATGGCGCAGTCTGGATTTAATAGAGGTTCGAGAGGGGTGGCTATCCTGGTGCGCCACACTCTTCCCCCTAGTAGCGCGTAAAGTGACGCGCGACCCGCAGGGTTGTTTTGTTCTTCTAGAAGGGGCTCTCGGAGACTGTCCCCTTAATTTAGTAGTGGTTTATTCATCCCCCGCCCTGCTGGCTCCCACACTCCGTAGACTTACCCCTGCGATCGCTGCCCTGCCCCTGGGACTGACCGTGGTGGGAGGTAATTTTAACGCTGTTATGGACCCTGACCTTGACTCTACGTCCCCTTCCTCCGCTTCCAGGACTGCCCAATCCGGCTTCCTCTCGACATGGGCCGCTGGCCTGGGGTTCGGGGATGCCTGGAGACTTCGGCACCCGACTACGTGGCAGTACACCCACACCTCAGCTTCTCACCACACACATGTGCGCATAGACTATATCTTCCTGCCGGCCTTGGACTGTCGGGCGACTCAAGCGGTCTCTATCCTTCCCAGGGGCCTTTCAGATCATTCTTCGGTGACGCTCCGTGCAGGGGCCCTCCCCCCATCCTCCCACCCACTTTGGCGGCTCAACGCCTGGTTCCTCCAGGACAAAGAGTTTAGGGATAGCTTTGGTGCCGAGCTCCAACGCTATTTCGACACAAACCAGGGCTCAGTGTCCTCCTCTCGTATCCTATGGGACGTCGGTAAGGCCACCATCCGAGGATTCACTAAGGGCCAGCTTAAACTCACCTGTGCGGCCCGTGACTCCTAGCTCACACTTCTGGAAGCGCAGGCCGCCCAGATTGAGACACTCCAACCTGTGTGCACAGCTGGGGTGATAAAAATGGGAAACTCCTCCATCGCCTGGCCACTTTCCCAATGGCCAATCGTATAATACCGGAAGTGGTTGACGCAAGTGGCGGGATTCGTCATGCTCCGTTAGCGGTGGCTCAGTGCTTCGCTACTTACTACGCTACCCTATATTCGGCGCGGGCGCCTGGTCTTTCCCTCCATGAGCTCCTCCAGCGAGAATGTTTCCCCCTTCTGTGTCTTAGTGATTCTGAGGCGGCGGATCTGGATCTTTGGCTTATCCCTGAGGAGGTGGCAGACGCCATCTCCCGCATGGCAGCTGGTAAGACGCCGGGCCCGGACGGGCTCCCTCAAGAATTCTACTCGTCGTACCGGGATACTTTGGTCCCGCCTCTCATTGAGATGTATAATGAAGCAGTGGAATGTGGCTCTTTTCGCCCAGAGACGGACCTGGCCACAATTGTAGTGATGCCAAAGTCTCAACCCCCCTCGAGCTGTTCGGACTATCGTCCCATCTCGCTCATCAATACCGAACTTAAGATGTTCGCTTCCATCCTGGCCAACCGCATACGACCCCATCTAGCCACCCTGGTTCATCCGGACCAATGTGGCTTCATGCCTCTCCGATGCACTAGACACTGTCTCAGACGCCTTCATCTTGCTCTTGCAAACCGGCACTTGCTGTCCCCATATTTGTCTCTCCTGCTTGTAGACTTCGAGAAGGCTCTTGATTGAGGTTACCTGGAGGCTGTCTTGGAGCAGATGGGCTTTGGTGCCCCCCTCCACAAGCTGGTGAGGACGCTGTACCATCGGCCCCTGGCGCAGGTCCTAGTCAACGAAGCTCTATCCCACCCTTTCCCCATTCGACGTGGTACGTGGCAGGGATGCCCCCTCTCTCCGATCCTCTTTGCCCTGGCTATGGAGCCCCTTGCCTGCCTTTTTCGCAGCGACCACTCCCTCACGGGCTGGCGGTGGCCCAGCTTTGAAGAAGACAAAATCGCACTCTATGCGGATGATGTCCTGCTGTTTTTGGCAGACCCAGCCCAGTCGGGACCCCGATGCCTCCGAGCACTTGGCCTCTTTGAATGTACCTCTGGCTTATGGCTTATCCCGGCTAAGTCCGTTCTGGTCCCCCTGCACGTTTCGCGGGAGTTCTTTGATTCTCCCCAAACTTGCATGGTCACTAAACGTCACCCCGGTGGTCAAGCGGGTCCGTGCGGATCTCGAAATGGCGTGCTCTGCCCCTAAACCCTTTGGGTAGGGTAGCCCTCTTCAAAATGATGATTTTACCTTGTTTTCTCTACATGCTCCAAAACACACACCTCTTGTTCGCCAGGTCTTGGTTCCGGGAGATAGACGGTCTGATCACTAAGTTTTTATGGGGGGGGGGGGGGGGGGGGAGGGGCGGGGGAGAGGCCCAGGCTGGCCCTGGCCCAATGTCGCATTCCACCTTTTGACGGTGGTCTTGGTCTGACGAGCCTCTATTTGTATTATTTAGCGACCCGACTCCTCAAGATTCACGACTGGTTTAACGGCAGATGGTCTGACCCAGCGTATCGCCTGGAATCGCACACTCTGGGCTTCGCCTCCCTCCAGGGGATGCTATATGGTGCGGCTGTCCCTCGAGCTCTCCCTGAGGTTACCTGTGGAGTGTTCCTGGCTTGGCGGGCCTCATTGCGCCAAACCCACTGGTCGGGCAGGCTGACTCAATATACCTCCCTATGGTGCGGCACCCGGCTCGAAGAGGTGGCTTCCTTGGCAGGGTTCCGGCAGTGGGACCTCATTGGGATATCCCTGTTTGGCGATGTCGGGAGTGATACCCATTTGCGCTGCTTTCAAGACCTGCAGGCCAGGCACTCTCTCCACTCCTCCCAATTTTTCCGCTATCTGCAGCTGCGCCATGCCCTCTGCTCATACATCCCAGATGGTACTTCCTTGCCAGAATACAGTCCGCAGGAAGCTCAGATTATGACTGGTGACTGGTGGTGGAAAGGGGGGATTTCCAGATTATACCGATCACTTACCAATAATACCTCCAACTCCCTCTCTCAACTCCGCGATAAGTGGGAGGGCTGGCTTGGGGCTCTAGAGGATGCCGACTGGAGAGATGCCTTGATGGGCCCTAAATCAATCACGGTCTTGGCGCGGCTTCGGTTGATCTATGTCTACTTCCTGCATGCTGCCTATCTTACACCGCTGCGCCTTCACAGAGCGAGGCTCCGGTCGCATGCCCTTTGCCCCCACTGCACCCACCCCCGCGCAGACTTCTTTCACATGGTGTGGCTTTGCCCTGCGATACAGAGGTACTGGGAGTCCTTAATAAGAGAATTGATGGAGGTCTTGAGCTGGGAGGTTCCTCTGGCCCCTACACGTGTTCTTTTGGGCATCACTGATGGATTGGATGGTAGCAAATCCGAAAAGCTTTTTCTTAACACAGCCGTGGTGGTAGCAAAGAGAGATATCGCATCCCATTGGCTGACTGCTACCGCACCAACATTGACGCGTTGGCGCAAGGGGGTGGACTGGTGTGCCGCCCAGGAACGGCCTCTTTATGTGGCATGGGGATGCCCCGAGAAATTTCGCCTAATGTGGGGGAAGTGGGTGGGACTGATAGAGATTTAAGGTGGGTTGGTTGGATCTACAGATTGCCTCTGGATATGTTGACCTTTGATTTGCATGTACTTTTCGTATCGATGTGGAATGTGCTTACCCTGGACTAATCTCATGCGATGTAATTCTGAATGGTGCTGTTTGTTTGGTTCCATTGAAAACTCAATAAAATTGATTATCAAAAAAAAAACAATATCATGTATTATACAAATTTCATTATATTGGTTTGATGAGTCTCAAAACCAAACAATCACAAAAAGACCCACTGCATTTCGGGTTTAGAACCCTTCTTCAGAGGTACAAATTGATTGCGGAACAGTATTATGACGATACTCGTGATACTTTGTGTTTAGCAGCCTCCAGTGGGACTACAACAATAAAAAATAAAAACGAAAAAGACTGTCATTGTTTTGTCACATGAATCAAACGTTTATACAGATCATCAAGTTAAGAGTTTGCACTCATGGAGAGAACGATATCAAAAAATAGAACGAAGAGAAGAAAAGAGCCACTAAATAGTGAATGTGTCTAGAAACCCAATTGTGCTGCCCGATTATCTGCGCACATTTTTCCTATAGTTAACACCACGTGAACCAAAGTGCAGCTCAACGTCATCTGAGTAAAACGATAATTACCCTTGTCAATGAAAACCACATCAAAAAGTAGCCTTGTAGGTCTTTACTATGCGACAAGGACTGTCGTTTTCCTGTAAGTTAAAATATTCTGCATGAGTGAATTATAAACCGCCAGTGCTCGTGCTGTAGTGACGTGAACCAATGGTGTACTAGTTTCTTACCGACCGTTGTATTCAAAACCCAATTCGTAACGTGGTCATCTATCGTCCCAATTCTACAAAAACGAGAATCAATATGAATCCCCGAATTGAGTCCAAACTTTCAAATTAAACCTCCAATGTCCAACTTCCAGCCCAACAAACTCACCGCGTTTACTTAGTGAAACGTCCTGAAGGAGAATCACGTGATCGCGTGTTAAGGTGAGCACGTTATTTAGTGTAGGAGGGTTCTTTTATACAGAAATGAAGACGATACAAACCACTGAAACTTTATTAGCAAAACAAAGAATGAATGGATGTCCTAATGTAACGTAACTGGTGCTATGTAAAGCGCTCTGATACCTGATTGGATTTGGGTCAAGTTTGCGCTATATAAAACTCTGCAAAAAAAAAAAGTCAAACGCCTTAATGTGCGGTGAACCGACCTTCATAGTACAAGGTTGTGGATCAACTGAATGACCATGAAGTAATTTATTCAAAAGGACACAAAATTGTCCGAAAGGATCCGTAATAACAATGAAAAATGCCAATGTAATACAACGTAGATAATAACGATCCTTAATCGTCTTGTAAAAAGTGAAAACAGAAACAAAATGAGGAAGAAAGACCTATCGTTCCATACGTGTGTGCAAAGTCTGTACATGAAAAGAGAAACATTATCCAATTAGAGGAAGCATGTGGATTACAAGAAGCATAGTAGTTCATAATGATCATTGAGACCTCCTGGCATGATGGTCCCTATATACTTTATCCAAAAAGTCTCCCTTCGTGCAAGGGAAGTATTAAAGTCTACACCAGATGTCAAGTCTACCTTTTCTAGAATAGTAAATCCGATTTGAGGAATCGTGTGTGGTGTATTCACCCAATGTGCGGCCAAACATGAATTGCAATTACGATTATGAATCATACTTTTATGTTCAATGATTCTTGTTTTCACCTTACGAGAAGTCCTCCCAATGTATATAAGTCCACAAGAACATTGTATGGCATAGATCACCCCCTCTGTATTGCAATCAGATGTGTGTTTTAACTGGATTTTATTTACCAGTTTTGGGATGTGCAAAAGTGTTACCTAGAATGACTAGTTCCTGCACTTTCTCATTCCCTTATATTCTTGAGTAGTGAAGGTACGTGGTGTTTTTAACAATTCTTTCAGATTTTTAGCACGACTGTGGGCAAACATAGGTTTACCCAACAGTACTGGTTTTAGATCCTCCTCTTGTTCCAAAATTTCCCACCTATTTGATCTAATTCTCTTGATCAGTTTAGCTTGTTCAGAGTATTTAAACACAAATACCTCACGTGAGTTACTCTTCTTGATTGTCGATTGTAGTAGATCATCTCTTTTCTTCTTGAAAACTGTTTCTTTTGCTGCTTGTAAAACTTCTGGGGGATACCCCCTTTCTTGATATCTTACTATTTGTTCATCTATAAGAGTTTCTGTATTTTCATTATATGATGAAATTCTCTTTATTCTGATCAACTGAGAAACAAGCAGATGCTTCTTTAAAGAGATTGGGTGCGCACTGGTATAGTATAATGCGTTATTCATGTCAGTAGGTTTCCTATGTACAGTGGTCTGTAATCCAGTATTAGTCTTGATTATTTCGATGTCCAGAAAATTAATCTTCTTAGGATGTATCTTGGATGTGAACTATATGCGTGTGTTACAGGTGTTGAGTTTATTGATACAATTCTCCAGTGTATTTTGGTTCCCTCTCCAAATTACCAAAATGTCATCAATGTAACGCATGTATGCTATGAGGTTAATACGCCATGCTTCCTTTTATAATATGTGAGTTTCTTCAAAATATGCCATATATGTGTTCGCATACAAAGGGACTCCGGGAAAACCCATTGAGGTTCCTGTCTTTTGGAGAAAAAATTATGATAATGCGAAAAATGCAGAAGTTGTAATAAGAATACTCCATTGATTTCTTCTGTGGGAGTTTGTAGTAATCTCCATTCTACTGCCTCTAATCCCTCAGAATGAGGGATGGAGGTGTATTATGATACCACGTCTATGGTACAAAGAAGGATGTCTTCTTCAAAATGATGGCGTATTTCTTCCAATTGTTTTAAACAATATGTTGAATCTTTAACCTATGTCTCCCAAGATTGTACAAGAGGTTGTAAAAAGTAGTCAAGGTATTGTCCTATGGGTTCATGCATAGATCCACATCCTGCCACTATTGGTCGGAACGGTGGGTTTTCTGAATTTTTATGCATCTTAGGCAGCATATATATATGTGGAATTTTCTGGTGAAGGTTGTTGTAAAAATCTTCTTGTGGATTCATTAATCCAACCCATCTTTTCGGCATTCTCAAGAATGGAGGAAAGCAGACCCATAAATTCCTTAGTGGACTGGAAGTTGGACATTGGAGGTTTAATTTGAAATTTTGCACTCAATTCGGGGATTCATATTGATTCTCGTTTTCGTAGAATTGGGACGATAGATGACCACGTTATGAATTGGGTTTTAAATACAACAGTCGGTAAGAAACTAGTACACCACTGATTCACGTCACTACCGCACGAGCACTGGCGGTTTATGATTCACTCATGTGGAATATTTTAACTTACAGAAAAACGACGGTCCTTGTCGCATAGTAAAGACCTACAAGGCTACTTTTTGATGTGGTTTTCATTGACAAGGGTAATTATCGTTTTACGTAGATGACGTTGAGCTGCACTTTGGTTCATGTGGTTTTAACTATAGGAGGATGCACATGAAATATGTGCGCAGATAATCGGGCAGCACAATTGAGTTTCTTGACACATTCACTATTTAGTGGCTCTTTTCTTCTCTTCTTTCTATTTTTGGTATCGTTCTTTCCGTGAGTGCAAACTCTTAATTTGATGATCTGTATAGACGTTTGATTCATGTGACAAAACAATGACAGTCTTTTTCGTTTTTATTTTTTATTGTTGTCGTTCCCACTGGAGGCTGCTAAACACAAAGTATCACGAGTATCGTCATAATACTGTTCCACAATCAATTTGTACCCCTGAAGAAGGGTTATAAACCCAAAATGCATTGCGTCTTTTTGTGATTGTTTGGTTTTGAGACTCATCAAACCAATATAATGAAATCTGTATAATACATGATATTGTTTTAGTAGTGAATATCTGAAGTATTCAGAACGATTTTTGATCACATCATCACATTAACGTATCAATATAAAACATTTGTTTTTCTTTAATACAGGATTATGTGTTGATGATTTTCTGTATTACTTATGTTGAAGAATTGTTAATTGATTGAAACCTTAGGGACTTATGTTGTGCACTGTGTAGGATCGGATTCTTCCGTGTCCTTCTCACTGCTCTCATGCTGCCAACAGCATGAGATCAACATCTAGATTGGCTGCAGGGGAATCTGGGAGCCTGTGCTGCAGTGGAGCCACAGAGGAGTAGGAGAGTGGTGATGTGGGGGGCAGCAGGTACGTTCTTTTTGGTCTGATTTTTATTTTCTCGTACACCCCCTCCCCCTGCCCACTCTGCCCTGACACCAACCGCTACTGATACATATAGCCCTTTGAGTCCAACTAGATAAGGTGTCAGGGTCAACTTGTGAATCTTTGATTCAGCTTCTTCAACTAGGTCAAGAATTCTTGTAAGTGGTCCAATCACTTTGCCCCAGAATCCTCCACCCTCAATAGGATGGCTCCTTCCGTATCCCCCACCTATGGCTCCAACCTGCCTGAGCACAACCCCTCCCACCGCTTTCACAGGTATCTCGCAACTGCTCCCCATAATAGCCAATCTAGAACTCAAAACCATCACTATTTTGGATGACATCATTTCACTTCGCATAGAAGCGAAGAATATCCATTCCCTGCCCAAACCCCCCACATCATGGATAAACTCTGACCCTGCCACTAACACTCTGCACTGCCTCAAACCCAAACACTGCACAAGTAGAACATCGCAGCAGGAGGGTGAATTGATTAATAGCCCCTATGGTAATATCTCCAGCCAATCCTCTTACCTTATGATCCCGCTGTCCTTAATTCGAACAGGAGCATGAACACCTCTCGTCTTCCTAGACTGCCTTTTCAACTAACCACCATCCAACCCAACCATCCTGATCAGAGGTCTACACCCACGCCCGCTGCATGATTATAAACTGCAGATTAGCAATCAAGCATGCCACTGATATAGTGCATACCATCCTACAGCATAACAAGAACATCTGCTTTCTAAATAAACCTGGTTAAATTATCACTTATCTCCCTCCTTACATCAACCTCATCTCCCTCCAGCCTTCTCAATAAACTGCAGTGAAAGCAAAGGTGGCAGAATAGCCATTATAAATAAAAGTAATATCTCTTGAACCCCCATCCGCACTCACAACACCCTACCATTGAATATCTAGGAGCTCAGCTCTCCACAAATGGACCCAAACTCACCAAATTCACGTAATCTATCACCTTCCTGGCAAAAACTCACATTTCCTTAAAGACCTGGCAGGTCTAATTTTGCAAACTTCACTAAAAGACAGCACCAACATTTTATTAGGAGACCTAAACTTGCACCTGACCACCACTAAAGACCCCACAGTGCAAGCCCTCTTTGACCTCTTGGAAGCAAACAATGTCACCAAACATTGCAACATGCAAACTCACAACCAGGGCTCCACCCTTGAGGCAATCCTCTCCAAGCACAACACGCTATCTCTGAGCTCTATCCTACCATCCGACTGGTCAGATCACAATTAAATTCTCTTTCATCCATCATCGTTCATCCCAAAGCAGCCGTCCCAAGCGCTGGGTAAGAAATATGCAACAAATCCCCCAAGAGGAGCTAGAAGCACTTCTCAGTAACCAAATACTACCTCCACCCGACCTATCATCCGCCAAAGACCTCGCCGCCCACCGCAATACACAAAAATTACAGAACTCGTGGAAAAAAATCGCCCGGTGAAACTCAATAAATCAAGATAGATCCCCTCCAGAGCCTGGTTCAACAAAGACCTGAACAATGAAAGGCGACAACTCCGTTTAGCGGAAAGAAACTGGAGGCAACAACCATCAGAATCCAATCTCGTTCCTCCAGGCCGAACACCAAAGATACAAAAACCACATCTTCAAAGAAAAATCCGCCTTCTTTCAAGATCAACATGACCGGTCTAGGAAAAGGCCAAATGACCTATTCACCATCATCAAACAGAAAACCTCCTCCTTCAACCAGCTTCTGAGCGCCACATTTTTCGCAGAAAAAATATTGAACATTGAAGTTTCTCTCGAGCCTTCCACCTTCCCACCCTGCACTAAAGATGCCCCTGGCGGAAAGGACTCACCCATAACCCTACCATCAGTGAATGGATGCCTCCCCCTCTCTCCAACTCAGTTTGCCAACCTTCTTCCCCTACAGCTGAAAAACAATACAATTGGATCTAAATGTTACTATACCCTTGAAGAAGTGCTCAAGTTACTCTCCAAAATGAAGCTGGCATCCCTCATCTCTGACCCCCTCCCTGCTGTGATGGGTAAAAAGCTCAGGCACATCATCTCACTGATTTGAACCAAAATCATAAATTCCTCTCAAGCGACTCCACGCTGGCTCCACTCAAACTCAGCCAAGTCACCCCCCTCATCAAAAAGCTAGACGTCAACCAGAATGACCTTAATAAGTACAGACCTATAACCAACCTCCCCCTCCTCACCAAAACCATGGAAAATGTGTGCTTGTTCAACTCAACAACCATATAAAAAAATAAAACCTACTTAACAGCTTCCGATCTGGGTTCAGGAAATGCTGCAGCACAGAGACTGATATACTAAACATCATAGATGACCAGCACAGATCTTTGGAAGAAGGCTGGCCTGCCACCTAGTCCTAGATCTCTTGGTCGCCTTCGACACTGTCAACCACAGCATCCTCCTAAACACACTCTCACAACGCGCAGGCATAAACAGGACTGTCCTCCTGTGGTTCTCCTCCTTTCTAAGCCAATGCTCACAGCTAATCAAGCTCATCAACCCAGCCTCAGAAACAACACCAGTCTCCCAAGGAGTCCCTCAAGGGCCAATCCTGTCTTCTACACTATTCAACCTCTATATGGAACCCCTTGCAATGATCCTGAGTAAAGCTAGAATAGACTACCATCCAGTGGCGGTGCATCCGTTGGGGCGTTGCCCCCCCGCCCGCGTCCCGCGCCCCCAGCTTCCTCGGCGTCTCTGAACTTAAGTAAACTCTCAGTTTACTTAAGTTCAGAGACGCTGAGGGAGAACTGTCAGTCAGTATGACATTGGACCGCCCACCCCCTTCAGAGTCTGAAGGGGGTGGGCGGTCTGGCGTCATGTTGACTGACAGGCATTGTCTGGGGCAACAGGCAGCAGCACACAAGTGCGCATGAGTGGGGACGGAGGGCGATTTTTGCACCGTGCCCAGTCATGCGCACTAGTGTTTCCAAAGGCAGGCGCATGCCCATTAGGAGAGCGAGGGTTGAGCCAAGGCTCAAACCTCGGTCTCCTAATGGGTAGGCGGGCGGGGCATAAGCCTGCTCTAAGCCAATCCTGGTGCTGCTCCAGCACCAGGATTGGCTGAGAGGGGTCTTGCCAGCAGTGATGGCCGGGCAGTTCCAGTGAGTGTAGGCGCCAGAACGGACCCGAGGCAGCGCGGACCCAGACCTGCTCAGGTAGGATTTTATTTTTAAACCCCCCCCCCCCTTTCCCCCCACGACACGAGCCGCGACTGCATGCCGGATATATACATTTTCTTCTGTTTTCCGATATTTTAGACTGTCGAGTAACTCCCAGGAATGTTTGTATGGACGCCAGTGCTTAGTCACGGAAAATCCTCTGTTTCCAAGAAAAAACTAAAAGAAACGCAACCCTCGGAGAATTTCTGTTTTCGCTTTTATCCCCACTCTCACTGGGCAGTTTGCCTTTTGTGCTGTGAATTGATAATTTTTCTTCAAGAACATGAACCAACACCATACTTTTCTCCCCATTGCACAGGCTGTGTTTGTCATTTCGTTTACAGCCTATCCCTAGTGTTTCCAATAGACCCGCAACCAGAGCAGAACAATATTAACGGACCTGCGGTTGTTTGCGGAGAGATTAATCCACTGAAGATGCAGTGTGAAGATCACACACAACTTCTGTCTCTGTGTCTGTCTATATATACCCAGGAATCTATGTCGGTTGAAACCTCCGCGTTTATGCTGTGGTATTCATGGGCGTCGGAAGTGTGGCAGGCCATGGTCATTCTAAATATAATAACAATGATCGTCCGGAGCAGGCACAGCGTGTGGTGTGTTTCCTCTTATCCTGGGCCAAGGGCACAGAAGGGGGCCCTCTGCCCTTGCTTCTGAGGAGAGTTCACGCCACCCTGGTGCCGGGGGCTTCAGAAGGAGTTCTTCTTTGTTCAGGTGATGCATGTTTTATGGTCTGGCAGGCTGGTTTTTATTACTGTTAATTTCCCTGGTATTGCCCCAGACATTTCTTGTAGCAAGGGCATATGCATACAGTCTGCGATAACCAAGGCCACTGTAATTATGAGACTGCGCAGCCAGAGTGTTTTCCAAAAAATGAAGCATTTGCCACATAATCCATCATCTTGCACAATCTGCAGATTTTAATGAAAAAAAATATTGCTTGTAGCTCAAACGGTTCAAAAGTTACTGAAACGTAATGGCACGTGTTACCGCGCAGTGTAAGGCCCTTTGGAAAAAGTGACTGGTCACCTTTCTGTTGCATATTACTGTATTTGGATATTAAACTGCTACTAATGAGGTACAACCAATTCTCAGACAGTGTTAGTAAGTGTAAAAAAATCAAAATAATGAAATAATACTATTACTAAATGTGCCACATTACACTGCATAATTAGCTTTTTCTTGCCACATAATTTACTGAACTCTGCTACTTAATTTGGCCCTTCCTTGCTGCATAATTCCAGTAGCCCTGGCCATGCCTGGCAGAACACCTATCCAGTGTCCCTTTACAAGTGCAGTCCTGCCCCGATTTGCAAATGTGGTCCACTTTTTTAGGTCCGTGATTCGCTACTGGGGCCACTTTTAGCTGCAAATGACATGTTTGTGTTCGTCTTCTGGTTTCTTTATGCGCTGCTGCTATCACACTGTTCTAGCGTTTCACTGGTTGCGCTTCACTGTGTTGTGTGTCTGTCTGGTACCCACGAGTTAGCTATTTTATAATGTTGTTCTTTATCTGTATTTTTTTCAGTGCATACTTTGAGGATTGAGCCATGCCAGGTGTTTGAGGGGCTTTGATTGAGCACGCAGGGGCTAGGGCTAAAGCCAAACAAAGTGCCTGTCAGTGGGTTGGCCTTTCTGCAGAGCACACAGAACAATATTTGTGTATTCCATTTGCAACTCAAATTCTGTGGAAATGTGTGTGAAATATTTGCAAGGCAAAAGTAAGAGAAATTAAAGTGCTTATATTTGAGGGAGCGTAGTGCATGTTGGGGGCGGTGAAGTGACAGATGTGAGGAAGGGCATTCGGGGAAGAGTGAAAAGAGGATGCTGAAGAGGAAAGAGAGGGAGGTTGAAGATGTGCAGATGGACAAGATATGCAGAGAAAAAGAGGATACATATCTAACATAAAGCGCACATAACTGAAGGCCAAACTCCGTCCACAGGCCTCAATGCTATTTAATTCACAGATTCACTATTTCAGAATTTCAGAATGTAAACATTTTCAATTTTAATTATTTATGAGAAATCATTGTTGTTACTCATTTATCTTAAACAGCTAACACCCAGAGACAAAGCCAATCATGCTGACAGGCTCTAGGCGTATGCCAGTTGCTGTGCCATTTATCTGGATAAAATTACATCTTATGATCTTAGAGAGAAACCAAAATCACGGTCTGATGGCACACTATGGGAATCACAGACATGTATTTGGCATGTTCCTTTATAGGGAGCACACACTTTTTTCATCTCACTTAAAGACCGGTCTGCACATATTTCTATATGACTAGAGCATATTTTTCCAAAGTTAATGCTGCATGCTATGCAAGACACTGGGCAAGCATACATTTTAAAGGGCTAAAGTTGTCATGCAAAACAATTTACATATTACAGTAACTGTAGAATAAATTAATGCAAGAAGATACGGGGCAGTTTTTAATGTGTTTAATATTTCAAGACTATACGTTCCCACTGCTTAATAAGCCTTGCTTTATCGCTGCATTCATTTGCATTAAAATGCACCATTTGCCAATCTTTTTTTAAATTTCTTTCTCAGGAGAGGGACTCTCCCCAGACCCCAGGTTTGTCCATTGAACTTGTTCACATCGCTAACTAGTGTTTTCTATTGGAAAGGGTAGAGCCAAAGCAGTCTTGCTTAGTACTCTAGCCCTCTTCAGAAGTCAGACTTGCTTGGCAACCCAGAAATTTTCTGAAATAATGTATGCGTTTTGTGTTATGAATGCCTAGAAGAAATGCATTTTTAGTCGATTTATCACAGAAATAGTGCTGAAAATTGCACCAAAAAGATGCCAATTCTTAAAAAATTTCTTCACGGGGGGAGAACCCGCCCGAACCCCCCTTATTATTGTCAGGCTCGCGCACTGCGCGCGCTCGCATGCGTTGATTAGTTCTGCTCACGCCTCACCAGTATCAAATTCCACCAGCCGCCACTGCTACCATCTATATGCAGATGACACCCAATTCTACATGAAAATGTTGTCAGTCAAAGACATCCAACACTTAAATAACACTCTCTTCTCAGTTCAAGCCTGGTTGACCATCAACCACCACCTCAAACTCAACCCCAGCAAAACTGAACTCCTTCTCATTCATCCCAAAGAAACATCCTTTCCCATAGAATGCTGGCTCGACAACCTCATGGCTTTAAACTGAAAACTGTGCATCTCCAACTCTGTTATATCCCTGTAGATTTCACTCAAATCCCACCTAAGCAGGAAAGACTTTATCAATGCCTCTGCAAAAAGCGCTTTCTACAGGCTGAAAAATGTCAAAAAAGTCAAACCCTTCATCCCCAGTAAAGACCTAAAGATGCTAGTGCAATCCTCAATCTTACCCAAGCTAACGCAATAGTTACCAGCGTCCCAAAATCTTACCTAGCCCAACTGAAAGCCACTCTCCATGCTGCGGCAAGACTTATATTAGGGAAAAGGCCCTTTGAACACGTCACCCCTACCCTCAAACAACTCAACTGGCTACCAATCAAGGCAAGGGCCATATTAAAAACTCATAAAGCGCTATATAGTGAAAAGTCAATCTACCTCTTGAATAAATTATTAAAAGCTGTCCAAAAGAGACCACTACAATGCTCAGACAGACTACTCCTGATTCCTCCGAAATTTAAGAGAGAGAAATCGCGTACCCGCTCCTTCTCCGGGAATGCTTAAAAAAATCTGGCACTCCCAGCCCGTGACCTGCGGGAAAATCAACTCTTCCCTCACTTCAAGAAGAAACTGAAGCTTCTCCTCTTCAACAAATACCTAAACCCACCTCCTTAAAACTCCTGACTAGCCTGAGGGCTCCTTCCCTGCACCCTCTAAATAAATCTGTGCACCACTACCCCGGGAAAATCTGTGCCTATAATTCCCCCCATCCGCAAGATGCCTTTCCCCAGCTACCTCAGACCTGCAATTCCTGTTGATACTTCTGTTCATCCTCCTGTGTAATTTTCTTTGCTACTATGTGGTTTTTTGTTTTTATTTTACTCCACCAGTAAATTTGTACAATTGCAGCTGTGCTCTGCAAAGCGATATGTACTGTATGTACCGTAAATACCTCAAAATTGTATCAGCAACTTCCCACAGTGTCCGTGCACACCTCGTCACATAATGTCAAGATGTATCTATATGTACCCCAAATGTATCTTACGTATTGCGGCTTATGCAATTACATACTTCGTATACCTTGTCACTTTCTGTCACTATGTATCTGTATTTACTCCCAACTGTATAGCAAATATATACTGCTAACACTGTGTAGTGCTCTGATGCCCTCGGGTCAAGTTTGCGCAATATAAAACTCAATAAGTAAAGAAAAGTCAAGGACTCTGTCCTGACAATTAGTCCAGGCTCTATCAGCCCCTTTCTTGGGATCTTTCCCAAATTTGATTAAAAACAACAGCATGCTACCGTCAATAACTGGTGTAGCAGTAATATTATTTGGAAGAGAAGGACAAGGACATTCAGAACTTAGTCTGTTCCCGTTAATTTTGTCTAAGGGCAGAAAGATGTACAGAGATGTCTTCTGCCACATAAGCCAAAGGGAATGATTCTGAGGAGTGTGGATGGTGGATTAATGTACGGTAAAAATTGGTTCCCCCCATATGATCCAAAACCACTTTCGTTTTGGGCTGTGAGGATTCCCCAGAATTCATTTGGGGAGTTTTTCGCCCCTACTCAGAAGGCCCTTGCCAGATCATTAAGGGAAGAGGTGTGGCACCGCGGCCAGGGCGACTGACTCCGGAATCTGGGGATCACGGTTCGATCCCGGTGCCGGCGGCAGATTAGCCCAGCAACATGTGACTCTGGGCAATAGCTTGCTTAATCTTCCCGACGGCCCCCAGCGCCTAGAGACCCTTACGGGTGATTGTTTGCACTTTACAAATGTGGATTATTATTATTAAGTCTGGATCCTGATCATTGTTATCCCATAAATCATCATTATGATCATCCATATCATCAGCATTATCTCTTAACTGAGTAACATTTAAAGCAGAAAATGTCTCGTCCACCGAATTGTTAACCTCTCTTGGAGAAGTATCTGGATTTTTAGAAGCTACACAATCCATAGCATTTGACGTATTCATTTTTGGTAAAACATGCTTCTTTCTCTTTCTAGAGTAATGTATTTCTTCTTGATCAAGGAATTTTTTCATTGAGGTTTCTAATGTTTCTCATATCCCTGACATAGTGTTCGCCACCTGTTGGACTGAATCTTATATAAAGATGTCTAAATTATCCCAAAAAATGTGAGCTTCTTCTTCTGGGCACTGTTTTGCTTATAAATAAATCTATGACAAAGATAATACAAAAATAGATATTAGAAGATGTATGTTAAAAAATAAATTAAAGAGAAAAAACTGTAATGTTTCTAGACGGAAATGACGTCAAAATATGTCACATTATTCATAAACCTGGAGAATATAAAAACCAGAACCTTCTGGTAATGAGAAGAGTAAAAATCAAAATTCATAAAAGGAGTCTTGAACCCTTGTCTCAGATGTGCTTACATTTTGAAAGCACACACCAAAAGAAAAAGATAATCCCATCTGTAGGAAAGTGCTGCTTTTTGACATGTTCACCCCCACTTTTTGCCTGGTATCTGGTGCAATTTTGAGAGTTGTGCATTGGGTTGTTGCTATCCACGTCCCCAAAGCGATACCAAAGGGGATGATGGACGGAGCGTTTGAGCAAATCAAACACTCACCCCCAGTCAACTGATCTGGGTTTAATCCATCATCATTCTTTAGCTCACTCCACCACCCCAGTTCAGACATGGCCATATGCAAATCAGTCTGTCCCTGTGCCTCATGGGAACAGTCCAGCCCGAACTGCCAAGCCATGTCTTCCCTGTACCGGAAACAAGCATCCTGGGACCGGTTTCGGGTTCATAACCCTCATCAGCCAGGCTATCTTGAATCCACGTCCCCAGCACAAGAGTTCTTTCCCTAAAACTGTACCTTTGTTCCCCCAATTGGCAATACCTTTAGCACACCCAGTAAGTCCCTAGTATATAGTACCCCTGGTACCTAGGGAAAGAAGGCCAAAGAGAGCCCCTAAGGGCTGCAGTATGGATTGTGCCACCGTAAGGGACCCCTAAACACCATCATGCAAACTGACATTGCAGGCTGTGTGTCATGGTGCAGAGAGAAGCGAAGACACGAAATTGTGTTATGCCAGCAGACACTGCATGCATTATAGGTAAATCACCCTTACAGCAGGCTTTTATGGCCTTATGTCCGGGTGCACTATACCACATGTGAGAACATAGCTGCATGAGCAGTGATGCCCTGTGATGTCTAAGTCAATTCTTAGATATTACAAGTGAACAGGGTAGCCATTTTAAGAACATATGCTGGACACTGGTATTTACGAGTCCCCCAGCTACATGATGGCTTCGCTGAAACCAGGGATGTTTGGTAGCAAACATCTTGTATTAATAAACCCACACCGATTCCAATGACGGATTTATTAATATATGCACTCAAAGGACACCTTAGAGGTGCCCCCTGAAAACCTACTGACTTTAGTCTACTGGTTGGCTAATGTAGATCAGCCTGCCACCAGAGACAGGTTTCTGCCCTCCCCCCCCCCCCCCCTGCAGGTGAGAGCCCGCACTCTCTGAGGGAAGAAACAGTGCCTGCTCTGGCCAGAGGTGTTGCCATCTCTAAGCAGGATGGTTATGTGATCAGCATATCAAGGCAGTAAGCTTCAAAGTCCTCTGCCGCCTTTGATATGCGAAACAAGGCTTCCCCGGACAGGGGAAATTACATTCCCCCACCGAGTGAGAGGATACCGGAACCGACCAGAGCCACACAGGACCAAAATCCGTGGTACCAGACCCTTTGCAGCAAACAGAGCCTGTGAGAGTCTTAGGCAGAGTCACACTACACCGAGACTGAACAGCCGTTGAGGGACGTCTGCACCACAGAGACCCACCTCCAGAGTGGCCCAGCTGTCCTAATTATGCACACTCATCCGGAGAGACCGACAACCACAAGGCACTAGGATGAACAGAGCCCAGCTGTGCCCCCTTGTCCCTAGGACCCTTCTGACCTGAGCCCCCGTCCCCCTCTGCAGCTTGTTTCTAGGTGGCCCACCTACTTTCCACTGGTGTAGTGCACAAATCTACCAACCTGACCAGCACCTTGGTACCCGGACGCTCCTGGGCAGGTAACAAGTAACTACTGGTGGTACTTCGGACCTTGGCCCCCTACAACCTGAATTCTCAAAGGAGACCAACGGAAACCGCCGGTAAATACTTCATGCAATAAATGCATTTTCTCCTATAGAAAAGCATTGCTGTGTTAAGACGCATTTAAATGAGCATTTTACTTACCTGTAGAAATCGATATTTAAAAAGTACTTACTTGAAAACGAAGTTCTTGGTATCAAAATTTATATAAAAATACCACTTAGTTTTCTAAATTGGCCTCAGATTTATTCTTGAATGTGTGCCTCATTATTGCTTCTGTGAGTACAACAAATGCATGGCACTACCCTCTGATAAGCCTATACTGCTCTCCCTTACTACCACAAAAGAGAGCATTTAGTGTTATAATTGTTGCCTCTTTAAACCAATAAGCGTTGCCTGGACTCTTTACACAGTGTCCCTAGTTTTGGTCTATTATATAAAGAGCCAGCTTGCGACACCATCAAATTGGTGTGGTTACTAAAAGAGTATAAAAGCTTGCCTGATGTTTCTAAGTCCTCACAGTTACTAGGCTGCTGCGATGCAGGAAAGAGCACATCTGAGGAGACATGACCTCTAAGGCTCAATGAAAAGCCTGCGAGTACGTAGGTGGCATGCGGCAGTAAGGAAGCCAACTTGTGCCTGTTAAAATCTTTTTCTATGAAATGCGCAAATAAACTTATTATTACTACGAGTGAAAAGCAAATCAACAATAAATATTGAAAAAACATTAATAAATGGTAAATATATAAAGATGATAGTTATCTTAACTGAGAGCAGCAATAAAAGAGGGCATGTTGGTCATATTCAGGATAATTATTGAGTTATATGACTCTTTGATGTTCCTTTGTAGTTTATTCACCACTTACCATTGTTACCATTACATTAACATTACCATTGTTTTCTGGGTAATGTAGTTTTGTTACCCTTGGCTACTATTAGAATAAAAGCAACAAAATAATGTATAATAGGAGACTCTAGTCTTGTAATAAAATGAATGGAGAACTGGTTTGGCACTAAGAACCTGTGCACAAGCTGAGCCTTGAAAATATTTGGCATGTAAACTGTGAAGCAAACATTATGTAAAAATATGAATTTAGTCACTTCAAGTGTCAAGAAAGTGTATTTTAACATGTGGGAGCAATTCACTTTAGTATCATATTATATCACTACTTTGAGTGTCATTTATTAGAAGTGATAATTTTTAAACACAACTTTAGAAACATTCATCCACCCCAACTTAAATACAACCAGTGAACCAAGAGACATGCCATTTGTCATGGGCACCCTGCTTTATGTGAGCCAGCTTGATATTAGGCATGGAACAACATTATACCTGCTGAAAATCCACCTTTTCTGCGTGGTCATCCCATATATTTTGTCTTTTCCTGGACTGTATGTTTTTGTTTCCTTTAGAACTCTGTGCACTGTACTCCTACTAACTGTCAGGCTCCGCGGGATGCGCATAATTCAGCGGCGCCCGTTCTAGCGCGGCGACGCGAACCCCGCCCGCCGTTCCCTCTCAGCAAGCAAGGGCGGCGCCTGAGTAGTATTTAAAGACAGGATCCGCACTGGCAACATGCTTTGCGTTCCAGCACAGATCCTGCCAGGCCTCCCACCGCTTGTTTCCCCGACTTACCTGCATCCAATTCGGCTGCAGTTTCCTCCTCAGTCTCTCGTTGTTGGGCTTCTGGTGTGTCTTTCGTCTTCCTGTGTCCGCTGGTGTTCTTCCGGGGCTTGTAGTCACGCTGCTCCTTCCTGGCTGGTAACATTGTAGCAAGGGAGCTTCTGTTTCTTTAACCCTTTGCTTCCTGGTACTTGTCTCTGAAAGACAAGAAAATAGGCAAGGGTTTTAAAGAACCATCGTATGTTTGTTTTCTGTAGTATTCATAACAGTTTTTTGTGAAAATCGAAAAAGCACTTATCAGATGGATCTGTGCTCTTGACGGGTATTCTTTAGGTTCTCGTGACATCTGGTAAACTTCTTTCTGGGAGCTAAGGCGTTTATTCGACAGGCATTCATTCATGCAGTCTGTGGACACTAAGATGCTAAACCTTAAGCCAGGATCTAAAGATCTTATGACTTACATCTCCAGTTTTAACAGATTGGTGGCTGAAGCAGGTTGGTTGGAGTCCTAACGAGGTGCTCTTTTTTTACAAAGGCTTGAGAGACGAACTAAAAGATATGTTTGCACAAGTGGTCGATCCTCCAGAACCTTGTGATGCTTTAATCGATCTAGTAGTAAAATTGGATCACCGTTTGCAGGAGAGAAAAAGGGAGAAAGGACATACTAAAACCAAGTATCCTACTGTTAGAGAAAGGAAACCAGAAATATACAAGCCAGTCAAGGAGCCCGAACCCATGCAAATAGGTAGTATTAAAGGGCCCCTGAGCCAGAAAGAAAGGCAGAGACGACGGGCTAACAATATGTGCCTCCATTGTGGCAAATCAGGTCACTTTCTGAGGGATTGCTGTGTTAAACCTCAAAGACGCACCGAGTCAGGAAACTGACTTGCCTGAGCATGGTGGAGACAAACCGCTCAGGTGAAACAGTCTTTCTGGTCTCCCATTTGGTAGGGTTAAATCCTACTTCCTATCCTCTACAACATTTCTTTCTCTCGGCTCAGCTCAGTTGGGGTGATCAACGCATAGATGTACAACTCGTGTTTTACTCAGGTGCCACTGGGAACTTTATTAACTCAGCCTGTGTAGAGAACATGCATATTCCTATGAAACCAAAAAGTACTGTGAACATAGTTAAGACCATTGACAGAAGTCATATGAAGTTTGGACCTATTACTCATACAACCACACAGTTAGACGTGCTCCTTTTAGACAAACACCATGAAACTATTTGTTTCGATGTTCTCTCCTCGCCACAGTTCCAAGCCATCATTGGTCTTCCTTGGTTGATCAAACACAACCCTGGCATTAATTGGGAAGACCATACCATAGTTTTCGCTTCTGAGTACTGTAAGAACCACTGTCTGGAGTCTTCTACAACACTGCAACATGTGGCTGGTAGTACTGATTGTACATTACCCGTATTAACTAACTGTTATGAAGAGTTCAGAGAAGTGTTTGATGAAGAGAAGGCCTCTAATGTGCATGCTACCCATTTGGTTTGCTTGTTTCATGGTCTTTATCCACACAAACCCAAACCCGTTGGGGGAATGGTCGTGGGGGCGGGGGGGGGGGGGTGTACTGTCAGGCTCTGAGGGATGTGTTGAATTCAGCGGTGCCCTTTCCTGCGTTCGAGCGCGGTGATGCGAGCCCTGCCCGCCGTTCCCTGTCAGCGAGCGAGGGTGGCACCTGAGTAGTATTTAAAGGCGGGATCCGCACTGGCAACACGCTACGTGTTCCAGCACAGATCCCGCCAGGCCTCCCACCGCTTGTTTCCCCGACTTACCTGGATCCAATTCGGCCGCATCTTCCTCCTCAGTCTCTCGCTCGCGTTGTAGGGCTTCTGGTGGTTCTTTCGTCTTCCTGTGTCCGCTGGTGTTCTACCGGGGCATATAGTCACGCTGCTCCTTTCTGGCTGGTAACATTGTGGCAAGGGAGCTTCTGTTTCTTTAACCCTTTGCTTCCTGGTACTTGTCTCTGAAAGGCAAGGAAATAGGCAAGGGTTTTAAAGAACCATCGTATCTTTGTATTCTGTAGTATTCATAACAGTTTTTTGTGAAAATAGAAAAGGCACTTATCTGATGGTTCTGCGCTCTTGACGGGTATTCTTGAGGTTCTTGTGACATCTGGTAAACGTCTTTCTAGCTGCTAAAAATTAGGAAAGAAAAAACTCTATTTCAGCAATCCAATACCCCACTATAGTGTTTTGCTTATTTTTGGACCCCTGCTCTTTTTGCCTTTTTTTTGTCCCGTGCTTCCTCCTGACTAGGGAAATGAGTTTTTTGTTTTTCACTAATTGCAGGAGTAACGGTTATTATTTTCTTGACTAAGGGTCCTATCCATTCTTAAGGTGTCCTTAACCTAGGTTTGTATTTTATTGTTCATTTCTTTTTTTTTTTTTTTTTTAAACATATTTTTATTAATCGATTGCACAGGTGTTACAGTTCCTTTCTTGTTTTGAATGAAAACTACCGCAGTCCTATTACATATTAAATTGTGTCTTTCCTTGTATACAGTGGGAGTATTTAATTGTCCTTTGGAGTCACTTCCTTCGCACACACTTGGCATATTCCCTCTAAGGTCTCTCATTAGAATTAGGGGAGGGGCAATTTATAGCCAGCTCTTTTACCCAAGTGTAGTAATCACCTTGTGTTTTCTCCTTCAGGGTTTAGAAGACTACCCCCACCGAGTATCCAGTGGACGTCTACCCCTTCTTCCTTCCCTTGTTTTGTTTCCCTCCTTCCCCACCTTCCCTCTTTTGCTTTGACTAACTTGGGCAAAGGAGGTAGGCAAGGGAAGTTGGGATTTAGCTTCACTTCCATCCATGGCGTCCCTGCAGTAAATTCAGGTGAGCCATTACACTAACCAGTAGTAAAGTGCCTATGCTCCCTCTTTAAGCGTGGCTGAATGAGCATATTCTTAATTGGTATTTTTAACTTGCCAATAAGTCCCTAGTATATGGTACAAAGTGTACCCATGGCCTGGAAGTTAAATGCCACCAGTGGCCTGCAGCACCTATTGTGCCAGTCATTACATTGAATAGCCTTTGAAATCTGACCTTTTCCATGCCTGAAGTTCCTGGAGGCTAATTTGCATGTGATCTCCAAATCAAATTAGCCTCCAGGCTTCTCCCTTTCAGTGAGCATCATTTGAATATGTGTGAATGAGGTTTGAAAAAGAAGTACAAAATTAGGTCCAAGAACATAGGGGAAGCTCACTCTGTTGGTCATTGGGACTACACTCTCCTTGTTTACTACCCGATAGACCTGACAGCCTTAGAGTGGTCTTCCCCCCCCAACTTTTCGCCTTCCTCCTCCACTTTTCTAACTTCGTTTTTGCTGGCTTTAGGACTCTGTGCACTTTACCACTGCTAATCAGTGCTAACGTGCTTGTGCTCTCTCCCCTAAACAGGGTAGTATTGGTTCATCCTGAATTGGCATATTTAATTTACTTATAAGTCCCTAGTACAGTGGTATCCCTTGTATGCTGGACCTGTAAATCAAATGCTACTAGGGGGCTTGCAGCACTGATTGTGCCACCCACTTAAGTAGCCCAACTATGTCCCAGGCCTGCCGATGCAGAGTCTGTGTTTGCAGTTTACACTGCCACGTCAACCTGGCAAAACAAACCTTTTGCCAGGCACAAGCCTTTCCTTTTTAATACATATGTCACCCCTAATGTAGGCCCTGTATAACCCACAGGGAAGGGTGCAATGTATTTAAAAGGCAGGATGTGTACTTTTAAGTTTTACATGTCTTGGAAAGTGAAAAACTTCTAAAGCCATTTTCACTACTATTGGGATTACCTTATTACATTTTACAAGTGTAATTTCCAATTGGGAAGAGATAGAACCCCAATTCTGGTGTCCCTGGAATCAATCACTAGTTAAAATCACAACTTATGGTGACTTCGTATTTTAAATTGCAATTTTGAAACTGCCACTTTTAGAAAGCTGGCATTTTCTTACTTTAGTCATTTGGTGCCTGCTGCCTATCTCTGTTCAGTCTGGGTTGTGTGACAGCTGGCCTTTGTATATGCCCTCTAGACAGCCACACACCAAGGGAACTTAGGTGTGACTTGATGGACCATCCTGGGAGATAGTAGGAGGAACTGGCACAGCCTTACACTTACACCTCAATAAGCTGTGTCCAGCTTTTGCGAAAATCGCATGTAGGCAATCCTGCAAAAGACATTTGGTAGCCCACTCCAAGAGAGTGCGATAGATAACCCCTATAGGAGAACTTGAAAAATAAGTTAAGAAGAAGAATAATAACAAAAACCTCATTCCCAATTAAATCATTTGACTGGTTTAAATGTTATTTTGAGAAATGTGAGGTTTCTTTCAAGTTTGATACGTGGAATGCATTTGATTAAATTATTGTAATTTTTGTTTTCAAGGTGATGTTTTGATAACGTTATGTTTATTCATAGAGGGCTGTAAATAATGTGGTTCAGGCAGAAATGTGGCCTGAATAATATGTGAAGGTGTTTATGAACTGCATACAAATAATATGATGTCTCAAAAATCATAAGATTAAGGCAATTACATTTTTTGATTTTTTGCAAAAAAAAGCATTGACTGAATATTTTCAGCCTTGGAATTATGTAAGTTTTTGATTTTTAAGCATCCCATCCCAACCCACTATACATAACTTTAAGAAAGTTGTAATTTTCTTTTCCAAACAATGTGTACCTTCTGTCAGTGTCCCGGGTCACATGACTGTGAATGGCTCTGCTATTGAGGTCTGTGTATTGCTTCCAGACAGTAACACAAAAGGCGCTTCGGGGTGCATAGGATGGACCATCCTGGCAGGGTGACTGGGTGTGGCTGTACCCAGCCTCACTTACATTTCAAAGGACTTTGACTCCTGCACACACACAAAAATCTGACACCAGGCCTGCCTTGTCTTTTGTCAGTCCAGACAGCTTGGAGCCTTGACTGGTGAAGGGGAAGAACTTTCAAGTACCAGATGTGGAGGTAGGACAGGGAATCCCCCTACACAAAGACTGGCACCAGCTATAAATATTGAGCCTCCAGAGCCATTCTTCAGAACACTCCTGGACACTACAGAAGAAGGACTGCCTTGCTGCTGAGGACTGTCTTGCTGTCTGAGAAGAAAGACTGTACTCGCTTACTTTCATCCCATACTAACGTAAGTGAATCCAAGGGTCAGTTGGCTGACCTCTTGTGTGAGATACAGGAACATAGCAAACTCCAGAGGCCTCCCTGTACCTGCCCAACTGACTTGTTGCACTGGACCTGCAACTGGACCTTTCTGAGCCCTGCTGGCCTCTGCTGGAGTTAGTTCCTGATCCCCAAGAGGTGTCGCTCAGGAGCCTGGACCCTCGGCTGGCATCAGTCTGAGCTCCTTTAGAAGAAGGAAAGGCAAAACCCCGAAGTTTAGGATTTTTTACTACAGCGAACGGTACCCTTCGTGCCAATACTCTGCCACTGTGACAACCCACAACGCAAAGTTCTGGTGAGACCTGCTCTTCGTGCTACAGAGACCCCCAGTAGCAACTGACAACCTAAAATCTGCACTCCACGCAACAGCGACTACAGCCCGCAATGACCGGCCTCCTCTTTGCGTTACACCGAAAACCATCCGCAACACTCTTTCTTACTTTCTTACTGTTTGTGTTCTGCATAAATACTTAACATATCGCTTCTTGGGTAAGTCTGACTGGTTTTGAGCCTGCGTCCAGAGGGTTAAGCACAGGCTAATTTAGTGACTTCTGTGTTTCACCCTGACCAGGATTGTGGTTGTTGCCTGAGTGGGTTTCCACCCTCTCCAACCAATAACTCAGTTTCTTACAAGACAAAAGACAAACATGTTGTCATGCAGACCTTGATAAAATAATAAGCATAGTTACATTGCTTTTAAAGAAACACACAGTTAACATCCCCATCCAACTTTTATCCATCTCATGCAGAGCAAAGTGCATCTCCAGTGACAGAATTATTACACACAGCCTGTCAACCTAGTTTCATTAAAACACTAGGCACCATTTTGCATGTTTCTAACACAACAGGTATAACTCCTAAGTAAGCACCCTGTAAGCAAAGGGTGGCTGAATGCTTTTCATTATGCCCTAGGGGAAGTGTTGTGAGTTTTAGGACTTTTCCCTAGCCCAGTTTTTTCTGAATTGGCTTCAATTCTTCCAAAGGATGAAGTGATTTTCATTATGACGCTGCTTATACAAAATATAATTTGAAAAATATAGCAGCTTGAAGAAACCCAGTAAACTGAAGGGGTGCCTAATTCTGAACGAAGAAAATTATGAAGTGTGGATTTTAATGCTAACCTAGTGATGTGCATAAACTGTGTACAAAGCAATGACCTAAATGTGGTCAGGGGACTCCTGGGGTTCCACGACGCCTACTTAGGTGGTTTTTTAAACTCTTTTTTTATTAAACTATGCTCTTCACGTGATATTTGCAAGGAAACAATTCGGTTCATGTATTACATACATTGCAAGGTTATAGCACCCCACATAGTGTGGCATATTTGTAATACAAGAATCGGGGCTCAACTTCAACATGCCCTTCAGTCTGCAAATTCCCCTCCCGCACACCAGGGACAGTCATTGCAATACATTCACACTATCCTCAGAATCCCCTATATGCCTGCTATGCCCCCACACCCATTCCCATTTCTTTGGGCAGCCCCATCTCTAATAGATCACTTTTTCTACCCCTTGACACCATTCTAGATCCGACTTCCACTCACTTAGTCTGGGAGGCTCAGCCCTACCCCACGCATTGGCTATGTTACGTTTTGCCTCCCTGCTGCCAGCATTAGCCAAATTTTCTGATATTTTGACCAATCTTCCCCTCCCATTACTGCCAGCAGTAGCCACTTGGCACACAGTGCGATGGTAACCGGTAGCACTTGGGTCATTACCTCAGCAATCCCCCTCCAGCATTCCTGCATTTTGAGGCACGCCCAGAGAATGTGAAAATAGGCCCACTCCTGACCACAGCCTCTCAGGCAATCAGAAGTAGTCGCCCTCCCATTTTTGCCAACCATGTGCATGAATAATAGGAGCGATGGAGGATCTGACGCTGAATCAGGCCAAACCGAGCACGGATGGCTATTTCTCATGGGCTTTGGATCGCCTCCACCCAATCCTCATCATCTTAGTCTTCCAGGTCCTCTCTCCAGGCCTCCCTCAACTTCACTAATGGGTCTGGAGAGTTGTTAACCAACTTACAGTATATAACAGAGATCTTCCCCTCTGGAATGTCCTCCTTGAAGAGATGGTCCTCCAGAGGGGAGGCCTCCGGCAGCTGTTCCCCCTTCAACAAATGTCTCCTTAGTGCGTGCCCAAGTTGTAGGTATTTAAATCTCTTGGTTTCCCTCAACTAAAAGTCCCTTTTCAAGGTTTCGAACAAGCCCTAGTCTTGATCCTGCCACACATCCCCCAGGTGCTCCACTACTATGAGCTCCCAGCCAGAGAAAGCGTACATTTTAAGACGTTCTGTAAATGTGAAGAATATTGAATTTAGAGGCTAAAAATTAACATGTTATCCACAGATTGTTTTGTTGGAGCAGAACAAGTACATCAAACAAAATATAGTATGGACGATGGGTGGCCTCAATAGAATTTAGAAAAGCTCCAACCTTCCCATTAATACGTTTTTTAATATATTTGTTTGTGAATTGAATAAAATATTTAATCATTTATTTGTTTGATGAATGCATGTTTCTGTATTTTAATGTATTCAGAAGTTCAAATAATCGAAATTGCTTAGGCTGTTTAGGAAACAGGCTTTTTGCTGCCCCCTCACCACACTTTTTGACCCTATTTGGACTACTACTAGGTTTTTGACTCTGAGAGTGCACTGAGGCCTGCTAACCAGACCTCAGTGCCAGTGTTCTTACCCATTGCAAAGAATATGTTGAATTGGCTATCCCCCATTGGCAAGCAATGACTTATAGGTCCCTAGTATATGATACCCAGGGTACCAAGGCAATGTAAGGCATAGTGTTCATCCAGGGCTGCAGCACTGATTGTGCCACCCTGTGTGTGACAATGTACAAAATGGCTCCCAGCCTGCCACTTCAGACTGGCAGGGCTGTTGTCACACTGCCAGTTCGAATTTGCCATTACAATTATTGGCAAATTCCCTTAATAATATATGTAAGTCTCCCCAATGAAGGCCTAAGAGCCCTAAGGCAGGGAGCTGTATATTATTAAGTAGGACGTGTGTGTTTATATGTGTCTTAACAGCAAAACCCCTAAAGTTGTTTTGCTGTGGAAAAGTTAGTAGCCTCATTGGCTAAAACAGGATTACCAGCGGGCACCTCAGCCTGGCTAACTTCTGAATGGGACTACCTAACTGGGTACTCTAACGTGTCAAATTAATTTTAATGTCATTATTAAAGTAATGCAACGTTCGAGGCATGTGGGCTGCTGAATTCATATCTGTGCATAGATCGCTGCCTAGTGTTGGGTCCGGATGTTTGCACGTTGTTGTCCTGGTAGAGTCTTCGAAATATCATGAGATAGGTGACTCCTCCCCTGGACCACAGTGCGCATGGGCATCCTCTCCATCCTCAGATTGTTTTTTTCCGCCATTGGGTTCGGATGTGCCTATCTTAGCTCAAGTTAGGAAAATTAGGTTTAAGGCCAAAAGGCCTTTAGGTTCCGTCGGTACTGTTCCCGTTCGGTATCGACTACTCTGTTTACTGTTTTAGAACTTTCTTCCAGCTTTTCGGATCCTTTTGGTCCGAACATCGAACTTACATCGACGATGGAATCGAGGACTCCATTCAAACGGCGTCCTTTATGCCATGCAAAATACCCACACATCGGCGTCCATCCGGTCTGCAACAAATGTCTCTCACCGGATCACGATGAGTCGAAATGTATGGCCTGTGCTCGATTCCGATCGAAGAAGACTCTCCGGAATCGACGGGCGGCAAGATTAGAAGCGCAGCAATCGGCGCCTGCCCCGACCAACATCTTCAGCACCGAAGATGAGGACGCCGAAAGCGTGGAAGAAGTAAACTCCAGCCCCGCTTCCGAACACGATTCCCGATCGGAAGACGACGACGAGGTGCTTTTTCACAGAGAAGAAGTCGTCGACGAGGTAGGAGACTACGATGAGGCCTTTGGGGCCGAAGAAGATAGCTCTAGCGAAGAGCCAGGCCCACCCGTCGATACGGAGGCCAACAAAGTGCGTCATCATAAGGCTCAGGTCGAGGGATCGCCTCCGGGCCTTACCCGAGATCAATCTCAAAGTTCTTCGGCCCCGCCTTCAGGCCCGGCCTCGAACATCACCCGCGAGCCATTATTACCGAAGACGACTGGGTTCCCTTCAGCGAAACCGAAACCAATCGTCGCACCAGTTCCACCGAAACCAAAAGCGAAACTGGCTGCAATCGGCTCAAAGGCCTCGCAGCCCTCCACTCCTTCGATGCCAGCAAAGGCCGTCGGCCCCGAACGCAGTAAAAGGGATTTCGGCGCCGAGCTCATTGCAGCGGATATCGGTACCGAGCCGAAGAAAAAGGCCCTCAGTACCCACAAAGCGCCTCGGCCTCTGGCACCGAAGCCGTCGGCCTCGACCACCATAGTCAAAATGGCCGCACCATCTGCGTCGACGTCGAAGACAACGGCACATGCCAAGTCGTCGACTCCAACAACCCTCGATACCTCTCTTCGGATCGATGACCTCATGGCTCCAAAGCAGTCGACGCCTACCTCCAAGGTGCCGACCGGTTCCAAAGAGCCTTCGGCGTTCTCCGTGCAACAAGTCGCAGCATCGTTGCAACGCATCAGGGAACGGGCAGCCCTCCGATCCACATCGGGCCCCGACACGCACAAGGCTCCGAATGCACCCTCGGCGCCACCCAACATCACTTTTGGCTTGCCGCCGTCCACGGCGCCGAAGATGTTCGAGATCCGAACACGTGTCCGCCAGACACAGTCCCAGTCTACTGGACACACAGACTCTGTGCCTTCACAGCCACAATTCATCGACGCCGACACTGGTAAACTGATGCTCCGCAAGCGGAAAATCACGCCAGAGAGGGGATTGGACTCCTACAGAATCCCTCTCAAGCACAAATTGCCAGCGGGTTCGGAACCAGTTCTTCATGAACGCTTACAACCCTCCTATCACGATCCCCAGTCCTTTTCTCCTACGCCTTCAGAGACAGACGCATTAGAGGACTATATGGGAGATGATACCACCTACCCTGGGGATGCTGATCCTGATGAGCATCTGCAAGACCCGGATCAGGCATGGGATGACCCTACAGACCAGGGTACCGCGCCAGATACCCATGACACGCAGCTTTACAGCGCAAAGACATCTCCCACAGAGGACACTGCTGCCTTCAATGCCCTCATAGAACGGGCTGCTGCCAATCATGGAGTAGAACTCCACTCTGACACTGTCGAGGAAGACTTCCTGGTGGACACTTTCGCCTCTTCCGAAAGAACTATCAAGACTCTGCCCATGTTAAAAGGGGTTCTCAAACCTGCAAAAGACATCTTTAAGGAAACAACCAGGGCGCGGGTACTAAACCCCAGGATTGAAAAAAAATACAAGCCTGCACCCGGAGACCCTATGTACATTAGGGGTCAGTTACCTTTGGACTCCATGGTAGTTGCTAACGCTCGCAAACGATCCCATTCGCAGACAACAGGTGATGCTCCTCCCCCAGACAAGGAGTCCAAAGTGCTGGAGACATCGGGCAAAAGAATTGCAGCGCAAGCAGCAAACATCTGGCGCATTGCCAACACACAGGCACTCCTGGCCCGTTATGATCGTTCCCACTACGACACGCTAGAATCACTACTCCAACATTTGCCAGACGAATACAAAGAGGCAGCAGAGCTCCTCATCAGAGAGGGACAACTCCTTACCAATGCATCCATCAAGTGCGCCCTGGATGCTGCCGACACAGCGGCAAGGGCAATCAACACCAGCGTCATGTTAAGACGACACGCATGGTTGAGAATCTCAGGCTTCAAGCCGGAGATTCAGAACAACATCTTAAATCAACCAGTCAACCCCGACTACTTATTCGGCCCTGAAGTTGACACTACCCTCGAGAAAATTAAAAAAGACACTGACACTGCGAAATCAATGGGGGCTCTGCAGACGCAGCAATTTCGTAGTGGCTCCTTTCGTCGCCCCGGGAATAGAGGAGCAGCTAGAGGCCAGGGGTCACAGCAGCAATACACTAAAGGGGGCACACAGAGTACCTACGATAAAACCAACAGAGGTGGATATCGTGGCTCCAGCACCAAGGGCAGAGGACGTGGTTACGGCAACACCAGGTCCTCACCCAAAAACAAACAGTGACGCCCTCTCCCTTCCCCCCGACCACATAACACCTGTCGGGGGGAGACTTCAGCGGTTCCTGTCCACGTGGAAAGCCATCACCACAGACAGGTGGGTCAGGGACATCATACAACACGGTTACTGTCTCGAACTAACCTCCACTCCACCCAACATACCGCCAAAGCACCGTCCTATGTCCGTAGAGCACTTAGCATTATTGCAGCAGGAAGTGCTAAGTATCCTGCAAAAAGGTGCAATAGAGGTCGTGCCGTCAACCAGCAGGGGACAGGGGTGTACTCTCTGTACTTCTTAATCCCAAAGAAGGACTGGTCGCTCAGACCTATACTAGACCTGAGACCCCTCAACCACTACATTCTCTCAGAGCATTTCCATATGCTCACCCTACAGCAGGTTCTCCCGCTACTCAGTCAGGGAGACTTCCTAGCAACACTGGACCTAAAGGATGCGTATTTCCACATCCCCATACACCCTTCACACAGGAAATATCTCTGGTTCACTATTCAGGGACAGCACTACCAGTTCAAAGTTCTCCCCTTTGGAGTAACAACAGCACCCAGGGTCTTTACCAAGTGCCTAGCAACAGTGGCGGCACATCTCCGAAGACAACACATTCACGTCTTCCCTTACCTGGACGACTGGCTTGTTCAAGCAAAGTCAGCCCAGCAATGTGCCAACCACATGTCCCTCACCATTCAATTTCTTCACAGTCTGGGATTCTCACTAAATTACTCAAAATCACATCTCCAACCCGCCCACGTACAACAGTACCTAGGCGCAACCATAAACACTCTGGCAGCCACAGCTCAGCCAAATTTAGTGAGTATCAACAGCATGCAACTGCTGATCTCAAAGTTCAAACCTCAACACTCCCTTCCTGCGCGAGTGTTCATGCAGTTGATAGGCATGATGGCCTCCTGCATTTTCATAGTCCCGCACGCGAGACTACATATGCGCCCGCTTCAGGAGTGCTTAGCACGTCAATGGAATCAAGCTCACGGGCAACTAAAAGACCTAGTGTTGGTGAGCGGTCGGGCATACAACTCTCTGCATTGGTGGAATCCACAAAACCTTTGCAAGGGCTGACCGTTCCAAAAGCCTGTTCCACAAATAACACTGACAGCGGATGCCTCTCTCCAGGGTTGGGGAGCTCATGTACTCACTTACACAGTGCAGGGACTATGGACAACGCAACAAAAGAAGATGCACATCAACGTTCTGGAACTGATGGCAATCTTCCTAGCCATGAAGGCCTTCAAAGTACACTTGTGCAACAAAGTCGTGTTGATCCGGACGGACAACATGACTGCCATGTACTACATACAGAAGCAGGGAGGAACACACTCTCCACAGTTGTCTCATCTGGCTCAGAGCATGTGGAAGTGGGCCATTCAGAGGAACATATTCCTCATGGCGGAACACCTCCCCGGCAAGGACAACCAGATGGCGGATCTGCTCAGCAGACACAGCCACCAAATCCATGAGTGGGAGCTACATCCGTCAGTTCTCCAACCGTACTTCCAACAGTGGGGTCATCCAGACATAGACCTATTCGCCACAAACGAAAACGCAAAATGCCAAAGCTTTGCCGCCAGGTTCCCACATCCACAGTCTCAGGGCAATGCGATATGGATGAACTGGTCCGGCAGATTTGCGTACGCTTTTCCCCCAGCGCCATCAATACCTCTAGTGGCACGCAAACTGCGACAACACTCACTGACACTCATCCTAGTTGCTCCCACATGGGCGCGCCAACCATGGTACACCACCTTTCTAGAACTTTCCGTGGTGCCGCATCAAAGGCTGCGGATCAAACCCGCGCTTTTGACGCAGAACCATGGCGAGATTCAGCACCCAGATCCGCAACAGCTGAACCTGGCAATCTGGCTCCTGAGGTCTTAGAGTTTGGCTACCTAAACCTGCCACCTGACTGTATGAATATCATCAAGGAGGCCAGAAGACCCACTACCAGAGCTTGCTATGCGGCTAAATGGAAGAGGTTTGTCATTTATTGCAACAACAATGACATTAACCCGCTGGACGCATCCATTCAAAACATTATCTGTTACCTCTTACACCTATACCGCTGCAATCTGGCATACACCTCAATACGTGTCCATTTAACCGCAATAGCAGCCTATCTCCAAAACAGGCAGCACCTCTCTTTATTCAGAGTGCCTGCCATCAAAGCCTTCTTGGAGGGACTCAAACGAGTAATTCCCCCAAGACACCCACCAGCACTGGTGTGGAACCTCAATTTGGTCCTCACCAGACTGATGGGTCCACCCTTCGAACCTCTCCATTCATGTGAGATTCAATTCCTCACCTGGAAAGTAGCTTTCCTAGTGGCAATCACTTCGTTAAGAAGAGTTAGTGAACTCCAGGCACTAACCATTCAAGAGCCATTCATACAGGTTCACGCAAACAGGGTTGTACTACGTACCAATCCCAAATTCATGCCCAAGGTGATATCGCAGTTCCACATGAATCAAACTATTGAACTGCCTGTTTTCTTTCAAAACCCACAAAATGTCGCAGAGAGAATGCTCCATACACTAGATGTAAAACGAGCCCTCATGTACTATATAGACAGGACTAAGGTCTTTAGGAAGACGAAACAACTTTTCGTTGCCTTTTCTCCACAACACAAGGGCAACGCCATTTCCAAAGCAGGTATAGCCAGATGGATCGTTAAATGTATTCAAATTTGCTATCACAAAGCAAAACGCACATTAACGATTCCCCCACGAGCCCACTCAACACGAAAGTTAGGGGCGTCCATGGCTTTCCTAGGAAACATTCCTTTACAGGAAATATGTAGAGCAGCCACATGGTCCACTGTACATACATTTACCAAACACTACTGTGTAGATGTACACTCAAAACAGCAGGCAGCTGTAGGACAGGCTGTTCTCAAAACTCTTTTTCAGACTGCTGCAGCTGGCACGGGTAGCCGCCGCTAATAGGAGGTACTGCTATGTATTCTATGCACAGATATGAATTCAGCAGCCCACATGCCTCGAACTGAATATGCTACTTACCAGTATGCATCTGTTCTTGGCATGTAGGGCTGCTGACATTCATATCGCCCACCCTCCTCCCCGGCGCCTGTAGCGGCTGCAGCACTCAGAATTACTGTATAGCATGGTCATCACTTACTGTATCTACTCCATCACTGCCACAATGGCAAAAAACAATCTGAGGATGGAGAGGATGCCCATACGCACTGTGGTCCAGGGGAGGAGTCACCTATCTCATGATACTTCGAAGACTCTTCCAGGACAACAACGTGCAAACATCCGGACCCAACACTAGGCGGCGATCTATGCACAGATATGAATGTCAGCAGCCCTACATGTCAAGAACAGATGCATACTGGTAAGTAGCATATTCATTTTAGAACGTTGCCAGTATGTTACCCAGCTGGCCCAGTAGCCTCACACGAGCACTGGCCCACAGACAGCTGTCTAGTGTAGTGTGAATGACTCCCAGGCTTTGAAACAATAGCAGCCCACAGCAGGGAGAGGTGTAACCTCCTCCTTGCAGGAAGCCACTCGGGTGGTAGCCTAAAAGATGAGCTTCAAAGGCAAAGACGACTTTGATGGGCAAATGGCAAGAGCACTCCTGAAGGGCTGCCCTTTGTTCAGGTAGATAGGCTGGAGACAGGTAAAGAGACAGAAGACCAGTGCCCAAACTGTTATTCCCGTGAGCATGTAGCCTCACCTCTAGGTTGGGCTACCAAGCTCCTCACAGTCAAGGAAAGGTTCATATATCTTGAGAGTGATCAGAATAGTGCACTCTGGGATCGCCAAATGCCATACATTGCCGTAAAAAGTTGTCACCAAGAGGTAGGTGTCCTGGTAGCCCATTGGCTTGATCGCATTGTTCCCGCAAGGCACTTTCCCAGGATAAATATGGCCCCACTGGCATCTTGAACTTCAGATCAAGTCGGAATTGAAACAAGGATCAGAAAAGTTTTGTCCTGCTGCCTGCCCCCGGACTGCACAAAGAGAGGCTGCACCGTCTGCTGGACTGCACCTGATTCACTTTTGGGCTAGCAAAGTTGTGCCTGTGGCTAATGGCTTGGGGAAAAGTCATTCCCCAGCCCAAGACTGAAGTAGTGACTCAAAAGGTCAGTTGACTAGTCCCCTAGAGCAGCACCAGGGACATTAAAGCTAAAGAAGCCCAAACCGGCAAGTTGGTAGCCACTTCCAAGGATTCGCCGCTGATTGCCGCTGAGCGCCACCAAGAGACCAATCCTCAATGACCAAAAGTTGCACACGAATGCACTGGACCTGGGAGCGTTGTCAGAGTTCAGATTGGTTGTTCAAGAGGGACACTAGCCCCCACTAAAGGATCTTGCAAGGATTGGGGTGTATGGAGACTGGAACTCCAACCACAGCTGTCCTTCCATGGTCTCAAAAAGGACTTCAAGGAACCCCCGACCTCTGTGGCCAAAGTCTCCCCACATGACCTTTATTCCGAGGAATCACCACCAAGGCACTCCCATCGACTGTACAGTGACAGGAGCATCATTGAGCATCTTTTCATCCTGTATCCTCAGCATTAGGACCACTCCATTAACGTCTATAGCGGTCGTGCCATAATGTTTGGAACTGGACTGGTAAACACTCTGGTGGCCAGGTAGCGGTCCAAATCTACCCCTTTGGCACCCCAGACCTTCTCCCTGTTGGATTTGGTCACCCAAGCCAGGACGGTATAGTGAAACTAACTTTCACAAACGTTTCAAAAGTTTGTAAACTTTTTGACCAGGGAGACCCCTCTTTGGCATAATGGGCGGCTACCGCAACTGGCTACATTGTCTGGCTTTCGGGACTGGGACCGCATTGGTATCTCTACTCTTGGGGACGTAATGCAGGGTCGATCCTGAAATCCTTTCAGGATCTACAGAAGGACTTTCAGATGCCCAAAATCCAATTTTACAGATACCTGCAGTTCCGACACGCCATCTCTCCGCACATCGAGGTGCTGGGGTCCCTGGCCGAATTTAGTCCCATAGAGGCAAAGGTATTTATGGGGGACCTCCATGACCACAAGATCTACAAAATGTATCAGTCCCTGGTTACCAATAGCTCCCCCACGCTGCAGCACCTTAGGGAGGCCTGGCAGGGAGACAAAGGCCCACTAGAGGAGGAGGAGGACTGGACGGAGGCTCTGGCCTCCCCGCGGGGGTCAGCCATAGATGTAAGCCTGTGCCTTATCCAGTTTAAATATCTCCACCGGGTCTATTTCACCAGGGTCTGGCTCTGGAGGGTGGGACTGGTAGGCTCCCCGATCTGTCTTCGATGTGAACATGAAGAATGTACTCTCCTGCACACTGTTTGGCACTGTTCTACGTTAGGGAGATTCTGGAGGGGGGTTATGGTGTGCCTCTCCGAAGTGCTGGGTTGGGAGCTCACCGAAGCTGGTCCTGTTACATGTTATGGACGACATAGGAGGCAACATATACAAGCGCCATCTTATGTTACTAGGGTTTACCTTAGCTAAGAGGGATATCGCTAGGGCCTGGAAGGCTCCGAGGGCGCCCACGGTGTCTGCGTGGAAAAATGGCATGGATTCTGTATGGGTTTGGAGATCCCCATCTTCGTGGACAGGGGGTGCCCGCATAAGCATTTTAAAATCTGGAAATGGTGGGCGGATAATCGCGGCTTAGAGCTGGAACCCGTCTCCATAGCCAGGTCCCCCGACCCGGCTTCACTCCCATCTTAGCTGACATACAATACTGCCCCTTGGGCACTGACAGATCATGTCTATGTGAACAATGCTGTTCTTTTTGTGGTGCTGTTCTGGAGTAGGTGCAAGTGCGATGGGGGGTGGGTTCGTGGGGTTCTTGTATTAGTTTTATTTTTATTTTGTTGCTATTTCATATGTATTGCTTTTCAGTTGTCCTATTTTGATGATTGAAACCGTCAAAGTCAGTTAAATGTACATTTCGTATGCAGAAGTTGCTGGGGTACAGTGCTCTGCGCTATATTTGTTATTTGACAAATAAAATTTGATCTTAAAAAAAAAAAAGTTTGTAAACTTTTGATTGACCAATGCTTATTTATGGTTGAATTAAAAAGTGATAAACCCTTTAAAAATCTGTATCGGCGAACCACCTGGTGAATTTTGCTTTTCAACGACTCATACAATATTAATCTATTATTATGAATTGGTGTTCTGTTTGTGTTGCGTGGCTTTCTTATTTTGTTGTTTGGAACTGTTAAATTTGTATTTTTATATTTTACAGAGTTTTATATAGCGCAAACTTGACCTGAATCAGTTATCAGAGCGCTTTACATTGCACCAGTTGCATTACATGAGGACACATTAATTTTTTTGTTAGGCACGGGGAGATTAAGTGATTTGCCCTGAATCACAGGATGTTTATCGTCATTGCCGAGACTCAAACCCAGTTCCACACATCCGAGGGCGGCCGCCCTAGCCGTTAGGACAACTCCTCTCCCAAAATGCTTTACACTAAGCTTCTTTATTCAAGTTTTGCTGCTCAAACCCATAGCTACCCATTGTTGACATAAAGGGTGTTCAAATGAACCTGACTGGACCCTAGACAGTGTTTGCAAGTGTTTTCCATAGTAAGGTTGCACTGCCATACTATTTAATACACCCAAATCCTCACAGGCTGGGTTCCTTGGATTTCAATAATGACTCATTGTGGGTCACCGGATTCTAATACTGATTCGGGGGGGGAGGGGGGTAGTGGATTCCAGTAATGAATATGTGGGGGTCCGCAGAAGTTAAAAGGTTAAGGACCACTGACCTAAAGGAACAATGATTGTAAGTGAGAACAAGAATTTGCACATTGGTGCTACTGTTGAGAGTTGCTGCTTTAAAGGGACAAGAAGTTGTGCAATCTTGCAGCCAGGTCACAACTTGGTGGTCTACAGCTCACATAAGAATAGCACCAATAAAAATGGATTGATCTCAAGCACTGGACAATTGCTATGTTCAATAAATGCATTTTTGAATGGATCTGGGCTCATGTATTGGAGATTATTCACACTTATACTGCATTCAGGTTAGTGATTATAAAGCATAACAATGTCAAGGAATAACTTACATAAGAGAGGGGTCAAGAACGGTTTAGTGATAGTGCACAAGATGGGGGGGTATGACATAACTGAACAAACTTTTTTATATATTTTGATACTGTTACATGTGCCACCAGCCTTGAAGCATTTTAATATAGCCCATCTTTTTGCACTGACCCAATCCGAGTGCTTGGTTAACTAAATAAGGTAGGCTGGGTTTGTACTTCAGGCCTCTCCTAACCTGAGATTCTTAGGTTCATTTTTTGTTCAAGCTAACAGTGTTTGTATGATCTAAACTGTGATGTATTTGTCTGCTGTTCACTTTGTGATAGCCACAAGAGGGTGTTTACATTCCCTGCTGCAGTCTTTGCAGTAGCTAATAGTCTGTTAGCACATTTGACATTGGGCAAGTTCCATGTTGGTGGACTAAAGGGAAAATCTGTGGAAAGTGAAAAATGGTTGGCCCCGCATGCTTCCTAACGATCTAATAGGAGCATTGTTTTCAGTACTGTGTTAGAATTAAAGGATCCAGGGGCCACAGGCCTCCCTATTTGTGTTGTGGTGCATCATGCCATCAGAAACCTTGATGTGCTACTCCTGAGGAGTAATGCTGTCAAAATTAAGTGGGGCCTCCTCTTGCAATGTTTCTTGTTTATTTATTAGGCGATACCACAGGAAGGAGTAGAGATCAGTCCCTTTGAACCCCTTTTTGGGCTCCTTGTCCAAGGCCCCTTGACTCTGGTCAGAGAGGGCTTGGAGGGAAACCCTGAGTTCCCTATTCATGATGTATGAACTATGTTTCGGGCCACGGAAATAGATGGCCCATTGGGCGTTCATGAGCATAGAACAGGCCTGAAGGAGTGGTATGATGAGAGCACTGCATTTATGCGACATCAGAGGGTCAGGAAGTTTGGGTCCTGAAGTCTAAATGTTCCCGGGCTGTAGCAGATGATTGGTGTGACCTCTGTAATGTAGTGAAGAAATCTCTGACATCTACTTTTTAGTTTACACAGGTGCTACCCAGGACGACCTCAGTACGTTCTATGTTATTCGGCTGAAGTAGCATCTCCGCAAGGATTATGCAGTATCTATATATGGAATGGCTAAAGAAGCTGAGAAGGAGAGTGAGCCATTCCCTGACTTAATGCAAGGCTATGAAAAGGATGGCTCAGCAGAAAGAGTTAAAATCGCCTTTGAACTGACGCAACACCAAACAGAGTGCCCAGAAGTGCTGAGATGATTTTTCCACATCTTCTAGCTCACTCCAGTTTTGATGCTGGTCTGTTTCCACGACGTAGTCCAGCAGTTCCCAAACTGTGCAGCGGCACCCTGGTGCGCCATCAAAACTAGCCTGGGGTGCCTAGAACCAGATGTCAGAGTGGACAGGATCAGCAGGGCATGGTGTGCCCCAACTTTTTTAATTTAATAGAATCCGTTCCCCTACTTTTTTATTTAAAAAATGCACCCCAGGAGAGTAGAAATAGCCAAGGCCTACAGCTAAGGCTCGGCCATTTGTGGCCGTTCGGGGACGGGTGGGAAGCAGAGAAGGAAAATGACTCTCTTTTCCTTCTTGCCCAGAGAAGACAAGGATAGTGTCCACTTCTCTTGCTCCGTGGCTAACAGCTGCTACCCCTTTCTTCCTCTTATTCCCTCTCTTTCTGTCTCGGTCTCGCCCCTCCTCACTTGCTGAAAACCGTGACTTTAACAAACGGCTCTTACCCCCCTTTCCTTTCCTTTCCTCTCCTTTCCTTTATTTGTTCCCTTGTGAAATGGATCCAAAAAAGAAAGAAACACTTTTGCTGAAATTACTTTTTCTGACTTTTATCTATTTCAAAGTGTAGCCTCGAAACGGAGAGAAAAAAAGGTTAAAATTATGAAAAATAACTAAATAAAAGTGGACACATAGTATTCAGATTGGTTTTATTCACACTCACACATATTAGCTCCACTTTTCAGACTTTGTCAGTGCAGCGCTACTTTTGTTTTCTTGTCTTCCTTTGAACAACATTGTTTTCCCTGGGTGGGGAAGTGCAACATTCCTAGAGGTACTGCAATACCTGGTTGATGCGTAGAACATTTAATATGATCCTTATCAGTTGTTTTCCTTATTTTAGTTTATAAAATGTGTACCACGGCTCTAAGTTCAGGGATGTGGTCTTTTTAAACCATACTGCTTACGTTTTGTAAGGATTTCCCGAGGGGCCTATGATGCAACCCCTCCTTCCCGGGCTTCAAAAGAGACCTGAAACGCCATCTCCTCAACAAATACTGGAACTCTTGAACAAACTGAACTGGGTTCAAATAGGCTCTCTTGCTCAGTTCTGACTCCGTTGATCAGTTGGTTGTTTTCTTTCTTTGTGTTTGCTTTTATTGGCTTGGATGTCTTTCTTTCCATGGACTCTAAATGTTCGAATTGACCTCAATTCAGTAATCCACCCTCATGGCCAAATGATTTTTCTGCGTATATATGTTTGTGTACTCCTCCTGCTTTGCCCAACTATATTTCCCTTGTATACATCTTATGTATACTTGAACTTATGATTATTGCACATCATATGCTCAGTGACTGATTATTGCCTTGCTCTTGATTCTGTAAAGCGCTCTGATACCTCCGGGTCTAGCTAGCGCTATATAAAACCTTTTAAATAAATAAATAAATAATAAATATAAGCAATAGACATTGAAACCGGTCCCTTCCAGGCCCTGTAGTCATTTCCTTAACTTTTCAGGCAAAAACAATCATTGATTTCTGAATAATGAGTGTAAAAGCGTTAAGGTAACCATGTTGTTCCTGCTTACCTCTTACTTAATCTTGCATTCCCTATGAGTGTTGGCTTTTTCCAGGGTGTTGTTACTTTTCTTTCAGGCAGCATATTACTCTTGTCTAGTGCATAATTTGAATTGAGTCACATCCAGGTGTTTATAGCGTGGCACAATTGGGTTGTAGCTGAAGGCAATGCAAGTTTCTCTCAGTGGGGGAGAGGATGTGGCACTATGGTCAGAGCTGCCGAATTCGGAACTTGGAAACCACGTTCAGCCTTCATGACTTATCCACCAGATCACTCTCCTGAGGGAGCACATTCCCTTGCTGGACCTTAGAAGCCCTGGTGTCATAGCACCAGCAGGTGGCAAGTGTGGGTGAACTTTGAAGGCCTGTCCACCACAGTCCATACTCTTTGATCTGTTTGAGCTACAAACAATTTTCTTGTTAAAGTCGTCAGATTATGCAGCAGATGAGGTTTTTATGTGGCAAATATGGCAGAGCCATAATTATGTGAAAAATATTTGCAAATTAGGATATTTTGCCATTCATATTTGAACTGCTCTTGTAGAAAAATGGTGGAGAAATGCTGATGACAGAAACTGCACGGCTCGGAGACAAATGGCTTGTGAATCCACTTTTAAGCGTATTTGGGACATTCTGTTATTGGAATGGCAATAACTCATATTAAATCTTAAATAAACATGTGTATCCTTTGGTTCAATTAAATAACACAATGAGCTGTAACTGGTCAGTGAAATTCCATATACTAAAAATTAAGATATTTTGTTTTTTTGGGCAAAACCTCCGACTCCGCCCACAGAACCAATCCTCAGGTTATTCCTGCCCCCTGATTCTCCGCCCACATGTCCCCATCTTTTTTCCCCCACTTCCACCACTGCCGCAAATGCACACCAGCACTGTTCTGTCACAGGTCACTACATTTTTTATAAAGACAGGGCATACATTCCCGTTTATCCAGAGTCGCCTTATTCCATTTTAAAATGGCTTATTCAAACGTAAACTCTGGCACCTCCACTCAGGGAGACCAGAGGACGGACTTTCCTTCATTAGTGCTCTGGGCTGGTATAATGTCTGGGCAAAGAACTGTTCTCCGACTACCATATAGGTCCTGTTCTGTCTAGGTCATGATGCTGCTTTGCACATTACTCTTGTAAGTAAACAGGGAATAACCTACTTCGATGAGGCTAAAAAGTGCTTGCAACCAAATAACGCAGATTGATGGCAATAGCACAGAATTGTCAATATTTGTAAATCCCCTTTACTATTTTGCCTGTCATAAGATGATTAGCAACGTTGTTATATGATGTATTTTCCTTCTTTTTATGCCCGTTTTTTCCTATCAATCCATTCACCTCATTGTCTCTATGGTGGGTTCCAGACAAAAAGTGAAAGCTAAATAGAATTCTTTTAAATAAACTTGAGATGGTTTGCATTTTTCGCACATGCATGTACATTTATTGAGGACATGGTTTCTTTGTTGATGCTGGTTTGTATGCACCGCCGTTATAGGCAGGAAGGGGTAGCTTGCGTAGGTTAGTCTGTAGAGATCACTCCGGCATCTTTGATGTGGAATGTACTGCTCACCTGGAGAGCGTTGGAATTGAATTTTTCAAGTACAACTGCCAAATTTATTGTAATTGCATTTATATAGCGCTTACTACTCCTGATGAGGGCCTTGAAGCGTTTTTTCGGCGAGTAGCACGCACTCCGGAACTGAAAGAGGATTAGTGGTGAATTAGTATTGGAAGATATGAAATTAGTTTGAGTGGTGGACATGTGCGTTTGTTATTTGGATTGAAAAAGGATAGAGGAGGGAAGGGTTTGAATTCATATAGCACTTGTTGCCCCCAAATGAGGTATCAAATCACTTTTTGGTGGGTAGCACTCTACTTCAGAACCCAAACAGAATTAGTGGGGAATTAGTATAGGGAAGCACAACTTACTTACTTGTGTAACGATATATCTGTAAGAGACATTAGTTAGTGATAGATTCCTTACCTTAGAATATCCCCAGGTGTCAGACTGGATCCGGAAAGTTTCCTTCAGCAGTACCCTTGCGCGTCGGTAGTTGCCGTCGTACGGCTCCGCGTACGTCGCTGGCGTCGTAGTCGCCAAGATGACGTCGGAGCTACTTAGACGCGCCCACGCACGCTGACATCAGTTCTGTACACAACTATTCCGCGCCAGGAATGCAGAGCCATGCCAGAGACCGACTACTGGTGCAATAGAACTAGGGCCCTGAAAGGGAGTACCTGAACCCTAGAGAACAGTTCACAGAACGGGGAGGATGGCCAGGCGGTAAGGAATCTATCACTAACTAATGTCTCTTCCAGATACATCGTTACACAAGTAAGTAACTTGTGCATCTTAAAGGGACATGTTAGTGATAGATTCCTTACCTTAGAATACATACCCAAGCAATACCAACCCCGGAGGAGGGTCTGCGAAATGAAATCACACCAGAAAGTCACGGAGAACCGACCAGCCAAAGAAGCCGACTCTCCGGACTTGACTGTCAAGGCAATAGTGCTTAGTGGAAGTATGCAGCGAGGCCCACGTAGCTGCCTGACAGATATCTTGCAGGGGAACACCACGTCCTAATGCCGTAGTAGCTGCTGTCGCCCTGGTAGAATGGGCGCGCAGCCCAACCGGAGGTTCCTTTTTAGCCAGAGAGTAACAGGCTTTAATGCACAAGACAACCCATCGGAAGATAGTCCGCTTGTGCACAGCCCAACCTTTCTTGGCACCCACATAGCCAACAAAGAGCTGGTCATCCACCCGGAACTGCTGTGTGCAGTTGAGATAGAATGAAAGCGCATGTTTTGGGTCCAGACGGTGGAGCCTCTCTTCTTCTCTTGAAGGATGCGGAGGCGGAAAGAAAGTGGGCAAAGTAACAGTTCGCCCGAGATGAAAGGCAGTGACGTGGACGAAGCACAACCTTGTCCGGATGAATCGCCAGGAAAGGAGGTTTACATGAAAGAGCCTGAAGCTCAGTCACACGCCTGGCGGAGGTGATGGCCACCTGGAAGGCAGCTTTTAAAGTTAGTAACCTCAAAGGACAGTTATGAAGAGGCTCAAAGGGAGCGCATATTAAGTATGTGAGAACCAGGTTCAAGTCCCACTGAGGCATCACAAAAGGAACAGGAGGGAAAAGGTGAGTAATGTCTTTGAGAAATCTATTTACAACAGGGGACTTGAAAAGAGGGCTGATCAGGCAGCCTGAGAAAGGCTGAAAGAGCAGAAAGGTAGACCTTGATATTGCCCAGAGCAGAGCCCTGCGGGGCCAAAGAGAGAAGGAACAATAGGACCTCAGAAAGAGGGGCAGAAAGGGGATCTACAGCTTTCGCTATACATCATGCCACAAATCTTTTCCACCGGCAGGCGTATAGTTTTAGTCGAGGGACGCCTGACTGCCAGAATCACATTACAGACTTCAGGAGGCAAGTCAAATGGAATCAACTGTTGCCGCTCAATCTGGCTGGACAGGTTCAGGTGGAGGACTGTTCCCTGGTGCAGCAACAGGAGATCCTACCGAAGAGGCAGTCGGATTGGGGGATCCATGCTCATACACAGTAGCTCGGGATACCATACTCTACAAGCCCAATCCGGTGCCCCAAGAATAACTTGGGCCCGGTCGCGTCTGATCTTCTTCAGAACTCTGGGTAGAAGTGGTATAGACAGAAAGGCGTACAACAGACCGCAACTCCACTTGCGACGAAAAGCGTCTCCGAGCGAGTGCCGCCTTGGAAACTCCAACGCGCAGTAACTGCTGACATTGCGCGTTCTCTTCAGTGGTGAATAGATCTAACCAAGGTTCTCCACACTGCTGAAAGAAACCTTGTGCCTCGTCTGAGTGAAGACGCCATTCGTGATCCAACATGCACCTGCGGCTGAGTTCGTCCGCCCTGGCGTTCAGAGAATCTGCCTAGTGTTGAACCACCAAGGAAATGCCTTGACGATCCAGTCATGTCCAGAGACGCAGAGCCTCCTGACATAGGGTCCACGACCCCACCCCGCCTTGCTTGTTGCAGTACCACATGGCGGTGGTGTTGTCCATGAACACCTGCACTACTCTCCCCTTGACAGAGGGAAAGAATGCTTTCAGTGCAAGTAGGATCGCCCTTTGCTCCAAAAGGTTGATATGGAGCTTGGACTCCGCTGGAGACCAGAGGCCTCTGATCTCCGCCTCGCCCATGTGACCGCCCAATCCCAGGAGGAACGCATCCGTCACCACTGTGTGCTCCGGTTGGGGAAGGGAGAGGAATCTCCCGCTGACCCAACGCTGGTCCGTGAGCCACCACTGCAAGTCCTGTGCAATGCCCTCCGAGATCTGGACGCAGTTGGACAGGTTTCCCCGATGCTGCGTCCATTGGAACTTCAGGTCCCACTGCAGAGCCGCCATATGCCACCTGGCATGATTGATCGGCAGGATGCAGGAGGCCATGAGGCCCAGCAGTCTCAGGGTCTTCCTGACCAAAACCCAGGACCAGGGCTGAAATATCGGAATCATAGCCCGTATGTCCCGGACTCGCTGTTCGGGAGGATAAACCCAAAATTGCGCTGTATCCAGAACCACGCCGATGAAGAGGAGCTTCTGAGAGGGAATCAGATGCGACTTCGGCACGTTGATGGAAAACCCCAGCGAATGCAGGAGGTCGGCCGTAGTCTGGAGGTGGGAGCCGACTGCCTGGTGCGAGCCTGACTTCAACAGCCAGTCGTCTAGATAGGGGAAGACTGAAACCCCTGATCTGTGCAAATGAGCTGCAACCACCGCCATCACTTTCGTGAACACCCGAGGGGCGCTGGTTAGGCCGAAAGGGAGCACGGTGAACTGAAAGTGCTCGTGGCCTACCGTGAACCGCAGGTAACGCTGGTGGACCGGCAGGATGGGGATATGAAAATAAGCATCCTGCAAGTCCAACGCTACCATCCAGTCTTGTGGGTCTAGGGCAGACAAGACCTGAGCAAGCGTGAGCATCTTGAACTTCTTCCGGAAGAAGCGATTGACATTCTGGAGGTCTAAGAAAGGACGCAGGCCCTTGTCCTTCTTTGGAATCAAGAAGTAGTGGGAATAACCGACCTACTTCTGGCATCGGAACGCGCTCGATGGCCCCCTTGGCCAAGAAGGCCGGAAATTCCAGCTGGAGAAGTGCCAAGTGATCCTCCGACATGCAGTGGTACTGAGGTGGCATGGCTGGAGGGGTAGTCTCAAAGGGGAGGGAGTAGCCCCGTCGGACTATCTGCAGAACCCACCTGTCTGAAGTGATGGTGCGCCAGTGGGGGAGGTGATGGCGAATCCTGCCGCCCACTGGCGTCTGGTGGGCCTGAAACACCGGACTAGGAAGGTTTTGAGGCAGGGGCGGTGGCGGACTCACCCCGGGACCCACCTCGGTGGGCACCCCGACCCCGGCTGCGCTGAGGCTGCGGCTGCGCAGGCCGGCGGCTCTGAAAGGAACGCGTCTGGGCGCTTAGACCCAGATATCGAAAGGAGCGAAAAGCAGACCACAAGGGAGTGCGTGTGGTTGCAAGACCCAAGGACTGGGCCGTAGCCCGGGAGTCCTTAAAGCGATCCAAAGTGCTATACGCCTTGTCACCAAAGAGGCGTGTGCCATCAAAGGGCATGTCCAACAAAGTGTTCTGGACATCCTCTGAGAAGCCAGTAGTTCTGAGACAAGCGTAACGGCGTAGCGCCACCGTTGTGGAAATTGCCCTGCCGAGGGAGTCGGCTGTGTCAAGACCACAACGGATTGTGAAATTCGCAGCATCGCTCCCCTTGGTAATAGCTTGGGTGAGCACCGCTCGAGCCTCCACTGGACACTGAGGCAGCACCTGTGCGACTGCGTCCCACACAAAGTGGGAATAGCAGCCCAACAGGCACGCAGTGTTCACCGCCCGCAACTCGGAACTGGCAGAGGTGAAAATATTTTTCCCAAACTGCTCCAGTTTTTTAGATTCCTTGTTCGGAGGTGCGGAAGGGAATACGCCCGGAGAGGCAGAGGCCTGGACAACCAGACTCTCAGACGTTGGGTGTTGCGTGAGAAAACTAGGGTCACCCGGGGCCGGGCGATGATGTTGTGCCACACTCTTATCCACAGGAACCCCTGTGTTAGGCTTGGTCCAGGTGCTTAACAGAATGTCTGTAAGCGTGTCATTAAAGGGCAGTAGCGGCTCCGCAGAGGAGGTCGCTGGCTGCAGCACCTCAGTCAGGAGATTGGTCCTGATAGGCACAGATGGGAGCTCGAGGTTAAGAGCCTCAGCCGCCCTGCGCAACACCACAGAAAAAGTCCCAACCTCTTCCGTAGCTACGGAAGCAGAGGACAGTGTACCAAGGTGTGGAGAGAAATCCAGATCGCCTGGACTTTCCATATCACCCTCCCACTCTGGTTCATTCTCGCATTGAGCTGCGAGAGGGTCCTCGGACCCCTCCCAGTACTCCCCTTCGCCCACCGGCCGTGTAAGAGGCCGGTAAGGACGAGGGGCCCGGGGAAAGGGAATAAACTCACCACCTGGAATTGGAATCGGAGGATAATGGACTAATCCAAGGTTGATGTAGTCCGGCCCCGTAGGCAACGGTGTCGTGTCCGGCGCCAGCCCGACGCCGGAGGCGGTGTCAGGCTCGTCGCCTGCGGCGGTGCTGGTCCTGGTGGCGAGGCCGGAGCCGATGGCGCGGGCACCGGCGCCGAAGCCGACGGTGCCAAAGGGTATCTTCCCAGCGTAGCTGGGGCCAAAGGCGGTGGCACGGGGGCAGAACCACCCCACAGGTTCACGGGGCCCAAAGGCACTCCGGAGGGATCCGATGTAGGAAACAAACGGCGCATGGCTGACAGGAATACCTGTTTCTCTTCCGAAGTCGCGTGCGGACCCGGGAAAGGTGGGTAGGCCACAGGCAACAATGGAGGCTCCACTGAAGCCGCGGGGGAGTGACCACCCGCCCCCTCCACCACGTCCCGCAACGGGTGAGGGGTAGACAAAGAGCGACATCGCTTCTTTGACTTTTTATGGCGCCTCGACTTACCTGTCTCCTATTCCGACGAACGATGGTGTCGGCCCTGCGACCTGTCCCTCGACCTCCCACGGGAGCGGGACCTTCAGCTGTGCGGAGCAGATTGCCAGGTCTCCAACAACTTTCGGGAACGCTCCCGCAAAGCCTTCAGCGCCATGGCCCGACAATCGGGGCACACCTCCGGGTCATGGGCGTGCCCCAAGCAGAAGAGACACACATTATGCGGGTCCGCCATCGACATGGTCCGACGGCAGTCCCTACAGGACTTAAACCCAGGCATCCCTACTGCACCAGGAGTCGAGTACTCGACAAACAAGAGAAACAAGTCTCAAAAACCAAGTTAAAAGATTAACTATGAGTACCGCTCTCTCTCGGATCTGCGCTTGCTGGCGCGGAAAAAGAAAGAACTGACGTCAGCACGCTTAGGCACGTCTAAGTAGCTCCGACGACGTCATTTCGGCGACTACGTCATCTCGGCGACTATGATGCCAGCAACGTACGCGGAGCCGCATGAGGACGTCTACCGACGCGCAAGCGTACTGCTGACGAAAACTTTCCGGATCCAGTCTGACGCCTGGGAATATTCTAAGGTAAGAAATCTATCACTAATGTGTCTCTTACAGATATATGAAATGAATTTGAGTGGTGGACATGTTAGTCTGTTAGTTGGACTGAAAAGGATAGCAGAGGGAAGGGTATAGAAAGCGTTTATTTGGGGCGATCTGAATAGTAACAGAGGTATGAAATGATGCAAAGAGGGATAGAGGAGAGAAGTCTAGAAAGGGTTATTTTGGGGGTCACAGTAGTAGAATAAGGTTTGGGATCGGTCAAAGAGTGGAGATAGAGGATATATTGAGAGATGTTTAGGGTGAGAAATAGAGTAGTGCATTGGAGAGAGTAGTAAAATGAGGTTTGCGATGAGTGAGAGGGTAGAGGATATATTGGGAGAGATTTTAAGTGGTGCAGTGGAGATGCTGAATTAGAAGACAAGGAATAAATATAAAGATACATAAGTACATGGAAGGTATATATGTATAAGGAAGGTAATATATGTAGATTTAAGTTGTATTTAATAAATTCAGACTTTCAAGTGTTGCTGTACTTTAAGCTAATTTATATTTTTTAAATATTTTTCTGTAGTTTAATAATGAAGCAATTGTAGATAAATAGTTATAATAAAGATTTACTTATCTATGCAAACATCTATAAACAGGGACGCGCACCAGTCTTACCTGTGAGCCGTGAGGGGAACGGCGAGGTCCTCTCCTCCAGCTATCCAAGCCCACGCCGTGAGGGGAACGGCCAATGCGAGTCCAGGCCAACGGGCCACGCCGTGAGGGAAACGGCTGTTGCATAAACTACATTTCCCAGGAGGCTCTGGGAGGCGCCAGAAGATCGCGTCAGCCCAGCGCCAGGGGGCATATAGAGCACCCATTCCTCCCGCAGCGCGGGACGCGCACCAGTCTTACCTGTGAGCCGTGAGGGGAACGGCGAGGTCCTCTCCTCCAGCTATCCAAGCCCACGCCGTGAGGGGAACGGCCAACGCGAGTCCAGGCCAACGGGCCACGCCGTGAGGGAAACGGCTGTTGCATAAACTACATTTCCCAGGAGGCTCTGGGAGGCGCCAGAAGATCGCGTCAGCCCAGCGCCAGGGGGCATATAGAGCACCCATTCCTCCCGCAGCGCGCGTCGCGCACCTGTCTTACCTGTGAGCCGTGAGGGGAACGGCGAGGTCCTCTCCTCCAGCTATCCAAGCCCACGCCGTGAGGGGAACAGCCAACGCGAGTCCAAGCCAACGGGCCACGCCGTGAGGGAAACGGCTGTTGTATAAACTACATTTCCCAGGAGGCTCTGGCAGGCGCCAGAAGATCGCGTCAGCCCAGCGCCAGGGGGCATATGGAAGGCCCATTCCTCCCGCAGCGCGGGCCCGTCATCGCCGGGAGGAGGCCGGGCTGGGCCCCCCCTCTTCAATCCTGACACGTGACTCTTGTGTTGCTGATCCAAGGTACTGTTCGTTGCTTCGAGACGGTCAGCCCCTGACGCTGGATTATTGCCATTAGTGTTTGCATTTCTTCTCCTGTTTGTCGAGATTAGTTATTTCAATGGGGAAGAGGAAGTCAATGGAGGGAGGGAGGGGGCTCCTTGTTATCTAAAAAAGGGAAAAGGTCAAGAAAGCCCCCCATGCGGCTAATAATTGCGTCCTTACGAGGATTGAGGGTATTGTAAATGAATGTGAAAACATCTTGGGAGATAGCAATATCTCTACTGCTCTCTTGAGCCCAACTGACTCTGAGGAAGCTCTAGCACTGACATACCCACATGAAAGAGTTGTGCCTTCTATGTTCTTTAGGAAAACATCACTAAAATTACCAACTGTGCTAGTACATAAATCAAATGTGGATATCCCGGGGCCTCCTAACTGTCAAGTTCATCCAGGTCTGGGTGCTTACTCGAGAGCCACTAACAATGGTAAAGCCTGTGAAGGCTTGTTGGATGAAATACCCTGCTTAAATAGATTTGCTGCCTTAGATCCCAGCCCCGTGTGTAGCCCAATCGATACCCCTAGCAGAGAAGGAGCGGCCGAACCCCCTGCTAACCCAAGTCATTATAATTCTTGTGGCCCCCACAATGCTGCTATCAGAGAGTGGAACTGTTAGAAATGGGGGTCTCTAGTTGGCACAGGTATGCACTTGCGTCAAGCAGGGACTCTCAATTCTAAGTCAGAGTAAGGGGATCACCCTTTCAAATAACCCCTGCTCACCCTTTAGGTAGTGTGGCGCAAGCAGTCAAGACTATTCTCATGGCGTCATAGGTTAAACATTTGTGAACACATAAAGTAATTTAATGACACACCACAAATGGACACCAGTCAAGGTTGTATTAAAAATAGGTTTCTTTATATAAGGCTTAGCACAAGACCAGAATAACGAATAAAATGACCACAGTATTATTTTAAAGTTCAATGTTCTTGCAAAAAGGCTTAAAATGCAAAAATAGGCTTCTTTTACTCAATTCTGTTTCTTTTCAGGCTTTGTACGGTTCGTACCTGGGTGTACGACTCGTCCGGATTAAAAACAAAGAAAGTACGAGTCAAACAATCGGTGCGGACTCCGGGGTCCGGGACGTGCACACTGCGGTGCGAACAGAACAAAGTACCTTAAGTTCGTGGGGTCCGCGACGGACAGTGCGGGACAAGTTGATGGGCCCGGGTCGTAGTTCGGCAGCGTACTCGGTCGGGTCCGGTCGCGTTGTCGGGACGCGGCGTTGGTACGGGACCTTCAGGGGTACGTGCGGATGATCCGGATCAGCTTGCAGAGTCCGTGGCGTCGGCGTTCGAGCCGTACCTTCGATGCGGATAGGCGGCGACACTTCTCGGCGCCGTACAGCGTACGGGGAGGATCAGCGTACTGCGGCTTCTCGGCTCTGAGCTCGGCACGGAGCAGTACGTTAGCAGCGTACGGACCGTACTTGCGGGACGATGGAACTTGGGTCCGGCGTACAGGGTTCGGCAGCCAGTGATGTACGTCTCAAATCGGCGGGGAAGGTTAGGTGCAATGCGGCCGGGAAGAATACGGTGCGTACTACCGCTTTTGGATCAGCGTAGACACACGGTGCCGGGCGGCAAAGACACGGCTTCGCGGCGGATGAGGTACGAGGCATACTGGGGCCAAATCCAGCTGGAAACAAGCACAGATCGTCCAGGCAACTCAATTTTGGAAGGCAGATGAGTCCAATGGTCCTGGGACTCAGTTCAGGGGGCAAGCTCTTCTTCCAAGCCCTTGGAGATGGTTGAAACACTTTCTCAGCAAGGCACCAACTGCAGGCCAATCCCCCAGGTCAGGAAAAGTTACTCCTCCTTCAGCTTCTTCCAGGTCCTTCTAGTCAGGCAGAGTTCCTTCGTGGTTCAATCAGGATCTGATTTCTTAGGAGCAGGGCTCCTACATTTATACTAAGTTTCTTTTGTCTTTACAGGCCAGGGGGGCCTTTGCATAATCCCAGTCCAGTTCTTTTCAGTGAGGAGCACTTTGTTGTTGGGACTCTGGCTTCTTCTTTCAGCAGGCAGGGCAGAGACATCAGACGCTCCCCAGGGTGTGGAGCCAGCATTGTGGAGGCAGAGCACTGCCCTATTCAGAGTCAAGGTGCACTCCTCCCACCCATCCTGGTGTAATCTTTCTATTCACCACCTGGCAGCCCCAGCCTGTCTCCTGGAACTTCCCAGCCCTGTCACTCAAGCTACACACAAAGAAGATAACCCCTCCCGGCAGAGGCAGACTGAAATGGTTAGGCACGCAAAGGCTAACTTTCTAAAAGTAGCATTTGCAAACCCAGGATATTAAAATAACCTTTACTAAAAGATGTATTTTATTATTCTGAGTTCAGGCATACTAAACATGAATTCCTACCATGCTTCCTGAGCCTGCTAGGATTATAGAGTGTTATAATCTAGCAGCCCATTCTGGCCTATGGAGAGCAGGTAGCCTTACAATAGTGAAAAACGAAAATGGCTGTAATTCACTATTAGGACATGCCACACACCTCAGGGCATGTCCTTATCCTTACAATGCACCCTGCCCTAGGGCATACCATAGGGGTGACTAATATGAAGGTAAGGGAAGGTTTAGGGACTGGCAAGTGGGGACACTTGCCCAGTCAGCATGACAGTACCAGACTGCATGCAGGTTCTGCAATGGCAGACCTTAGACACATTTTACCCCGCTGCTTCTGTGGGTGGCACAACCAGTGCTGCAAGCCCACTAGCAGCATTTGGATATACAAGCCCTCGGCACCCCTGGTGCACTCTACTAGGGACTGATAGTAAACCAAATAAGCCAAACATGGAAGTCAATTCACATAATACATTTTACCATAGGGAGCACTTGCACTGTGGCACTGGATGGCAGTGGCACAGTGCCCTGAGCAGCTAACACCAGCACAAAAATACATTGAGGCACAGACAAAAATGGAAGGGTGACCCACGCCAATGGTGCCAGGTCTAACAGGAACTACTTGAAAGGGAACCAGCCATGCTGAGGCAGGGGTGGGGAGGAGAAGCGTTCTGGGGAAAATGGGTGCAGCCTAGTGTCAGGCCAGGTGACGCAGGCCCAATCCTCTATTCTTGGCTCTTATCCCCTGAGTAATTCCACTTCTTCTTTTGAGCCTGCTATGGGTAAGGTTCTTAGATGTAAGACTTTAGAACAGTCCTACCCAAGATCGAAATATGATAGAACTGTACCGATCAGAGAAGGGACGTTAGACCAACCATGTCCAGGACCTAATAGGTGTAATTTACACGAGAGGAACTCTACTCCTAAAATCTATATGACCAAGGTCCCCAAACTCCCGAGCTACCCCAGATTTGAAACCCAAGAATCTCTCCACAACAAGGTAATCCACTGGACAAGATATGTGAGAGGTTGTAGGTCGGTAATACGGGAGGACCTGGTCAAAGTTAAGAGGATTACAAAAGAGGGATCGTCGACTGACTGTATTGAGTTACAACTACCCAATGACAAACTAGCAGACAATCTGGTGGCACTTGAGCACCGTACTACCCCCTCCCCCCCACCCCCCCGAACCTTCGAAAATTCAGTTCCGCTTTTCGGTCCCCTGAGGGTGAAGGGACTGAGTGTGGGTTGAGTTCAGTCGATTGACTGGACACACCACTCCAGTCAGTATTGGACATCAGATCAAAGGATGGGAAAAGAGATGATCCAGTCTCTTGTCCTAATATTAGAGGGGCTAAGCCAGGGGTGCGGGGGGGGCACTGGTTAACTATAGTAGTCAAACTTGTGCTAGTAGTCCTAATACTAAGGGGAGTACTCCAGTCTTTATTCGCTTTCTTTCTTGGAATATTGCTGGGTTATAGAAAGAACTTCTCTTACCAGAGTGGACCAATTTTATAGACAAGCAAGATATCTGTCTTTTTCAGGAAACCTGGAGCACTGTCCCCCTTTATAAGTCTGGATTTACCACCTACTTCCTCCCAGCTTTACATTCAGGGAAAGGTCGACCAGCGGGGGGGCTCCACATCTGGCTAAACATTGCTTTGAATTGGACAGCTTGCATACAAACAACTCCCTCAAATGACATTCTACATTTATCAGTGACAGGTCCCAAAAATGGGTGAAACCTGGAAATATTTAATGTCTATGCCAGAGGGTCTCCCGGGGCACAATTTTCCTCCACTATAGCAGCCCTAGAGAACGAGCTGTCCAGTATTAATCCCAAATCAGTTGTTATTGTGGCAGGAGATCTTAACTGTACCTACGAACCCCTCTGTTCCGAGGACGTTCTGGGTTTGGGTGAACAGGACAACATATTCTCAATACCCCTCTTAGCCTAGCCCCAATAAAGAAGTGGACACAAAGGGCCATACAATTGAATGCCCTAACCGTTTCGCATAACCTAAGAGCTGTTAATGGCAGGACGCGCTCGGATAAGTCTGGGGCCAACACATATAATAGGACTAATTCCCAATCAAGGATTGATTATATCCTATTGGACTTACGGCTTTGGCAGGACCTGGCCGATATGGAAATTTTACCTTCACAAGATAGTGACCATAATTCGCTGTGCATGCTTTAAAAAAATAATTGGACAACTTTTAGACCTCACACTGAAGCGAAAGTAGTAACAAAATAAGTAGTGCCCTCCAACTGCAGGCGACGCCTTAAATGGCGTTAGGGTCTCTTTGGAGGAAGACAAACTGTGTAAAATAAGAGACCTCATAGGGTTGAAAGCTCTGGAGGTCGACTTGATTGACCCAACTTTTGAGGGAGCTCAGAGCTCTCCACTTCCATCTTTCTATCATGAAACCATTGAAAAGTTGGGAATGTATTTTACTATACTGGATCACTCCGCTCCTAAAAAGACCCCCAGGCCCTCCAATCCGTGGTACTCGAAGACATGTAAAGTAAAGAGATGCATGCTGACCGTAGCCCTCCAAAGTAATGATATCCCTCAGGTTAGACAGGCCAGAAAAGAGTATTCCAGGGCTATTGATCAAGCCAAGCAAATCTGGGAAGAAGCGCGTTGACAGGATCTTAAATCTGCTTCCTCTTTGAAGGACGCTACATTGTTCTGGAGTCTTATCCACAAAGGTAGTCAAAAGGGTGAGGCGATACCTAACCACATAACGGAACAACAGTGGCATTCACATTTCTCTGATTCATACAGTGAGGGTGATGTCCTCTTGCCTTTAAATGCTGAAAATGCGCCGCCTCCTCCGTTGGATCCACCATTAGTCGTGACCCATGAGGTGGATAATCCAGCTGCCCTCTTTAAAATTAATGAAGTTCTTCTTGCCATTGAAGGGTTAGCCCCAGGAAAGGCTGCGGGTCCGGATGCTATTCCCGGCGATCTCTTCCGTCACGAACCCAAAATATGGGCCAATTTTATTTTATCTATAATAAATCTTGTTGCCAGAGGCCACACTATTCCGGACTCCTGGAAGTGCGCTGAGGTGGTTACCATATATAAAAAGGGGAATAGGGAGGATCCTGCCAACTACAGGCCGATTAGTTTAATCGACGTAATCCAGAAGGTGGTTGGCAGGGTCCTCCTTATGAGGGTGAGGTCATGGATGGATGAGGACAATGTGCTTTTGCATTTTCAGGCTGGCTTTAGACAGGGGGTGGGCACGATGGACCAGGTCTTCCGGTTTTACATGACCTACTGGAAAACAGTGGTTATTGGGAAAGGCAGTCTCTATCTGGCCTTCATTGACCTTAGGACCGCGTTTGACCTGGTCCCTCGTGCCAAATTATGGCAGACACTCTTCGATATGGGTTTTCCCCCTATGTTACTTGACATCATCAAGCGCCTCCTTGAGGGGAACTATGCAAGAATCAGGTGGGGAAACCAGGGCCAGTTGACACAAAGGATCGCAGTGAACAGGGGCGTACGCCAGGGATGTGTGCTGGCTCCTACACCGTTTTCTCTTTTCATAAATGGGGTAGTGGAACATCTTAAAGTGGTTCCATCCGATGCCCCTTCTCTGGCCGGTGAAAAATCTCCCATCCTCCTCTTTGCTGATGACACCCTCTTGATGTCCAAGTCCCCAAGCGGCCTGCAAAAGTTACTAGATAGATTTAGCCAATTTTGTGAAGTACGGGGTTTAGTGATTAACACATCTAAAACTAAACTTATGGCACTATCCCCCTCGTAACGCTTCAAGAATGACATTACATTGAATGGCATTTTATTGGATATTGTTGATTCCTTTGATTATTTGGGTATTAGGCTCAACAACAAAATGAAATGGAATAGTCATCTAGACAAAATGCTTCTAAACCATAAGAGGGTGGCGGGGGCCATCCTACGTGAACAACTTCTTTCCCTCAGCAGATTAGTCTCTCCGGCCCTTACAGTCTACGATGGGAAAGGTTTACCCTCAGCTTTATACGGAGCAGAGTTATGGGGGTTCGAGAACACCTGCGATCTGGAGAAATCCGAGAATAATTTTTTAAGAAATCTTGTTTCTCTCCCTCTCTCTACCCCTTTGACACCACTTCGGAAAGATATCGGTAAATGATCCATCAAGGATCTAGCTAGACTGCGCCCGCTGCTTTTCTGGGTTCGTCTGAGACAAACTCCCGATCTAGCAAGCTATGCCAAAGCCCTGAATGAGATCATTCTTCTAAACACAGGCAATAAGATCAAATGGATTAACAAATTAAAACAGCTGGTTATAGAAATCAGATTCCGGGAGGCATGGTCTAGTCAGATTCCACCTACTAACCAAAGCAGAAGAAAAGCATACTGGGATTGGGTTTGGGGTGTGGAAGCTCGAAAAACGAACCATGGGTCGCTCACTGATCATTTCCTAGAGCATAAGCTTGTGGCCAAAATTGAGCTATATCTCGACTTCATACAATCATCACGAGACAGAATGCTCTATATAAGGCTCAGGTTTGGTACACTACTGCTCAACTCTTTTGTAGCAAATTGGAAACGTTCGAGAGTGACATCTACCAACTGCCCTGGCTGCCCTGCTTCCCTTGAATCCATTCCCCATTTTCTCTTTGCGTGCCCGGTTTACAAGACGGCGAGAAGAAAATGGCTTAGACCAATCTTTAGGAACTTGGGATTCATGGATTATAGGGTGGCGCTTCGATTTATTTTAACTGACACGTCTTTACTCGCTACAGTTTGTGGGGTAGCCAAATACTTGGGGTGTGCCTGGTTGATACGCACTAAAATGTTAACGCCCCCTTGAGCTAGGTTTCTTGAAGCCTAGGTATTTTGTGCATGCATACAGGCCACTATGTTTTTGGTTTTATATGTACATATTTTGCTTTTAATATACTTTTTATTGTTACATGATATACAATATGTCAATTTTATACTGACCATACTTGGTGTACTTTTATGATATTTTATATCGAATATAGTAATTTGACTGACTATAAACATGTTAAATACAGAATAATATAACCATAAGTAATATGTACATTTGTTGAGCATAACTAACATATCTGTATATTTATCACTGTAATTATTATACACATTTATACTTTATAGCCCTATACACTAAAGAGGCTAAGCTGCTTTATATGTGAGGCTTGAGAGACGAAAACTAGTTGATGATCATATGTATGTTATATCGAATGAAACTTTTTAAAGACACTGTTTGGACTTAATTTAATATTGCCAAGTTCCAGCTCCTACCATGTACATCAGGTTTAAGTTCTGCACTTTGATTCTGGACTTACTCAGCCTTTTAGCTGTATTACTTGGGTTTCAATAATCTTACGCATCAGTGTTTTACTACTTGGAATATAGTATCTTATATTGTAAAGATTTTGATTATATATATCAAATGAGAGAGGGACAAGGAGCACTATAGAGGTTCAGTACCCATGCTCCTAAAGGGGATCAGCAAGTATAATAACATTAGTGGGGTACTTTTTCCTATCGAGAAGAGAAGAAAATAATAATAATAAGATGGTTGGACATGGGATAATGTGGAGGGGATCTTCCTCTTTAGGAAGTGATGCCCTCACACACCCATGTGGACATCATGCTTCATCATTGGGCTTTTTGCTCCTCGTGAGGCCAGAGCTGCGATGCCTCACGGGCCCCGCGAGAGGGCTCTTTGGCTGAGATCTTTTCAAAGCAAAAGCCACGATGGTGCGTGCGGGTGTGGAGCCAAGTTGTGTAAGCGTGAGTTTTAAAATTACCTGAAGGGTGCCCTATGGTAAGTTTATTAGAGGGGTCCCTTGGGTATGTTAAAAAAAAGAGGAATAAAAACTTGGCAGTTGGAGCAGGGTTAGAAAGCATGACTGTCTGGTGAATGGAGCATTAACACAGTGTGGTTTATGCCAGATCAGGTCAACATGTTTCATGCCCTGGTGGTCCAAATGGATATGAGGTGTTTCTTCAGGAGTATAGAATGTGGGGAGCACCTTAGTTTGAATCCAAAAAAGGTGTGGGGACATTATGGTATATCGTCTATTCTAGTGGAACAGCATCAGGTCATAAATGTACCTCAAATATGCTTCCCCTGTAATATAACATTATACAACCCAGAGAAAAAGAAAAAGGGGGAAAAAAGGAAAATAATTGTGCAAATGAAAGCAAATTCGACTGTGTGCTTGTAAGGGGGCTCATAATGAGGGATCACAGTACCATATCATTATCAAGTGCATTATGTGCTTTCATAAATAAATACCATACGTAGTTTGTAATATACGGAGCTCTCCCTTCTGTGAATCTCAACATAAGGAGGTTTAGCATTCCATCATAATAAAAATAAAATAAACCACCAAATGCTGACACATTGGACTATACGACACAACACTTATAAGCCATTGGTTGTACAAAGTATCAGACATCTCTATCGAGATATATACATTGGTTGAGTAGCCCTCATTTCTTACCCCCAAGGATCACCCTTTGTCTGCCTTAGTTCTAGACAGAGGACCGCTTACACTGCGGTGAACCTAAAATTATAAACAAACCGGTGACGCTGTTAAGGATAGGGCTCCTCAGTGCCATTATGCGTCTGACCTACCCCTTGCCCTGCCTTCCTGGAAGTCTGGGCTCCATGGTCTGATCGATGTTTATGAGCATCTTCGTAGCGGGAAAGCGGACCCTGTGAGCGGTGTCGTCGACCCGGAAGTGGCCCTGCCTAGGTAGAAGTTGAAGACTTGTTCGAGTGATGGAGCCAATAGTGACTCTCTATGGCCGCCATCTTTGAGTGGGATGAATGTGTAGAACGTGGATAATCCACTATTATCCAGCGTGTGAGGCCATGATGTAATGACTTGGGTGTGGCTCTCAGAATTCTGCATTGGTGGATCTAGTGTCATCTGGTGTCGGATGGGTCTGGGGTGATTTTCTATTAGTGTACTGCTCGTGCCTTTAATGCGGGGCAGGCAGATCTAGTGTGGCAGTGTTTATCTAGCACTGAATGACCCAATTGTAATACAATGCTCAGTACTATGATGGATGGGGTATGGGGGATAACTGAGCGGCTACCAAGGAGGGCGCTATATAGATGTAAAGTCCCTCGTGTTTATGTTCCAAAGTCCACTGGGTGGTTTGAATTGAGGGGCACAGTGAGGCGATGTAAGTACTCGGTCTGGAATGTAGTGTAACACTTGTAGTTTAAAACATGCAAAAATAGGTCAAGAATGCAAGGCAGGAGAAAATGGTGTTCTTCCTAAATGGACCCCTATGTAACTTAAATTCAAGAGCGCAGCTGGGGGAATCGGAAGATGAAGTCATTCGGTTGTGTAATGAAAGGAGTTGTCAGATGGCGGGGCAGCATAGCCAAAGTGCTCACAATCAGAATGTTTACAATTGTCTCATACATCCATAGATTTATCTAATACAGTCCAGCCACGGAATGTCATCATTCAGCCCCTGTAGATAGCTCTTCAATCGAAAGACCCATCGTTGTTCTTTTGTGAACAGTAGTCGCTGGTCCCAGCTGTCATTTGCTTACAAGGTAGTCCATTGTAGGTCTACTGGGGTGTGATTGTTGTTGACAAAATGGTGGGTATTTTAGTAGTGATGCGTTTGCACACAATATTGCTACGGGGCTCCGTGATCCTCGTCTTGATTGCTCTTGTGGTCATACCAATGCAGTTTAGGTTGCACTGGCAGGTTGTTAGGTAAACACAATTCCTGGTGCAACAATTGGTGTATGACCTGGTCTGGCTGTTCAGTCTGGACTGTTCCCATGGGGAGCAGGGTCAAGACTGATTTGCATATGGCTGGGTCCAAACCGGGGTGGCATGGAGAGCAAAAAAAAAACTATGGATTTAACCCAGATCTGTGACTGGGGGTGAACGTTTGACAATGTTCAGCATGCCGTCCATCATCTTTTTGTGTTATTATAGTCACCCGAATTCCAACCCCATATCGGGGCATCTACTCAGCTAGGCCCTCTATTGCAAAGATGATTAGCACTGGTGACAAGGGGCACCCTTTTCTCATGCTCCTCTGTAGGGGGAATTATCTGGATAGGATTCCATTCACTTTAAATCTAGCTCTGGGGTTCATGTAAAGGAGCCAGGTCAATTTTTTTTAAATGTTGGTCTAGGTCTCATTTTCTTCATGATGACAAACTGGAAGGGCCATTCTATCAAATCAAATGCTTTATTTGCGACCAGGCACACCATTACCATGGGTAACTCATGTTTTTCCACTGCTGTAATGTTGTTGTCGAGGCATCGTAAATGGTGGTGGATCAGTGAGGCATGAACCCATTCTGGTCCAGATGCACCAAATAAGAGATCACACCCTGTGGTCTGTTTGCTGGTAGCTTAACTAAGACTTTGGTGTCCTCGTTGAGAAGGGAAATGGGTCTGTAAGAATCCCACCTGTATGGGTTTGACCCACTTTGAGAAGGATTTTAATTGTTGCAGTACATAGATCTCTAGGGAGTTGGGGCGTGGCTTAGCAGCCGAACATTGCATACACGTGAGCCTGGAGCTCTGTATCAGCCTGTAATTTCTCCTGATAATCGCTGAGTCCAGAATACGCAGCGGTGGCTGCAAATAGGTTACTGGCACCGGCAAGGCGGCTGAAAATTTCTGGGAGCGCAACTCCTACCGACACGCTCCTCTAGGTATGTGATGAATCGGCGGCCTGGTCACGCGGCCGAGCTCCCAGGGAGAGGAGGCCAAGAAACGGAGAGCCGGAGCGTCTGGAGGCTGGGACTGGCCCACATCAGGGCTGACTGCCGCCCGCACTGGAGCGGCATGCCTCGGAGCACCCACAAATAATTTGACTCCCGGCCGGGCAGGTCCATAACGGCGGATACAACATGAACAGCCCAGGCGGGCCTGAGTGTTAGAGAGGGACCTGGGCTGCCGGCGGTGAATTGTGGCACCGTGAGAAACCGCTGAGCCTGCGAGAAGTGAAATCTGATCTCAGAGCGCCCCAGGGTTCTGAAAACTGCTTGAGGGAGGAAGGCTCACTGAAACCCATACTCCTTGGTCCGCGCAGAGGGAGGTGAGAGGCTGAGGAGAGAAACTGGTACATGAGGCAGGAGAGCCCTAAAAGGGGAGGAATGCTTGACTGCAGCGGCACTGGCTGCCCAGGTCTCAGAAAAGACTGTCTGGGTTGACCCGTTGGGCGATACAACGTCCAGGATACCACACCCAAATGACCCCACAGTGATTGAGGTGCGAGGGCCTCCCTGGACACCAAGGGGTGAGCGTCCGGGGCTTAGGTGCTGCCCTGAAGTGAGATACTGTCCCCAGGGTGGTGCGTTTGACCCCCCACCACTGGAGCAAGTTGGAAACGGGGGTGGTCGACCCCTGCCTCGGAATTGAGCTGGGTAAGAGGCAAGGAGCCCCTCAACTAAACAGTGAGAGGTCTGGTGTCTTCCTTGAGGTGCACACCCCCCCCACCAGACACAGGCGGTTGTAGAGTAGGAGTCACCCACGAATAACACTTGAGGCGAAGCGGAGGGCCTGGCAGAGAGATCCTAGGGGTGGTGGCTGGCCGCCCCGGCCCACAGGTGCCTGAGGCAGGGGCCTCTACCTACACACAGGCAGTTACTGAAGATAATGGGGTACCTGGAGAGTTTTGTTGAGATCACCTGCCTCCTTCTTGCTTGGCAGTCATGTAATACAGATACTCCACAAACATTTATCAAACAGCGAAGAAGCCTGGTGAACAGTCGCAGGTGATCATGGACAAAGCCAGGACAAAATCAATGGGAGCTCCCTTAATGTAAGACGACGACCCCCCAGACCCACAACAACTGAGCATGGCTCCTCAGACACCAGTAGATCCAGTGCAGCCACAACTAGCAAAATCATGGAAGCCATTGCAGACACCTAAGCTACGCTGCATCAGGATATTAGCACGGTTACAGTGGGCCTGGGACTTCTTTGTGCTGAACATCACAAACTATCTGAAAGGGTGAAAACAGCAGAGTCGTCCATAGCGGAATAGACCCCAGCACAGGCGGCAATGTCACACCAGGTCGCGGCTGTTACGTCCAGAGTAGACGTACTTGAGTGCAGAGTAGAAGATGCGGAGGACCACAACAGTCGGAATAACATCTGTGTGGTGGGACTGCCCGAAAAGGTGGAAGGGGGAGACATGATTGGCTACCTCGAGTACTGGCTTCGAACGGTGGTTGCACCAGAGAGAATGTACCCATACTACACGTTGGAGAGGGCACACAGAGTACCAGGCAGGGCCTAGGCGCTGGGCCGCCCTCCACGTCCAGTGGTGTCCAGACTGCTGCATTATAAGGATCGAGACCGGCTCCCGCAAAAGGCACGGACAACTGGCCCATTTACAGTAAACAACAGCAAGGTCTCCATATTCCCGGATTACATGATGGAGGGCATCTTATCTAGAGGGGAAAAAGGCCCTGAGCAATGAAGGTCTCCAATACTCCCTAATGTTTCCAGCTCAACTTTGAATCCTGATGGATTGCCAATCCACTTTTGCAAAGGTCCCTAAATGGCGTGGGACTGGATTGAGGTATATAGGTTTGGTAAGCCAGCCCAAGGAAGTGGGCAACCCTGGAGACAACGAGGTGGCGACAACAGGAAAAGACCCAGGAGAAGACCCCGTCGAGAGCAGCCGAAAAAGCCCAGCCCCTCCCAGACGGAGAGGGCAGCAGCACTACAGGCAGTGGCCGCGATCATGCATAGTGCTGAGACTTTGTCAGAGGAGGTCTCTGTCTCGGTTCGAGGAATGGGAGGCTCAGAGTCAGAGGCCTCTGGGGACAGTAGCGTGTTGCTGCCAAAGGTTACCCCTGGCACCGCAGATGACATTACTTGACAGATACCTTGAAAGATGGCAGTTCTCAGCTGAAAATGAGGAGTTGTGTCCTGTTGACTATGGTTTCTGCCCCGGCAAAGAACACATTTACGGGCTGATTCGAACAGGGCAGGGTGCTAATCTTGCTTTCCTGACTGCACCCCTCCCGGCGGGTGGGTCCCAATCTGGTTCCCACCCTACATTGGTGGTTAGTGACTTGGGTGAAGTTTGGGCGACTGACCGTTGTCGAGGCGCTCTGGGCTCAGGGAGTTATAAGGTACGGGAAGTTGTTTTACTGTGTGCTGCTGTTTTTTCTGCAGATTAAGGGTTGTTGCCGACATGTGGGGAATGTTTGAGGGGAGGTTGCGAGGGGCTGGGCAGTTTCTCAGTACTATTAAACATGGCAGCCTCAATAGATATTAAACTCCTTACATGGAACTTAAAGGGATTGGGAACAATGGCCATGAGGCACAAGATCCATAGCTATTTGAAGAGGAGAGGGGTCCAGATTGCTCTGCTCCAAGAAACGCATCTCTTAAAGAGTGAAACCCAAAAACTACGTAGGTGGTGGAGAGGGCAAATGTACGTGACACACTATTCGGCCTATGCTATGAGTGCCCTGATATGGGTGCGTCCAGGGGTTCCCCTGGAAGTTGCAAGTATCAAGATTGAGAAGGATGGGAGATATGTGTTGATTACTGGGAAGTTAAAGTGGTAGAGACATCACCATTGGTAGTATTTATGCCCCAAACCATGACCAACTCTCCTTTCTGTGAGGGCTTTTGGCCCAACTGACCGACCTGGCCCCGGGAGCCATGATATTGGGAGGTGACTTTAACTGTGTGATAAATGTAGTGCTGGACCGTTCTCACCCCCCCCTCCCTAGTACTCAACCGCACCATACGTCAATGGGTTTTCAAGAGTGGAGCCACCACTGGGGACTGGTAGACACCTGGAGGGTACAGCATGCCACAGATCGGGAATACCCCTTCTTTTCCCCCCTACATCAGTTACATACCAGGCTCAACGCATTCCTTAGTTCCACAGACATTAATGGGACAGTCACACACACTGAATACCTGGGACGCATCTTCTCGGATCATAGCCCGTTACTAATGTTCCACCGGCCTTTGGGAATCAGACACCCAATCCCCCTGCAGAGGTTCAGGTCTGAGACACAAAAAGACGGGCCCCTTTAAGGAATCTCTCAACTCCTGCATAGAGACCTACTTTGCCACAAATGTACACACTGCCTCTACGGCGCCGATGGAATGGGAGGCATTTAAAGTTGTGATCCGAGGCCACTGCCTGAGCCAGTCAGTTGGGGTGCGAAGAGTCCTCTACATAGAGCTGGACGCTCTTGAGGAGCGACTACGCATGCTTGACAACCACCAGGGCACCAACCAAACAACATCAGAGGCCCTCTCCGATGCTAGGTCCCTGCAAGGCGAAGCACTAGAGTGCCTTCGCAGATTTGGCTATAAAAGTTATCTTGCGAGGGCACATGACGAGGAGGGCAAATTAGGGAGATTGTTAGCAAGACAGATTAAGCCGAAAATACATGGTTCCCAGATATCGCATTTTGGTAATCCCAGGGGCACGATTTTATACGAACCAGCAGCAGTAAATGACCTGTTTCTTGAGTATTATTAAATACTTTATAATGCACAGACCCCCAAGATAGGATTAGAGACTTCCTGGTGCCTTTGAGGCTAGCAAACTTAGACAGACAGCACCGTGAGCTATTGGGAGGCCCAATGATACTACCAGAGATACGTCAAGCCATAGCCTCCATAGCCACAGGCAAAAGGCCGGGGCAGAAGGTCTCCTGGACAAATTTTATTCAGTTTTTGCCACCAGATTGGCACCCCATCTGGAGATCCTGTATGCAGAGTCCCTAAAGTTGGTATACCTCCCAGACTCTACGCAGAGCGCTATAGTGATCCCGCTTCCTGAAACGCTAACCCCAGGAGCTCTAGTAGCCGACTACAGGCTATTATCCATACTTAATATGGATTTTAAGATCTTAAGTAAGTTCTTGGCACTGAGATTGCTTCCATATATGCCCACCTTAATACACACTGACCAGAACGGGTTTATCCCTTCCCGAAATACCTCCTATAATCTAAGGAGACTCTATTCGGTACTGTACCACCCTGCGGTGCAAATACATGATCAGGCCGCTTTCCTGTCTATATCTTGAAAAGGCTTTTGACACGGTTAGCTGGGACTACATGTTCGAATGTATGGAGAGGATGTGTCTGGGTGAAGGCTGGATTAAATAGGTCAAAATTCTCTATGCTAGACCAACGGTGAGAGTCAAAACAGGAGAGACTATTATAGGATCTCACGGGGCATGCAGCAGGGGTGCCCACTGTCACTGGTGTTTTTGCCCTGGCTATGGAACCGCTGACCGCTTTATCCGCCAAGGGGGGGGGGGGGGGGGGGGGGGGGGGGGGAGGGTTTGGTGCGGTCTCTTGAGGGACGGCAACATGTTATTTCCCTGTATGCTGATGACCTTCTGGTTTACCTACAGGACGCTGGGACTGGATTTGATACTGTTCTGCGCCTCCTAGACGGTTTTGTCAGATTGACGAGACTGAGGGTTAATAAATCTAAAATCTACCTCTTCGATATCGAGACCCATGGCAAGACCCCCAACACTTCCATATGACCTAAACTGGGCTCAAACCATGTTCAAGTACTTAGTTATACATATTATCATTCAATTGTATACAATTTATCATTCCCTGACTGACATGAGGGAGGGTAACCTGGATAGAGCGCTTTGGTCGTACAGATCCTGTGTAGCATTTTGGCACTCCCTGAAACTGCCCATAATGGCGCATATTTCTTTGACCAAAATGTTCATGCTACCCAGACTGCTGTATTATTTTGCAAACCTCCCACTCATGTTGCCCAGAGGTTAGTTTGCTCCCCTGGACTTGTCAGTATGGTACTTGATATGGAGAGATGATCACAGAAGGGTCTCCTTGGTGACACTACGTCACCCGATGCAGAGTGGAGGGCTGGGGGAGCCCAACTTTGAATACTATTACCTGGCCTTCCAGATACAGTGGTTAGCAGGAGCTAATGCGGAGGGTACTTTTTTAGCTGGAGAACATCCCAGTCCCCTACTGGCCACAATCCTGGATCACAAAGGAGTGACCCTTTATCGGTTGACCCTGCAGACCACAGCGCTGCAGTGCTGGAAAAGGAGCATGTCCAGACTAATAAATAACCCTAGCTACACGCCCGCCACATGGAACTCCATGCCAGATATTCACCAGTGAACAGTTAGCGGAATGGACAGAGGTGGGCTTAAAGATAGGGGGAGACTTATCATGAAAAAACACTGGTCACATTTGAAGAATTGGTGGAAAAATACGGGTTGCCAGTAGGCCAGTTTTTAAAATATGAGGCTTTGGCCTGCACTTTTGGGGACTTATGGGGTAATGGCAGGGGGGAACCGGAAACGCATTCCCCTAATGCATGCACAGCTTTCTTTGGGAACTGCTGACCACAAAGTGAAGTGGTTTTACGTGGCCCTAGTGGAAGTATCCCTGTTACCACTGCCTAAAATCAGGGATCGTTGGGAAAAAGCCCTAAATCGACAACTTACAGACAGAGACTAGGGGAAAATGTTAGCTTCACCTAAGGTGGTATCCCGCAATTCAAGTCTTAAATACATTCAGTTTAATTATATAGTGCATGACCTACCTGACCCCACGAAGGTTGTGATTAATAAATGGCAGTAGGTTGCGCAAGTGCCCGAGACATGACCAACTAGATGCAGACTTTATAGATATGGTTTGGTCGACATTGTGCCTGTTTTGGACAGAGGTAGTGACTTTGACGTGTGCAACTCTCGAGAGATCACTAGATAGCTCTGTGGAGGTGTGCCTACTGGGCCTATTTCCACCCCCACCAAAACGGAAGGTAAGGAATGAATTTATAGACCTGGCCATGGCTTTGGCCAAGAGGTGGGTGGCAATGACCTGGAAAGCCAAGACGGGACCAAAGGTTGAGACCTGGAAACGAGACGTCAAGAGCTGGGCGGAAGCGGAGGGAACAGCACTTTCCAGGAAGGAGGCGAGAGGGTTACGTAGACGACCTATAGCGGATCATTGGAGGGAATTAGTGCAGGCCTGGGAAAGCCAGTTATCAGTAAGCAGCAACACTGAGCGGAAGCGAAATGCAGAGACGCCCAACAGAGCAGAAACACCTGGCCTACCCCAACCCAGGAAAGGCACATATCAACATACACACCACTGACCAAGCCTCAAATCGCCTCTATTTCTTATTACAGAAGGTTATGCCTCATAGCCCAAAGTACCCAACGATTCCCTTCCCATCCCCCCCCCCCCCCCCCCCAACAGTAACAACACCAATATAGAACCGAGATACCCAAATACGGAAGTGGACTTGGCACACCTTATGAATTATTATTTAAAAAAAATATTTTAGTTGAATATTTTGGTTTGCTGCTAGTTTCTGCACATCTATGGCTTTGCTTTGGAATATGGCATGTAGGCTTTAATGAGCCAGGGATACACGAACAATATAGAGAGCGACTGACCCCAGTTGGAATATCCTGCGTTGTAGGTATCGATTGATCACTGCAGTTGAGAGCAGGTGGGAAGTGAACTTTGAATACCTAATTGTTGTCAATTCATAATGGAAAGTACTCTAACAATCTAACAATGTAATCAGGCGTATAGATGGTTGTGTAAAAATACCGTGCGGCTACGATTGTGTACGAGAAATACCAATAAACAAATGTTATAAAAAATAGATCTCTAGGGAGTACTACCCATCGGTATGCCTCCATGTAAATTTCATATATGGGTGGGTCGCTACTTATTTATTTATTTAAAAGGTTTTATATAGCGCTAGCTAGACCCTGAGGTATCAGAGTACTTTACGGAATCGAGTGCAAGGCAATAATCAGTCACTGAGCATTTGATGTGCAATAATCATAGGTTCAAGTATACATAAACTTTATACAAGGGAAATATAGTTAGGCAGAGCAGGAGGAGTACACAAAAATATATACACAGAAAAATCATTTGGCCAGGAGGGTGGATTACTGAATCGAAGTCAATTCGAACATTTGGAGTCCATGGAGAAAAAGACATCCAAGACAATAGAGGCAAACACAAAGAAAGAAAATAGCCAACTGATCGATGGAATCTGAACTGAGCAAGAGAGCCTATTTGAACGGAGTTAAGTTTGTTCATGAGTTCCAGTGTTTGTTGAGGAGATTGTGTTTCAGGTCTCTTTTGAAGCCCGGGATGGGGGGGGGGGGGGGGGGGGGCTTGCATCGTAGGTCCCTCGGGAGGGAGTTACAAATGCTGGGAGCATTACCTAAAAAGAGCGAGTCTGTGTAGTTTTCCATTTTAATTTGGGAGGATTGAGAAAAAGTGTGGTGGAGCTTCTCATAGGTCTGGTTCTTCTTGCTTTTGTGAGTTTGTTGTCTAAATAGTCAGGGGGATGTGAGTGAAGTGCTTTGAGGGTGATGCAGGAAGTATTGTAGATGCATTTTCCTTCGGTGGGAAACCAGTTTAGGGACTTGAGGGCAAGCGTGATGTGTTCATACCGTTTAATCTCTTTTATGAGCTGGGCTGCCATGTTTAGTACTGATCTGAGGGGGGCAAGGTGAGTTTTCAGGGTCCCTGTGAGGATAGCATTCCAGTAGTCAAGTTTGGAGAGGACCAGAGATTGAACAACCCATTTGAAATCATCCGATGGAATGAATAGTTCAATTCTTTTGAGGTGCTTTAGTGTGTAAAGCGCTCCTATGGCTGGGTTTTTGATATGATCCTTCAATGACAAATGTTTGTCCGCGGTGAAGCCTAAGGATTTAGCCGAGCTGGATAGAGTGAGCTATCAATTTAGGGCCTTCAGGTCGCTGATCCAGTCTTGGATTGGAAGATGGTTACTTTTGGGGAGAACAGAATAACTTCTGTTTTGATGGGGTTTAATTTTAGATGGTTGGAGTGGTGCGTCACATGCATAGAGGTGGTATTTGATCCCTACTTGCTTCAGGATGATAGTAAGGGGTTCCATGAAAGGTTAAAAAGTGAGGGGGAGAGGATAGAGCCCTGGGAGACACCAAAAGTGACGGGTGTGGGTTTCGAGAGGCAAGACCTGATTTTGATTTGTTCTGAACCGTGTTGTAGGTAAGTTGTGAACCATTTTAAAACTGTGCCATTGATACCAGAGCGGATCTTCAGTGACTCCAGTAAGGATGGGTGATTGATTGTATCAAAAGCTGCTGATAGGTCAAGCAGGATAAGTAGGCAAGCTTCTCCATCCTCTAAGGATCTATGGATGTCATCTGCTATATTGAGCATGGCGGTTTCTGTGCTGCAGCCTTTCCTAAAACCAGATTGGAAGGAGTCAACTAGGTTGGACTCACCTATGTGCCTATTGAGTTGTTGTAAGACGCATTTTTCCACGGTTTTTGCTAGGAATGGGAAGTTAGAGATAGGTTTGAGGTTGTTGAGATCATCAGGGTCTGCCCGGGGGTTTTTGAGAATAGGTGTGATTTGACCTAGTTGGAGGGAATCCAGTAAACAACCAGAGGGGAGAGAAGTATTGATGATTTCTGTCCAACACAGCGCGATGATGTGGTTTAGGTCATGTACTATTTTTGCAGGTAGTTGATCTTTGGTGTGTGAAGTACGCTTTAATTTTGCAATATTATTGAAGACTTCTAGTTCAGTCATGGATTTGAAGTTTGACCAATTGGCGTTGTTTTTCAATTGGGTCTTAAAAAGGTTGTCTTATGTTCCATATGAGGTTAATTGATTATTGATAAGTTCAGGGGGCCGGACTGCCATGGATAGAGGTGTGTCAGTGAGGGTAGTTAGCAGGGAAGTAGGGTTGACTTAAAGGAAGGATTGCTCAAATTTAGTGATTTTGTCCGTGAAGAAGCTGGCAATTTCTTCACACTGTTCTCTAGAAGCTATTATTTTGTGTGTGTGTGTGTGGGGGGGGGGGGGGGGTGACATGGTTTGTCGTTTGACAATGTTAAAGAGCTCTCTGGGCCTATTTGTTGCACAGTCGAGTTGGACACTGAAGAAAGAGGCCTTTACTCTGAAAATGTGCTTCTTGTAAGCTAACCTAACACTTCTGAGTAGAGTTAGATGAAATGACAAGAGGTTTTGTCTCCATGTCCTTTCTGCTAGTCTGAGTTGTCTTCTTTTGTCATTGAGATCAGAGTTAAACCATGATTCTGATTGTATTGATTTTAGTTGTTTTAATTTAGCGAAAAACTTGGTCGAGAACTTCCGTTATCGCCGTGTTGAAGTGATCAGTGAGATCATTTACTTTTTGAGTGTGAGGGAGACGAAGTTGTTCACAAATCTTATATTCAAGATCCGTAGAAAGGACTTGTTTGAGGTTTCTGGTCCACTGCTTAGGTTTGTTTGTTAAGTCTGAGTGAGGTTTGGTGATCGTATCGATGTTGAACAGTATGAGATGGTGGTCAGACCAGTCAATTGGTATGATGGCACGGAGGGAGACCAGTTAATTTCTAGAGATAATCACGTCTAGAGTAGCGCCTTTGATGTGGGTTGGTTTATTTCAGAGTTGTTTTAGCTCATTTATCGCAATAAGGTTCATGAGGCGCCTGACTGTGAATACTTCTGCATTGTTCCAATGAATGTTAAAATCACCCAAAAACACAGCCTTCGTGTCAGTAAGGGAGAACGGAGTTAGTAGGTCAGATAACTCTTCAGCGAAGAGGGGGCGATCACCAGGCGGGTGGTTAATGGTGTGAAGTTTGATAGGTGGAGATGTGGAAATCGAAAATAATTGCTGTTAGCATGAGCTGAAACCATCTTGTTTGCAGCATCCATTTTGTTAGCCTTGTGATTCTGCCATCTTCACTGTTGCCTGCTTTTCTATTCTGCTCGAGTCATCAACCTTAGTTAACTCCTTCTGTACTGAGCCAGAGCAATGTTTGAGCTCAGAAAGTCCTGTAGCTGTTAGACTGCACCTATTAGAGAATGTAACTGTCTATCATATCCTACTGATGTAAGCAGTTCTGTCTCCCCTCCCACTTTGCTGACTAAGTGATATTCATCTGCCCATGTTTGTCAGTTATCTATTCCTGTGTAGGACTGTACCTTCTATTTGAGTCTACATGCTTACTCTGCAACAAACTGTGTATAAAAGGCCCATGGTTTCTGTATTCCATGTACTACCTCCTACAGCGCTTGAGGGTGTTGTATTGATGTAGTCCCACTCATGAGTGATTAATAAACTTGTTATTTTGAATTCCAGCTTCAGTGCCAAACTTAAGGGTGACCCCTGCACCGGTGTGCCCCTAAAAAGGCACATTTACACAGGGAGCTTATACCTTTAAATTCCATGCCGAAGTATTCAAAAGGTGAGTACTCTGCATTCTTTAACATGGAAGGTTAAATTTCAGCTTTGTGGATTATGGCTTGACCTCAACCTGTTCCTTCAAGCCCTTCATGTATAATGATGGAGTAACCAGGAGGAGTAAGTAGGTCAAGTATGGCAGTAGAGTGGTCATTGAGCCAAGATTCTGTGATGAAAACAATATCAATTCCCTCACGGAGAATGGTTTCAGCGATATCTGTAGTGTGTTGTGCCGATCTATGGTTGACGAGCAAGCAAGATAGAGGGCAGGGATTATCCTTAGTAGATTTTAGAGTATGAATGGTGGTGTATTGAGCAGGAGTTCTGGGAGAGTTCGAATTTGCAGGGGTTCTATTTATGCCCACTATAACTGGCATTGTAGAGAGGGGATTATGGACCATAGTTTCGGTCTTGAGGAGGTAAGATTCGCTGAGAGCATCCGCTTCCAGTGCGGATAGAGGGCAGTGTGAGCAGTGGGGCCTGTGGGCCAGCTGGCATGGGGAATGGTGGGCCGGGTAGCATTGTAAGGTAGGCGGATAACCTGTATGGGGATGCAATTTCCGACTCTCATAAGTGTGAGAGCGGGCAAGGATGGCCTGGTTTGAGAGATCCGGTCTAAGATGCGCTAAGTCAATCGCAAGAGAGTTGAGTTAACGCTCCATTCAGATCAGAATCTGTGAGTGTTAAGAGGTGCATCCTGCATTGAGGGTGGGGGAAAATGCAGTGAGATCTGCGTATGAGGGAGCGGAAATCACAGTACTATGGGGGTGGTATATGTCGTTAGGACCAGGATTGAAGACCGTCTGGGTGGGATGCTTAGGGTCTGCCTTGGGTGGGGGGGTGTCAGCTGAGTATTTAGTTGATGATGGTCTAGGGATGGGGCCTTCATCACTAGGTTTGATGTGGGCATCATCTGGATTTGTTACAGAGCGCTTGAATGTAAGGGTCGGAGCAGGTGGGGACCTTCTGGTAGGCAATTGTCTAGGGTGAGTGTTGGAGGGGGTGTCAAGGTTGTTGGTTGTGTCCAGGGGAGACCAAGAGTTGGATATAATGAGTGGGAGAATACGTGGCCAATCCTGAGTAAAGGGGAGCAGAGAGCTCTAAGCTATAGGGATGATCAGTGTCAAGGGGCCTGGGATTGTCCCTAGTCTGTGTGAGTAGAGCGGGGTTATCATTAGAAAGAAGGCCATCTGCTGTTAGATCAGTGGATGAAGACTAGGGGAGGGGTCCACGTCCTTAGGCTTGGTGTATCATCTGGGTTTGTTTTTGTGAGATTGCAGGATAGGGTGGGAGCGTGAGAAGTCATTCTTGAGGGTATTGTTCTGCGGTGTGTGTGTGTTGGTGGGCACGGCAAGGTTGATTGAAGTGTCCAGGGGTGACACAGAGCTAGAAGCTGAGCCCTGTTGTGTGAGTAAAGTGAACAATGAACAGAAGTGTCTATCAAAGATGTTGAGGTGAGGCTCACTGGCTTGTATGAGTATATTCCCGATCCTGAAAATGGATATATCAAATTCCCCCCTAAAAGAAGGGGAAGGTTATGTAGTCAGTTTTATTCCACTGGGTATTTTGAATGTTTTAGTGACTTGAAGGAAGATGTTTTTCCATTTAGCCGGGTGTTTGGAATAAAAGATAAAGTCAGTTTTCTTAGTGCCATTTGTCATGCTGTGGTAGGTGTCCGCTATTAGTGTTTACGAGTGCTGTTTCAGCAGTTTGTGTTTGAGATTCTTCTTAGCGTTCGTGATATTTTTCGGATACGTGATGCTCCACACGTTTGGGCCATATCTCGCAAGAGCAGTGTTAAGGGTGTATGGAGGTACATTGCTCAAGACATATTAGTATCTAGATAGAATTGAATTGCAAGATTTGGCCATGGATGGGGAGGGAAAGGGATGTTACAATAGAGGAGTGAAGAGCAACACCTCACTCTCAAGGGGCTCACCGGCATGGTCAGCCCCAGGCATACACAGGGGTTCTCTGTGGCATTGCTCACTCCCTCACTGGCTGTCAAACGCGCCAGGAAGATGGCAGGCAAAAAGAGTCTTCTCGCAAACACCGGCAGGGCAGGCTAATCCTCCAGTTAGTCCCCTACCAAAAGCCTCATGGGGGCCGCAGCAGACTCACTCCACGCTCTGTGATGGCCCATTACGGTGAGGAGGCCCATCTCAGGTTGACCAGCACTCCCCTGAAATTTCTAGACATCATGGAGCCAGTTTTAGCGCTGGGGGGAGCCACAAATGAGAAACAGCCCATTCAGTCATAACTGAGTCAGGAAAACAGCCAGACAAGTAGCTCCGGAGACTGGGCAGGTCAGGAGTTAGAGTAGGGCCATGCAGACTCACTCCAAGCATTAGTGTTGGCCTAATACGGGAGAGGGGCCAGTTTCAGGTTGGCCAGCGCCCCTCAGTTTCCGGAACAATATGGAGCCAGCTACCAGCACAGGAGAGGAGGGGGGGGGGGGGGGGGGCAGAACAAAGTCAGTGGTCACCCGGCCCAAGATAATTGGTATCATGCCAGGACGACTTCACAGCGTCAGTTAGAAGGCACGCCAGTGGGGGTTGCCACTTCGAGAACAGCAGAGTTTCTATTATTTCCAAACAATGGGAAATTCAATCAAAGAGCCTCATATACACATGTTCAATTCTGTAGTAGCCCTGCAGATATGCACACCCGCGACCAGCTGGTAACACGAAGGCGTTAGCAGAAGCCACTTAGGTTAACTTCAAAACAGTAGCAATAAGATCAAGAAACTCGTAAACTGTCAAGTCAAAAATTAATGTGCACTTACAGAGTCTGAAAACATGAACAAGAACATAGAAAATTCCATACCTTTAGCCAATACTGTAAGATTAGGTTTGAAAAACGTTGTGAGTAAACAGGAGCAGCCATCAGATCGGCCAGGCCGATCCAATCTGCTCCACAGCCCCGTTCGGAGGCTGAGGTAGACTTTCGTGGAGAGGCGAGATGGTGCCCAGATTTGAATCCCAGGCTGCCATAATGAAGATCTGAAGCCGCTCCGTGACTCCGCCCAGGGGCAACTGCAATCCCTACAAAGGCAAGAAAGGAGTATAGACTCGGAGCCCCGGCAGCCAACAGGGAGATCCGACGCAGATTTGTGGTACCACACGGGGGCACAGGCACTCCCCGAAAGAAGGCAAGATTGCGCCTGGATTCTCAGCCCCGGCAGCCATCGGGAATGGTCAGCATCCCCAACATTGGATGAGGCCCATCGCTTAAAAGACCTCTTCGGGCAGCGCTTATGAACATCAATTGTGTATCAGGGCCGATCAAGAGGGTGAGGAAGGTTGAAACTGAAAAGGTCGGTAGTCTCCTGCCTATGCGACATGAAGAGGCCCAATACCTCAACAGGCGCCAGTGAGCACGGGGTGCCGGTAGGGAACAGCAACAGCAGAGAAACAACAACCAGAGAAGACGAGGCCGATCCGAAGGCCCAGTACCAAGGACCGCCAAAACTTTCACCTCCAAAGGTAGTCGTGGTGGATTGAAGTAGGTCGGTACCTCTAACTTCATTCTGCGGTCCCGAAACGGGGGCAGGGGCAGTCCCCAGTCGGAAGGCAGGATGGCTGAAGCGCCCAATACCTCCACAGGCACCCATGGGCCAAAGAGGCACAGGCAGGAACAGCGCAGCAGATGCAGCAGGGAAACTGACACCAAAAGTGGGCAAGGGCGATCCTCAACCTGGCTCCATGGAATGCCGAGGCTCGCAGTCCCAATTTGAGGTGATGGACTTGAAGCAGGATGATACTTTAACTTTGGTAGGAAAGCGATCAAGAGTCAACGTGAGTATATTCCAATGTCCAGAGTTTTCCTGTTCGTAAAGAGGTATGGCACACGGGTGGATGGCAGGGTAAAACAGGGATATACATGGATTAATGATCCTCTACCCAGTTGTGTCCTCTTAATGCATCTACCTTGGCGGCCGTCTTGGACATCATCAGCGTAAGCAGGTAGTTTGCCATTCTCTTGAAAAATCCAGCTGGTAGCCTATTCTGGCCTGGAGTTTTCCCAGAATGGAGCTGTGAGTGCGCTAGAAGCATTTCCTCTAGTTTTACATCACCTTCTCAAATCTAGGGCTCTAGACTTCTCTGGTTGTCTGCAGGGCCAGTCTCCAATGAAGTCCTGCAGCTCCTGCACTGGGGTTATCGATTGGTGTGCATAGAAGGTCTGCATGTATTCAGCCATTACGTTCACTATTTCCTCATGGCATGTGGTATCTGAGCCATCTGCAGCTGTAATGTTTCCAATGTGGTTCTGTCCCCATCTCTTGTTACTAAGCCAAGCCTGGCATTTCTCCACTTTGTCCCCAACTTCATACAATCATATCTGCTTGGCTATATGTACTGTTCTGACTATATCCATCACTAGGGTGTGGTGGTGCTCTGTTTTGAGGAGTATGCATGTCCACAAGTCATCTGATGGTCTGCAGGTGTAGTCTTCCTCAAGTTTGAAGAGTTCCCTTTCTAATTCTAGGCAGCAGTGGGATCTCGCTCTTTTGTCCCCTACTTCTCCTGCTATTATCGCCTCCCATATTGTGGCCTTGTAGGCCTCCCATCTTATCACCGCATCAGTTGCCTCACTGGTATTCTCTTTAAAATAGCTTTTCGTCGCTTTGCTTAGGTGTTCAGCTACTTTTTTGTTAGCCCCCACACTGTCTTTCTCCATTTTGCACTCCCCTATAACTTTGTTGCTAAGATGGCACTAAATTGGATGTTCTGAGATCCCCCCTCGCTTTGAAGTTAGCATTAGTGAAATCTATGTAGCGATGCTATTGGTGTAAAGAAGTGAAGTGATCTATCCAGGATTGCACCCCTGAGTCGTAGCAGGAACATCATTTGATTGTCCTATGAAGTGTCCTCTATATGTCGCCCGGTCCCATTGCCTACGTTAAGTTTTCTAGCTTCCCTACCAAGTGATCAAGGGATGTTAGTTCTGTCCATGTGTGGATGAATTATCATACTAAAGTCCCCTCTTATTATAGCCATTACTTGTGGCAGGTCTAACAGTAGTTAACCCAGCTGTGTAAAAGTGACAGCCTGGAACCCCAGTGGTATGTATACATTAACTAGTGCTACTGCCATTGTTTCTCCCTCCCATTGCCCCAGTACCTTTGCATAACATCTCCAGTATTGTGAGCTAATCATCATCACCTGAAATGCCACTGTTTTTTTTTTTTTTTAAATCAAGATCACCGCTCCTCTGGAGCCTGTTGTGTAATTCAAGTGGCTGGCCACCACGTATTTCCCTCTTCGTAGGAAGCCGCAGTCGGAGCCCTTCAAGTGCGTTTCTTGAAGAAATAACACATCTGCAGCATAACGTGCAAGTGCTTTGTTGACAGCATTTAATTTGGCTTCCAAGTCCGTTGACATTCCACATCAATAAGTACTTTCAGGTTTCTGTGTTCTGTTTCTCCCATTGCAGCTGTCATCCCCACCTGCACAGTTCTCCCTGTTTAACCCTACCTGCGCACAAACCACCCCCTTGGTGACGGTAGCACGTGAACCTTCTTTTAAATGGGAAGCCCATAACTCATTATTTGTTTTGGGATTTTTTTTTCTCTTCTGTCACCACGTATGAGGAGCACCACTTTCTGAAGAAGACAAGGAGGAAGAGCCTCCCGTGCAGTCAAGAAACCCTTGAGACTGGTGTCATTTGATTACTTTGGTTCCCTTTTATAATGAACGGAATACCCGTAAAAAAACAGACTGCCTCCTACCTTTGCTTTGTTCTGTACCTTCCAACACAAAACACTTACACTCCTCTGCTTCAGTTAAATGGGCCTCACCCCTCTCCATTATGCATTATTGCTTGGAAAAAGAGGGCATACTGGAGGTCCAGCTTCTGTAGGTGTTTTTTGAGTCCCAAGAAGGCCTCTCTTTGGCGTTCCAGAATTGCCACGTAGTTTGGGTATATGCTAACATTCGCTCCTTCTATCGTCCAGGGTCCCTGTGTTTGTGCCACCTGTAATATGGAGTCCCTGTCTCAGAAATTCTGAAGTCTGGTCCATGGTAGAGCTCCCAGGATCGGAGGGTACTCTGTGAGCCCGTAACACTATGAACCATTTTGATGTTGTGCCCCCAGTACCACAGATGACAGACACTCTTCTAAGAACAGTTCCGCACTGGGGTCCTCAACTTTCTCCAGGATCCCCACCAGCTGGATGTTGTTGCAGCAAGATCAGCTCTCATCATTATTCGCTTTCTATGCTAGACTGGCCACCTCCTTCTCCAACACCCTTATGCGGGTCAGAGGTTTGTCGCAGTAGGCTTGGCTTGGGCTAACACAGATTATGCATCTGATACTCTGTCCGCTAGTCCCATCACGTCAGCTCGTAGAAGGTTTACTACTTGCACCACTGTGTCAATTTTAAGTTCCAAGGCCACCTTGGTTTTCTTCATTGCCCCCAATATGGTTGTTATGTGTGTTACCAAGCCTTATGCTGGGTTATACGACAGCACCATGGCGGGGGAGCCGGAGGGCCTAGCGGACTTCTTATTGGAGGCCCGCCTGCCTCGCCTAGACCCGGAGGTGGGGAAAGAACTTGGCGGTGCCATTTCGCTGGGTGAAATTCGGGCGGCGATTCGACATATGGCGCGCCGGAAAACCCCGGGGGCGGATGGGCTGCCTGTCGAGTTCTATGCGGCGTTTTCGGACCTGTTGGCCCCACAGCTGCAGGCCCTCTACAGCGAAGCTTGGCGACGTGGGCGTCTACCCGCCTCTGCTCGGGAGGCGATTGTGATCCCCTTATTAAAACCCGGAGGGAAGGCCGACGCGCACACGGCTTATCGGCCGCTCTCCATGTTGACGGTGGACTATAAGATATTGAGCAAGGTACTGGCGTCGCGCCTCCTGGGTCATATGGCCGCCTTAGTCCACCCGGATCAGGCGGGCTTCATTCCTCGACGGAGCACTGCCACTTCTGTGAGAAGGTTGCTGCGAGTGATGGAACTGGACCGGGAGGTCTTCCCGGAGGCCTGTACGCTGTCGGTCGACATAGAAAAGGCCTTCGACAGTGTGGAATGGCCTTATTTGTACCGAGTGTTGCGGGAGTTCGGCTTGGGGGAGGACTTTGTGCGCTGGACCTCGTTACTTTATAGCGAGGCTACAGCCCGGGTGAAGACAGGGGTCACCATATCGGCCTCATACCGTGTCCGGAGGGGGACGAGACAGGGGTGTTCCCTCTCCCCCCTGCTGTTCGCGCTGGCCATTGAACCATTGGCGGCTCATGCCCGACGAGGGGGTGCGTATGTAGGGGTGGCGTTGCGGGAGGATACGCATTATATCTCCCTCTATGCGGACGATCTACTGATGTTCTTGGAGGACGCGGAGGGTGCACTGGAGGGAGCGGTGGCCTTATTGGAGGTGTTTGGTCGGCTGTCCGGGCTTAAGGTCAATTGGCGTAAAACCTGTTTGTTCCCGCCGACGCGAGGGGGACAGCCCCCGCAGGCGTTAGGTCAAATCCGCTGGGAAGGCAGCTGTCTCCGTTATCTGGGGGTTAACATCTATCATACCCAGGCTGATTTGCTGGACGGTAATGTGGGTAGGGCGCTTCGGGGCCTAAGGGGTAGTATGGGATTTTGGAAAACGCTCCCGCTCTCGTGTGCTGGGAGGGTGGCGCTGCTGAAAATGGTGGCGCTGCCGCGGCTCCTTTACTATTTTTGCACCCTTCCAATATGGATCCCAGCGTCATTTTTTGCGGCACTGCGGGTACTCACCACGAGCTTCATTTGGGGTTCGGGGAGGCGTCGAGTGGCGCTGACCACCTTGCGGCGACCGCGGGCGGAGGGAGGCTTGGCGGCTCCGGACTTCGAATGGTATTATCTGGCGGCCCAGCTCCAGTGGCTCACACAGGCGGTGGCCAGGGAGTACAGGGGCCCGGACGGTCCCCAGGGCAGGCTAATCCCGCGCCACGTGCTGGCCTTTATAGTCCTTCACCAGAGGCTGGACCTCGCCCAGCTCACCATGGAGGAGCGTACCCTCCGGTTATGTTGGAATAGATGCCAGAGAAAGGCCGCCATAGTTCACCCCTATGCCCCTGAGATCCCCCTGGGGATGTGCACGGCGTTCCCGCATGGAGGAGACTGGTCGGGGTTGGCGGTCTGGGAGGAAATGGGGGTCCAGATGGTAGGGGATCTATTTCGAGAGGGAGCACTGCTGCCTTTCCAAGACTTGCAGGACTCTTATGGGCTTCCGCGGGGAGACTTCCTGCTCCATGCGGCCTTGGTGGCGAGCCTTCAGAGGCATTGGAATGTGGGGCTGTCGGAGCCCCCGACTGCCACGGGTTGCCAATATGTGGTGATGGCGGCGGGGACGACCAAGGCCATCACATGCCTTTATCGTAGGCTGTCAACGGAGAGCCTCCCCCCATTGGGCGCCTTGAGGGGAAAGTGGGAGGCGGACCTGGGGAAGGAGATCCCTGAATCCACATGGTCCACGCTGGTGCGGAGGGCATGGAAGGGGACGAGGAATGCCAGGTTCCAGCTTGTCCAGTTTTTTACGCTACACAGAGCGTACCTGACGCCGGCAAAGGTGTTACAATATTTCGGGGGAGCGCACTCTCAGTGTCCGCGGTGCGGGGCGGACGGAGCAGACTTTCGACACATGTTTTGGGCCTGTAGGCAGTTGGGGGACTACTGGGAAGCAGTGGTGGAGTGCCTGAACCAGGTTACGGATCGCTCCATTGGTCCGGAGATGGGCACCTGCTTGCTGCTTTGGTTCCCCCACACCCGTCGCACGAAGGTCACGAGCAAATTCTATGATTTAGGGCTGATATTGGCCAAGAGGGAATTGACGCTGCACTGGAAATCCCGGGGGGGACCCAGTTTCCTGCGCTGGAGATCAGCCCTGGAGCGCTGGGCGGGGGCTGAGGGCACGCTCCGGGTGCAACTGGCCCTCCGGCGAGATGACGAAAAAGCGCTAGCGACAGCCCGGGCGTGGGAAGCGTTGGTGGTAGAACTCCAGGGGCTGATGTCCGAGCCGGGGGAGGAAGGGAGCGGGCCTGATGAGGAAGTGGTAGCGGGGAGTGGGGAGTAGTGGAGGCGACTGGCGGGCCCTGACCGACTGCACTCTGGATAGGGTTGGGGGAAAGGTATTGTGGCTGCAGGGAGAGGTGGGGCTTCTGTATTGCATTGACTGAGGGGAGGGGAAGCATCGAGCGTGGGACCGGGGTAGCAGGCGGGGGCACACTGACAGAGGGTGGGGGGCGGGGGGGGGAAGGGGCCGGGGGGGACAGCTGAGTGGGAATGCTGGTATATGTGGGGTATTTCCTGACTGGGCGGGGATTGAGAGCTGGTTGTTGTATTGCTGTGTATGAAAACAATAAAAAATGTTTCAACAAAAATAAATGTGTGTTACCAAGCCTTGGCCAGTGGTCAGGGCAGTTCGGGTGTTCTTCTCATTTTCTGCTCAAGAGTGGTCCCTTTCCCGAGGGGGCTAGTGGAGTTTGGTCAAATCACTGTTCCTTCATGTTCCTGGTTCAGTGTCCCTCTTCCAATGATGCTGTCACGGGCTTAGCATGTGACTCGCCCCACTCACCTCAAGTTCTCTCTTTTGGCCACTGTGGGTCTCTTGGGGTAAGCTGGCGAAACGGGCTACATTTCGCTCCGTTTTCAGCTTCTCTGGTGATCGCTGGTCTCGCCTGCGTGCACAATCGGTCATCTGCATTAACAAGTGTGCCAGGTCTTCACCACTCCCTTCTGGGCCTGCCCAGGGCCTCAAGTCGCCTGTGGCATCATAGGTCAATGATTTCCGCTCCGGGCCCTGCCCTTCACTGTAGCTACCTCTTCTCCCCCGCCAGGGCAGTCCTTACTTTTTGCCCTTTTGGGGTACCACATGTCTCCGAGGGGCCCTCGTCGCTCCACCTGACTATGCGTTTCCACTGCTCGGGCAGCCGTCTCATGCCCTTCTCAATGCAGCACAATGGTGGATGTTTCCCCACGGCCCGTTGCTTCCGCCGATCTCTGGGTAATTTCGGCACCCCAGTGGTCGCTCCTACAGGCCCCTGCCCCAGTGTAATCCCAGGGCCCCCGTTGCACCCAGCACTCTTTGAGGGGGCTGGGGGGGGGTGAATGTGTGGCAGGATGTTGCACTCATGGACTGCAGGCACCGGGACACTCGACGATCATGCAGCTGACTTCAGGCAGCCCTTAGCATTTTTACTAATGGAAAAGTTGGATGTTTCATGGACGATTCACAAAGGAATGTAGGAGTATGCAAAAGAGTACCACCACAGTACTACTTTTCGTACTCAAATATGCTTTTGTGAGGTGACTCCTTTGTCTTCTTCATTGATCTAAAGCGTGGCCTACTTGCAATTGAAATAATGCTCTTACATAAATGGTCATATATTACATCTGTGCTTGTAACTCAGGCTAAAAAATCTGATCTTTATATGCAGGAGTGTCTCCTTAAGAACAAATGAACGATCACATGTGCGTCTTCAGACTTAGCATTATCCAGACACTTCTTAATTGATGTATTTGAACTAATGAGCCCTTCATGACCTACTATGTCTCTCGAAGATGTTTAATTACACTTTCAGTTTTGGCCCCCGACTCTTGTCACATCTTCATTATTAGCAGTCTTCTAATAATAGGCAGATGCACATCATACTTTCCAGCCTATGGCTTGTCAAGTGCTCTCTGATTATCAGGCCTCTTCTTGGCAGTTGTAACAATTCCTGAAGCAGGTTGGTATATTTTCTCTACCCTAGGATTGACCATTCCAATTTTTGCTGACTTGTCAAGTATTTTCATTGAATCCTTTAACACCTCCATCATTATAGCTAGGCACTTATTTGTTGATTTTGAGGGAATATAACGTATTGGGACAAAACATCAGCTAAAAGTTAAAAAACAATGATGAGCTCATGGACACTTACCTATCATTGAAGGCCCTGGTGTCCCATAGTACCAAAAGGATGTTACTTACCCTGTAAGCATCTGTTCTTGGCATATAGTGCTGTAGATTCACATGCTTCGCATACTCCTGCCATCTAGTGTTGAGTCCAGGTGTGTTGTTTTTCTTCAAAGAAGTCTTTCGAGTCACGAGGTAAGGTGACTCATCCTCTTGGTAATAGTGCGCATGGGCATCAACATCATTGTTGGATTGTTTTCCCGCAAGAGGGTAAGAATGGAGTACAAGTAAGTAAGTAAAGAGATGTCCATGCACATGAAATTGTAGATAAGAACTGCAACAACCATAAGTGTCCGGGGAGGAGGGAGGGTGCATGTGAACCTACAGCACTACATGCCAAGAATAGATGCTTAAAGGGTAAGTAACAATCTGTTCGAAGAATGTGTGACTGTAGATACACATGCTTTGCTTAGACTGCATAGCAGTGCCCTCCAAAAGTGGTGGCTAACCATTGATGTTGCAGTTTGAAAAAGTGTACATAGCACTGCCTGTCCTACATTAGCTTGTTGGCATGCTAGAACATGCACACAATAGTGCTTGGTAAATGTGTGTGGACCATCTAGCTGCTTTGCAATTTTAAGCTATGAGAATGTAACCTAAGAAAGCCATAGATGTCCCTATGTTAAGAGTTGAATGTGCTCTAGAGATGCTCCTTACTAAAGTGGATGTTCAATAAAGTTTGCTGGACTTTTGGGTTATTTCCAGATATACACAACCAGGCATGTCTCCGTAGGAGGATACTTGTATTGATGTGCACATCTGATTGAGGGGCTGTAAATTAATTTTCCTGATTGGACTAGTTCTTGTCCCTTTGTTATGCTCCTCTGGGAGATATTGGAGAAATTCCTCCATTTCATCCCAGTGAGCTATCTCATACCTGGCCAATAGTCCCTGTGTATTTGCAATTCACCAATGATTGGCAGATTGTGCAGCAACCCCTTTGCCTGACACGTCGACAAGTTTTGATTCCCTATGAGGAGGTGGTGTGTCTGCTGTAGTTTGTGAATTTGCCCTTTTATGGGCATTTGATACCACTAGGAAGTCTGGTGGAAGCTGGCCTCAAATAAAAATTGGGTCAGATGGTGCAGCCTTATTTTTTTAATCTACCCTAGGGGTAATGATGCGAACACATACAGTGTCTTTAATAATACCATCTGCATAGCACATCATGCATTTTACATAGGAAGAGATTGAGAGGTCCTATGTGTGGTGCATAATGTCTCAAATAAATAAATCTTTTTCCATGGATTCCTTGTGTAGTGTAATCTCATGGTATGCTGCTGCCCTAGCTATAAGCTTCTGATCTGATGAAGCATTGTCAGGAGGTGAGGTTTTGGCAGGATATAGGTCTGGATCTGTATCCCCTGGAGGGTAAATGTCATAATCCTGCTAGGGGTCTGGTGGTTGTGCTCCTTAACTGTCATATTCTCCTACAGATGCATCTGAGTCTTTGTGTAGAGATCTCAGAAGTGCAATGTTTAAAGGATTATGTGGCGAGTGAGGTAGAGGAGGAACAGGTGATGGAGGCGGTGGTATAGGAGATGGAGAAACAGGGTACAGAGGAATGGTAGCCATGTCATTTTTCTTCTTCTTCATAGGTGTTAGGAGATCAATGTCCTGCTGGAAAACGTTTTGCAAGAAGAAGGCACTGATGCAATCTTTGTGATAATGCAGCCAGTCTCTGGGTGTATGTGGATCTGTTGTTGTTTGGGATCAAGTATTTCCTGCATGGTCTCTAAAATTAGCTCTAGGAGTGTAGCAGGAGCTGATTTCTGTTTTGCCTAACCAAACTGGATTTCAGTTTCAGAGCCAGAACAGAGAGAGCCGTAGAGATGTGATCTTGGCTCAGAGCTGGGAGGCTTTGTATGTACTTTTGGTGCCGAGCCGGAGGTCAGGCAGCTGAAGCGGATTCTCAGTGCCTACCATGGCCAGATGGCAAAGGTGGCCTGGAAGCCTTCTGTTTTGTAGGAACTGAAGGTTTTGGTGTGGGCAGGTGAGGGATTTGAGTACTCATGACACCGTAACCTGACGCAAGATCATATGACTCAAATTGATCTCCAAGTCGGAGTCGGAATCTTGAACCGAAAAGGTCCTTTCATCTTCAGCAGCTGAAGCTTCGAGATCTTCCTCTTCTGGTTTGATATTTTGTTGACCTAAGATATCAGGCGTGTGTCAGTATCAGGTCTCTGCTTCGTGCCCGGTGGTCCCGCAGGGTCTTTTTAGATCGAAATGACAGACAGGCCTTACAATCTTCTTTGTGCTCGGGGGATAAGCATAGATTGCAGATTTCGTGAAAATCAGTCCACAGATACTTGGAACAGCACCGGGGCAGGATCGAAATGGAGTCCGTTCCATCAGCAGAGTATCATTGTGGAGTCGAATGAGTGTCGGGTAGCCCAAATTGGCAAGACCTAAAGGCAGCGACAAGGGTAGAGTGGAGTACGCACTGAAAGGATCCCAAACACGGTAAGTGCTGTAATACACATCTGACCCAATGTTGGAAAGAAAACAATCTAAAAATGGAGTCGATGGCCATGCGCACTATTATCAAGAGGAGGAGTCACCTTACTTCGTGACTCAAAAGACTTTTGCAAAGAACAACTTGCACCCATCCAGACCCAACACAAGACTGCAGGAGCATGCAAAGCATGTGTATCTACAGCCACACATGCCTCGAACATATTTTTTTCATCTGGCACAGTAAAATGAATACGACATATTCCACCCTTGCACATCCCTGCTTCAGTGGTTGACTTTTTTGATTAACTCTCTTCTAGATTATACCAACTCCTGATACCTACTGATGCCCAATGAACTAGCCAATTAACTCCAAGATGCTCAAGATGCTGTGGTGAGGATGGTTCCAGGGCTCAAATTTGGCCATGTTGCTGATGCCAGACAGGAGCTGTATTGGCTGAAGACTGGACAGTATTAAATGCATGAGCTTGTAATATGAAAGTTTTCATGACAAATTCTTCTCTTACCTGAGGGATCAATCGGCACACCCTCAAACATCCTCCAGCAAACTGTTGTCCATACCAGTACCTTTCCAATAAGTGAAAAGTCTTGTCAACTGATTATCATATAAGATTTTCTGCCGGATCAGATAGAAGAGAGACCTTGGACATCTTCCAACATTAACCTTAAGACGTCGGTCTAATTGGATTATTTACTCTGTTCAAGACTCGTATCCTTTTCTTTTCAGATTTCATCTCTGTTTAGCCTCTTGGATGGTCCAAACTTCTACAATTCCACTGCCTAAAGACACTAGTGTGGCAGTACACTATATAGGCATTATAGAACTATATCAAGAAGCAGTTTTCATTAAAACATGTTTTCTTGTTATGTATTATATTTGTGTGCATTCCTCTTTATAACCCGATTGCAGTGTGCTTGGTCATCTGAAACATATATTAGCTGTATGAGGTTTATTCTCTTTAGTGCATTTCACCATATCCATCCTGAATCTGGTCTTTATCTTCTGAACAAAGCATTTCAACCTATTAACAGAAATGTGCCAGACAGAAGGGTAGCTGTTTAACACATTTAACAACCAAAGGTCTTTTTAGGTCTTGCTCATTTTTTAAAGTATATGAAACTACTGTCGGCATTAAATTTGAACCCTTAGCCAGTGTTTGTCAAACTAGTTTTGGTTTTCTGTGTTTTGGTTCAGAGATGTCCGACTTTGACGAATGCATTAACGACAAAGATACTACATTTTAATTTGATGCTGTTGGTTCAGAGATGCCAGGCTTAGGCAACTGCATTAATGACAATGTAATGTCATGGACTCTGCAGAGGTCAAAGGCCTGTTATCTACCCGACTTAATTTTGAAATATTTTATTTATGCCTTCAGTGTGACAAAGACTGTGCCCCCCACCTTGGTTCTACCCAAGAGCACATTACAAAGAGTAAGCAGAAATCTTTCCACTGAAGTATCTGCCTCTTCAATACATTTGGAAATTGGAAAAGGCTCCCATTTTCCAGAATCTCCATCAGCAGATGCCTCGCCACCAGCATCTGCTGAGTATTTGTCCACCACCACGTCAAAAGCTTCAGTAACAGAACTCCAAATATATTTCCTGGCTGGTGCTGCCCCACTTATGAAAGTTTCAAGGTTGAAACTCCTACAAATGCTTTATGTGGCGTCATTGTGGTTTCAAAGCAAAAACTTCACACATTACATTAGTCAGCCTATGGGAACCAGTGATACAACCCAAGCAGAACTTAAAGAGGGCATTTTCAACAAGCCTGATGGCCAAAATACAAACAGAACATTTAAATTAGTCAAATGAAACATTTTCATACTACAACTTCATAAATGGGCAAATATCAATAAAATAGATCCGATGCAAACGTTTTTATTTTATTTTTTTGGAAACCCACAGTGCACTTCCTCCTGTTTTCAAAGAGGGCAGACAGTGGTGCTTAAAAATTAAGACATGGCTGATTTGTGTGGCACTACAGAGGGCTATTCAAGTTAATGTTAAAGTGTCATTACCTACACACCCATGTATGCCGCTCCAATTTGTAGATGTTTAATAAAAACATGAGATTTCTAATCAAGGCTCCTCGATGGCAGGATTAAGCATAACGTGAATTTTTAAAGGATGCACACTGCAAAATTTGCACTGTACCCAAATATAGCATTTATACCACTTCACAAGTAAATCAAAAAACCATCACCCACTAAAGGCATATGAGCAGCATAAGCCATACAAAAGTACACATGCAATGGCATTCCAGCATTCATTTATGTAAGTGTATTGTTACAGAGATGCATCATGCCCCATTTCCTCACGTGCTCCCATAATAAGACTGCACGCTCTACACTGTTTCTAAGATAACTACGAAATGTTTTTTTCGCACAAATGAATAAATACTTTTTTTTATTTGAGCAGTTTTTTTGTTTCTTTTAATTAGAAAGCAGGTTCAGAGGCCAAGGAGCCAACCGCAAGACAAAGTTTTTAGAATACATCTATGTTTGTTAAAGTCTCATGCCAGCGTCTTGAATTTTTCAAAAAGAGAACACTATATTTCAGTATCCTAAACAAAAAAAAAAATCCTAGCAAAAAACATTTTATTGGAAAATATCTGATGTATATTTTTCTTAATACATATAAACAGAAAAGAGATGGAAAGTGGGGGAACATTCGGAAAGAAATAGGGTTTTTTCAAAAAGATGCCTGAAATAGGTTTTTATCTTCACCCTCAGAGTCCTCAGGAACTATTAAGTTAGCCTATTATAGTTTTATTATTTTAGAAGAGGAGTAACTTCACCTCTACCAATACACTATGGTGTAGACCAAAAAACTGTAGTTGTTTAAAGCAAGGAGTACCATTTCGGAGCACATATGGTAGGACATCTCGAAAAGCCGTAATAAAGGTTTCTGTTTAACTAAATTCTTATAAAAGGCACATATATGGGACCTAATTCTACAATATATTCATTGATCTCAAAATTCCTGCATTCCACCACCCTGAGGTATTATAAAATCTTTTTCAGCAACTTTTCCAGATCTATTCAAGGACACTGACGTGTGGGGAGCAAAAGGTAATATTTCCATTGAGGGCGGCATTCAGAGTGCGGTGGGAATACTTATGTGGTAGTGCCACACTTGGAATTACCAATACCAAAGTTACTGGAAATTTAAGGATGTGTAAATACAGATGATTGTCTGACCCAAAAGGTGCCCTTAGAAATTGCTAATTACCCAAGGAATCATTATTTTTATACAAGGCTTACAGCCAATAACAGTCAAAACTGCCTTAATTCACAGAATGACAAAGCCTGTGGTGCTGATGAATGGATACGATCTAAGTGCTTGAACACACTTGTTTGAGTGATAGAAAAAAATTAAACCCACGACCAAGAGGCACGTGATGTGATTTTCTAGTTAACAAGATGATGCTAGAAAAAGTTTTTTTTTTTAAATTCTGTATTGCTCATAAAACATTATAGCTACTGGTCCTTCTCAATAACAGACTGCTGTAATTTCTGCAATACACTTTGTGTTCAAAATCATGACTCCACAATGAAAATCGCTCCAGCCCCACTGAGGTTGCGATAAACAGAATATGTTACAAGAGGCAGGTATGCTTACTGTTCTCCTGCCATAATTTTCCGTCAAATAAAATTCACTTGGCATGAAGGATGTTCAGAGACAAATATTGTCGCTACAGGTAAAAGTTACTTACTATTTCTAGGGCATCGAAGCACCCTGACACTGAACTGTCTGACAAGATGGAATGAATTTATTCACCAGGAGACAAGTATCCAAAACATGTTCTTTTTTTTTTTAACACTGCAGTAAATCATTCACAGATCTCCTTTGGGACTATCATAAAATCAGGTTTTCATATACCTAATACAAAACAACATGGACTTGAAGTGATAATTATCATACATGTGTTAAAATACATACATACATAACCTGGAATATAATGCAGCCACTGTGACATTCTACATAAACAAAACAAATGAGAGTACAAATTCAAACCAAACGAGCAAACAATATATAAAGCATATGCATGAAGCCAGGATTCACCGACACCCACCATAATACTGAACGCTCAATAAATGCTATGTAAGGATGTAATATGTATAAGCATGTCCTTTTTATGATATTAAGCTTGATGTGATATTACATCACATTTTCTTCCTTTTGATACACTGCAAGGCACTAGGATCTGCGTTATTTGTACAAGGGTATAAGAATTCTCCCTCTATACGAGGACAAACATGTTAATTACATACAATTCGAAATTACATTTTACTATGTGTGCCGCCTTTTCCTACATACTAAGTATATTATACTTCCAAGCACTATAGGCATAATTTGAAAAGACGAAGTGAGATACTGTTTACTTAAATCAGTTATATAAATGTTGCTGCTGATAGGATAATTGATGACAAAGTAAAAATATAAATGCTCAGGTTTCTGGGGAAGTACGAAAGGAAACAGGTTTTCAAAGTGTCGCAAATCGAAGCTGCAATGAAAGAATGTCACAGAAATAAGTTTTCTGTTCGGACCGTAAGTGGAGGCTACCACTTCACCACATAGAGCACCATTTGGAATAGGGTCTGTAGCGTTGTTCGCGCTTCAATCAAACAACACTCTTCCAGCATAGAGACGAGAGCAGATGCGCTATTTATTTCCTCCCCAATGTGTCGGACAGCTTCTTGAGTCGCTTCTTCAACTCCAACGGGAACTTCTCGTAACACTTCTTGCATACTGGCTTCATGTCAAACTCCACAAATTTGTTCCTAAATGCAAGAAAGATTTATTTGAAAGTGTTCTTATGGCTTACTGTATTGTTTTGAGGTTCATCAACAAACAGGTCCAAGTAGCACCCTCAGTTAGGCCATTCAAAAGGCCAGGGAAATGGGAGCATGCAGAGGGAAGTTACAGGCAATGGGTTTACCATCAAGACTTAAACAGTTGAAGACCCGGTGCAACTCAGACACAGTCAGTTTGGAGAAATGGCCTCTCTCACTCACTCAAAATAGGTGAGACTTCCTTGAAACAGCCCTACCCATCTCAACATTATAAATAAATGTACAGCTGACCACTCAGGTGCCTTATCATAAGAAAAGATCTGTGTAGAGCCATAGCATGTTTTTGGCAGCTGCAAAATGCCAAAAACATGCAACATCGTGAAGAGAGACTGGTGGTGTCGCCAATCTAGCCTGAACCATAACAATGGACGGCAGTGTGCATCCACTTCATTATCAAATGAACCAGCAGGCCATCAGGAAGGCAAGTCCCAAAAAGCACCATTACGCTCCGCTAATATTTGTCCAGAGCTAAGTGCAATGCTGAAATTGTAGAATGTTTTATCCTCTGTGCTCCCCAGTTTTAGTTCTGTTCTTGAGTACTGTGTAAGATTTGTCTTCTCATTTGCAAAAATCTGTTTTAAAGAAGTGTTGGCTCACGTGTGCAGTCACATTTAGACTTTCATTGGATTCTAAGGTGTGGGTGCCTAGACCCCAATAACCTATTGCGATTGAGCCGATCTTGGCAACATTAAATAGGGCGGCGAGCTTAGGCTGTCTTCAAGCTTAAGTAGAACTGGGTTCAACTAACGAGTAGGTTGAGTAAAGCTGAAATACTAATCTGATTCAAATTGGTAAAAGTAGCTGTCTGTTGCAAGTGGGCACTGCTTGTTAAACAGAACATCATAGTGGGAGACTACAAAGAATTTTGGCCCTTTACAAACACAAAGCAAGGAGGTACTACGGCTAATCTGATGACATGCAGGTTGGCAGAAGACCTAGTTTCAACTTTTAGAGACCTCTACTACAGGTTTTGTATATATCCGTTGAAGTACATCATTAGTCATTTCACAGCTTGCTATTTCCACCACAGCCACATTGAGTGCAGCCCTCTAGGCACCAGATCTATGCGCTAACTAATTTGGAGAGCAGTAAGAAACACCTGATGCTTTGATGAGACAGATCATCCTCCCAGCTATGGTTATAATCATCATGTTGATGAATTCGGCAGCAAAAACGTAGGCAGTCTTTGCTATCACATCTTCTGGAAAGCAACGCTGACCCGAGAATTTACCCAAACAAGGTTGTTTTACCCACCCCCTCTGCACAGTAATTTATGTGCGACTTTGATGGTCAAAAACACAGCCAGGATGAGAACAAAAAATATAATATGATCTAAAATACTCTTTAACGCACATCTGTCAAATTGTAGGGGGCATTGGTAGAGAAGACTGCAACAGGAGGGATACTTCAACAGCCTAACAGAGTTAATTCTATCTTTTGATGACGTTACTCCTACTTACTAGTATGTGAAGAACTTTGCAGATTAAAGTAGAACTTGTGTTATACTTCTTTTTTATATTACTAAATGAAAATCCAGGAGTAAGGTTATGTAGATTATTAACGGTTGAAGCAAAACCAAAGGGGATGATGAACGGAGTGTTGAACAATGCAAGCACTCACCCCCAGTCAACTGATCTGGGTTTAATCCATCCTCATTCTTTAGCTCACTCCGCCACCCCAGTTCAGACATGGCCATATGCAAATCAGTCTGACCCTGTGCCTCATGGGAACAGTCCAGCCCGAACTGCCAAGCCATGTCTTCCCTGGAACGGAAACAAGCATCCTGGGACCGGTTTCGGGTTCATAACCCTCCTCAGCCAGGCTATCTTGAATCCTGTGGCAAAGTGAGCAAGGGACCCACGTCTGGGCATGCCCTGCCAACTTAGGGCGAACACAGCAAAACCAAAGAGGATGATGGACGGAGTGTTGAACAATGCAAGCACTCATCCCCAGTCAACTGATCTGGGTTTAATCCATCATCATTCTTTAGCTCACTCCGCCACCCCAGTTCAGACATGGGTCCAAACTGGAATGGCATGGTGAGCAAAAAAACGATGGATTTAGGGCCAGATCTCTGTACTGGGGTGAATGTATGACAACATTGTTCTGCATTCTGTCCATCAATAGTTCTTTTTGCGATTATTAACGGTTGTATAAACCACCACACAGTTCTCCAACCAACAGCAGTATGGAATACACATGGAAGGATGGTTTCTACTTTTTCACGGTGTATAAGGGGGTTTCGAACTGTTTATTTAAAGAGTACAACGCCATAAGGGCTGGATCAGAGTATTCTAAACTACAGCATAGAAATAACTGAAGTGAATACCCAACCATTGCACGCAACGACAAACTAAAACATGGCAAACACTTATATGTTCCATGTGAATTTGAGCGTTCCATAGTTTTTTTGAAAACCATGCTTTCATGCCAAGAATACCTGACACGTGTAAGTATTTGATGGGGTTATTGAACTACAATCGCCTTTATAACAGGTAGAGGTTAAGATTATCAACAAGAATAACAAAGTAAGAAATGTTAATGGAAAAGAAAAAGAATGTGTCAGGCGATGAAAAGTCATCAGTGGTTGAAAGTCAAAATTAAGATCCCCTCTGTTAGACGGAGATATCGCATCAAAGGTAAATGTGTTTTTGTAGGAAAATGAATGGGTTTAAAAAAACAAAACTCTATTGTTAAGGAAACAATTGTCTAAATGTGCAGCTTCTATATGTCGCAAAACTGACATTTCCACAACGCCAATATCATGTGGTGTTTGGGCCGTAGGTTAAAATTTTAAACAAATCCTAAATTCATTAATTATAAAACAAATATTGGCCATTGCGGATTGTACAAATGACTTCTTTCTGAAAGTTTATATGCATGGCCTACTTGTGTTAGCAAAAGTGTAATTTCTAATTTAATATGCAAACACTGCACACTTAAAACGGATGCACTTTTCAACCTCTGACTGTTATGACACATGCACGAAAAACAAATGCAGGTCCTGAAACAACTAACCAAAGGTGAAGATGTGAGAAATGGTGACCAAAAGAGGAAGAAAAGTTTACAAACAGAGTGGCTTTTTCTTTTTCTGCTTGTCCTTATCCTTCGCTTCACGCTCACGTTTGGCAAGCCGGCGCTTAAACTCTTCAGGCATGTTCTCATAACAATGTTTGCAGACAGGTTTTAGGTCAATCTCAACAAATTTATCCCTTTAGACCGGATAGGAGAGACAGGGGAAAGAATAGCAAAGAGTTATAGAGTCACAGAAACAGCAGTTATGGACAGAGAAGAAACACTTCCTTGTTATGGTAACCTACAGCAATACTCATGATCATGTTCTAGCGAAACATGGAAATCCCTCATTGCAGAGTTATGATCTTACAATGATCGACTAAGATCCTGGAAACTGCTTAATGCATATTAACCTTCCATGAAGCCTCTGAGCACTGCTTTCTTCAGCAACCGCTATAGGGTCAGGTTTGACCTACATCGACAAACACCTGCCGACGTGTTTTTCCGTCGCTGAGCCTCTTAAGGCAGCTCCTTGATCAAGTCTAATTTAGTCACGAGAGTACAATGCAAGGTGTGGTAACTGTTGTGTATGCTACCAACTGAAACATGGTGACGTGGCCTTTCAGTGGGAATTGGCATTTTAAAGTAACAGCAAAACAAACAAAATTATAACAGCTCTCAAGAAAGGGCCCTCGAAAACCTTCATCTATGAACCAACAAATTTAGAATGTTAAACCCTCAACTATATGTTCTACCTAAGTGCTTTACTTCTGACTTTTAAGGGATCTAACACTGTAAGGGTAGTCACTGGTCAAGTGTACACATAGGCAAGATAGCTAAGGGGGACAGAAAACAGTTGTATTGAAAAAGAACACAGTTGAACAAGAGCATACTTACTTGAGTGTTAGCTTAGTGTTGCAAGTGGAGCAGGCAAAACAGTTCACACACCAAGCCTTGTTCAATGCAGACACAACTAAGAGAAAAAAAAGAACTTACATGAAATCATATTTTATTTTGTACAGCGACAATAATGAATATAAATCTTAAAGGATTGCCGCAAGGGGAGAAATACCTGTGAAGGGGGGGAAACAGAGGCATTCGACGGTCGATACTTTTACATTCCAGTTTGTCTGAACCAGCTTTTAGAACAACTCTCTTGCTACTGAAGCAAATAGGACAGGGTAGGATCTTTTGCAGGACAGGGTAGGATCTTTTGCAGGACTTCCCAGGCAATCAATAGTTACTGGCATCAGAATGGGACAATCCGAGCCTTTTACAACTGATATCCTCAGGCATAACCTTAAAATTAAGCCGAAAATTGAGCTACAAATTTCCCTCCTTTGTAACTGACCCCACCCAGTGTATTGAAGTCGAGCAGTCCACGTCTTACTCAAGGATGTGGTGAGGGAGTAAAAACCCAGAACTAAACTAATCCTTCCATATAAGTTAATAATTCAATGTCCAACCAGTGCTTAGTCTTTAAAAAAGAGTTTGTACTTTACTAATTCACTCAACGCAATACTGTACATAACATATCAGAAAGCAAAACCCATCCTGGGTATTGTTGTAACACTCAGAGTTTACTGGCAAAAAGTTGTGCACTTAAAATTAAAAGTAAAAGTAAAAAAATTCTGGGTACATAACTATAGAAAAATATTGTGCGCTACAATGCTAATATTAATAATACATTGTAGAGATGGAAGCAGCGACATACTTGGAGGACGGGAGGTATCTTACATAAAAGCTTACTGCAGGACTTGCAGCCCTGATGTCTTGCGGATGTCATGAGAGCAGTGCTGAATACAAGCTGAGCAGCTAGCACTAGAAAAGGGTCTGAGTGTCTCTCACAAGTTAATAGTGATTGCTTTGGGAGCAGGGAGTAAAACACATGTAATGGATGTTCTAGGTGGGTTTGAATGTCAGCGAGGGATGGCAGGCAGGTCCACCTACGAAAGAAGAAAATGGGTGAATGCCATGGTAGGTGTAGCGAAGGACGAGAAGGCGAGGACAAGGGGGCGTGGTTTCCCCTTGTGAAAGATGTTATGTTGTGTCATATTGTTTTGTAGAGGGCCCAGCTACTCAGCAGAGTGTCCCGGCGCTAGGCAGTGGGGGAACCAACAGGCAACTAGGTTAGCTGTTAAAGAGGAAGGTTTTTCGTTTCCTCTTCCACATATCCAGTTTGTGCATTAACCGAAGGTCTAATGGGAGACTATTCCGAAAGAGAGGTGCCTGTTAGGAAAAAATCTCCCACCTATTCTGAGGCGACTGATGCAGGGCACCCTTGCCAGGTATGCTGAGAAAGAGCGAAGGGTGCGTGCGTGCAAGTATGAATGCGCTGATTCTCTTGCTGAGATAGGACATGCCCATCGCATGCAGGGCCTTATGTATGCATAAGGACCATGGCCTTAAAGACCACCCTCTTTTTGACTGGGAGCCAATGAAGGGACCTCAGATAGAGGGTCATGTGGGACCTAGGTGGGAGTCTAAGTAACAGTCTTTTCGCCAAGTTCTGCACCACCTGCAGACTCTTAAGGAGATAGTCTGGGAGGCCGATGTACCAAGCGTTCTGATAGTTGAGTCTCGACGTAATCAGGGCCTGCACTACCTTTCTACCAGCAGACTCTGATAGAAGGGGTAGAACTTTTTCCAGCATGCGAAGCACGCTGAAGCCGGACCAGGCTAGGGCTTGATTCTGATGTTGGAAGGAAAGGGATTTATCTATTTTGATCCCTAACTTCTTTACGCAGTTTTCTGTGGAACACGGGTGCGGCAAGTTGCTCGGCCAGCAGGTTTGCACGAAATTGTGGGGGACATCTCCAAAGGTCACAGTCTCTGTTTTATCCGGGTTGCATCTCAAATGGTGCAGATCCAGCAAGTGAAACACCTTAATGAGACATCGTGAGATCAGCTTCCCATCTAAGTCCTTGCCCTTCTCACAAGCAAACAGAAGCTGCGTGTCATTTACATATGAGATTACTTTTGCGCCAAGAGACTCAATAAGGATTGCTAGGGGTGTCAGATAAACATTGAACAGAGTGGGACTGAGAGCAGAGCCCTGCGGCACGCCCACAAGATGAGTGTGACCTCTTACATAAAAGGAGCAGGGTTAGGGGGCTGAGTTGGGGTACCTGCCTAACCAAGATAGAGAATTAAATGTGGGTCAGAGTGGGAGCACGCAACTAAAAGGGGAGCTGCAGGGGACGAGGGGTTGAAGGACTTCCACTGCTAACTGGAAAAAACCACAAACAAAAATAGATAAAACAACATTTTAAATTATACATTTTTGAAACTCTAATAATGAACCTCACAATAATATCAACCCAAAAGTTTCAACTCTACTTTAACATAGACACCATTTTTAAAGGCCACAATTCTTTTTGCAAACAATTGGGATGCAGCCTAGGCTGCTACTGTGGAATCCCACCCAATGGCCCCCTTACTGCAAACAATCCTAAACAGTTTCTTTGGTTCTAACCAGTGGGTTCTGGATCACTTTGCATCTTTGGAGAGGGCAACTTAATTTGGGACTGCACTGGTGATTACTCCCTCAGGGTTTCCTTGCAGGAACAGCACAGGTTGCAGTGCAGATTTTTTTTACCGCGCTGGTGCTTTCTGTCAATCTAAAGTATACAGAAAGGTGATGGATAGAATGTTTGAATATCTGCCACTGGCAGTCACTCGGGCTGCATCCCAGTTTGTGATGTTTTGCACACCATGCCACCTGAGTTTGGAACGAGCCACATGCAAATCAGTCTTGAACTTGCTCCAATGGGAACAGTCCTGCCAGAATTGCCAGGCCAGGTCCTCTATGTACATTTGGCACATACGCTCCACAGACATCCTCTATACACATCAGAAACACACAACACACCATTCATGTCCCTCATAGACGTGTGAAAGACCAGATTGCGGGTACTGACAGACAAATTTAGAACAGTGAGAAATGTCAGTAAGTGATTTTTTCTGGGAAAGACAGGTAAAAAGGCATGCTTTACCACTATCATTCCATTGCTACCACCACTGTCAGTCCTCTACAGCCTGGAGATCTATCTGACAGAAATGAAACGTGGCAAGGATGGCACACCTGGTGTGACTCTCAAGACCAAGATGCCCTGCTTTGGGTTTCAATTTAGGTCACAGGAAAGGTCTCTGGGGCACACATATGGTTGGTGTGTTCACAAGAAGACTACAGGTGCTGTAACGGAGGTAAAAAATCTTTGAACTTGAGGAAGAGGAGCATGGTCTCCAGGGCCATGCAGGGTACCTTTTCTCCATCCCAACAAACTGTCACCAGGCTCTTCAAACTGCAGCTCTCAAAAAACGTCCCACTCTCAACACACTCATAGAAACTGAAGAGCCTTAAATCTACAATTGTTTGTAGTGTTCAAACATGTATGAATGAGAAAGTACACAGTTTCCTTCGTGTCCCCTTTCTGCAGATGGTACTATTTCTATCATCCCTTTCTGTGGGAGGGTAGCTGCTTCTTCTAAGAAGAATGATAGATGAACTTTGTTTTGTGCCACTCTGGAGACGGTTTATTGGGATTGTGTGAAATGCCATGTAGCTCCCCTCCTGGATATTGGCTATAACCTATTTCATAAAGAGTGCCTGCCTCCATTGGTTGTGTAATAAAAATCAGTCTTCCTCGAAAGCTGTTGAGTGATCAAACCGTAAAATCCTTCGCTAGAAAACTGGGTGTCAAACCCCTATTACAAAAAATATTTATCAGGCTAGAGTAAAAGCAGCAGCGACTTATTGTGCCGATGCCGGGGTCTGGGGCGTGGTAGCGCCAACATCACTGCAAACTACTGAGAATAAATTTTTTAATTCTGGAGTCGGTCTCCCTCCCTCCTTTACAAACTGCATCCTACACACGGAATTGGGCTTGCCCTATATCTCAGACTATATACAACTAGCCCCACTCCTTCTCTGGCATTCAATTTGGCGGAGAGATACAGTGCCACTCACTCAATCAATAATAAGGAGTTGCTTAACCATGGATAAGTGGAAGAGGTCTAGGTGGCTTAGCTATGTGGAGTCAGTATTAAAGGAGATTGGTCTCCCCAAACTTTTTAAAGATCAACTGGCTTGCAAGAAGGTCTCTAAACAAAAGGTTACCAATATGTTCTTGCTGATGTCTGAGTACAAGCATAACGAACACTATAAAGAGAAACACTCTGTCCGTACATACCACTTTAATCCACCATTAATAGAGGGGGGGTTCTCTTATCTAGTGAATGTAAATAGGTTACAACACAGATATACATTACTGACGTTTCGCACTAACACGATCCATCTCATGCTAGGTTATCCGGAAAAAACATATAATCACTCGGATTTAAGTGTGTGCCCATGTGATAACTTATCACTCCAAACTGAATTGCACCTAGTTTTATTCTGCAGGCTATATAAGAATGAAAGGAACGACCACCTTAAACCAATTTTGAAGAAAGGGAATTTTAAGCAGTGCCGGGTGGCACTATATTTTTTTATATCATGATCTGACCCTTTGGTTTGCTATTCGGTAGCGTCATTCTTATGGGCCTGCATGAGGAAGAGGATGGGGATGGCACGTAGACCAGTGAGATTACTAAATAATAATATAACCACACAGACTTAGCACACAAAATGATCTTAATGATTTTGATGCATTAATGTCTTTATTCTAGAATCATCGCTGAAATATTTGTGGTTTTAAGAACAACATTTTGTACAATTTTATGATGATGTATTTATTTGTGCTCTTATGATCATTTTTAACTAGATCGAATAAAGAGTGAAATTTAATTGAATTGAGTGATCAAAGAGAACAATTGCCGAGTCACTGATTGTTTGTCCATTTCCGTCTTCCCTGGGAGCCTCTGCCTCGTGAGTATGCCCTGCCACAAAAAATACCCCTATTGAACTGCTGAGGTGAACTGAACTGCTACTGCGGAACTGTGTTATGACTGGTGTCTTTGGAAAGGTTGCTTACGGCTTGAACTTGTTTCCGAGTCTTGACTCTGTGGCAGAAAGGGCACTGCTGATGAACTGCCCCATGATATTTTTATCATCAGTGTCATTGTTTTTTTCCCTGGAGTTTTGTCTACTTTGGGCATAATTAGATGTTCCTCTCAAAAGGCAAGACTATGAGATGCGGGATGCTAGTCTTTCTTGCCTACAAGCAATGTCTGCTGCATCTAATGCACAGTGCATACTTACACTGAAACTTGTCTGGTCGTCCTGCACAATCACCTGTGCTCACTTGAGTTGTGCTGTGGGTAGATTTTTAAATAGCTCTTCCAAGTCAGACCACTGAGTTTTAACTGCTCAGTAAAACAAAGGGAATTGATATCAAGCTTACATTAGTGGTGGCAACTCTGGTGTCAACTGGGTCTTTAACTTTGAGTCTTTCTAAGCACAATGTTCAGCATGGAAAGAAAAAGGTGTGTTTTTTCCTTAAGGGACAAAATCACTAAAAGGAAGTTTTCCTCTTCTTTAACCAGCATCAAGAGTTGATGGTGTATGGTGCTCCCTGAACTACTGCGTAGTAAGAGTTTTCGCCATCAGGTGGGTATACCCTTCGGTATGACAAGGACTATGAGCTCTGGAGGGATGGGATCCTTAAACGTCAGCCTTATTGTGTCCTGTGCTTGGATCAATGCACATCTAGAGCTGTCTAATATCTAGCTAAGGATCTACAGTATGTGTATCTGCTTGTGTTTGACATTGTTCTTGTTTAGTATCACATTTTCTCAGGCTTGGTGTCTTCGAGGCCTGAGTCTTTCTTTCAGGGTCCAAGTATTTTTTAGCACGTGAAGTGTGCTTGTGAGGGTGAATTGTCTCAATCTTAATCATCTTTTTGGAGTGGATATTTCTCAGGGATGGTGTTCACTGTTTGAGGACATCCCTTTTCTTGGAGTCAAGACTTGTTGAGGTCGAACTTCTCAAGAATGGTCCTCGTTGTCCTTGTTCAACCAAGTGGAGCGTTTCCTGCCTCCTTAGGTGAAGCATTTGTCTTCGGTGGTATGAGCTTGTGAGGGGATTTTGGAAAGTAATGCTCTCAGGAGTCTCAGTCATTTTTGTCCCCACTCTGCAATGCGCAATCATTGATGCTAGATGGTTTAATGACCCCCATGACTTCCCCATTTTAGGAGTCCTTATACTGTTCTTCTAAAGCATTCCTGGTTTTCCATTACAGTGTAGTTCGTCCACCGTCTATTACACCACTGGTGAATGGTCGTGTTACAGTGAAAAGCTTCACGCTCCTAACAATGTCTCTCTTTGCTACCTTCAGATAACCCTAAGTAGCAAACTCTGCGACGGTCTCCCAATAGAAATTAGGCATTACAACAGAGCCAAAATGTAAAAGAAGTATTTTGCTCGACTTATCTCTAAAGGAGTCATTCTCAAATAACCTGCTTTCTTGCCCTTTGATGATACGGTGATGCAGAGAATTTCTGAGATTGTCATCTCTTGTGGTGAGGAATCCTCTGCTGTGGAAATATTCCTTGGTGTGCAGTCTTCTACTGGCAACTTGAAAACAGGCCAATGGTGAAATACAATATAATCCCTGCCTAGGTGCACTATGGCCTTCAAAGATGTGATAATTAGTTAATTTTGCATCACACTGAAAACTGATAGCAGAGCTTTGATGAAAAACAACCATCCTTAATATTACAAACCTGAAACTATATGGCAAAAAGAATGTACAACATGTCATTTATAGCACATGCTGCAAACGCATTTCAACCCAGCTTTTTCACCCATGATCGGTAATACCTTCTTATCAAACAAATGCCTATGTATTTCATCCGAGAATAAAGATATCTGAAGAATATGCCTCTGAAATAATGACAATTTCTTTACCTTCCTCACACTCACTCCAGGACTTAACCTTACAGTTGATCCCCACTCCCAGAAACCCATGTGGCTGGTTCCTTACTTGTGTGCTTGACTTTCACCCAAGTTCTTTGCAGGCTTCCTTTACCAGGATAGGTGCAACTGGTTCCACCCAGGAGCCTGGTTTTACACAATCTCCTCCCAGCTGCCTGTTTTGTTAGTACACAATCTATCAAACATCCTGAGTGGCTGGCCCTACTATTTCAGACTGCCCTTATGCCACCTGCCTTTGGCTGTTGGCTTCCCCTCTTCAGACTCCTTAACAGATCAGTTACCTCTGTCTAGGTTTACCAAACGACCCTACTGTCATCCTCCACCCACATTATCAACCTCTTGCTATGAGTGGCTACCTGCACCATGTCTTTTAAGTTGCTGTCATCTTACCCAGAATTCCACGTGGTTGGGTCTTTGCTATTAATTTCTCGTCTGGATGATTGTTTTCGATCCCCCCAGCATTTTAAGTCCCCCTTAAACCCCATTTATAATGAACTCCCTCCAAATATTCATGTGCCAAGCTTCTATCCTTAAATATTAGCAGATTCCCAACTGTAGCTGGTTCTCTTGCAGGCATTCAATGTGCCTTTATGTTTCTCATATTTCTACCCCAGGCCTTACAAAAGCTATAACCTCCCCTCTGCCAGGCTTCCAATGCAGCTGGTTTGCCCTTACCTGGGTGTACTATTTGAGTGTCCTCCTACAAACACCATGAATGGCTGTTGAAGACAAACTCCAAGTGTGGCTGTTTCCCCAAACAAAAGGAGCCTAATTAATTCTAGTCTTCTCAATTTCTCTATCTTGCCCATTTGCACTTATCCACTTGCCCATAGCTACCAGTGTGGATGGCACTGTGTTTAAACTCTCCAGGTGCCATGTGTGGTAGTTTCCCTTTCCAAGTGCGAGCGGGCCCTTAGCCACAATCAATGTGAGAAGCCAGAATAAGGAATGTAGGGAGGAGCAGTATGTCATTACAGCCGAGAAAGAGGGAGGATGTACCAGTGAACATAACATGGCAGCGTTAGGGGTCACTCTCCTTGCCTATGTTGGCTATGGAATCAGCAGTGGATTTGGTGGGCTTTCCGAAGTTTAGCTCCTCAACTGGTTACGGACCATAAATATTCTCCAGAACTGCTTCTTTCTGTCCCTTTTGCAGTGCTGCAGGACCATAGTCCAGGCTTTAATTTCTGCTTGTCTTGACTATGGCAATGCCACTTACTTGGTTGTTACGAAGTATTCCATTAGTCAATGACCTATCTTGGGTCTTCCCAAAAGTGAACAGATATAAGCGAATTGAAGCACATTACACTGGCTTCAAATTCGCAAGAAGACTATTTTTTTAATCCTCTGCGTCTATCATATAGTCGTTGCAGGTTCTTGTCTGAAGTTTCAATAAGCACCACAAGCTACAGAGGTCTCTATAAGTACATTTTCTAATCCTATCTAGAACCCACAAGTTTAGAATAGATGATAGACCCTTTTTCCGACCAAACTGCAAAAATATGGAATTTTTCACCTCGGAGGACAATGTCAATCACCTTCACTTTTGTCGCAAGCTTAAAATAATGCACATTAGTATGAACTATCTACCAATTGTATATGTCCACCTGCATCTAGCACTGGGATACCTCAGCGAGGCCACTGTTGCACTTTAGAAATCTGTATTAAATTCAATTGATTACACGCCACTATTAGGAAATGATCTTGATGGTCCTGGCCATGGATGCCACTATCAGGTCACAACACGCCGCAATGTCATAACTGGCAACTGCCATGTGGAAAGATTCAGTTCTTTCTGTTTTCCCCGGAGTCAGGCAGGTAGCAAAGTTGGCCATTTATGCTACCTCATCACAACCCTTCCTGCATTCACCTATTTTTTCTCATGCCTCTAAATCTACTGTACTAGTAGGTTAGTAGCCTGATGATGCTTTCTGCTAAATTGTGGGGGCATGCATTTCCCATTCCTCTTACAAGTACTTTCTGGAGAGCCTTGGTGGAAGCAGTGTGATAGAGGCTCACCTCCCCCAGGCTCACAGTGGTTTATCTGTCTGAATACTTGAAGTACATTACCCATGGCCTCCCTAAAACAAGCATTTACAATGCAATGGTCTCGGCATTGTTAAAGTTAGAGCTGTTGGCATTGCTCGACATTATTCTTGTTTATGTTTTTAAAACATTTAAAGAAACTGCATTATTTACAATGTCAATAGCTTAATCACTCTCCAATGCGAGACCTATTGCATTTGCACCCACACACAAAGCCACCCACACATACAGAGCCACTCACATAGAGCAAACCACACACAAATAGAGCCATCCACAGACACACACACACACACACACACACACACACACACACACACACACACACACACACAGAGTTACCCACACACAGACAGAGCCACCAGGCATAGAGCCACACACGCAGAGCCACCCACACACACGGCGAGCCTCCCCCACACACATGTAGAGCCTCCCACACACACACAGAGCCTCCCACACACACACAGAGCCTCCCACACACACACAGAGCCTCCCACACACACACAGAGCCTCCCACACACACACAGAGCCTCCCACACACACACAGAGCCTCCCACACACACACAGAGCCTCCCACACACACACAGAGCCTCCCACACCTAAAAAGCGTCGCACAGTCAGGCGAGGTGGCCCGACCGCTCACATCCTTCTGTGAAGGTGAATGTACACAAACGGTTACGGTCACGGCTCCGTGAGCGGCGCAACTAAAACAGATAACGCTGGCTCTGCGTCTGCGTGCACGCGATGGGCGCAGTGGAAAGTTTGCCAAACGTGACGCGTCTGTAACTGGGCACCCTCTGAGTGCTGGCAGTATTGTAGGTCGGCCCTCTGCTCAGCTCAAGCCTCTTCCGCCTTACTCAAAAGCCTTGATCTGAGGCAGCTGACTGACTCCTTCGACTACTGCGATTCCTGCCAGTCAGGCCTACAGGCTTGGACCATGCCTGCTCACCTGTGCTTTATGGGCGGTCACAGGTAATGGTGGGTAGGGATGTGATGCTTGTGCTGCTGGGCGCCTCCAGGGGACCTCACACCACCCACCACAGCACCATGATCTGAGGACTCTGGAAGGTGGCCGGTAAATTGTCTTGACCTGGTTACTGTGGTCTTATTCCTAAATGAAGGTAGACAGCAGGAGGAGGTCGCATCCATCAGTGAGTGATGGGCCAGGCTAGTCAGCGAGTTACACCAAAGGCTCTCCCGTGCCCGTGTCACCCCCAGTGGTGCTCTGTCTTATGGTGGCCATGCTCAAGACCCCACCACAGACAAACAACGCTCACCGCCCGCATTCTTCCTTCCTATTCGATGCCCCTCTCTGCCTTCCAGAGCGGGTGCCAACTAAATAATACATCTTTCCGACGGTGCTTGTCTCTTGTGCACTGATTCTGTGAGCCGGGTGCCTGGAGGCCAGACTCTTTTAATGACAGAGCTATTTAAAAAGGCGAAACCACACCTCACATTTACGCCACTGGAGGGAACGCCGCCCTGCTCTGCAATCAGCGCAATTTATGGTGAACGAGGAATTATGCGGTATAATAATCCTACGGCCCCCAGAAGCGGCATTGAACGTCCTGTCGTTTAGGGCGCTACCTAATTGTGGGCTATGAAGTGAAAACATCGCAATGCGAGCCGCCTGCCAAAAACGTAGCAATTTTCTCCAAGTTAATCCCCCGCTAATGATGCACTGCAGCAACATCTGCCCCCCGCACTTCTGTGAAGCTCCTTGTAACAAGGAGGAAGCTGCGAGCTGCACGAACCTGATGCTGGACACCACCGCCTTTCTCCGAGATGAAGCAAAAATGCCTCGGAGAAAGGCAGCGGCGGTTTCGGATTCGGGGGCGTGTTTTTCTTTTTCTCTCCTCTTGCCATTGGCTGGAGGAGAGAAAAACACGCCCAGCGAAAAGTAACGAAAAAACACGCCCCCGAATCCGAAAAGGACGGGGCTTGTTTTGCGAGACAATGGCTGGCCAGCATTTAAGAGGCCAGCCAATGGAGAAGAGGAGAGAAGAGGGGCGGGTTCAAGCCCCTCTTCTCCAAGTCATTAAATCTCGCGAGCGAGACTGCGCAAGCGCAGCCTTCGCTAGCCGAGACCTAAAAAACTGTGGATAACCTGGACTCCTTTCATGACCTTCCGGGAAAAGTTAATGTGACTGGGTGCAAGATAACAAAGGTTTTGATGTGTAGTCATTGGCTTTGTAATCCAGAAGCGGTCTTCAGTCTAAATTTGTATGAAACTGTGTGTTTTTGGGTCATATGCCCGCTCACTGAGATAATGGGAATAATAAACAGCTGCAGTTTATTTATTATTCAAATAATGATGGTCAACAATCCTAGGTGGCAAATCATATTTCTTCTCTTTTTCTGAAATGCAATTATCCAGAAAGTCTGAGATAAATGATTCACAGAACATCCATGACAAGAGATTTTGGTGGATCTGGAACAACTAGCTGAGGCTTGTCTAATACAGATTGTTTTCCTGATGGGACAAGCACTCAGGGGATTCTTTCAACTGTCTCCCAAAATTAATTCAGGATGCATGACATATTTAGGATTCTAGGATAGAGGCAATATTCATAATCTTACTTTGCTGTGAGTTCTTTGTGTTTTGTAACATTTAGGGTAAAATGCCTACTAAGTTAGGAAATGTTTTTTTTTTCTTGTTGTTGACATCCCGGCACAGCTAATATGTAGTTTGTGAATCTTCAGGGGAAGTTACAAACATTATTTTTCTTATATTTAAACAACAAATATAGAGTGAAAGAACATTCGAGAAAAGAAATCCATGAACATTCCTAGCACAGCAGATAAGTCACAAATTTAGCCAACACAAAGGATGAATGCGAATGTGATAATCAGTAGTGCTTAAATAATGGTATCGACAAGAATAATAGTCATCTGAAGAAATCAATAGATTTTTACTTTTCGAGGGTATGTGGAGATTACTTTTCTTTGTTTATAGAATTCATTGCCAAACATGTATTGATGCCCTACATTGCCTTTATCAAGCGGTAATTACTTACTCTGGTAGATTCTATAAACTAGTAAAGACCTAGTGTTACTCCCTTTTAGAAGGGAGAGGAGACAGAAAATACATAGAGGGAAGAAAGTTAAGCATCTCATTTTGACACTATTTCAGGAAAGATTTCTCGGAGATTCTTGTTGGCATATCCTTTATTTTAAAAGAGGGTATTGCTAGGAATGTATGTCAAATACAACAAACAGCATCTTTCAAAAAATTACAAAATGCATGTGACATTGGAGAATATAATCTAGAGAATCGGTTATGGCTACCAAAGGCATCTGCAAAGTGACCTTGTTTTTATATTATGATAATATTCTGAAAGTTCGTTTAAAACCCTAAGTGCCTCCTGGGCAGTGGATTTGCCCAGATGAAATGTGCATATCCATGACTTTTTATTCACCGTTCGTTGACAATGGGGTAGTGGTGTGTATATTTTCATAGCAAATGTTTCATCATTTTTTTTACTCAGTGTATTGGGATGGGAATGACGGAGTATGCTTTTTTGCTTTGTTTGATATTTTGTCCTTTTTTGCTGTGCTCTTTGGGGGCAAACAAAATCCCAAGGATAGCAAATAAGCAAAACATCACAAAGGATGAGCCTTACAAATGGCAGCCAGGCACAAGTAGCCAGTGGTTATATTATGTTGGTAGTTGTTATGTGAGAGGTTGCTGGGAAAGTGTCAAAATAACTGAGTAACCAAGTTGTTGCTTACCATCTCCTTCAATCACGCGGTTACAGTGGAAGCAAACATCACCAAACAGCTGCAGAGAAGGTAAAAATAAAGAGTTTGAATAAGGGTGCACATTTTTTAGTTCTAGTTTATCTTCCCTATTAATTAAACTAAGCTGGATTCTTTAATACTTTTCAAAGTACAATATGTCTTCAACCATGAGTGTCTTCTCTCAGCGACGACCCAAGAGGGCCGAACAACATAAGTCGCACTATACAGGCCATTAAGATATGGCAATAATTTATATGGTCATCAGCTATCTCAAAAATTAAGCAAAGCACTGGGTCTCATAGAGCAAGGTTGGACTTCACTTATCTTAGAACACCATTAGCGGATTTAAAAAGAGTGTGAATGGGAACTGATGTGTCACACGTTACCTGATTGTAGTGGGTTTCGCAGTAAGCCAGCCCCTTCCGTTCATAATGGCGGTGTCCCAGGAACGGCTTTTCACATTTGGCGCAGACAAAGTGCTGTGGAGACAATATTTAGTCAAAATAAGTTCACAAGAAGAAGTGGCACCAGTTTATGCATGTAAAACAGGCACCAGGACTTTTAAAACAAACGTGTTTGTTCTTCAAGTGGCAACTTGTACTAGTGCTTTTTGTAAGGCCACTCGATCTACTAGGCTTCTTCATCTCTCCTCAACCCCCGTTTTCATCTCCCTTGTTCTCTTTCTCCCCTCCTCAGCCCGTCCAAGTGACTTAGAGTGGCAGAAAGAGATCTACAACTAATCAACATAAGAAAAAAACCAACACCTGTTTGTTTTTTTACACCACCACTGATACAATGGGCAATATAAAGACACAATTAAGTGGAATGGATGAAGAAACAAGCATATGCTGCAACAGCATGAATCCCAGCATGCACACATGTGCACCAATTATTATTATAGCACCTTAGCATAAGAAATCTGTATAAGGCACTGATTTCTTAGTACAAGCTGCCAAGCTCTGAAACTCACTACCAGCTAGCATTAGAAGCACCAAGGAACATATACACTTCCCAAGACAGTTGAAAACTTGGCTATTTCCAAGATAACTGAACCACCTGCATCCGGGCAACAGAGCCCAGCTAACAACCACATACTGAAGCGCAATCATTAGCTTAGAACCAAGGAATTGCAAACAACTCAACCAGCAAACTGCTTTCGTTATGCAGGTAAGCAAAAAGAGCCAACTTATAGTACGCCATGGCATTATATAGTTATGTACTTGCATATATAACCGTTATGGCCCACAATAATACTAATCCATAATACACAGAGGTCAGCAACAAACTGTAACTTATTCCGATTAAATTCACAACATGTACATCTGCAATGAGGGCTGTCCATCACAAGCACTGTACAGCCAAAGAAACAAACACCACCAACTGAACAGGCATGGAATAACTGAAGAGATCTGTCATACATTGCGTGACAATTTTGGAGGACTTTAAAATAGTTGATTTAATCCAGGTCCCAACTATCTATAAACTCTGACCGCTTCTTTACATCTCACATAGACGCTCAGATATGGGATGATAATAAAAATGCCCATTCCTACAGATCACTCCACTTCTCTGTTCCTTCAACTATGCCAGCACTGGACAACAACTATACACGTAATCTCAGATTGGGCAACTCAGTACTATATCATATGAAATGACCATAAATGGACCTGCAGAGCTGTTGAGAGCTATCGGTATACCGAAAACCATAAATCTGTGCGCCTGTCTCTCATACTTCATCATCCAACAAACTGATATTCGCTGCGTCCGATAATGGTGGGCATCACTCACGACATGGAAACACTTCGCACATAGGATCAAAACGAAAGCATCCTTCCAGCCACACACCTTACATGGTGTAGCATGCTACTCATGTAGGCAAGCACTTTAGCACCCCACATACTGATAGTAAGCTCTATATAACTGCTGCATTACAGTTACAATACAATTTGTAGCAGCTGAAAGAAAGTACTCATCCTATGCACAATCTGTTTGCAAAACTGCACAGAAGGAGTGGAAGAAATCACTCGGAGGCCGTTCACATACATTGCCACACCCTCTACATAGTAAATCTATAGCGTTTGCATACCATGCAAGGGTGGCCCATCATTATGGATGCTGGGGCTCCGCCTCCCTCCCTTTTCCAAAGCATGATGAGTTTCAGTCAGGCTGCGCAAGGGCCAGACAGAGTCTCCATGTCAAGGTGAGGTGTCAAGGTGAGGCAGCCAGATGCTTTACATGCACTAATGTGTAGCCTCCTGGTAGCCTGAGCCAAGCTTTGCCAGCCTGAAGATCTCACAGACCGGAGGGCTGTGACCTCTTCAGCACAGCAAAGCCCTGTGAGGTCCTCCCCCTAATGACAAAGGGATGCTGATGGAATCATTCAGGTTTAAGCTCTGACATCCCCAGGGGTGACTGTTTACGAATAATGCTCATCACAGAGGGGTGTCAGCAGGTTTCACTGACGCGACCCAACTTGGACAAGTCAGCCCAGGTCTTCCTCTTATTGGCTGACCCATGACAAGGCCCGCCGTGTGTCCCTTCCCTCCCGAAGCCTCCAGCAACTTTCGAGGCCTTTGTGCTTCTCCCTCCCAACACCCACTGGTCCTGATGTCAACACTGCAACCCTGTAAGTACTTATTGAATGTTGGGTGTGTGTATGTATGAATGAATGTATGTGTATTGGCCTGTGGGTGCTGTGAATGGGTGCATGTTTGGTGTATGTGCTTGGAAATGGTGGGTGTCTGTGTGCACGTTTGTGACTGGATGGATATGAGTGAGTTTGAATGTGGATGGGTGAGTATGTGTGTGCTGGTAAGTGGCTTGGTGGAAGTGAGGTTACTCGTGTGCTCACTCCACTAAACATCGACACTGCAAGCAGCAACTGATACCATGTAGAATGGAAGCATTTCTGCTCTCCTCTAATCCATCAAAATGTGATTGCACAGAGCACATTTAATGTGTAGAATGTCTTTGTACAATATATCCAACAGCTGCTTCTTGTGAACTGCAATCTGGACTCTACACATGTGGCTTGCTGGAAGCCTGAAGTCAGCCTGGGTCCACATTCCTGCAGGATGATATGAAACAGCCCAGGCTACCTGTCTGGGGACCGATTACAAAGCAGCCGAACTTGGTCAGACCAGCATCAGAGAAGTCCCTTAGGGCACAGTATTGTACTTGTGGCAAGCTGTATCATTAGCAATCCAAATTAGAGTAGCAACAGTAGTGTCTGCATTGACCCATTTGTCTGCCAGCCCAGTTTCAGCAACTCATTTGAGTGGAGTTCTGAAAGGAGTATTTTTGCTTTTGCCCAAAATCAAACTGTCTACAATATTGACAGCAGATCTGCTGCAAATTCCTTCATAGAAATGCTAAGTGTGAGGGAGCTAATGCAGCAAGCACTGATCACCGAAGGCAAATGCCAGATGAAATTATTTTGCCGCAAGGCTATGCTGCATCAGTACAACGAGGTGCTCAATGTTATGAGAAAACATGAGTGAATTGCAGGGTGGACCATGGACATGTGGACAAGGTGTCAAAGCATGGACTGTATGTTTAACAATCCTTTTTGTCAACTTTCTCTCTAGTACCAAACTTCACAAAGAGGTGCATTGTTTGCCAACAAATTTAAATAAATAAATAAGAAAAAGGCACTTTGTTCATGAAAGGCTTTAACAGCAAAAACAACTTAGCAGACATAAGAGGAAATGTGATGGTGAAAGTACTGCATCTAAACTGCCAAAAGCGAGAACTGTCTTGTGGAACGGTGGACAGCAACTCAAATGTCACTGGTGCCCTATGGTCGGGAACTTTCTTCATATATGCCATGCACCTTGGTTGTGCTGGAGCAGAGTTTTCAGTTTGAAAATTCTGGGGCTTTTGAAGCTCTGGCATGTCTATTCGTTGTATTAATTTATTAATAATTAATAATTAATTATTTGTTTTGTGCAAAGTGCGTTTATATTAATCAATCCGTTTGTCTTAACAAGAGAGGGTTACACGTGAGTGTGCTTAAATGTGCTGACTGATAATAACACGCGCGTTAAATGTGTTTTCATGTTTAAACGTTGCTATGTGCTGTTTATTTTTGAGCACAAAACGCTTTCCGAATTAATGCTTTTCCATGTTGCAAGTGCTAGATAAATGCATACACATAAGGGTATTAGTGGGGTTAACACTGTTTAATCACTATGCTGTAGTAACGTTGTTTTTGTCTCTTTTAATTAAGATGGTCTATTAAGGCCTATGTTGGCCTAAGAAAAGATGGCTGAATTATGAGCCTGGCTGGGATTATAATATGAAAACTGTGACGAGGGAGACCCCTGCTGGAAATGGTCCTGAAGCTAACTGACCATGGTCCTTGTTGAAAAACTTTCCATGAGGATAGCAGCAGTTTTTGGGAAGTCTCCAAGAGAAGTGAAAGTGTCCTTGGCAGCCTTGGGAAACACAGGAGCCTTAGAGAGAAGCTCTGAACTGTGGCTCGATGGCCGAGGAGAAGCAGGATAATTGTGATACATGTTTTATTTTCTTGGTTCCTGTTCCGTAGTTTTCGTTATGTGTACTTTTCCTGAGCCGAGATTCTCAAATGTAGCAATCTTACATCCTTTCCTTCTCGCTCTGCTCAGCAAGTCCGGCGGACATTATAGCTTTTTCTATGTTCCCAATGTATCTTTCTATTGTTTAGAAACTATAAAAAGTTAGTCTAGAGAGGGTCTTTTGCCACTTGCCACTTGCCATTTTGCCTTTGCCGCGTACCGAATCTGCGTTGCTGAGGATTGATGCTGACGGGACTTCGTCTTGAGAGACATTTACCGGGAGACTTGTCCTGACCCGTTCTGACATTTAGCTAGAATAGGTAACTATGAGAAATGATTTACTCTGATTGATTTCCTTGACTAATTTTAGATAAAGCAATATAATTTTAAACATGGTGTTGGATATTCTTTCTTGTCAATTATTGGGTTTGCATTATTGATTATTATTGTATATATTGTATAGATTATGCTTAGGGACAGTCACAAAAACCAGGTCTTATCGACCTCGGTATAGATGCAGGGTGTTCAGGAGTGTTTTCCTTCCACAGGTTTATTGCTGGTAGAGTATTTGAGCGTATGTTAGTGAAATGGGCCCTAGCGTATGATGTATGCATGTGCGTGTAACTGTGAGATTACTTTATCCGTGGTAGTGGGAATATTGTACACACCCTGATCTCTATCAATTTCCTGGTAGCAGAGTTTGATGGTTTTTGATGATTGTCTTGATCTGATAAGATTGTTTTATTGATTATTGATTATTGGTTCATGTTTGTATATGTACTAATAATATATGTTGGAGTCGTAATGTTGAGTTATATGTAGTGCTTCTGGAACTTGGAAGCTGTAGCAGTTCCGTAGTAGGGCAGAGGGAAGTAAATGCTGCTCTCGGGAAAGACGGAATTGTAAGGAATAACGTGTAACAATTGAAGTTGCGCGTCACATTGTCTGGGTTCGGAATTAGTGACATCGTCGTATGTTACTATTAGATATTTCTGGTATATAAGGAGTGTGTATGATAGTGAAGGTTATCTGTGAAACTCTGGTCTTAAGTCCCAGGGATCCGTAAGGATTTCCGTTAAAGCTTATTGCGGGAGGAGTAATAAATATTCTCTGAGCTTATTTGAAGAACTGGGCAAAGAAAGCTTGCTTAGTTAATGTATGTTATAATTCTGTAGTGGAGCAGATCTTCTGTTCTCGGGAAGCAGGATTCTGTGCGTATGTACTATATTTCCTTTGTATGAATGTGTGTGAATGTTTGTACATTTAGTTGATTGTAAGACTCTTTGGACAAGTCCTAGAGGAAACAGTTAATGAATGTATGTTAGTAGGGCAGAGTAGTAGAAGTGCTACTGTGTCAATGAAAGGTTTCTTATGAAATAGACTCTCTTTTACTATTCTGTGGTTAGCGAAGCAGACAATGGAGATGTTTTTATGTTGTAACTAATAGATTTTGTAGAAATTTTGACACGAAGTCTACTGAAAAGATTTTGTAAAGAAGGGGTAGACGAGTGACAGAGGACAAGAGACAAACTGCAGCGACTATTGACGTTAGAAAGACCGCGCTCTGATTGGATGATAGATCAGAATAGTGCTCGCGCTAGAATTGGTGCGTTAGTGTGAGCCGCGCAAGGATTGGAAGAGCTATCTAGTGACGTAGACATTCCAGGATTGGTGCGTTAGTGTGAGTCGCGCTGCAATTGGTTGAAAATTCGTATTGTATATTTATAATACGGAAAGAGTAGAGAGTTCTTTGTAAATGCTAAAATGTATTACCAAGAAGAGAAGAAGAAGAAAACATTTTTTGGTAAAGTTAAAAAGTGGTTTAGCAAGGATAAAGATGTTAAAACAAGAGAGGGCGAGTTGTTACCTCCACCGAAAACACCTGCATCCTTCATGGCTGCAAGACATGCGTTTCATACCTGTATATGGTTGGAGAATTGGGTTAGGTATACTAAAGAAGATGGTGTTCTAGCATTTCCAGAACATGGTTCATTTAATCTGGCTGTGTTAAGAAATTTACGGGAAAAGATGCTATGTCTTGACCCGAAACCGAGACCTACACAGTTCGAGGCTTTAGTGGAATGGGAAGAGGAAGTACATGAGAGAGAGAAACAAAGATCTGGGGGGTACTATAGGTACATGTTTGGGAGGAGACATGATCGTGAGACTCATCATGATCGAATGAAAAGGTGGCGAGATGTTAGTATGTCAGAGGGATTATATCCGATGAGAACAGTTGAAGGAGGAGCAGAAAGGGTTCCTGAGTCAGAAATAAGAAAATATGGAGTTAATGAGTATGAGGATGAGGTCTTAAATGACATGATTTACAAAAGACCACCTCCATATAGACCAGAACCGGACAGAAGTACACCAGTTGTTTCTCTGATAAGAGATACAGTTTGTGTTAGTGAGACGGAAAATGAAACACCTGGAGTGAGAAGTGATCATTACTTTGATAAGAATGCCAGACAATTAGCCAGAACTACAACAGAGTTGACAGAGAAGATTAGGGAGTTAACGAAGAATCTAGAAGCTGTTACGGTGCCTGTAACAATAGGTCCAGTTATGCCTGTGTTTGACAAACAGAGGACAGGTGAGAATGGACTGGTGATTCCATATGTTGGGAATAATCTGACAAATTCAGTTGGTCCTTCAGGAGATTCAGGTAAAAGAGCAGAAAGAAATGACCTGAGACAATCAAGACATGACACATGTAGTGAAATATTGGATGCTAGTGAAGCTAGTTGTTCAGGGATGCCAATTTTAGAATCGCAAAAGAGAGTGGTTCCAGTAAGAAAAACTGCTGAAATAACAGTTGATGATTTGAATGATTGGATGAAGGTTCTACAGAAAAAGGATAAAGATTCACAAGTAATTGATGTAGCTAAGTTACGTGTAGAACTAGAAGAGCTTGTCACAGGGACAGTTCCAACAGAGATTCTGAAGAGTCATCATGATGGTGAACTAATGTTTATGTGTAAGAGTGTTACCTGGAGAGCGAGGAATACACATGACAGGCTAAGAGCAATAGCAAATGAACAGGGAATTGACATTGATAAAGTGAAAGCTTTACAGAGAACTTACAGGATGGATTTTACAGAGAAGGACATTGAAAATTTGAATGCTACTGGTAGAACAGGACAGATTAAGGAGATGGTAGCATTATTGCGAAGATGGGGTGATGTTGAAAAGTGGAAGGATAGGTGGTACAAGAAAAGAGATGAGACTGAAGATAGAACAACTTATTCAGCATTTCCAGTGAGAGAAAAGGACAAACCAGTGGATAATTATCCTATGAGAGAAATACCTGGAGGAGGATATGTACATGTTCCATGGACCAGACAGGATATTTTATCATTTACGAATGATTTCCCTCGATTGAGAGAAAAGCCCGTCGAGTGGTATAGGCAGGTAGATAGGTTTGTGAAATTGTCAAAAGTGCTGTGGGTTGACCTGAATAGTCTGTTTGATATAATTGTTCCAGCAGACTTGTGGACTGAGTGTAAAATAGTTGTGAGTTGGCCTACTGAGGAATATCCAAGAGACCCAAGAACAGGGGCACCAGATCCAGAGGTAATGAGGAAGTATGATCAGGTGATGGTATACCTGAAGAGTAAAGTACCTGCAAAAGAGACAGACTGGGTAAAGATAGATCGAACACAACAGGAAGCGAAAGAATCAGTTCATGCTTTTTACGAGAGGCTGATACTGGCATTTAAACAATTCAGTGGAGATGAACACCTGGGTGACAAAGATTTGAGTCATTTTGTATACAGATTTGTATATGGCCTTAGACCTGAAATTGGTGAGAGAATTTGTGAGCACACAGTGGATTGGCAGAGTAAGAAAGTAGATGAGATCCTGAGACATGCAAAATACTTCAGTGATGAAATTGAAGCAAAACAAAGAAAGCTGAAAGAGAAAGCAATGTGGGCACAAGTGAAAGTTGCGGAGAGACAGGAAGCACAGTTAGTGGAACAGGCGAATAATCCAGGAAATAATGCAGGAAATAGACCTAGATATGCAGGAAAAGGAAAAGGAAGTCTTGAGGAAGCGAAGAAAAAGTTCCCTTGTCACAACTGTGGCCAATTGGGGCATTGGAGATCGGAGTGTCCTAATCCACCATTAGTGAGTAATGAGAGTAAACCTTTAAATCAACAGGTGCAGAACCAGAACGAAGGAAATAATCAACAGCAGCAACAACAGAAAGTTGTGAGACAGCAGAGTCAAGAGCCAAAACCGCCCTTGCCGCAGAATAGAGGGTTACAAAAGTATAATCAGGATTCAGGATTCTACAATGATGAGCAGGTAAACAAACCAAGACGTTCTAACAAAGTACAGCAGTACTTGTTAAAGAGTGAAGGGAGTGAGTCTGAGGGTGATTATTGACGGTGCCGAGGAGAGGAAGAAGAGTGCATACTTGGTGCAACTCTAGAAATAGACCAGGCAGGACCATTTGTGGATGGGAAAATAAATGAGGAGAGTGTTACTTTTTTGGTAGACACAGGTGCGACAAGATCAACTGTCAGGTCAACAGATGTTAGAAATCTTCCTCTCTCGGATGAAGCAATCCAAGTAGTTGGTGTAGCCAATACACAAATTAAAACACGTCTTACTGAACCTGTAAGAGTACAGATAGGGAAATTTTCAGACATGCATAGATTCATTGTCTGTGACACGAGTCCAGTGAACCTATTGGGTAGGGACTTGTTGTGCAAGATGAACTGCACAATTTTTTGTACACCGGATGGAATAGCCTTTGAGACACCAGATGAAGATGCTTTGTACCGAGTGACTCTAGAAAATAGAGAAAGTGAGTTAATTGGTGCATTTGTTGTATTTAATCCGGAGGATTTGCCTCAAGAGCTGAGAGACACAGTGAAAAGGACAGTTTGGGATTTTACTGGAGAGGATGTGGGATTGATGAATAATGTAGATCCAGTGAAAATTGCAGTAAAAGAGGGAATCACATATCCTAACATTCCTCAATACAAAATGACACCAGAAATAATTGAAGGGATAACTCCTATAATTGAGAAAATGATTCAGCAAGGAGTCCTGAGAGAACTACTGAGTAGTCCATGTAATTCACCGATAATGGGACTAAAAAAGCCCAATGGGAAATTTAGGATCGTACAGGATTTGAGAAAAGTTAATCAAATTGTGGTGGCATGTTGTCCTATTGTGCCAAATCCATCAGTGATCCTGTATCAAATTCCACATGATGCTGAGTGGTATACAGTGATTGATTTGTGTCATGCGTTCTTTTCAATTCCATTGCATCATGATAGCCAGCCGATTTTTGCATTTAGGTTTGGCCAGCGTATCTTAGCATGGTGTCGAATCCCACAGGGGTATACGGAGAGTCCTTCGATATTCAATCAGTTATTGAAGAAATCGTTGGAAAGTTTGATCATGCCCGAGAGTTCAGTGCTAGTGCAGTACATTGATGACCTACTGGTGGCATCAAAGACACGTGAAGCTTGTGAAGTAGATACCATAGCTTTACTGAATCATCTGGCAGATGGAGGGTTAAAGGTATCTCCAGCCAAATTACAGTTTTGCCAGAAAGAGGTGCATTATCTTGGACACAATATTGAAAAAGGTCTGAGAAAAGTGACTACTGACAGGATCAGAATAATCAGAGAAATGAAAGCTCCAAAGACCCAGAGAGAAGTGAGAATGTTCCTGGGCATGGTGGGTTATTGTCGTCAGTGGATAATTAATTTTTCATTGATAGCAAAGCCACTGATTAAACTGACAAAAAGTGGAATGACGGATCCATTGGATCTAGATGCAGAACAAATGGCAGCATTTGAAGAGCTCAAAAGTAAAATGTGTGAGGCTCCAGCTTTGGGTATGCTTGACTATGAGAAAGAATTTGAGCTGTACTGCAGTGAAAGAAATGGGTGTGCACTTTCAGTGTTAATTCAGAAACATGGATTACTGAGAAGGCCTATTGCGTACTTCTCATCGACACTTGACCCTGTAGCTGTGGGTTTACCAGGTTGTCTGAAATCTGTGGCTGCAACATGCAGGAGTCTGGAACAAAGTGAAGGAATCATAATGGGATATCCTGTAAGGGTATTCGTACCTCACAATGTGGCAATTCTTTTGACAAGAAGCAGAACTCAGTACATGTCACATAGTCGATTGACTAAATATGAAAAAGTGATTCTGGGAGCATCAAATGTGACTCTTGAGAGATGTGTGAATGTGAATCCAGCGACGCTTTTGCCAGATATTGAAAATGTGGGTGTGAAGATGGAAGATGATCATGATTGTTTGGATGTGCTTGAGTACTGTACAAAACCAAGACCAGACATAAGAGATCTACCCTTGAATGAGAGTGATCATGTGTTGTTTGTGGATGGATCATGCCTGAGAGATGATGATGGTGTGCTATGTGCAGCATATGCGGTATGCAAAGTTTCAGAGGTCATGGAAGCATCACCATTGAAAGGAGTGAAGTCTGCGCAAGTTGCTGAATTGATAGCATTGACAAAAGCTTGCGAAATTGGGAAGGATTTGAGGACGACTGTGTTGACTGATAGTCAGTATGGATTTGGAGTTGTGCATGATTTTGGCCAACTTTGGCTACAAAGAGGTTTCTTGACATCGAGTGGAACTCCAATAAAGAATGCTGAAATGATTGGTAAATTGCTTGAGGCGATACAGCTGCCTAAGGAGTTAGCAGTTGTAAAATGTGCTGCCCATGGACTAGGGGAGGATTTTATAACGGTCGGAAACAGATATGCTAACGATGTTGCACAGTATTGTGCAAAAACAAATCAGTCCATCAACAGGGACAGAGAAGGGGAAATGTCTTTACTCTCTGTGATGTTTACTAATGTCCTAGAGACCTGGGATGAAGTGAAACAGTTGCAAGATGAGGCAGGAGAGGAAGAGAAAAAAGATTGGATTAAGGCAGGATGTGCTCCAAGAGAAACAGACCATGTTTGGGTCTACAGAGATGGCAGACCAGTGATGCCTAACTCCATTTTGTCGTCAATGGCAAGAATGTATCATGGCCAGGGACATTTGGGGAGGGACGCGATGGTTAGGTCATTCAGGCAGACCTGGTACAATGCAAAGTTCAGGACAATTGCAGAAAGCATCTGTCAGAGGTGTTTAGTATGTCAGCAATTTAACACTGGGAAAAAGACAGTGGTGAGTCTGGGAACAATAGGCAGAGAAGGAGGTCCTTTTACAAGAATGCAGATTGATTTCATTGAAATGCCCCAAGTAAACAGACTGAGGTATGTTCTAGTGGTAGTCTGTTTGTTTTCAAGGTGGGTGGAAGCTTACCCGACTAGAAGAAATGATGGATTAACAGTGGCGAAGTTACTGTTAAGGGAGTTGATTCCTAGGTACGGGTTTCCGGTAACAGTTGAGTCTGATAGAGGTGGACACTTTCAAAATGAGCTCATGGGTTTGATTTGTGAAGCATTGAAAATACAGCAGAAGCTACATTGTGCATACCGACCAGAGGCTTCTGGTGTGGTTGAGCAGATTAATGGCACAATCAAGAATAGGATTGGAAAAATGTGCTTAGCCACTGGCATGAAATGGCCAGATGTTTTGCCTCTAGTTCTGATGACTATGAGATCTACTCCAGATAGAACTACTGGTTTGAGTCCGCACGAGATAATCATGGGACGTGCTATGCGCCATGCATTCGTGCCTGTCAATAAGTTGGTGACAATAACTGATGACATGATTTTGGATTACTGTAAAGGCCTGGCTGACGCAGTTCATTCTGTGTTTCACCAGGTTGGAGAAGAAGCTACCACACTTGAGAAGAAGCAAGCCCATGATCTGAGTCCAGGAGACTGGGTGAGGATAAAAGTTCACAGAAGAAGAAATTGCTTGATTCCAAGGTGGGGAAGGCCGAGACAAGTTATTCTGACTACGACGACTGCAGTAAAGTGTGCTGGAGTGAAGCACTGGGTACATGCAAGTCATACTCTGAGAGTTCCAAACCCGAAAGAAGGGACTGGTAAAGAGTATTTTGAAGAGTCAGATTCCAGCGATGATGAAGATACAGAATCAGTGGGGAAAGAAGTAGGAAAAGCTTCGAATTAACCACTGCGAGTATCAGAGAGGAGATCAAATTCTGTAAAAGAGCCTGAAGTTTCAAACAGCAGTGAAGGAAAAAGAAAAGAGAAATCACACAGACACTACTCCTGAATCAGAAGAGGAGGAGATTGAAGAACCACTTGAGATTATACTTGAAGAAGTAGGGTCAGAAGAAGATAGAGAGGGACAGATTGCGGAAGATCCCCGAGGAGGTGTAGGGAACATTTTTGATGAGCCAGGTGAAGGGACAAGTAGACAGCAAGAAGATTGCGTGTCGGAGACCCGAGGAGGGACAGGAGTAGGGAAGTCTCAAACAGTGGTGAAAAAATCTGTGGAAAAAAAGAGAGCTGCTGGAAAACGGAAACAAGAGGCACTTGAAACAGATGATGAGGATGAACAAACAGAGGGTCGAGTTCTGAGAAAGAGAACTTGGATTGGAGAAAGAAGTAATAAAGAAATAAAGCCGAAAAAGGTGTTAAGAGGAGACCGTTGGCCTAACAACAGAGTTAAGAGGCTGAGATACAAAATAATAAGAGCAAATACATCGAAAGCTGAACAAGTGAATGAAGTTTCGAGTCAAAGTTCAAAAGCTGAAGGAGAAGAATCAAAGGAGTCAAACGAACCAGTGGAAATAAAAAGAGTAAGAAAATCCAACCAAAAGTACAGATCACCGGAATGGTCTTATGTGGCACTGTCTGAAGGAGGAAAAGAAGAAGCAGTGACTCGAGATAATCCGGAAGAGGTCTTGAGAGAAGTGGTTGAGGAAGATACTGGTGAAATTCTGAAAGTACTCTTGACTGACATTGGGGAAGAGTCGAGTACTGAGGATTTTGATGTTGGAGATCTAATACAATTTGATGTTGAAGAAATTGAAGTGAAGAATGACAAGTATCCAAACTGAGTGAAAGAAGGATTCACTTAGATTAAGTGAACAAAGAGATCATTTGGATAAACTGAAAGCTGAAGAATTGCTGGAGAATTGAAATTGAAAAATTCAAACAGTAGTGGAGTAGTAGAGGCTAAACTAAAATGGCTAACATAGAGGATAATAGAAATAGATGTGCCTTCTTTAAAAGGTGGTGTAGGATGTGCTGCTGCTGTACTGGATTGTTAATGCTTCTATGGGGTGTTTTAGTTTTATTAGTTACTTTTAAAGTAGAGTTTGAGATGCATACAGAAAATGTGACAAATGTAGAGAAAAATTCGCAAAAAGTAGTTCCAATTAGAATTAGTAATACTTACATACACAAAGATAGGTCAATTAATAACTTTTCTAGTAATGTTTTTTCGAAACTGTTATATGAATACGTGAAGACAATGGAAGTAAGGGATTGCTACGTCTGTATGCAATTACCTGCATCCGTTTCAGAGGGTGTTACTTATCATCATTTACCAGCTACATATGGTATTTCCTGTAGTATTTTAAGTAGTGTTTTTTATTTGTTAGGAAAAGTAGATTATAAGATGTCTAACAGAGATAGTATTTTTGGGCATTTGCCAATGAACAAAGAGCTGAATCCAGCGAAAGAAGCTAACACTTTTGGTGAGATTTTTATTGAAGAAAAAGGATTAACATTAGATTACATTTTTAAGAATAATTTAACTTGTAGTTTGAAAGGAGAGGAGAAAGCTTTCCTGGATATGGTAGAAGAAAGGAGATTGAACATGCATGAAAAAGCAGGAAAATATAAAGTGAGTGAGACAATTTGGGACATTGAGATGGGAAAAGAGTTGAAGAATGGGGCTAGTCCAACTTTAGCTCTAGATGCACCACAGAAGGGTAAACTTTGTATTACAAGAAGGAAATCCCAATATGATACATATTTTGTCGGGACTAGTGAGTGCCATGATACATACTTCATTGCAACAGGTTGGGGTTTCAGAGGAGGTGAAGATACAATTTTTCCAGGAGTATACTATGTTTGTGGGAATAAGGCTTATTACAAGTTGCCTGACCATTGGTATGGCACGTGTTATGTGGGCCTAGTTTTTCCGAAGATTTTTCATATAGATAAAGTAACAGATGTAGAAGATATTAACTTACTAATGCGTTTTAAGAGAGAAACTTGGTCTGAAATAGTGGGTGATATTTTTGGGGTTTTGATTCCAGCAGTGGGAATTTCTTTGAATGCTTATGGAATTCGGAAACTGTCTACAGTGGTTGATCGCTTATCGACAAATACTGCTGCAGGGTTTCTTTTGGTGAATACGGAATTAAGTGCCATACGTGCCATGTCTATGCAAAATCGACTTGCCCTTGATATTCTATTGGCCAAGGAGGGTGGAGTCTGTGGAATGCTGAAAGTTCAACATTGTTGCACTTACATTCCAGATGAAAGCAAAGACCTAAAGGTCTATATCAAAAATATTACTGATTTGCATGAAGAATTAGTACCACTTGAAGCTGAGAGTTTATGGACTAAAATAGCTAATAAAATGATAGCTGTTAAGGATTTTATTGCAAAGATAGGTAGTACTATTATAGGTAGAATATTGTTTCCCTTGTCTTGTATAATTGTGGCTTTATTAATAATAAGATTGGTGTGTGTGTGTTGTAAAAACAGGGGAGGGAGGAAGAAATTGAATAAAGAAAAGAAAAACAAGAGGTTGAAGAGAGAACCTCAAGAAATTGAACTAGAAGAATTGAGGGAGAGTGTTTACTTAGAGACAAAAAGGGATGATGAAAGAGTGACTGGTGTTTAATGTTGTGTAAAGGGGAAAAGACATTTCGGATTTCTCCTAAAATGGGACTAAATTTTCACTAATTTTTTTTTTTTGGGTTTATTTGGTGATAAAATCACCAAAGGGGGGATTGCTGGAGCAGAGTTTTCAGTTTGAAAATTCTGGGGCTTTTGAAGCTCTGGCATGTCTATTCGTTGTATTAATTTATTAATAATTAATAATTAATTATTTGTTTTGTGCAAAGTGCGTTTATATTAATCAATCAGTTTGTCTTAACAAGAGAGGGTTACACGTGAGTGTGCTTAAATGTGCTGACTGATAATAACACGCGCGTTAAATGTGTTTTCATGTTTAAACGTTGCTATGTGCTGTTTATTTTTGAGCACAAAACGCTTTCTGAATTAATGCTTTTCCATGTTGCAAGTGCTAGATAAATGCATACACATAAGGGTATTAGTGGGGTTAACACTGTTTAATCACTATGCTGTAGTAACGTTGTTTTTGTCTCTTAATTAAGATGGTCTATTAAGGCCTATGTTGGCCTAAGAAAAGATGCCTGAATTATGAGCCTGGCTGTGATTATAATATGAAAACTGTGACGAGGGAGACCCCTGCTGGAAATGGTCCTGAAGCTAACTGACCATGGTCCTTGTTGAAAAACTTTCCATGAGGATAGCAGCAGTTTTTGGGAAGTCTCCAAGAGAAGTGAAAGTGTCCTTGGCAGCCTTGGGAAACAAAGGAGCCTTAGAGAGAAGCTCTGAACTGTGGCTCGATGGCCGAGGAGAAGCAGGATAATTGTGATACATGTTTTATTTTCTTGGTTCCTGTTCCGTAGTTTTCGTTATGTGTACTTTTCCTGAGCGGAGATTCTCAAATGTAGCAATCTTACATCCTTTCCTTCTCGCTCTGCTCAGCAAGTCCGGCGGACATTATAGCTTTTTCTATGTTCCCAATGTATCTTTCTATTGTTTAGAAACTATAAAATGTTAGTCTAGAGAGGGTCTTTTGCCACTTGCCACTTGCCATTTTGCCTTTGCCGCGTACCGAATCTGCGTTGCTGAGGATTGATGCTGACGGGACTTCGTCTTGAGAGACATTTACCGGGAGACTTGTCCTGACCCGTTCTGACATTTAGCTAGAATAGGTAACTATGAGAAATGATTTACTCTGATTGATTTCCTTGACTAATTTTAGATAAAGCAATATAATTTTAAACATGGTGTTGGATATTCTTTCTTGTCAATTATTGGGTTTGCATTATTGATTATTATTGTATATATTGTATAGATTATGCTTAGGGACAGTCACAAAAACCAGGTCTTATCGACCTCGGTATAGATGCAGGGTGTTTAGGAGTGTTTTCCTTCCACAGGTTTATTGCTGGTAGAGTATTTGAGCGTATGTTAGTGAAATGGGCCCTAGCGTATGATGTATGCATGTGCGTGTAACTGTGAGATTACTTTATCCGTGGTAGTGGGAATATTGTACACACCCTGATCTCTATCAGTTGTAGCAAGTTTTGTCAGAGTCAGCTAGATTGAGCAATACATGCTTGTTGTTACACTTCAAATGCCAGACTACAGAAATGGGACTCCGTGTCATTTTTTGCATTGGAGGCACCCTCATCAACCGATTCCAAGAAACATGCTTTTCTCGGTGCGGACATTAGCTTGCTTCTATTTGAACGACAAAATTATTTATTCAATCTGCATGTAGTCTTGTAGAATCAAAACATTTGCTTCCCGGTTCTCCAAGATATTTATTGTTCACTTTCTTGGCTGTATGTTTGTTTCTGTTCTAACCTTGTCACATGACAGGCTAGTATACAATAGGACCAAGGCACAGAACAAACAATCAATAATCAATTCTATGACTATTCACTTAAAGTCTTTATATTTGTACATCGCTGCTGTGCTCTAGCCTAGAGCTACCTTACTGCTGTCAGTCAAGATTAAGTCAAATAGAATGTATATTCTGGACACGGCTCCAGAGGATCTATATTTAGGTAATACATATGGAAATGAATGTTGGGCATTCCTGATCCCTAAGTTTTAACTCGGTAAACTTTCTTCACAAGCAAAAGTTCTCACTTCAAAGTACTTGAATATGAGTATCTTCACTGTAGAGTTCCTCCTTTTTTACTTGAAAAACAATCTAAACGAACAGTTTTTATTGATTTCAAAAGAAAAATACCACATATTAAAAAACATCAATACTATGTTTCTTCTTTAAACATTTTTGTTTACTTCATTATTTTCATTAAGTGTTATAGCATGAATTGGAGGTTTCATCTAGAAGGGAAAAGGCAATCTAAAATTTACCTCCACATGCCACTGTTTTCCCATGGCATTAACCACGCGCCCTTCAATCGGCCGCCTGCAGGCTCCACAAATAGGGACACCCATCTTGTCATGGCACGGCAAGCAGTACAACTCTCCTTTCAGCTCCCGGGCATCTGCGGTAAGTTCTTTCCTGGTAACAGAAAATGGAGGATATGAAAATACCACAAACCAAATCATCCTTGCGCATGTGATGATGACCAACCTCCTTCCTCACTCCCACGCCAGGCTCCGCTGGGCTAGTCTTGCACCCAAAGTGCACCCTGGCTCTAGGAAGGGTGACATCACCATCTCATCTTACCAGGCTATGGTGAGACTGGCAGTTTATATGATATATAGTGCCGCAAAACCTTTTACCTGTACACCAGAGAAAGAGAGGTCCACTGACCATCTTATCACAATCATTTAATTTCCATATAACTTTGATCATAAACTTCCAGCAGACTGTGCTGTAAGGCTGAAAAATTAATGGTAAGCATGGCGGACACCACGTGCAGCGTGAATGGTACACTCCTTTATCCCAATGACCGCAGCTCTGTGTCCTAGTGTCAGTGTTTTCGTGTCCACAGTTTCAGCATCTTCTTGTCCCAGTGTCCTCGCCTGCACATACCCAGTGCCTTCGAGTTCATGTCATTTTGACTTACAATGGAGTCCATGCATGAGTGGTAGTCCTGGGGTATGTCATATAAAATGTCGGTGTTTAGTGGGTGAGGAGCAAGGGTGGATCTGAGCAAGTGCAGAAGTAGCAGCATTGGGGGAGGTGTAGTGCAGGTGCCACTGGATGTAGGCTGATGCGGGTGCCTGAATAAGTGTTCCTGCCAGTGGATGCTGTTGCCTGTTGGGGGTAGGCACAGGCACCATTGTGTGAATGTGCAGGTAGGTGAAGGTGCAGTGCAGATGACTATGAAAGTGGGTGTAGGTACACTGCGGGTAGAAGGTGGTGCATGGGCATAATGGGGAGCAGTGCAGATGCCAGTGGATGTGGCTACGATGCAGGACCAGACCCCATATCTTGTTTGTAACACCCACCCCCCATCTGCTTGAGTGTAAGGGCAAGTCACGCTCATCCAATGCTGAAGTGGAGGTGGAATAGGTAGCAAATAAGTAAGATGGGCTATGAATAAATGTATATTTCACTTAGACACCAACTCCATCTCTATTCCCTCTGTAGTCAACTCTTTGGAGCAGGGTTTCAAACTGAGATATGCTAGGATGCCTAAAACTAATCCATCACCTTCAACACTCCTCTACCCCTTCCCAACAGACCCGATTACCCGTATTTCTGGAATCAGTTCTACGTTTAAAGCAATAACTTCCAACAACCTTGTTACATCTCATGGTTTCTCATTACAAATTAAACCGATTGCTGATTTTAATGTTTTTGGAATACTTTTTACAAGATATTCATCAAGGAAGGCAAAGGATTTTAGACATTTCTGTGAATAGTTCTCTTCATCAAGGATGTCTCTTTGTTTGACACTATCACTGCAACAAAATCACTCGTAAGAGTGTTATGGTGACTGTCGTTGAAGAAAAAGTACAATTTTGAGGAGAGAAAAACTCCCCACAAAGCGATATGCAATAATTAAGTAGCTGATGGAAAGCCCAGAGAAGCCTTAGCCCTCAGTTGTGGTGAGTAGATGTTTTGTTGTGGTCTACTTTGTAATAAACTGATATACGAAATGTCTACAAGGAATTACCCAGTCATCAAGAACTGTCTAGCAATTGCGTTTACTTTGATATTTAGTGGCACAACTATGAGGCCTACTAGAGAAGATGAAAGGCCTACTAGAGAAGATGAAAGCTCTCACAGCCACGCGTCCCAGCCTGTCCAACAGTTAAACCTATTAATTTCCTCTGAGGAATGGAATTAGTCTGGCCCTCCATGGCACCCAATGCTGGGACATAATGACGGGCGTCCCATGCTCCCTACTGTAGGACCCGGGAAATGGCTACAGCATTTAAGATTTCCAGCAGGTGCGAGAAATCGGATACAAGAATAATGGCCTTCATAAATATTAAATTACACATAGGAACTTATCTAGGTATGTCAATTTCGGTGGGTATGCAAAACACACACCATCCATTATGAAGCATTTTAAAGAAGAATAAAAAAAAAAAGGAAATTCTAGTTAGTGTTACTTCGAAAGAGATCAAAGTGCGATATTGTTCTCTCAATGAGTTCCTCTACTTATTGCCAATGGACCTAAGGTCTAAAGCGGCGTTTTGAGATGGTTGTTGGTTGGTCGCAAAAAGTCCAAGCAACAATTAAATATGCTTTTAAATTCTGTATTCATCTTCACATGTGATGCGCTTCAAAAGACTGGGGTCAAATGTCAGGCTAGGTCTTCTGTCAAATTGCGGCTTATTTTATTTATTTTTTTAGCAAGAGAATTGGTTTTATCAAACTGCTCTGACTTTGCAGTTAGTGAAAGAAAAGTAAAGTGAATTTTGTGACAATCTTGGTGACCTACAGGGAGTGGATAGGAAAGGCTGTCATTTTTGTAACACCGAACAAACTGTAAATACGTTTAAATGAACTGTTCAAATTCAGCAAATAGGATAGCAAAATATAGTAAATTTTTTGTAATTCTGAAGTGTGGTGGAAACAAATGATTTTAATAGGGTCATAACAAAGCAAGACACTTCACTTGGTAATGTACAAATTATAAATATTCACTAAAAACAGATTTCCACACATTATCATTTGTGGGCAATGTAATCTTTTTAGTTAAGTGTATGTGTGTGCAAAATTAGTGCCCAATTCAATAGAAATTGGGCGGTCTATAAATGAAAAAATCACTACAACACAATGCTTTATTTACATGAAATTGCCAGCAATGATATGTGGGTCGCACAAGTTTGGCTTGTGGTTGTAAAAAGTTTGGGAAGCAATGGTGTAGAGTATAAACCTGGACACGTTTTTGCATAATAAAAAGCCAATGAAATACCATAGACCATGAAGTACTTTAATACATGCTTTAGAAAGATTTTAACAAAACAGGCTTTAATAACAAGATGTCTAGAAAAGGTTGTGAAAATACGCCAGTAAAACATAAAAATACTAATATGTATCAGAATGACAACTCCAAAAGTGTAAAGGTAAAAGAAGGCATAGAAAGGGAACTGCAAATGCATAGCAAACAGCCAAACATTACAGTTTACTACCATTCCAGTGTAAGAGCCTACTAGACAAAATGAATTTCTAGGTGGTTTACATACGACCTACAAATATATTGTTAGCACTGATATATGTCACTTCAGTCCTGTATTAAATAAGCAAAGCCAATTGTCTAACTTCATAGGCAGGTAAAAATGTATTACAAAATGATAAAGGAATAAGGAGTTTAAATTCAATAAAAAATGTCTTGAGTACATGTTTCATCTTGTAAGCAGCAGATCTTAAAACACTCACCATTATTTGTTCAGATTGGTATTATCATATCTAGTACAGGTTTATGTGTAAACTTTCCATTATCTGCTAAGATAGAAATATTCTGGGGGGAAATCTGAAACACACTTACCCACAGTTGGCACAGTTAAAGTGATCCGGGTGGTACGGGTCATTTTTAAAGATAAGAGCTTGCTCGTCAATAATCGCATGGCACTTCTGGCAAATGTATTTGCCCAAACCCCTGGCTTTCTCTCGGTTGTGACAAGGACGGCAGAGATGCCTAGAAATACATGCAAAAAAGGAGGGTTATGAACTGATAGTATATTAACAACAATGTATACACATTCAGACCACACATTTGGGGGGGCGAATGGGTGGGGGGCAGCCACAATCCTTCATTCTAGGCGCCATGAACTTTCATCTTTCTTATGATCATGGGCCAGCTATGACCAATGATTATATAAATGGAACTCACACAATATTAAAAACATTGCTTTCCCTTCCCTCAACTCTCCTGTAGCTCATTTCAAGATTTTTAGGTCCTGAGAAAAGATGAATCTTGGTAGCAGTCAAGGAACATAGAGGTTCCTTCTACTTGGCACCAGCCCATATGCAAGACAGGACTTTGGCTATCTCACACCACTGCCAAGCTCCCCTGCATTCCTCATATTTAAACATATGCATGCTATGCAGGGGGAACACAATAGAACGATCACAAGCACGTTCTGCATTGCACAATGGCTGTCGATACTTCGGGGCTTTCAGTGTTTTAGCAGCGATATAAACTTCAATGTACAGATGAAAGTGAAACGTGTTGTGTTGTTCCTTTTTGCATTATGGTGGGAAACACTGCCGCCGCTTTTGTTACAGATGGCCGATATTGCAGTCCTGCTGCTAAACCAGCCCCTAGTAATAAAAACACCCCACACAGTCCAAAACTGGTCCCCACCATTCTGGCCCACCGGGAAACCACCCGGTGCCCGCTACAGCCCTGTGTAGAAGGCTGGACTGGAAATGGGGTCCATTGTTGGTGCTGGAAAGTAGGGTAGGAATCAATTGTATAACAACATGAGCCTCCGATTGCCAGATGGGATCATGTGAGAAGGCTGCATGTCCTCCCGTCCAGTAATTTCCAATTTGTCTGCTGTCAGCGGGAAGGGTGGTTTGAGTTTCCTACTAGGATATTTACACTGCAAGAAAGAGACAAGGTAGCTAACTGCTCTTCTCTTCAGAATCAGTTGTATTAAAAAATAGATCTTTGGGATTCTTTGAGTGGCCAATATACTTGCGTTTTTTGTTATTTCACTTATTTATAGCTGAAAGCAAGGGTCTGCCCCATTATTGTCTCTCCTTCTCTTTTCATCAGTTTCCATCCAGTCATTGTCTACTTCGTCTGGCTATTTTTGTTTGGCTCCGATTCCCTTTTTTGGGACACATGTTCTCTTCAAATTCAACGCTGTTCATCAGCCCGTATAACATTAGGGTCTCCCTTTTATAGTGTGTTTGCTCGACAGCACAGCTGTACCAGACAATCCTGTGAGCATCAGCAGAGACTGGTATTGGCTCTGTCCACATTTTGGGAGCCAAGAGTACATGATTTGACTAGGCAGAAGTTGTGTGCTTCCACAAAAAGGCACAGATGGGTGGATGGCAGTCATTAACCTACATGAATTTTTAGGTCTGGCTTAACAGTGCAACTGTCACCGGATCTTTTAACCTAGACCAATATTATTCTACAGTTCTTAACTTCTACACACATATATATGTATGTATTCCCAAGCTATTTAACTGTAATGCTTCACATTACCATACAACATTCCTTAAAAGCTAGGCCTCATGGCATTGCCAATGCTTGTTAACCGTTCTGGGTGTTTATAAACTATTTCTGACCTTAGACACTATGTGTTTCTCACTGAAAAGGATATGGCTCTTTTTATATATATCTTTTTAAACTTTTGTCACATGCTCACTTGAGGCACTTTCAGGATTATAAGATTGCCAGGGAATTACTAAGTAATATATACGTAAAGCCTCAGCTTGAATGATCGTGGCTGGATGATCTAGCAAGGACCATCACTCAAACTGAGTGGGCATTTATACAGAATTTCAAAAGGCTTCCTCACATGATACCCGACCATTGGCATTCACTTACAAATAGCACATAAAGCAAATAGCCTCACCTGCCAGCATTTTTCACAAATCCTATATCGGCCAGCACCTGATTGCACAGATCGCAGCGGAAGCACTCTGGATGCCAGCTATTGTTCATTGCCTTAATGACACGGCCAATGATGAATTCTCCTGTAAGCATAAGAGACATGATCAATGCAAATCAGCCACTATGCGTCCCAAAACAACATGGCCAGTGAACAAAGGCACAAATATTTTTGTCCCATAGACACAACTGAACAATCATCTCCCTGCTAAAGCGATACAATACCCCTTGGATTTGAAGGCAATTGTGGGTCTCGGCTCTAGTCACAATGTTCACAAGTTCTGGCACCTTCTCCTTTCATAGATGGTCTGGTGGCCTCAAAATGCTAGAAATTATGCCCTCACCATAAAACCTGAATCCCTAGGTCATATCCACAATCTATGATCAATAGCAGGTAAAATTCAAAAGATTTCCATTTTGGAGTTGCACAAAGGATAGGCAAGTCGGCCTGTTCAGGCTCAGTGGGACAGCACATTGCTGGTTGTTTTACGCAGGTAGGATGCTACATTACAGCGTTAGGATGATTTACATATACTATGGGGATTATTCTGGGCCTAATGATTGTCACTTGGCCATTATAGCCTCACGTTTCCGTCCTCGGCCTCGCTAATCATCCACCATGTTTGGTGGCCACTGTCACCAATGTGAAGAAACATGCCTTGCAGTATTATGGGAGTGCTGAACTTACCACACTGATGGCAGCACGGCGCAAATAGCATCTGGAAATCATGTTCGCAGTACTTCCTGCCCTCAAACTAAAATAAAGGATAGGCCACACATCAAAATCAGACACTACAGATACGTAACTTCCGCACATTACATTTTAATGCCGCATGAGTTCTCAAAAAAATATGCTACATCAAAGATTTGACACTGATACAAACGCGTAGTAAACAGAATAAAATAACTGGTTGACCAACCTATCAGGAAGCAGTACTAGTACACCTATAATTGGTAGGGGTGGTCTCTCATACCATATATCAATAGGGGAATGCTGCCCTTTAACTGATTAGTTGGGCATTACCTCATTAAGAGAGAAGCTCTGCAGGGCCTGGACTCTTTCAGTACAATGTCTCAGCAGCAGCCAGTGGGACTGGGTTACCTCTGTCACATTTTCTCTTAGGACTACCTAGCTTTGTCTTAGCTGCTGTTTTAAAGGTATAAGAAGGGTTAATGGAATTCTGAGATTGTGTGGCTGCGGCATTTTTCGCATAATTGTATATTTGCCACCTTTACCACATAATCTATCAACTGATGAATAATCTGCACATTTTATCAGAAAAAACTGTTTAGAGCCCAAACGGTTCACAAGTTACTAAAAACGCAGTGGCAAATGTTGCTACGCAGAGGAAAGCCCTGTGCAAAGGTTTACTGGTCACTTTTATGTTGCTATTTCTTTATTTGGGTGTCAAACTGGTACTAATGACATGCAACCAATTCCTAGACAGTGTTAACAAGTGTATTAATGACAAAATAATGAAGTATGCTGCATAATTTACTCAACCCTGGTGCATTATTTGGCCCTTCCCTGCAGCACGATTCCAGTGGCCCGGGGTATGACTGAGGGAGAATCGAGAGGCACCTGCAGATGCCTTATTTGCTGCCCTGTCACCCTTTTCCCACCTTAAAGACCGATATCACCACTGCCCCCCCCCCCAACCCCACCCCCACCTGAATGCACCTTCCAGCTGCAGGAGACAAACGGTTTTGCAGGCCCTAGGAACTTGCTCCTGCCCCGGTCAATCATTTCTTGAGACGGTGGGACCCTAAGGGGAAGCTTTAGGTTGCCTATAGTATTACGCCACAAGGAGGTAATGTCAAACTTTTATCTGCGTTAAATTATTTTATCCAAGGGTATCAGAGCACTTTACATAAGTAAATGTTTACATCAAGGTAACCAGATAAATCAACTCAGGTAAGTCAGTGGTTGAGTACAGCAGAGGAGAAGTTATTGGGGGGGTCCAAGGACAGCTGAAGGTGGAGATGTTGCCTCGTTGGACGGTTAATGATCCACTAGTTGAGATGCCGGGTGATCAGAAGCAACATGGGGGCCAAGAGGTGGAAGCAAAAAGGGCGGTGCTTGTTGGGGAGTGAAAGCAGGAAGCAAAACGGTGTGAGGGAAGCAAGATGGGGGCACAGCGGGAGGGTCTAACAGGTGAAAGACAGCAACGTGGAGCTGGTGGGGGGAACACATGGGTGAGAGTGAGGAATGCAGAGCACAGCAGGGGGAGAGAAACACACAAGGGAGACAGTTGGAAAAACACATGCACTCATATAGAGTGCTTAGAGAAAAGTAATGCCTGAAAAGCAAGCAGTGGAAGGATACAGTTATGTGTTCATGCTCCAGCCGAGGGACAAACATGAAGGTAATCCCACTCAGCTGATGAATAGGAAGTAAGCAAATGAGACCGACAATGAAGAGAAACAATGGTATGCAACGAGTGGGCTGTAAACCCACTGTAAGCTGACAAGTCTTGCAACAGGCAGAGCATGCACTATTTAGTAGGCGAAACCTAAATAGCAGTGCAAGAACATGATTTTACCCTCCCACACATATGCGCACAGGAATAGCCCCATTACCAATTTTCATAAAACATAATGACAGGTGGTTTCCACCTAAACATAAATGATGATTGACTTTCAATAAAAGTTCAAATATGTGCATCTTCCTACAAATACATCCAACAGATTGAAAAAGAATCTCAGTTGGACTCTGTGAGGTTTTCTTTTCAATGCAGAGGCCACAGATTTGAATACCAGTAAGGTAAGATTCAACCTTTCACATTTCTGCGGTAAAAAAAAAAAAATATATATACAGTGCACCATTGACTCTGTTATTAGTAACATCTGTTATTACGATACTCCAATAACCACACATTGAATTCCATCATCAAAAGATATGCTTAGAAAATGAGGTGAGATGAAATAACTCACTTCTCTGCCCAACCGTTTGTGATGTAACGGAAATGTTTGGGCAAAAACCTTTGATTTGTAAGTGTGATACGCCATTGGGCTATATTGTTGTACATTATGTAGTGCTTTTGTTTTGGTTTGTTATATTGGTGTTTGGTGTTTCAGTTATCTTGTGTTACTATAATGGGTTGATCCACTGTGCAGCTATGATATTGTGTTGTGATGTGTGTTTATATCTCAACTGCAGTCTTTCTGCTTAAACATGCACACATACTCCAGGCTACTGTCTCTGGGAGTATACCTGTATACGACGGATCTTATTCAGATCTGTGTGCTGTAAAATAGCTCATGTGGCCCTATAAGAATACGGCTGTTTATGGATAATTCTCAAAATCCCTCTGGAGAAGATCTGGACTTTAGCGATGCTCTATTCCCACCTTGTGCACATCACATTAATGATACAGCTTGTCTTCAGAAGTATGGGGCAGTCGGAGCTGCCTGGTTCACATACATCACAGCACATTTACCGGTAATAATCTGAGCTGGATCCTGAAATCTACCCTTCTTTTTGTTTTGGTGTGTCAAATAACAGAGGAACTGCATGGCACTCATAATTTGAAGGCAAGACCTACAAGTTTGCCAGTGCATATGTTTATTAAGCTGGATCAACTTGTTGGCTAGTCGAGCAGCGTTTAACGGTGGAATGCTTTCCTGCCAATTGGGAGTTATTTATTTATAATATGCATTTAAAAATAATGTGGTGCTTCACAGTGAGTCGGTATAGTATAGTTAATGAAAGCTTCAGAAGACAGAATCATAGTCTGTACAGCTTTAAGCAATAGGTGGTCAAGCTCACGATGACTGTTGTAAAGAGGTGTAGCAATGCAGGTGGCAGAAAATAAGGAACTGTACAGTAATGATATAAATGGAGTGGTTGTATGTGAATTTGATAGAAATAATTCCTAAATCACCCTTTTCCATAAAACTGTTAACACATTTTTCCTCTTGAATGGCATTCACCAGTTTGACGAAAACAACTGGTGAAGGCCCTTCTGAGCAAAATTGAATTTTGTTCAGATTTGTGTCCCCCCCCCCCGTTTCTTCTGTTCTTCTCCCCTCCACACCTTTCTTTTATGCTCCTCCAGCCTATTATTTTTAGGGGGGGCTGGGTGAACCCATTCAACCCCCATCTTCTTTGTTTTTCCTCTTTAAGGGAGTGTTCCCCTCGTCCGATCATCCCTTTACCCTTACTTGCTGATTTGTCTCTCCTCCTCTTACCCCATTCCCTAATACTTTGCTGTTTCCCAACCATTGTCAGCACTTACCTCTCCATCTCATTTTTAGGTCTCGCCTAGGCAGTGCTTGAGCTGTCTCTTCGAGACATGCTGTATTCAGGATATGGGCATAAAGCTCCTCCCACTTTCAGCCCATCTTTTTAATTGGCTCCTGTCCTTTGTAAATGGTGGCTTTTCATTGGTCAATAGGTTTAGTAGTCCCTCCTTAGTTCCGCCTTGTCTCTTCTTGTAACCTATATTTAGAAAGGGTTTGCAGTTTCTAAGGAGGATGGTTTGTTTGTGAGGGCAATTCTCCAATCCGTCAATATTGACTGGACTCAATGAACCTATAGGTAGGGAAGGGGAGTTCCCATATTAGGAACTAATGCCCTCACATGCTTCATCATCTGGGCCTGCTCCTCATCGTGTTGGCGGTGCAATGCCCGACGGGCACCCTTGAAGGGGCTCTTTGGCGGAGATCTTTTGTTCCTTGCCGTTTAGTGCGTGGGTGTGAGGGGCCTGAAGGAATGTAGATGAGTGGAGTGAGTTAATAAAGGTTGGCTAGTCTGTTAATTGAGTTTATACAGGACAGCTGTCTACCTCATTAAAAAGTTAGAGGAAGATGGACAGTTAGTGTGACTTGTATTTGTCTCTAACTGTCCCCTACTCTGTGGTCGCCAGTGCTGGAAACAGCGCTGGCGGTGACTGGTAGGTTACGAACCACCTCAGGCAACATGAAACTATAGCTAATGAGGTGGACAGCTGTCCTGAATAAACTCAATTAACAGACTATCCAACCTTTTTTAACTCACTCCACTCATCTACATTCCTTCAGGCCCCTCACACCCACGCACTAAACAGCAAGGAACAAAAGATCTCTGCCAAAGAGCCCCTTCATGGGTGCCCGTCGGGCATTGCACCGCCGGCCCGACGAGGAGCAGGCCCAGATGATGAAGCATGACACCTAGCTTGCTGGGTGTGTGAGGGCATTAGTTCCTAATATGGGAACTCCCCTTCCCTATCTATAGGTTCATTGAGTCCAGTCAATATTGATGGATTTGAGAATTGACCTCACAAACAAACCATCCTCCTTAGGAACTGCATACCCTTTCTAAATATAGTCTACCTGGGGCATGTATGCTGGACCTCATGTAAAAGCCCTTCTGTCCTCCCACTGTTGTTAATAGACTCTTCTTGTAACCTCCCATGAGGACACCCCCATTTACATGTGCTGTTATTCCCTAGGTTTTAATTACAGCCTCAAAGCACTATTTTCTTAAAAGGCTTCAGACAGGACACACACTTGGTCCTAAGCTAGGCTGGCAGTGGTTACTTCACTCACTAGAACATCTCACATTCATACGAGACCGTCTATAAATTTCCCTTAATCAGCTCCACACAGAGTATATAACCTAATCCGAAATTAATTTAATAATTCTTTTGTCACATTTTGAAGCTACTAATTGTATATATGTACATAGCTATTTGAATGTACTCGTAGTACTGTCTTGCATGCAATGCATTATGGGTAGGTTGGATTTACCATATCTTCAGCAGGGTGCAGTACCATATGTGACCAAAAGAGGTCCCCTTTTGACCACATATGGTACTGAACCCTGCAACATGGCTAGATAGAAAACATTGCCATTTATAATGCCAATAACTCCAACTTTGTATACATTCAGTGCTGGTGCTTTGTTCAGTAGGGGCCTCCAGGAGCAGCTTGCAGTACTGCACCGAGACATGCAGTGCTGGTGCCTTGCTCACCAGGGACCTCTAGGAGCAGCTTGCAGTACTGCACCTAGACATGCAGTGCTGGTGCCTTGCTCACTAGGGACCTCTAGGAGAGGCTTGCGGTACTACACCTAGACATGCAGTGCTAGTGCCATGCCCACTAGGGATCCCTAGGAGCAGCTTGCGGTACTGCACTGAGACATTTAATGCTGGTTTCTGGCTCATTATGCAAGCATTTGCAATGCACTACGTCTTGCATTACTGAAAGTATGTGCTATTGGTGTTGCATTATTATTTGCAACACCAATACCTCAAACTATCAGTAATGTGAGAACAATTGCATTGCAAATGCTTGTTATTTGTTTGCCATCCTCTTCAGCTCCTGTCTTTCCAGGTAGCATTAGACATGGGAAAAACATTAATATGGCCTGTTTTTCAAAATAACTTGTTTTTCACATTTCTTTAATTACGTAGTTCTCCAAAATAGGTAATCACCAGTCTGGTTTTGTCAGGCTGGGATTCTTCATTTAGAGATTACGGTAAAATGAGGTTGAGCTAATTGGAGGGTGGCAAGGTTTTCTGTTTATTAAGTGAGTCAACACACAACTTGAAAAAGAGAAGTACTAGATTCAAAGATATCTACCAGGCTGGGATGTGATTTTGGGTGTGCTTGTCAATAGGGTATATTGCTTGAAAAAAATGAATGGTGTTCTAGTTAATTATTCCACTTGCAACATCCATAAGACCTACTGCAGAAAGGTACATCTTAATCTACACAAAGTGGCTGCACATTATATTCCATCCAGAGAATTTTTGATCATCTGTCTCCAAACAGATTCAACCAAAAGTGTTAAAATGGCTATACCATAGTGGATGGATTATCTCTGGATCTTGAAGGTCCCAAACTTTGGATGGTTCATGTTACCTTCTGGGGACCGAATCCAACCATGGACTACACCTCGGAAAACCCATTAAGCCTGAATTGCTCAAGTCAGCTACCAACTAAGCATTCTAAAGGGCAACAGCTGAATACTAAAGCATAGGGATCTCTAGCATCCAGCTGGATTCTGACCACCCTGCAATTCGTATACTAACTGCTACATTTTACATCCTATGCTGTTCAGGACTCCCAGAAAACCATTAGGCTACATTGTAGCGCTTTACAAATGCACGCAAATAAATAAATAATGATAAACAGGTTTTCATTCTGAAAGGCAACACTATATTTGGGGATGACTGCAATAAATACTGATATGTGACCTCTCATACCAGGCATGAGGAGTCCTGTTGGAAGTTCTCATTATCATCTGCAGGCCTCTGTCTTACCACATTTACATTCAAAATGGCCGTAGTCTATAGTGCATTGCTTATGGAATCCTTCAAAAATCACTTTGCAAGATAGGACAGAGTACTATAGCAGATTCTCACGTTAGTGCTGGCTCAGTCGTATAATTGGCAGTAAAACGTCTGATGACAAATGCTTGTCGCTGATTCACAGTTCATATGTTGTAAACTAAGCAATCAACATTCTGGGTCTATTCCAACTGCTCCTTTAAATTCCGATTAACCATGGAGTCTGGACGCAAATTTCCAGAAAAGAACGGCCAAACCAGGCTGATCAAAGCATTTGTTTAAGGGAGAATCAAAAGCCTTTGTTTAAGGGAGAATTTGATTATTTCTGCAGTTTACACATCTCTCCCACCTGGCTCCACAAGACAATACATTTTGACCAATTATGAGACCCCCAATGTTGCGAAATGTGAAGGCTGGAAAGTCTTCATTACAAATTTAATTAATTAATTAATGCACATACCTTCAGCTGTAGCGACAATGCTAAGTTATGTGTCAGAGAATGCTCAGGCCCTAGAAAATTGTTATCCTCTGATGAACATGGTAAGGCTCCTTCTCAGTCACTCCCATTTAGAGATCTGTACACCACTGGGACAGCCTTACAGGACAAGAAGGGTCTCGATGAATTATGTGCAGGTCTTCATCTAGTTTGAAATAACCACTGGCCCTACCTATGGTGGCGGGGGCTCTTTATCCTAGAGGCACTGGTGAGGAATGTATGGAGTCTCATACCTTGATATCAAAGACGATGCAAGGTGTTAGACATAATGGATAGCACGATCACTATATCTCTGCTGCGGTATAAGGGGGATCATGCACAATACTCCGGCATCTGTCACCTTTTGGTGTCACTGGTTACAGATTCCCAAAGTACTTTAAGCAATAGGAGGTGCACCGAACACAAAACATGTAGTCCGTTATTTCATTAAATTCTTCTTTTATTTCAAAATAGTTCATAAAAACAGCCAACGCGTTTCGTTCCCAAAGATAGAACCTTTTGGAACTTCATCAGGGCTTACATCGCAAATTGTGAATTCGAAATATGATAGAAAAGATGTTTTGGATTTAGACATGCTTCGTAATTAAAATGGCAATGATTGATACCTTTTGAAGAGAATTGATGTCAGAGCACAAAATAATAGAACACAATGGTCCTTATGAAGATTATATTATTCAAAATAAGAGGTGTAACCACTGTTTTGTCAAGCTGAAAGTAGGCTTTCAGAGAATGGCTCAGATACAATAATCCATGCAGAGAGGAATGAAAGATCAACCACCATTATAAGCAGCCGCGTCTTCTTCCCGAATCTCCATCGGACTATATGTGTTGTGTTCGGTGCACCTCCTATTGCTTAAAGTATCAAGTGCTTGAATACAGAGTGCCACTAACTTGAGATTTTTGGAATGAACGTCAGCTGTCCTTTTCTCCTTCCTTTACAGAGACATTCATATTGTGCGAAAAGACCGACATTGAGGGGAACTGCTGTTCAGCATCACTTTCGCCCATTGGCACCTCCTCATTAAATGGGATGGAGGGCACGGAGTATAAAGAGGAGGGAGGGAATACTCGTGGTGCTCCATGGACATTAACGGATGCGAAGAAGTGGAAAGGGTAAATGGAAAAATTCCAAGTTTTTCGGTATATTCTCTTACCAATGTCCCTGGTAAACTTCCAGCTGAGGTGCAGCCAGAGGCCTCCACCGCAGTAAATAGTCAATTGGGTAACTCAATCCTGGTACAGTAACTGATCTTGATTGGAATCCTCCCTAAGAACCAGGGACAATCAGAGCATAGAAAAATGTAGGGGGCTGAGGTATCGGACAACAGTTGCATGATTTAAGTTTCCTGAAAGAGACACTGTCCTTTACTTGGAGTGTGTTCATTAAATTGGCAATTCATTTTACTGTGTGGATTTGCAAACTTTAATGAGTTAACACGTGCCAACATCATTTGTTTCTGTCGGTATTTGCATGTGGTAGGTTATTATAGCCAGACCCATTGGCATTGTTGGTAATGGTGTCTGCAGTAATGATGGTGGTACCAGTAGTATTGACGGTGGTGATGCGGGTAGAAACAGTGGTGATAATGAGATGGCGGCAAAGGTAATATCCGGTAGAGTTTAATAAATAACTAAAAGCCTATCTGTAAAGGGGGGTGGTTGCTATGGTTCTCCCGTCTACTGAGAAAACTGCAGCAGTGAGGCAAAGGGAAAACGGAGTAGGGATCTGCTTCAAACAGCTTAGTAAACTGCTGCACCCGTCCTGGCGCATGCGGTGGGCAGCGAGGGAATGTAGCAGGGAGAGGAGGGGCAATGGTGAGAAGAGGGAAATAGATGTCAAGGGCGGAGAAGGAGGAAGCAGTGGCAGGCAGAAGGAAATGGATGGCGAGGGGAGATGAGGAGGAAGTGGGCCAAGGTAGACCAAAATGATGTTTGTGGAAAGGGACATCTGATTCCAAGCTTGTCAGCTGAAGTCTTCAAAGTCTCAAGAGTACAGGATGACCACAAGCAAAAAGAGGATTGGTGAATGGACACAATACATATATGACCTAAATAAATGTATGTGTGATGACAGAGTGTACTCTTTACTAGTAAAATAGTGCCTCAGGTATTACAATGCAAGGACTCCACTGGAGGTGGAATGATACACCAAACATCCAATAGCATAAGGTAATAAATGAATACTGGACAAAACCAGAAGCACATTGTATGGGAATGTTTGAGAATTTGTAGCAAAATGCATCCCAGCAGTTAAAGCAGTCTAAACCGAGACTTAAATTGAGGAGGATTAAAATTGTACACAATATTTGAGGGGTACACACACTTGTGGACACTAAGGACAAGGAACAAAATTGTACAAAAATACACTTCCAGGTGTATAAATCAATCAAATATTGTAAAAATCAAAAGGATGTAATCACTGTGAAAAAAATTGAAGTAGGTTTCTAATATATTACTACCAAAGTTTTAATAGAAAGGCGTCAGTGATGCTTCAATTGTTTTGACAGACTTGCTCCCATGAGTCATTTCTCTCTCCCCCTGCTCTATTTAGGTCAAACCTACCAAACAGCAGAGCTGATTGGTTGCGAAAGACTTCTTCGGACATTCCGAAAGCTTCCCTCGGAATGCACTCTACCCATTGCTTACCACTGTCTTTGTGTTTTGTATCTTAAAGTTGCTTGCTTTCTGTTTGCTGGCTTTATTTGTTTTAGGCTGTTCAACATGTCTTTGTCCCTACAGTGGAGCATAGTCTGTTTACTATCTCTCTGACTGGCTCCTTGTATCCTTCTATGACTGCTCGCTTTCTGGGAATTTTTTTTTTTTCATGAGGCACTCCACAGGAGAAAATGTGTTTTCAGTCATCTCTCTTGCATTCTAGTTGAGTAAGCAGTACAAATGCTGATTTCTTTGAAAAAGTTCCCTGCCTCCTAGCTTTCTGCTTGACTGATTCTGCTCATCTTTGCTACTTTGATCAAAATAAACAAGCTAGTAGACAGATCAATTATCTTACTCCATTTCATACCCATGCTATAGACACTGGAAGTATGGGAGTATGGGGTGCTGAAACACTCCCAAAATAACCATGCTGGAGTTCAGAAGTAAAATTAGCAATAAGCAGGCCTTTAAATTTTGTTTTTATCTTGCCACATGTGCTGAGCATTTAAAGTCAGAGGTCAAATGTTAGGCTCTTTCTCCTGAGGGAGGTTTGTGTTTACATTTCTTTCTATGACTGCAAAAGAGATGATTTATGTTACAATCTTGCTGGGTACAGGAATATAAAAAAGCTGCAAGATGTTTTTTTCTAGCACACAAAAACTTTTAATGCCTGTAAATGAACTGTACAAACTTTTCAGAATATATCCGAATTAGGAAAGCACAAATTAAGCATATTTTATGTAATTCTGAAGTGTGGTGGAAACAAATATTTTATTAGGATCGAAACTAATCAATACGCTACACGATACCAAGTGCCACACATTATGGTTTCTACACTGTATAGTTTTATCAGCAAAACTGTAATTCTGGGTAAACGTAGTGGTCATTTTAATTGAAAATGTGTTTGCTGTAACAGCAATGCGCTACCACACCATGCATACTCCACTCTATGCAACTCTGCTCTACACCACTGCATAACACTTTACTCCACTTTGTTTCATGCCACTTTACAACACCCCAGTCTATGCCACTTTACTCCACTCTACACAACCCCATTCTATCCCACTCCACATTGCTTTGCTCCGCTCCACAACTCCAAGCCACTCCACTCTATCCCACTCTACTATTACACTTTACTCAGCTTCATAACACTTTACAACATACAAAACTCTAAACTACAACACTCAATGCCATTCCATTGTATGCATCTCTATGCTACTCAACTCTATGGCACTCCATGCCATTCCATCCCACTCTACAACACTCCACGCCACTTTACTCTACAACACTCCACTCTACGATACTCCACTCTGCTCTTTGCCACTCCACAACACTCTATGAAATTCCAATTCACTTAACTCCACTCTATGACACTCCACTCCACTCTACCCCACTCCACTCTGTGGCACTCCACTCGACGCTACTCTGCGACACTCTATTGTACTCTACTCCATTCCATTCCAGTCTAAGCCACTCCACTCTACTTAATCTAAGATACTCCATGCCACTGTCCTCTACGCCACTAGCCTTTAGGCACGCTGAACAGCAGCCATACTGGTGTACAACATGGCTAAAAAACATTGGGGAAGCCAATAGCTCTTGCATAGGTGAGGCCTATTGGCTCTGCCAATGCTTGTTTAAAATTGTCACAATGATTTCAACCAAATTCCCTTTCTAGCACGTCCCAGGCAATCTGAATGACAACTATTATGTATCCCAAGTTATCCTCCTCTCCAATTCAACATCTCAATTTCACCATGTGAAGCATTATTTCCAAGAAGCACTACAGGTTTATGAGTTGCCCTAGGTCACAGACACTTTTCAAATGTCCCCCCTTAGGTTCCTCAACGTCAACTATGACAATGTCTCATAGTTTACACGTCTCAACCCACAGATAAATATAAGGCTGGTCATATGTAGACGTCACATTTCACAATCTCTTATAATGTACAATATGACTCAGGCTAGGTAAATCCACCCGCACAAAAACACGCTCCATAAATCAAGTACATACTAGTGCAGACTTATAATCCATTCTTTGAGTAGCCTTTACCGATTTACTTCTCTAGATTACCTCAATGTTCTCTTTTTGGCTCCCTTAAGCACTATTCGGTGTGTACTTTCCTCCAATGATGATGGCACTTGAAAATCTACCTTACTATGAAAGTAGCATAAAGGAAGGGTTGCGAGAGGCACGCAATAAAAAGTTAAAGAAAGTCAATGCCCTAGAAGCCCTTAGACAAGGTGGAGAAAAGGGGCAGTATAACAGCCCCGAGGTTCCCACAAATGGCAAGGTTGGAGGCCTTTGCCAATTATCGCAAACACTGGAAATATTTTTTTTAAACCTAAATATTAGGAATTCTTAAACAAAACTCGAAGATGTCACAGGGAATAATTTGTCAGGCTGTAAAAAGGGCTTGGGCAGTATAATGAGGACCAGTGATTTAGAGAGACATTGGTGTCACCTGGATACATATAAAAGCTGATCTTGTAGGTTACTACTAACTAGTCCTATGGGAACAAGAGCGCGTCAAACACCGCCAGTGAAAAATATGAACCTCAGAACGTTACACTGGAGATTTTTTGCATTTTTGGATAAGAAGGACATAGGTTTGCTTGGTATAGGACACCATCTCAGAGTAATTTAAATACAGAACCTTAAAGCAAGGAGTTTGTGTTTTAAGTTGACAAATTCCATGGATTACAAACTTCGACAATTTTTGTGCCTCATCCACTTGGTTAGACTGCCTTAAAGGTTACAGATTAACTATTCCATTAACTGTTGAGGACTAAGGTAAAGCCATCAACTGTAGAACGTGGTGAAAAAAGTCACTGCTGTCCCAGATAACCAAGATACGTCTTCTGGATACTACACCAATAAATCGGGCACATGTTGGGAAACCGCAAAGCTCCATCGTAAAGCTTTGACATGCGCTTCTCCATCACTGCACAAGATAAGCAGTGCATGGTAAGACCTGGTTCACTGGGTGTCTGTACATTCTAATAATGGGCAAAACTAATGATCAAGGATCATACTTTGGACTCATTAGTCAATGTAGCCTCCAATTTTATTTGATGCCATGTGAAAATACCAGCCACTCTCCACTCATCCTCAGAGGTACTCTATAATAGATTTTGAGAAAGCTGATGCAAATATTCCACATCAATTAAATAATCGGGCTCTAGAGCGCAGGACTCTTCGAAGCAAACACTACGCATTCCTCAAAAACAATGTTTCTGATTTTAAGCAATAATGGTACTACGATAAATGAGGTCAAGACTAGGGTGTTATCCATCAGGTTGGTTGACGCAATATTAACTTCTCAAGTAAAAATGCAAAAAGCCAGCACATAGCATGCTCCCTGGATAAGCACTCCACTCAAAGCTCTTCTCAGTTCCAACAATCCTTTTTAGGTCTCTACAGGCGTTGGAGCGCGCATGCGCTCCTCGCCTGCGAGAGCTATAGTCATGAAGTCAGTTTCAAGAAGGGGACTCGAAGCCCAGCCTCTCATTTTCATTGGGTGGCGTCAGCATTTATGTTAAACGCTGGCTTCCCATAGAAAAGGAGGGTTTTCCGTTGCCTCCCTTTGGCTTTTTGTTCCGGCCCACCCGGACAGGCTCGCCTACATTATGGCTCTCGTGACGAAGTTTCTTATCAGAAGCTTCGTCTCGCTGCCTTGCACGCGCCAGTCTGGCTCTCTTATTGGGCCGGACAAAAAAGGAGACATGGCTCCGCGTGTTTATTTTTGTATCTTGCTTTCACTTTAAAGTGAAAGCATGATGCAAAAATAAACAGTGGGACTGGTGAGCGCTTGTTTTATGTAGCATTTGTATAGCGCTTCTTACTTTGGAGCGCTGTGCCGTAAGAGGCTTTCCAGGTTCTGTGTATTCTTTGGTGTGCTGACTCTGGAACGCTTTGTGTGTTGTGTGCGAGGGCCGATGTTGCTCCCATTGTATCACACGAGTATGGCTCAGTAGGGTCTGCAGAGCATCGTGTTTTAATAACTGTTAGAAAAGGCTCCTATTACTACAATTTCGTTCACTCTGAACAGCATCGGATCATCTCAATGATTTGCTCCCATGAGTGTTAATCCGGAAGTTCATGCTACACCTGTTTCTTTCTGGTTGTAGAACTCATTTGGACCCTAGAAGAAATATCTGTTTTCTTTGTAAGTCAAACTTTTCCGGAATGTTTGTCAAACTTGTGCCTGGGAAATGCAGAACTCTCTACATGCAAAGCTAAATTTTGCTCATCAAAGGTGACCTAATCATTGTTTTTGGTTAGCCTGTTTGTCTGCCTCTTGAAATGCCAGCCTAGACCAACATGCCAGAGGTGCCCAGTATCCATAGACGATAGCTCACTGTATAAGCAGCTGCCTTCTAGGCACTGTGTGAGCGCACGCTAGAACAGCTAGCAGCCTATCGATCCGAATACGCAAGCGCGATGTTTAAAGATAGCATAATAGCCTTGATAAGAACACGTATCCTTTGCACGTTCGTGCGGATCTGTGTGCGTGCTACCGGCCACGCGATATCCTATATAACAGTGCCAGCCCCGCGAGTCTCTACGGGGATGCATGCTGTCTTTATGCTTCAGCCTGTCATTGTACCTGGGGTCGTACACTGTATATAATGGTGGGCGTCGCCCTTAAGCATTGCACGGGCTGTGGCCCTGTCGCATGTGTTACTATACCAGTTGTCCGTGTGCCTGGAATCACACTGTTCATGTACCAGAGTGCCACCCCTTAACATTGCTCCTGGGACTAGGTAAAGTCTCTTACTATTCCAGCCCTTGTACTGTGCTTGGACCTGTACTCTGCCAGCGTGATAGTGCCTTCTTAACCTGTGAGTGCCCTGTGTGTGTTATACTGCCTTCCCCTGGCACCGTGGCTGAGTCTGTACAGTGTCTGTCTCCACTGCTCAGAAAGCTGGGCCAGTCTCTGGTAACTGTGTCCAAGCTCACAGGACGTCTGCTTTGTCTCACCAACCTCCAGTCAAAATGTATTGGGATAATTTTAAAAGCCATTTGCTTTGCTATACAATAGCATTAGCAAAGCAAATGGCTTTAACTTAATCAAAGGCGAGACCTATTGCATTTTCAATGCTTGTTAATTAGGCTATCAAACCTACTATGGCCCCCTAACCCTCTACACTGTAATGTCTGATTTTAGCTTAGCCAAAACTAAGCTTGGTTTCTTTAAGTTCGTCCCAGAAGACTGATCGGCATTGTCAAAATTGCCACCTTGCTCTTTCAAGTTCTTGCGGAAAACAGTGGTGATATCAATCCGACTGAGTACAAAAAATGAAATGTCATTCAATATCAGCATTTCTGTTGGAAAGAAAAAAAATGTGTGAATGAGCATTTTACATTTCTCACTGTCTTCTTTTAACAAGCATTTGCATAGCCAATAGGTCTCGCTTTTGGGACCTTATAAGTATTAGTTATGCAGCACATATCCTTGGTGCAACAACATCAACTGTTGCATGGCTAAACACTTAGAAGGTCCCAAAGGCGAGACCTATTGGCTATGCCAATGCTTGTTTACTTTTTGGTAGGACATTTCCAGGACTTCTCAGCAAGCCTTCTAAAGTTTTAAAGGAACAGTACAGTCAGTTGTCAGTGGTTGTACTTCAAACACTTCCCTCAGGATTATCACCTTTAATGAGACAGCACACGCAATTCTGGCAATGATGTTAGACCTTTAACCCCTTGAATGCCCATGACGAGTTGGACTCCTCATGGCACACAGTTCTTGTGTGCCCATGGCGAGTCCAGCTCGCCATGAGGCATCCCCTGGGAAATCCCTCTGGTGCGGGCACCAGAGGGATTCCCTTTCTGCCAAAAGAGACTCGGGAGCTGGGGAAGAGCTTCCCCAGCCCCCGAGGCCCCCCCCCCCCCACCCCGGTTTCCCTGAAATAACGATCGGCCCACACGTCGCGCTGACGTAATTTCAGTGAAACCGAAATGAGCCAAGAGGCTCATTTCAGTTTCCCTTTCCACGTGCTCAGGGGGCTATCTCAACCCCCTGAGCACGTAGAAAGACGGGAGAGGTATTGTTGGAAAGGGGAGAATCTCCCCTCCCCAGTGGATCCCTGCTTGGGGATCGCCACAGGAGGGCGCCCACTAGAGACCAGGGAATTTTATTTAAAAGTAAAAATAGGGGTGGGGGCTGCCCAAAACGGGCAGACCCATGCCCCCCCCCCAATTATTACAGCCTTTCTACCCCCCCCCGGGGGGCAGATGGGGCATTGGCCCCTAATCTGCCCCTTCGGGGGGGGGCAGAAAGCCCACTAGACACCAGGGCTTTTTTTTAGAAAGTAAGAATAGGGGGGGGGGGGCTGCCCAAAACGGGCATGCCCATGCCCCCACCCACCCGCCACCATTACAGCCTTTCTGCCCCCCCGGGGGCAGATGGGGCATTGGCCCCTAATCTGCCCCTTCGGGGGGGCAAAAAGCCCACTTGACGCCAGGGATTTTTTTCGCGCAATTTTATTTAGGGTGGTGGATTTTATTTATGGTGGTGGCTGCCCGAAACGGGCTCGCCAATGCCCCCACCCCGCCACCATTACAGCCTTTCTGCCCCCCCCGGGGGTGCAGAAAACCCACTAAATGCCAGGGATTTTATTTTACACAATTTGTTTTAGGGTGGGGGCTGCCCAAAATGGGCATGCCAATGCCGCCAAGCCCCCGCCACCATTACAGCCTTTCTGCCCCCCCTGGGGGGCAGATGGGGACAGTAGCACCCACTCTGCTCCAGGGGGAGGGCAGAAAGCCCACTTGATGTGAGGGATTCTTTTTGCGCATTTTTGTTTTTGTCGGGTCCTTAGGCCTCCCACACGAATGAGGCACCGTTTTTTTCGGGAGACCCAGGGGAACGCTGGGTGGTAGGAAATGTGTGTCAGCCCGGTGATGCCACAACTTTCCCACACAAACATGTGTGAAAAAGGTGATTTTTTTCAGCTAAATTTGAGGTTTGCAGGGCATTCTCGGTAAGGAAACGTTGAGGGATCCACGCAAGCCATACCTCCCTGGAATCCCCCGGGTGTCTAGTTTTCAGAAATGTGTGGGTTTGGTAGGCTTCCCTAGGTGCCGGCAGAGCTATGGTTCAAAAACTACAGCTAGGCACTTTGCCAAAAAAGGGTAATTTTTCACTGTGAAATTGAGGTGTGTCCACGTTGCGTTTTGCACCGTTTCCTGTCGCGGGCACTAGGCCGACCCACAAAAGTGAGGTACCATATTTCTCAGAAGACTTTGGGGGGACGCGGGGTGGGTGGAAATTTGTGGATCCACTCAAATTCCAGAACTTTACACCACAGAAATATGAGGAAAATGTGTTTTGTTTTTTTTTACAAAAGTTTAGGTTTGCAAGGGATTCTGGGTAATAGAACCTGGTGAGAGGCAGTCAAGTCACCCCATCCTGGATTCCCATGGGTGTCTAGTTTTCAAAAATGTATAGGTTTGCTAGGTTTCCCTAGGTGCTGGCAGAGCTATGGTTAAAAAACTACAGCTAGGCACTTTGCTAAAAAAGGGTAATTTTTCATTGTGAAAATGTGGTGTGTTCACGTTGGGTTTTGAGCCATTTCCTGTCGTGAACACTATGCCTACCCATACAAGTGAGGTACCATTTTTATCGGGAGACTTCGGGTAATTCAGATTTTTACAGGAACTGTTATTACCTATTGACTTTCGATGCACTTCTGCCTTCCAAATGAAAGACATTGTGTAAAAAAGTAGTCATTTTAAAAAATGACTGATAATTCTCATGCTAGTATGAGTATTCCCAATTTTCGGAAATGTGCAAATATCTACTGTTTCTAAACTCTATATTTTGTTCCCATTTCAGAAATACATAGGTGTCTTTCATACAGATTTTTCCATGAACACATTTTTAGAGAATAATTACTATATACCCGGTACATAATAAAAAAACATTGCAAGTTGCTGCTCAGTTTTTGGCTCTGGGATCGTCGGGTTCTTGGTGAACCTACAAGTCCTATATATCCCCACAACCAGTAATGTCCAGCGGATGTAACGGTATATTGCTTTCAAAGAGCTGTCATAATTAGAAGAAGTTACAGGTGAAAACGTTGACACAAAAGGCTGTTTTTTTCAACTAATTTTCAATTTATCCTATAATTAACTGTTAAGTTTCTATAAAGAAACCTTGATGGAGCTACACAAAAGATCACTTGCTGAATTCAGAATTTTGTCTACTTATGCTTTCCAGGATCCATTATTGCTTTTGTACCCATTTCTACCATTAACTGGAAGGAGGTTGAAAGCACAAAAAATAGCAAAAATAGGGTATGTCCCAGAAAATTGCCAAAACTATGAAAAGAATGTTGGGTTTCGGACAAAAGTCTGGTATCCCCTAAAATCTGGGAAAATTGTGATTTCAGCCCCACAAACCCTTTTTTGATAACATTTGCAGGGAAAAACCCAGATGCTTTCATTTGCAGCCCGTTTTACCCAAAAAACCCAACATTTTGCAGTATTTTGGCTAATTTCTGTGACCCCTCCAGGGGAATCCACAAACCCTGAGTACTTTTAGAATCCCCATGATGTTGGAAGGAAAGGATGCAAATTTGGCGTGGATACCTTATGTGGTTAAAAAGTTACAGGGGCCTCAGCGCGCACTACCCCAAATAGCCAAAAAAGGCGTAGCACAGGAGGGGGAAAAGGCCTGGCAGCGAAGGGTTTAATTGGAAGGGACCAGTACTCCTCGGTAAGGCTGCTATGCTTTTAATGGGTCACTGCAGCTGGTTCTAAGTGCCAGTACTTCTAGCTAGAAAGAGTCAACACTTCCCTGATAGACTGCTATATCTGTAATGAGACAATAATTGACAATTCTCACAGTGATGTTAGATCTTTAATTGGAAGGGGCAGTACTCCTCAGTAGGGCTGGTATGCTTAGTTTTAATGAGTACTGCAGTCAGCTCTAAGTGCCAGTACTCGAAGTTGGATAGAATGCACACTGCTCTCCTAGGCTGCTATATCTTTTATGAGACCATTCTCATAGTGATGTTAGACCTTTAATTGAAAAGTACCAATACTTCTCAGCAGGTCTGCTGTGGGGCTGCAGCTGGTTTAAGTGCCAGTACTTCTATCTGCACAGAATCAGCACTTCATTACTAGATTGCTATATCTTTGAAAAGACAGCTCCGAACATTCTCGCAGTGATCTTAGACCTTCAATTGGACAGAAGTACCAAGACTTTTCAGTAAGGCCTCAGGTCTTTGTAGTAAATTACTTATCTACTATTCTCCACTGTACTGCTCTGCTAGAATGTTCCATGACATCATAGAATGCCTGAGTGTATCTCTGTGTTAAGAGTGGCAGTTAGTCAACTCAAGCTGAGCTGTTAGGAGCCTGCTCCTGGTGGGGCTGTCTTTGTACCATCCATCTCCTACTATCCTGATCTCCTATGCTGGAACCAAGCTACTAATAAGAAGTATCCTACATGTACAGATGGACTCTGTATCATCCTTTACAACAATTTTGGCGATGATCTTAAGAACTGACGCGTGGAGTATGCAGTAAGGACATCTAAGGAACTAAAGGACAAAGCACTAAAGACTTTCTAAGGAGTAAGGACAACTAAGGAACCAAGGAACCAAAAGACAAGGAACTAAGGACATTAAGGACTTTCAAAACGCCAATTGAAACTCAAAGGTAACGCCCTGGCCAGCCCCACCAGTGTCCTGTACCACCTCGACAGCCTGCAGCCTGGGCGTTTGTCATCTCATCACTGAAGACTATCTTGTCACCTGGAAGACTTCTGATCCTGTACTTCCAGTAACAAGCTTCTCACAGGCGCAACTGGTTTCCACATCCTGCTGTCTTTCCCTGTTTTCTTTAGGCAATCAACCTGCGTGGGAAGTGTTGTGGTCTGACAGCGGCTTGTGTATGCATTCCCTATGGACATTGTGAGTACTTTCTACACTCTAGGCAGCATTGTATGTTGAAGGAAACCTTCCAACATCCTCTAATGCTACGTGTCAACCTGCTGTGGAAGTTACCGTCTACTCGAGAGAAACAGAGCTTCGCAAAGGAACCAAAAGTATGGGTCGATTTTGCTTGTGTGGATTTTCAACGCACTGCCGCTGCGCCTCGGAGGAAGGAGTCTTGTTTCGTGAGTGTGAAACGTCCATGTTTGTGGGGGCAAAAACCGTGTGTTGTGCGGTGAGTGGACAAACTTTATTTATGCTCATCTGGTTGCTTAGAAGGGATTGTGTTACCTTTTGACAGTTGAACCGCTACTGTTCAAATACGTTTTACCATGCGCATATATCAACGCACGCAGACTTACCTTGGTCTCATGCCTCCAACTCCTATGACGTTCGCATCTTCTTCAAGCTTCTTACTGTGGTCTACGCTTTGGCGCACGCCTTTGCCACTAGCCATCCTGCGCGGCGTCTAGAAGCGTGCCGCCATCTTGTGCTTGGCTTTAGCACATTATTTTGAAGGATTGCTTACAGTTCCTGTCTGCCAGCCATGTTTTTGTTTTGTGTTCACCACGACTCTCGCTGCTGTGAACGCGCGCTGCGCAAACTTCCTATATTTCATCAGCTGAGTGCCGGTGATGTCCGCACTTAGTAACACCGTCGAGCTGACCAACAATATGGTACAGACTAGAGCATTCCTTGACCAGCAACAGGTGTATAAAGATGAAATCGATGCCCCTGATGATAACTTTATGTCTGCTGAAGTGCTCGGACTGGCCTTCCTGGTCTTGCATGCTGCTGTTCACTATGCTCCTGACGAAGTCCACGAGGAGTTGCCTATCTAAGCAGGGCCAAGAACAATGTTCCTGGTGCTGTGGTGGTTGTGCGGACAGCAGAACAGACAATACATGGACCCGCAGCTCTTCTACCAGGATACAGAGCAAGTTCACATAATGCATGTCCTATTTGGTATATAGTCTGTCCTGGCAGGGGCAAGTACTACGCTCATGGATATGTGGGCACTGCGCAGACAACAATATGTAATATGCATTGACGTGTGGTCGTTTTAGTGGCACTCAGTTCTCCTTTTCTGTTAGCGCAGAGTGTACCCTTTTCTTTGGGGAAGTTGTGGGTGCGTTGACTCCTCTAATTTAGTTTTTAATTCAAGTGTGTTGTGAGACAGTGAGCGTTCCGTACAGCTCACAAGTGTAGTTTGCCATTAGACAGTGTCTGTCCTGATTTAGTCTTCGTACGTAGAGTGTACCCATTTCTTTGGGGAGGTTGTGGGGGTAGTCAATGCTTCCAATTTAGTTTTCAGTTTTCCAGGGTGAGTACCTTGCGGTGTACCCTATTTAGGGGAGGTTGTAGTTTTTGTTTTCCAGGGTGAGTACTCTGTGGTGTACCCTACTTAGGGGAGATTGTGTTATTTTCCAGAGTTATTACTCTGTGGTGTACCCTATTTAGGGGAGGTGATGTTGTTTTCCAGGGTGTCTACCCTATGGTGTACCCTATCTAGGGGAGGTTTTCTTATTTCCAAGGGATAGTACCCTGTGTTTTTGATGGAGATTGTTTAGTTAATTTCTAGCGTTACCATGGGTTTTACTTTCATGTTGACACTATGCTCCGGTCGAAGTCCACCTGCATGGAACTCGTGGCCAAGTGTTTCACGTTTGTAGGACTTTGAGTGTGAAGTGTTTTCTAGTGCCTAGACCTTTTCCGTTACTCCTAATGGATTTTGAGTGTCAGCATGCTGTCTACCCTAACCAGGGGAACCTTTGTTTCTTTCCAGAATGTTTTCTCTCTGGTGTATCTTTGTTGTTGAGGTTGCACACTTCCTGTTATCTAGAGTGAATCTAACCCCTATTGTACCTATCTATTGGGGATGTGGTTTTCTCCCAAGGGTCAGTGTCTGCACCCACATTTGTTTATCAGGGTTGTCTACCCTGCGGTGTACCCGCTTATGGGGAGGTTGTGTGGGTGACCGCCCTTCTCTGTTGCCTTGTTTTTTTTTTTCATCTAAGCCTTGCTTTGTTTTTCCCTAAGGGAGGGGGATGGGGCGTGTAGTAATGTTATTTGGCATCTGAACACATTTCTGTTCATGCCAGTGGAATTTCTGATACCTCATGCAATACACCTGTGGATATGTGCATCTCATTGTTGTATCTTCTTGCTAATGATATATTGAGGTATCTTACTTGTCTTTATCTTTACTTCTGCTGTTGTTCCCTAAGGAAGGAGGATGTGTAGTAAATTACTTGTCTACTATTCTCCACTGTACTGCTCTGCTAGAATGTTCCATGACATCATAGAATGCCTGAGGAGTGTATCTCTGTGTTAGAGTGTCTGTTAGTCAACTCAGGCTGAGCTGTTAGGAGCCTGCTCCTGGTGGGGCTGTCTTTGTACCATCCATCTCCTATTATCCTAATCTCCTATGCTGGAACCAAGCTACTAATAAAGAAGTATCCTACATGTACAGATGGACTCTGTATCATCCTTTACAACAGTCTTCTATTCTTTTAAAGGACACACAAGTATTGTCCAGCAGGGCTGGTATACTTTGAATGGCATACTCAAAGCACCTCTTAGCAAAGTGCCTGCAATTTAATACTACAGTATTGAATTCTCAGTAGCTACACTTTGAACAGGATTGTAACAGTACTTTGCACCAGGGCTACTATGTTTAAAATTTGACAGTATCAGCCCTTATCGCAAGGGCTGCAATCCCTTCAATGTGAAAGTGATATCACTTATCACCAAGAATGCTATGCCTTTAACAGACTGTAGGGGCACTTTGTTTTTTAAACGGGCATGACCCGAATGTCTCATTTCTGCAATAATGAGATAGTGCCGGCACTTAGTAGCAGAACTGATTTACTATGAACTGGATATTGCTTTCACTTCTCAGCGAGGCTAAAATCCCTTTAATGGTACCCTTTCTTAGCTGGGTGCTGTGGTTCCAATGGGACAATACAAGGATTTTGCAACACTGCTCCCAGACAAGTTATGGGAAACTACCAGCAGGGCTACTTTACATTTGAATGGGACAGTACGAGTACTTCTCATCGGGGCAGCTTTACTTTTTAATGGAAGAGGATCAGCGCCTCTCAGCACACTGCAGTAAATATATTAGCAGAGTACCAGAATTTCTCAGCAGGGATGGTTTATGTTTAGTGGGACAGTACCAGCACTTCTCTGCAGGCTGCTGTAAATATATTAATACAGTAGCAGAGCATCTCAACAAGGATGCTTTACTGGCAGTGGGGCAGCAGCAGCACTTTTCAGCTGGGCTACCCTTTTAATGGGACAGTGCTAGGACACCTCAGAAGGAATGTTTTACTTTGTAATGGGACGGTGCTAGAGCGCCTCAGAAGGACTGTTTTACTTTGTAATGGGACAGTGGTAGAACGCCTCAGAAAGAATGTTTTACTTTGTAATGGGACAGTGGTAGAACGCCTCAGAAGGAATGTTTTACTTTGTAATGGGACAGTGCTAAAACGCCTCAGAAGGGCTGTTTTACTTCTTAGTGGGACAGTACTAGCACTTCTCAACAAGGCTGCTTTACGTTTTAGTGGGACAGTACAAACACTTATCAGCAGGCCTGTGTTATCATTTACCAGGGCAGTCACAGCACTTCCCAGCAGACTGTTGTGAATATATGAAGAAGATGCCAAAATATCTCAGCAGGGAGTCTTTCCTTTTAGTGGAACAGAATCAGGACTTCTCAGGTGGCCTCTTTACTTTTTATTAGGACAGTAGAAGCACTTCTCAGCATTGTTAGTTTACACTTTAAATGGACAGTACAAGAACTTCTCAGCAGGGCTACTTTATTGTTTTCATCGGACAGTAAGCATCAGCAGACTCAGCAGACTACTATAAATCTATTAACCGAGCGTCCCAGACCTTCTCAGCAGCAATGTTTACGTTTAGTGGGGTAGTACCATAACTTATCAGAAGGGCTGCTTTACTTCCGAATGGGGCAGTTTCAGTGCCGCTCAGCAGACTGCTGTATATATATTATAAGAGTACCTTAACTCCTCAGCAGGGAGGCTTTACTCATAGTAGGGCAGTAGCAGCATATATATGACCAAATCTGCTATACATTTAGTGCTATACATACTAGCACTTCTCATTGCGTAATGTCTGCCACACCTTTAATTGAACAGAGCTAGCACTTCCTTTCAAAGAACCCACATTTTCTGTCCTTATCTGAATAGAAGACGGAGGATCGATATAGGAAGAGACATATGGAAAGATAGAGGAAAAAGCAATGGAGCTAGAGAGAGAGAGAGAGAGAGGAGGAGTGGGAGCAGAGAGAAAAAGAGGTGAGAAACAGAGGCATAGAACTAGAGTGTGAGAGGTGAGGTAGAATGGAGCGAGATGACAGAGAGATGAGAGGGAGCAGAGAAGACAGGGAGAAAGAAAGAATGAGAAAAAGAACCTTAGAGGGAAGATACAGTGAAAGAAATGGAGAGAAAGACATGTAGAGAAAACGAGAAGAAAGAAAAAGTGAGGAAACAGACAAAAAGAGAAAGAAGAGAGTGAGAGGGGGAAAGATGGGGGATATAAAACAAGGAAGGGTAGAATGGAGAAAAATCATGAGAGACTGGGGAACAATAAAAGGCGAAAGAAAAGGGAGGGGGGAGGGAGATACAATGGAGAGAGAGAAGCAGCCAGAGAGATATACAGAGTGGTTGAGCAGGGTGAGAGAGAAGGAGAAAGAAACAGAAAGACAGAAAAAAGGATATAAGACATATTTTCAGTGGACTGTTTACTAAGGATGTTAATGAGACCAAAAACAATGTTGACTTTAAGAGGAACAACATTTAAATAATACATATACCAATCGCAGTAGCCATATTAACATTGCTAACCGTGATGTCGTAACACTACAGCAATAAAACTCACAGTTTGGACAATCTGGCTGGGGCACAATTTAGAACCTATTACAGGCAACGTTTCGAGTACGGGTGCAGCGAAAGTGATCGCGACCGGGAGTTGTGTGCGCGCGCAAAAAGGAAATAAAAACGAGCACGCGAAAAGAAAAAAAAGTGATCGCTAGCAAGAAGTTCGGCCGCGACCGGGAGTTGTGGGCGCGCACCCGCGCAAAAAGTAAATAAAACAAGGAGGAGAGAGAGGCACGCAAGGCTTAATGATACTTGACAGAAACCCACATGGCAGCTGCGCACGTGCACACGCGCGTGAACGCAAGTTTGAGGCCAGCAAAAGCCCCTGGTAGCACTTTCAAAAGCCACTCACTAAATGTCTTGCAGAGTAGCGCATGCGCTGGCTCAGCGAGACCTAAAAAGCTACTGGACCAATACTGCCTTAAAATAACCTTAATACAGCAAATGTTCCCTTTTCAAGATGGAATTATTCTTGAATTTAAAAATACCCTTTTCTATAAATGCAGAAACATGCACTTAAAAATGTAACAGGGGTGTGGAATTTAATAAAACATCTACTTGTCCATGGGGCAGGTTGCTTCATAAATCTACTTGTCCTGTAAAAAAATCCACTTGTCCCTTTTCTGCCATGTAATGTGTTGACACAGTATTGCAGTAATCTCATTATATAAGAGCTTTGAAATAGCCTCTCTGATTATGCAAGGGCTCCTTACAAAGTAGGATTTGAATACTAGCAATTCCCTAATGTTGCCACGTTTCCGCAGATCTACATACTGGGACTGAAAGTAATGGTAAGCAATAGTTCCAGAGTTGGAATGCCCTTTTGAGTCAGTGCAATCCTACTAACTTGCATGTTTAAGGGTTTTCACCAACTCTTCTGTAATCTTTACCCATACTGCGAAAGGTTTGAAATTTACTCCCGATGATGGCAGACAAAACTTGTCCAGGGTTGGGGAAAAAAGGGGTTGGAGGGAAAGGGAACTTGCAAACACTCAGATTTTCATGAACAAATCTACACCTGCATATTTGCTCATGCTAAAATGCAGTTCACAAATATTTTCTAGGAGTACTATTTCTTTGCCTACGTCTGTAAAGTCTTGTGAATTCATAAAATCCATATATCTGCACTTAATGCAAGGACATGGTTGCACTTTTGAGACTATTTAATAATTAGATCTGGCGTTAACCCTGACCTTTTGTGTTAATTAAAATTCTTTCTCTTTATCGGCTAGGTTTACTGTGAGTGACCGTTTCTGTTCTTTCACAAGGAGAATATCGACAGTCTACTGAATTAATGTGTGCTTTTTCAGTCCAAAGACAATTTTTGCTTTTGCCAATGTTTGCTATAATGGTGAGGCCCCGGCAGCTCCCACACTAATAAGGTTTTATAAAAGCCATGCCAAAACAAGTCACGCATTGACAAAACCAAAAGGCCGTCCAACAATTTCAGACCAACTGGCTTTATCAAATCTTGTTTGTTTTTAGGTTTCCCATAATATTATTTAAACTGGTTACACTGATTTTTCATTATGAATGTTTTTGGGAAATACTAGCACACATCAACACATTTTACTAAATGATGCTGCAAAGAAATGGTACCTAAATCTTTACAATAGTTTAGCGACATGTTTTTGCGAACATTTTATTTTAAAAGCAAAGAATCATCAATCTTGCATTCAAGCTTCTGCAAATATTTGTATATAATCAGAGAGCATTCTGGGAGCATTATACATAGCGTCATATTGCTAAACAGTGAAAACGTGTGTACGCATTTTTATACTGGAAGCACTGTCAGTAGTACAGTCTGAGTTTACAACATTTACTTAGGGTGAGCGCTCTAATCTTAAAGGTTTTGCATTAATGAACCATAAATGCAAGTTTGAACAACATTAACACACATATTACCTTAACTGCAGGCAATGGCTTTCCCTGATCCATTATGTGGTACTGTAAACTGGGGGTTGGGCCTACTTGTCCCAAGGACAAAATGCACATGAAAACTTGTTGCCCTTGACCCCAAACAATAGGTCCCGGGCGTCGGGCTATAGGAATTCCACATCCCTGTGTAATCTGTGGCGATGGCCTGTCTTGGCAAAATGGCCGCTCGGATGCACTAATCCCGAGTTTCGCTGCCCCAGTGCATTTTCCTTAACAATCCTGTCTCCAGAAGCAGTGAAATGTATCCAGACTACACTGAACAGACTCCCGAACTCAGCCGCTTCACCCTGCAATCCTTTGTTCAGGGTTTGAGCCTGTGGTTTGGCTGTTTTATTTTTACCGCCAGCAGCAGCTGCATTCGTTGCAGCACAAGGACCTCCCCGAGATGTAGGTGGAGGTTGCGCGCTGTGTGGTGCAGCGCTGGGCCTTCCTTTGCCTTCCTGGATTCCCCTGACGCGGCGAGGTGGTGCCGAGAGACTAAGGTGACCCTGTGCCGGGCTACTCCCCCAGATGAATTTGTATGCTATAAAGTATTTCAATTTTTAAAACTTTTTTTTTACCGCTGTTTTAGAATTGTTTAAACTAGGACTAACAATATTTTATGTATATATGGTATTTTTTATATTGTGGATCTCTGACAAGATCTACATCAATAATATTTGATTTGATTACTACCTGGAGAGTGCCTCATGGTCGTGCAGCTTCAGCCACTGGAAGGCTCCCGGCAGCCCTTAGGAAACAGTTCCTTTCTCCCTGACCCACAGGCAGGTGACCTGGGACTTCTGTCCCCACTCACCCCGGTGGGTGCAGGGATGGCGGTCTGGCCCCTGGGTTAGAGCGGGACCCAGTGCAGTGCTCGTACTGGAAGAGGCCGCCCCTGGGCTTCGTTAGTGGTGCCTGCGGCCGTGCGTGGAGCAGGGCTCAGCCTAGTAAACTGTATCAGCCCATGATGCGAGGTACCACTGACAAGGCAGCAGTGGGGAGGTGTGTGGGTGAACGTTAAGCATTGAGGGGGACACTGCGCACGCTGCTCTTAGGGCCTGTGCCACTGATACTGTGATGAACACTCCTGCCCTGGCCCAATAAGAGGATTGATGCCAGACTCCTGCTGGGGGCTTAGCGATCCCTGAGCCCAGGAACTAACATTACATGAAAGGCAAAAGGGGACAGCACCAGGAAAACAACAATGACAAAATGGGACCATGTGAGCCCCATGACTGTGCTGTTGCCCACTGCAGGAGGGCTCCTGGCAGCCCCAGGGAGTGAGGTGCAGCCTCCACCGCAGTAATCATTACAGGTAGTGTGGGGCCTGGTGTGCATTGCTGTTGGCCTGGGGTTCTGCTGAACTGTTTGTGGGCCTGAGGAAACGGCAAGCACCTAATAAAGAGGGACAAAGCTAAGGGCGGTAGTCCTGAGAGAGCACCTAGTTATTCACCCAGTTGATGGTTATGGGTGAACAGGATCCACTACACAGGTGTGTCAGTTCTGATGGTGTGATAAGCTGTGACACATGAAGCTGGGTGGCTAATCCTCCCTGAATCTTACCTGGCGCATGTGGGGTGCACAGGGAGGCATTGTGCATGGAGTTTGGGAGGCACACCCAGCGGCTTCCACAGGGCAGACACAGAACACCTCAGTACATAAGGGATCGCGCAAGTGATGGGGTGCCTGATAAACCGATGGATGTGTGGCCCTCGACTACTGGCCGTGGCTCCGTTGTGGACAGGTGGGGGCATCCTGGAGCTGAACATGGGGAAGGACAAAGCGCCTAAAGACCAACAAAGCAACACAATGACCCAGTATGTGCAACTGCAGGGCTTGCCGCAGCGCCGCTCATGGACCGCCACAGCAAAGACGTTGGAAGAGAGGGCAAAGGATGTGGGGGACGTGGAGGGTCATTCTCACCGCAACAACATTCGCCTGGTGGGGTTTTCTGAAAGTATAGAGGGGAATTCCACTGAATCCTTCCTAGAAAAGTAAATCCACAATACCCTCAGACCTGAAGGTTTAACCACTACATTTGCGGTGGAAAGTGCACACCAGGTGCTGGTGGCGTGCACTCAGCCAAGTCCCCCCACCCCCTCAAGAGCCAAGATTACACGGATGTTCAATTACCATGACCATGACTGCATACTGGCGGTGGCTCAAGAGACGGGGTGCTGAAGTTTGAAAATCATAATATCGCCATCTTCCCAGACTACACCCTGAGAGTAGAAGCCCAGAGGCAATCATTTGTGTAAGTGGAACGGAAACTTCGGACTATGGCCCTTTCATATAGGCTACTTTTTCCAGAAAAGCTCCTTGTGGTCACCCAGGGTAGGGCTAATTTCTTTGACCGCCCAGAGGATGTTTGGGCATGGCTTGAGCAATGGGACAGAGTGCCGCATGGAGAGCGAGGATCCCTGAGAACTGCTCGGGGAGGATGCCTGAGTACTGCCCCATGAAGTGTATCCCAAGGACAATCATCGGCAGGCGGACCACCTGATTCCTGGATCAAGGTCCAAGAGGACGGAACACTCGCGGATGAGTTGATGGAAGATATCGGCTCACCTGGTGCCCAGAGTAGCAGAGAGAAGGGCGTACCGCTGACCCCATCAAGGGATACTGATACGCAGATTGGCTGATATGGCCAAGTGACACTTGCTAGGACTGCCTGGTTGAGTACTTTGTACGTATATTGGGAGATGGGAGAGATAGGACCTTCTGGAACTTGGGGATGTTCAGAACATTTCAGGCAATTGAATACTTAATTGTTGGGAGTAATGTGAATTTGGAAAACACTACTGCTGCATTCTGGCTCCCGTAGAGCCACCTCCTTAGGGCATTGGTAGGGCAGCTGGGGCGAGACATAGCGTGGAAAGCGCTAGCATCACTTGCCCCTGCATTATACATGGTTTAGATTAAGTTCCTGTGCAAGGGTTGGGGACCACTCTTAGAGACAGAGTGCCGACCAGTTTGATCTCACAGGGATGGTGGGGGATAATTGTATGTCTATTGGTCACAAGATGGTGGGCGATCCTGATTGTTTTATTTCTGGTTGTCAGATTGTCTTGGGTGGGAAGGGGCGGGAGAGATTAAAAGTTATTTTGGTTATGGTACATATGTTATGTTTTGCTAATACATGCAAACATTCAAGGTGGTGGGTGCAGACACTCTAAATGCTCACATAGTATAGAACTATAAAATATTCACATGGAACGTTTGAGGGCTTGGAAGCTATGTAAAACGGTAGAGAGTGTACTCCTATTTGCGACGCACTGGTGTGAGCATTGCATGCCTCCAGGAAACAACTCACAAAACCTCAAATAGTTCAATTATGCAAAAGATGGAGGGGACAACTGATCTTGTCCACTTTCTCCTCATTTGCTCGTGGGGTGGCTGTGTGGGTAGCTCTCGGGCCCCATTTCGCCCACTTTACTCAGAGACTGATACGCAGGGTCAGTACGCTCTGGTGCAGGGGTTATTAGATGGGGGGGGGGAATAACTATTCTGCATACATACGCTCCCAACACGATGATAGGGAGTTCTTCCCCAAGATGCAATCACTATTGACGGATAACATGGTAGAGCGACTGTTGTGTGTGGGGGACTTCAATTGTGTCCTGGACCCAGTCATGAACAGGCAGCCTCCCAAAGGTACAACTAAAAAAGGTATGGTGGACACTTTGACTGATGCAATGCGTAACTTGCTATGTGTGGATGTTTGGAGGGAGTAATATCCAACGGGCCGGAAGATTCCTGTTATACGGTCAATCACAATACTTATAGCCAACTGGATTGTGCCTTGGGTGCGATGGACATGCGGTTCGACATTCAGAAAGTAGTTTACATGAGTAGATTTTAAACTGTCGAGAAAGGGGCGGTGTGACACCCCAGACGGTCGCACAGCATACATTAAGCATGATTCGGATTTCATCTTTTTATTCAAATTTCTTCCAATTTAAACGTTTTCATCCATAGTTTTTTTTTTTTTTTTTTTTTTTTTAAACCTTTATTCATCAAAATTAGGGACGCAGCTATTCAGCCGACAACCCGGAGGTTCGGCAGCTTCAAAAGAGCAGTAAAAATGAGCGTCCACAGTGCACAGAAAGGAGAAGCAAAAAGGTTCTATTTTAAATAAACACAAACACAAACCAAACCCAAGCAAGGCGAAAAAACACTGAATACACCTGGTGATTGCCCCTCAGGGGAGACCGGACCCCCCTCGTCTATCAGTCACAGTGCTGTGATAAGAGGAAAAGGGGAAAAGCAGAGACTCAATAAGTCAATTACAGAGCTGGAATGAATGCTAAGGAGAGAGCTGCTCCTCGGGGGGATCCGGATCAGGAGCCAGACATATGCCCCCCCTATATTGGTTCCACCGCCCCCAAATAGCATGCCACTTCCGAGGGCGCCCTCTAGCGCAGTATACTGTCTTTTCCCTAAACATATTCCAGTCCATGTTTTCCTTCCACGCAGCCAATGTGGGGGGTCCCGCGGAGCCCCACAGTCGCGCGATGTCTCGCTTAGCCACCATGTTACCCAGAGTCACCCACTGGGTCTGTGCCTCATCATAATCAGTAGGCCCCCAAACATTCATGAGACAACACCGCGCCTCCGGCTGCATAACAATGCCCGTCACCTCCCCCATTACCGCATGGACTCTCCTCCAAAATTCCATGATGACGCCACACTCCCAAATGATATGCAGGAAGGTACCCACCATACCACAGCCCCTCCTACATAAGCCCTCCTCAGAAAATCCCATACGCACCAGCCTCGGCCCCGTAACATAGACTCTGTGGAGTATTTTGAGCTGCACCAGCCGCAGACGCGACGGAATCGCGACCTCCTTAGGAGAGGAGACCGCAGACTGCCAGTCCTCGTCATCCAGCTCAAGACCGTCCCTAGTCCATTGATCCCGCAACCCCAATAGCAGGTCAGCCCGAACATTAATCAATTTCTTATAAATAAGAGAGATCGTACTCTCTGGCATATGTCCATCGAGGATCCGGTCCTCCAAGGGAGAGGACTCAGGCACCCTCTCACCTTCTACGAGAACTGACCGCAGGGCATGACGCACCTGGACATAGCGAAAAAACTCGGATTTACCCAACTCATACTCCTTCTGCAGCTCTTCAAAGGACTTCACCCTACCCTTAATCAGCAAATCTCCAACCCTGGAGATACCGATCAAGTCCCATTTCTCAAATCCTTTTGTATGCCAAAGGTTCCCCAATTTTTCAGAGTCAAACAACGGGGTAGCAAGGGTGAGCCTATCCTTCCAGCCCAGCGAGTCAGTAGCCAACTTCCACACCCGCACCGCCACCCCCGTAGGCCCTGTAAGGAACGAGTCCAGCGACCTCGAGTACAACGCTCTGTGATAATTACCGCCGCGCAACAACCACCGGTCCATGGCGTAGCCGGGGCTGAGCGCCGGACCATAGAAACCATGATTAATCGCGCTCAACTGGGTGGCCCAGTAATAACGTCGAATGTCCGGGAGCGCAATACCCCCGTCGTACCATGGAAGCGTCAACTTAGCAATCGCTATGCGCGGCCTCCCATCCCACAACAGCGAACGTTGGAGGCTTTCGACCTCCCGAAAGTAACTGGCCGGGACCCAATCGAGAGTATTCTGTAAGGCGTAGAGGAATCGGGGAAGAGACATCATTTTGAACAAGGCGGCGCGCCCGAGGAGGGAGATCGGCATCCTCCGCCAGCCCGCAACATCCCGCCGCAAACGCGCCAGGGGAGGGAGCAGGTTCCTCTCATACCGCAAAGTAGAATCAGTGGAGATAAAAATCCCCAGGTACAAGAAACCCTGCTGGGCGATCTGGATCGAACAATTGCGCGGGACAGGTGGAACATCGCCACTCAGAACATACAGGTATGACTTACTCCAATTGATGACAAGACCAGAGTTCTTACCAAAAGATGTCAGAACGTCACAAACCACTATAAGCGAGTTCTTGGGCGAGGCGAGATATAACAGGATATCATCGGCATAGAGCGAGATACGGTCCTCGTGGTCAGGCGACCATCTAAGCCCACGTATATCCGGGTGCCAGCGTATCCACGCCGCCAGCGGTTCGAGAGCAAGGGCGAACAACAAAGGCGACAGGGGGCAACCCTGTCGGGTGCCCCTCCCAAGCTGAAACGGAGTCGACGCCCACCCGTTTACCACAACACTCGCAAGGGGACCCTCATAAAGCAACCTCACCCAGCTCACAAACCCAGGGCCAAAGCCGAACTTGGCAAGCACAGCCCACAGATATGCCCACTCCACCGTATCAAAAGCCATTGTGGCGTCAAGAGACGCCACAATAGCTGGTTCTCGCAGCGTGCTCGCCCTGGCAATCACTCCATGAAGACGTCTAAGGTTTAACGCAGTGTTACGGTGCGGGATAAAACCCGATTGATCCGGGTGGATCAAATCTCCAAGTACCCGGACCAAGCGGCCCGCCAGGATTTTAGCCAGAATTTTCGGCTCGGCATTAAGGAGTGATATTGGCCGATAGGAGGCACACTTGTCCCGGGGTTTACCGTCCTTGTGTATCACCACAATCGTCGCCAGTCGCTGGTCCAACGGAAGGAACCCCCTCCCCCGCGCCTCCACAAACATGGCCCGCAGGTGAGGAGCGACCCTATCCGGGAACAGCTTATACAAGTCAATCGGCAAACCATTTGGGCCTGAGGCCTTGCCCGAGTTCAGCGCGCGGATAGCACCCGCCACCTCATCAACCGTTATATCTCCATCGAGGTCCTCTCTATCTACGTCAGAAAGGCAGGGCAGAGAGATGTCACGCAGAAGGTCACACGAATCCTCAGTTGGCCTATCCGAAACCGAGGCGTAAACCATACGGAAATAATCCGAAAAACACTGTACTATACCCTCGGGATCAACAACCACCTCTCCCCCCTCTTTCGTCAGCTCCGGCACCACTCTATTAACACGTTCTTTTTTATCCAGCCACGCTAGGAGTTTCCCAGCCTTATCACCAACATCCTACAAGCGACCCTGTTGTTCCCTACTGAGGGTCTTGGCGGCATTCGCCACCAGGTCCCTATATTCCGCTTGCTTCAAGCTCAGATTATGCAGTGAGGCCGCTGTAACCTCCCCCTCCAGGGCCACCTCTAAAGCCGCGATCTCATCCTCAACCTGCATAACCTCGCCATCCCTCCGGCGCTTGGCGGCCACTACCAAGGAGAGGGCCTCCCCTCTCAACACGGTCTTAAATGCTTCCCACAATGACACAGCCGAGTCAACGGAGCCCTGATTGTCCTTAAAGTAGTGGTCAACTGCCTTCAGCAGCGCACTACGCATCTTGGGATCACAAAAGTACCAGGGGTTAATAGGAGCAACCCTACCCCCTCCCTCGCGACCAACATCCAGCCGGACCCACACTGGCGAATGATCAGATATACCCCGTGCCATATGCCTAGCCTCCGATACCAATGAGGCATGCGCAGCCAGAGTGAGCAGATAATCAATCCGAGAGAGACTACCATGCGCCCCGGAGTGGAAGGTATATTGGCTCTGCGTGGGATGCCGGAGCTTCCAGCAGTCAACCAAGCCGAGAGTATCTATAGTCTGGAAGCCACTTCTGAGCCCCCCCGGTGTCCCTGGGCGGGTACCTATCCAGCAACCCAGAGCCAACAGCATTAAAGTCCCCCCCCACCACTAGCATACCCTCCGGGAGGTCCAACAAGGCCCTACCCAGATCTGCAAACGTGGAGGCCTGCAGGGTGGGAGGGACATAAACCGAAACCAACACCAACGTTCTTCCCTCCCACCTCCCCGCCACTGCCACAAACCTCCCCCTATCATCAACAATGGTGGAGTCCACCTCCAAAGGTAGTGAAGCTCTAACCAGGATGCCCACACCCCTGGAGCCTGAGGAGAATCCCGAATGAGCGATGAGTTTGTAACCTTTCCTATTGAGAGCATAGCAAGTATTACCTATGAGGTGTGTCTCCTGCAGTAGGGCCACATCCGGCAAAGACCGTTTCAAGAACTGCAAGACTATCCCCCGCTTAATACGATCTCCCAAGCCATTGACATTCCAGCTAATAATACTTAAGCCCCTACCCCCCATCCCCACACACAAAGAGGCCCACCCCCCACCCGAAGAGCCACCATTGAACAAGCCTGACAACCATTACTACGCCTTGCAAAAACAAACCCCCCAACAACAACCCCAACATTCCAACACCCCCCCCCCACCCTGCACCCCTGCTGCAGCTTACAAAGCCCCCCCAACTTACAGTGTGCCTGTCGCCCTACCAAAACCCAAAACTACAAAAAGTACCCTGAGGGAGGAAAGAGCTCCCATCTTCCCCCCGCAACCCTCCGTAGTACTGCAATCAGCTACAAGTCATTGTCGGGAACCAAAGCAGGACAGTCCGGCTCCAAAGGCATCAGCCCTGCCCATCCCGGTCACCTTCCACGTCTGTGGCAGCATCCCCACCAGTCCGTCGCCGGGGCAGAGCGTCCAACCAGTCCCCGGCCATGGCAGGCGACTCGAAAAAGAAAGTCCGGTCCTCATACACCACACGTAACCTGGCAGGGAAAAGCATAGCATACTTCAGGTCCCTCTCCCGAAGACGTCTCTTCACCCCCAGGAAACTCTGCCTTTGCTTTTGCACCAACTGGGTGAAGTCAGGATAAAAGCTCACTGAGGCGTTCTGAAAAGGGACCGGGCCCGTCACCCGGGATGCTTGCAGGATAGCATCCCGATCTCGGAAGTGAAAGAGCCGGGCAACAATCGGTCTCGGGGGGAGGCTCCCGCCCTGGGCCTCCCGCCAGGAACTCTGAGAGCCCGCTCAACTGCAAAAAACTTCCCAAGGCCCTTAGGCTTCAGATGGTTAAGCACCAAGTCCTCCACGAGCAGGTCTACGGAGATCTCGCCCGAGGATTCCGGGACCCCAATAATGCGCACGTTGTTACGCCTGGCCCGGCCCTCAAAGTCCTCCAGCCGGCGGGCGGAGAGGTCGTTCTCGGTCCGCAGCTTACGAACTTCGGTCTGAAGTTCCGAGACATCATCAGTGAGGCCAGTGGTCTTGAGATCAAGGGACTTAACCCGTTCATTTGTTTTGCCCAGATCCGCGCGGATCAGGTTGATAGCCACCAAGATAGTATCCACTTTATGCGCCAGGGCATCAAACTGTCGCCCAATCGAGGTCTGGATCCCCTCGAGCGCTCCCATGACATCCTGCAACGAGAGCTCCGAGGTCGGGGATGAGTCAGCTTTCTGTGCGTCCAGCGACTGGCCCGAGCCACCAGACGATCCCTTCTGCTGGGCATAACGGTCCATATTGTTGGATTGGGTATAGGCTCCCCGTCTGGTAGCCTTGGGTTTCGGCCTATCCACCTCTGCTCTACTCGACATTGCTGGCCCAGAGCGATCCGGTGCAGAGAGACGACCCTCTCTCAGTCAGAGGGAACAGGAGAAGCCAGATCTGCAATAGCCAGTCAGAGTAGGGCACAATGCGTCCGGAGGATAGTGAAACATCAGGATGCACTCCCAGGCCTAGGCAAACAAAGGGCGGGAAAGTGAAAGTGAAAGTACGGCATTCTCCGTCCGCCAGTTCACACCTCGCCAGGCCGCTGTTGTTCAATTAGTGGCCGGGCATCCTGCCAACTCCAGCCCCTGGCATCCCTCGGAGGTAGGCCTCAATCTTCCGCCGTGCACAACTCCGGTCACCGGTGGGCGATCCGACCCCGGGCAGCATCAATCGCCTCAGCAATGAGTCATCTACAGGATGCCGTGCATGTATAACAGGATTTAAGACAGGATAATCGACAAGGGGGCGTGGGTCCCGGGAGCTCAAAGCTCACGCGGCCATCTTGGTCAAGCGCTAGGCTCCTCCCCTCCTCACATCCATAGTTCTTATTGTCACAAGAGAGGCGACTTATGTTCTTTAAATCCTAACAACTGCAGACATGCCAATCCAGGCCTTCTACTGTAGCGCGGTACATAAGTGTTATCCATTCATTGATCCAAATAACTCAATGCATTTCGGACCTGTTTTCGGCCCTTCGTCAGGGGTACTCTACAATTTAAAAACATTGTTGTCAAAACGTGCATTTAAATCACTCCAACACGTTAATATTTACACTGAATTGTACTACTTTTAACTTGTATGCATTAACGTTTTCCCGCTAGAAAAAACCCAGGAGTTATCCCTAGGTTGATGCTCAAAACCACCTCCCCAGTTCTCACTTTTCAAACCTTTTGTAATTATGGCCCAATTCAGTACCATAACCCCCTTCAAAAACAAGTTATTGCCCAACACCTAAGTCACCCCGAACCTTTACCTTCTAGATCAGCTTCCAAATACGCCTCACGATTAAAGCGCAGGCCTCCGCCTCCTGTATGTTTTCCTAAATCTGTGCTTTTAACACCTGTACTCTATTTACGCCCTCCTCCTTTTCGTACCTTCCTCTGTTAACCCTATGTCTCCCTCACCATTAGGCAGTCACCTGGTCTACGTATTTCTCAGTCTTTTGTGATGAATTTCGAACGTCGACGTTTTTAACAATAATCTCCACTTTATCTTGCCCTAGTAATCTTGTTACGTTCGAAATAAACTCACCCTTCCAAATCTGTGGCTTGTCATGTTTACCAAAAACCTGATCTACTACATGTCCCACAATCCACCTGAAATATAACTGTACCTAACTTATAAAGCTGATTAATTGCCTCTTCCTCCCCCATTGCGCATCAATCCTAACTGCCCCGCCCACCCTTAAGATGACATGTAACGTTAATTCTATAGAATTCATATCTACTGTTTGCAGTTATACTTATTCAACGTTCGCACGCGAAGCGTGCTTATTCACAAACCCGTCTTGAATTCAAATACAGTTCACTATGTTCAGAAACTGAAAAGTTCAAAGGAACACTGTTTGGTGAAAAGTTATTTTTCTTAGTCTCTCGTGTGACATGAAATCCATTTTCTTCTTCATTGTAAATAACGGGTGCAATTCGTCACAGGGCAGAAAAGTCATAATTGCAAACAAGGGGGGTTTGACAGCATGCACACCTTTTTGTCGTCTTTTTATCGGAACTCTTATTCCATTTTGGATTTGATTGCGTGCAAGCCCGGCAACCGTGGTCCGCCCTAAGCCACGTGAGTAATAGAATCTGTCGAGAAAGGGGCGATGTGACACCCCAGACGGACGCACAGCATACATGTAATTAACGTTACATGTCATCTTAAGGGTGGGCGGGGCAGTTAGGATTGATGCGCAATGGGGGAGAAAGAGGCAATTAATCAGCTTTATAAATTAGGTACAGTTATATTTCAGGTGGATTGTGGGACATGTAGTAGATCAGGTTTTTGGTAAACATGACAAGCCACAGATTTGGAAGGGTGAGTTTATTTCGAACGTAACAAGATTACTAGGGCAAGATAAAGTAGAGATTATTGTTAAAAACGTCGACGTTCGAAATTCATCACAAAAGACTGTTGAGAAATACGTAAGAGCAGGTGACTGCCTAATGGTGAGGGAGACATAGGGTTAACAGAGGAAGGTACGAAAAGGAGGAGGGCGTAAATAGAGTACAGGTGTTAAAAGCACAGATTTAGGAAAACATACAGGAGGCGGAGGCCTGCGCTTTAATCGTGAGGCGTATTTGGAAGCTGATCTAGAAGGTAAAGGTTCGGGGTGACTTAGGTGTTGGGCAATAACTTGTTTTTGAAGGGGGTTATGGTACTGAATTGGGCCATAATTACAAAAGGTTTGAAAAGTGAGAACTGGGGAGGTGGTTTTGAGCATCAACCTAGGGATAACTCTAGGGTTTTTTCTAGCGGGAAAACGTTAATGCATACAAGTTAAAAGTAGTACAATTCAGTGTAAATATTAACGCGTTGGAGTGATTTAAATGCACGTTTTGACAACAATGTTTTTAAATTGTAGAGTACCCCTGACGAAGGGCCGAAAACAGGTCCGAAATGCATTGGGTTATTTGGATCAATGAATGGATAACACTTATGTACCGCGCTACAGTATAAGGCCTGGATTGGCATGTCTGCAGTTGTTAAGGATTTAAAGAACATAAGTCGTCTCTCTTGTGACAATAAGAACTATGGATGAAAACGTTTAAATTGGAAGAAATTTGAATAAAAAGATGAAAATGGATATTTTGGCATCAGAATCATGCTTAATGTATGCTGTGCGTCCGTCTGGGGTGTCACATCGCCCCTTTCTCGACAGATTCTATTACTCACGTGGCTTAGGGCGGACCACGGTTGCCGGGCTTGCACGCAATCAAATCCAAAATGGAATAAGAGTTCCGATAAAAAGAAGACAAAAAGGTGTGCATGCTGTCAAACCCCCCTTGTTAGATTTTAAACTGACCATTCCCCCTTAATGCTGCAGTAGAGCAGAGCCAGGAGTCGACATGATAGGAAGCATTGGCGAATGCAGACTCGTTACTAGATGCACCATTCAGACAGGTTCTAGGCGAAAAGATTACAGAATACCTGGAGGGTAATTGGGGTACTACGACAAGCAGGGCCCGGAATGGGAGGCTCTAAAAGCTGATATACTCCTGGAATGTTTGAGCAGTGTGTGTGGTCTGCACCAGCAACTGTGACCGAGCTTGGGAACCTAGAGGGGAAGTTGACGGAGCGGAGGCCCAATAGCCTGACGAAGGGGGCCACGATGCAGTTACCTCCCTGGTTGCTAATAGGAGATGGCAGGGGGGGGGGGATACATGAGACAGACTCGAAATGTTTACGAGTTGGAAGTAAAGGCAGAGTTTACGCCAGGAAGGGGAGAATGCTGGTAGATTACTGGCCTGGCTACATAGAAGGGAGACGGATAGCCCCCCCATTATGACACTCTGCCGTCACGATGGGACCCTGGCCAACACACAGCGACTTATCAATGCGGTACTGCAGGACCATCTACAGGACCTTTACCCAGGGGTGTAGCTGCGGATGACGTTATAGTGGCTGACAACTTGGAGGGAGTGGACCTTCCTGTGTTATGGACCCCATTACGAGACGGACTACAGTCAGATATCTCCCTAGAGGAAGTGAGACAGGCGGTTACTGATATGAACTGCTGCAAGTCACCCTGAGGGGACGACTTTCCGGTCGAATTCTACCAGGCCCATGCAGTGCAATTGGCTGCTCACTGCTGGAAGTGTTTCAGGAGGCGCAAGGGGGTTGTGTACTACCCCCCCACACTCAGAGAGAGGGTGGTATGTATGGTGCCCAAACCAGGGGGAAATGAAGTGGACCTTTCTTCATATAGACCACTCATCATGTTGAATGTGGACATGAAAGTGTTATGTAAAATACTGGTGGACCAGTTGACAGGTGCTATGGAAAACTGGTCCATGAGGACCAGTGTGGTTTCATACCAGAGTGCAGTACGGCCCTTAATTTGCATAGGCTTGCCAAGTCCTGCATGTGATCCGCAGTGGTAACGACAAAATGTACTGTGTCTGTAGATATAACTAAGGCATTTGACACAGTGGAGCAGTAGTAATGCATCAGCAAAGGAGGGCATGGATAGCATCCTAACATCTGTGTCCTGGCCTGGACTGGCCTATGTGGAATGGGCAGATTCGGAGACCTGAAATTACATCTGCCCTCGATGGTCACGGAACATACTACAGAAGAGAAGACACCCAAAGGCGCTGCACCAACACACTTGGATACAAAAGGATCAAGTCCTAGATTCAGCATCTCATAACCGGAATTAAACAGTGAAGTATGCAGCATTGAACAATATATACACCCTGACAACCACTATGTCCGGAGAACAATTTCTGAAACACCTTATGGCTCTCAAAAGGGAATAATTCCAAGACAAATCTAAAGTAAACACTTCAAAGGCAGTCTTTGACCATAATCTGCCCTGTAGATGGATACTAACCAGCAGCCTGTTGTAACACACCATGAAAAGTAAGTGATCTTACAGTTTTAAGTCTCCGTAAAAATAAACTATGTCATAGAATTTTACACAGAAAAGGTGATTCGCTATTGTCTGCCTTAGTTACACTGATCGCTAATTAGATGATCGCTTTAATAAAAAGATGAAAACAGTGTTCAGTGATGGAAAGGTCTCTGAGGAACCGGATATCCAGGAGAGGAGAGAAAACCAATACAGAAGACTAAAATGTAGACCACACAAGTAAAACACCTATGATGAAGACAATACAATCAGTAAGCATAAGGCCCAAAGATTTGTAATGCAAAATGCTGGATGTAACTCCACATTTTCAGAAAACTAAACACAGTGGTCTTCTGTCACAAAAGTGAATCTTTTAAATATTTCGACCTCAGCTCCAAAACCTTCCACACAGTGCTCTAGCACCAAAGATACAGGTTCCACCTGGCATGATTTTCTCTGTAATGTCAGGCACCTTTATTACTGGACAGCTTGTTTGGTCACTACATTTCTCTTTGCAAAAACAGTGATTTTGGAGGGACAAGCCAACTACTTAAGGTAACAAGTTGCATGTTGGTTGGGCAAACTCTGCATTTCATTAACTAATCAACTGAAGGGGTTTTAGGGAACCTGGAAAATATGCCACACATTAAGCACTGGAAAGCAATATTTCAAACGTAATTGTTTATAATACATTACTCACCCATTGCTTTCTTGCTTTTCTTTTTGGACTTTTCACCTACCCTCCCTCCCCGTGCAACAACCATTTGTCATCACATTGTCCCTTAAGTAGTCTTAGAAACAGTTTTTTTAAAAACCATTAATTTGTTAAGTGATAAGGTGGCATCACTGAAACACTTAAGGAAATGCCATGACTAGTAAACAATAACACATTTTTATTTCATTGAAGGCATTTATAAAGTACAAACAGAGCAACAAAGGTCAGTGCTTTGCTCTACAAAGCAATATGGTACAAACCCAGCATGTGAGGATGGAAACATGCAAGTATGCTTACAATGAGAACTCAGGACAATAAGAATGTACAAATACAGAATAGTCAGAAACCGCATATCACGGTGAGATGAATCAGGAGAAGGGAGGGATACAGTTTAGGTCTGTAAGAAGACTGGTGAGAGGTGAGTTGGGAGACCTTTCCTGAGCTGAAGCACTGAAGAAGCAAATCTGACGTCCAATGGAAGGCCATTGCAGAATCCCACCCTATATGCAGAGGAAACCTGTTTTTAGAGATGGTCAGTCTGGCAAAGGATGTGCTGCTATCAGTGCAGGCAGCAATGGCCACACTGAGATTAGAGGTAAGGTACTCAAGTGCCTTACAGATACCACAATAGACAATGGCAGAGAGAGGAAGTCAATACAGTTCTTTCAAGGTAAGAGAGGTGCTCAACTTTCGGTTGTTTACAGTTATGAGAGCCTCTAATGAAGTACAAATTTAGGTGGTATCAATGAGAACTCTTTCTAGGAGACAAGTGAGGAGTGTGTTGCTTCAAGCAGTGTGTGATAAAGGGGAACCACAGTTTTGTACGAGGGCGGGAATGCTTGATTTTGTCAAATAATGTTAAACTCGGACTATGCTGTTTCTCCCTATGTCTACAGGTCTATGTGAAAGGGCAGATATTTAAAGGAGGCTGAAAATATGGCAGAACTTTTGTCAAAGTTCATTGTGTTGAGTCACTTTGTTTAGAATTATAAAAATGGGTTTTACACAGTGTGATGGGCATTAAATACTACCACTCATGGCCTACAAGAGTTGTAAGGAACTGGACCTTTGGCTAGTGGTCCATAAGAGGTATAAGGAGCTGTTACAGTTTTCCTTTCTAAGGGGTCACCTGATCTCAGGCTGCTTAGGAAGGCAGGAGAGGCCATATATATACATGTAATTCTGCTTGCACAATATGGCCTCTCTGTGCATTTTTCGTTGTGCCAAGAAAGGTGGTTTGCCCTGTATATATGTTAGGGCCAAATCACTGGGATGATGCAGCAGGGGTACCTTTGCCATTTGCCTTCCTGTATGAGATCATACACTGTACAAGTAATCAAGGTCTGATTCGGGGTGCTTTTTAGGTCTCGCCTGACCCAGCGCATGCGCTAGTCTGGCGAGACATTTTGTGACGGCTCCAAAAAGTGCTACCAGGCCAGCCTAGACCTACAGTGCATGTGTGCGGGTGCGGGTATCGCGCTTTACCGCTATTACTTTCACTTTCGCGGCCGCTCTGATGTTCTCCGTGAGGCTTGGCTTCAATACTGCAGCAGTTAAAATAAGCATTGGCATAGCCAATAGGTCTCGCTTTAGGGACCTTATAAGTGTTTAGTTATGCAACTGTTGCATGGCTAAACACTTCTAAGGTCCCAAAGGCGAGACCAATTGGCTATGCCAATGCTAGTTTAAGTTGAAGCCTACCAGGCGCGCAACTGTCTGGTTAGCTAAAGACATCTTGGGGGCATTCAGAAACCTTCACTGCGAATACATTCGGCCCGTTGCTTATCACTGACTTTGTGGTTTGTAACTCACATTTTCTGGCTTTCTATTTGCTGGCTTTATTTTAGGCTGCCCAGGTTCAGTTCGTCCATCTCAAGGAGCGAAGTCTTTTCACGCAACCTCTCCCTGTATTATTCCGCAAGTGCTCCTCTCTGTAAACAGGCCTTTAATGCTTCTTATTTAGTCACATTTGCTGTGCATTCAAAGACAGAGGTCAAATGTCAAGCTCGGTCTTCTGAGGGAGTGTGGTGTTTTCTTTCGCCGACTTTAAAAGTGAGAGGATTTATGTGACAATCTTGCTGGATACTGGGGGTAGAGGAAAGGTTTTTTTTCTAGTACATCCCAGCATTTAAATGAAGCACAAATGAAGTACATTTTTGTTAATTCAGAAGTTTGTTAGAAACAAATACTTTAATATTATCAAAATAAATCAATACACTAGGTGATGCCATTTCCACACATTATCCTTTTTGTGCTGTATAGTTTTATTAGTAAAACTATATGCCTGTGCAAATGTAATTTCAATTGAAAGTGTGTAATGGCAGTGTGCTGCCACACCATGTATACTACATGCCACTCCACCCTACGCCATTCCAAGCCACTTCACTTTACACCACGCCACTGCACTCTGCGCCACTGAACCCTACTCCATTTTGCACCGCTGCACTCTACACCACTATGCTCTATGCCAATGCACTCTATACCACTCTAGTCTAGGCCACTCCACTCTACTCTGCACAATTCCACTCTATGCCACTGCATGCAATACTCTGTAACATTCTATGTCAATCCACTGTACGCCACTCTAATCCACTCTGTACCACTCCATTCTATACCATTTTACCCTACCCTACACTACTCCACGTCACTTTGCTGTACTCTGAAACAATCTACTCTACGCCACTGCACTATACTCTGCAGCACTGTAGCCTCACCACTGCTCTCTATGCAACTGCAGTCTACAACACTGCAGTCCCCACCAATCTACTCTGCACTGCTCCACTGTATGCCAATGCACTACGCAGCACTGCACTCTACACCACTGCACTCTATGCCACTCTACACCACTGCACTCTACCATTCACAACTTAATTTAAGCCACTGCATTCAACGACGCTACATTGTATACCGCTGAATTCTATGCTGCTGCACTCTACGCAACTATAATCTGGAACTAACTCTCTACGTTACTCCACTTCACTCTACACCACTGCACACCGTGCCACTCTATTCTGCACCACTGCATTCTACTATGCACCACTCTATTCTACGCCACTCTACACCACTGCACTCTATGCCACTCTATGCCAATGCACTCTACAAAACTCTACTCTGCGCACTACGCCACTAAACTCTAACCCACTCTACCCTGCGCAACTGCATTCTATGCCAATACACTCTACGCTACTCTGCATCACTCCACTCTGTGCCAGTGCACTCTTCATCACTTCACTCTACGCCACTGCACTGTGTGGCACTATATTCTACTCCACAACATTCTACTCTACTCTATGCCACCTCCACTCTAATCTGCACCACTCTACTCTGCACCACTCAACGCCACAGCACTCTACTCTGCACCACCCTACTCTATGCCACTTTACACCCTTGCACTCTACGCAACTATGTTCTGTGCCACTGCACTCTATGCTACTTCACTCTACTATAAAACACTCAAATCTATACCACTGCATTCTACCCCGCTGTATTGTATGTAGCTGAATTCGATGCTGCGGCACTCTACGCCACTCCTCTGTGCACCACTGCACTCTGAACCACTCTGTTCTATGCCACTGCACTCTATTCTGCACCAATGTGCTCAACACTGCACTCTATGCCAATGCACTCTAATATGCAACACTGCACTCTACTCTGCACTACTACATTCTATTCCAATACACTCTGCCACTCTGCTCTGCATCACTCCACTCTATGCCACTGCACTCTACGACACTGTATTCTACTCTGCACCACTCTATTCCACTGCACTCTGTACCACTCTGCATCGCTGTACTCTACTCTACACCACTGCACTTCACTATGCAACACAAGTCCACTCTACTCTATTTCACTCCACAGTACGCCACTCAAATCTACTCTTACCCATTCCACTCTAAGACACTCCACACCGCTCTCCTCTACATCAATATATATTAGCCATGCGGAACCCCACCCAAGCTGGTGTAGAACATGTCTAAAACATATTGGCAAAACCAATAGCTTTTGCATAGGCAAGCCTTATTGGCTTTGCCAATGGTTGTTGACTATTGGAGCCTTTACAAGAATCTAGACTCCTCACATTTATACAATCAATGTATTTCTCTTATGTGGGTACCTCCTGGTGCAAATGATTGGCCTATAGAGAACACAATCTATGTGAACCATGTTGTCTCCCATTTAAGGTGTTGCTGGACACAAGATACATTGAGAAGGCCATGGAATTCAAAGCACAGAGCCGAGACATGGCAAAGTTAGCCACATCAACAAAGTAGCTATTCAAGAGCAGATACTGTGCAAAACATATGCTCGCTTATTCTAGACAACTTTGTAGACATTTTCTTGATAGATTTGCTTTAGTTGTCTTGTGCATTCGTTCCTGGCAGTGCAAATCTAAATCTTTAGATTTATAGTTAAACAAACTGCATGCTTGCTCTTTCTCTTCAGTAATTGTCAGACCCAAGGGAACTCTTTCTATTACAACAGCCTTGAAAGAGAAGGAAAACGGGGTCATAAAGTATGCAGAGTTTTGCTCAGTCCTAAGCCAAATAGGGAAGAGTGCAGCGGATCACTGTATGCGGTCAGGAGAGGCTGAGAAAAACACATAGGGAACAAATTCTAGGTCATATTTAATTTACTGTGAAAATGATAAAAGCCAGCTTTTATTCCCAAGCATCTGAACAGGCCTTTCCCAGCCAGGCCCAACTACATGGGCTCTCTCCCTACAGATCTGAAGAGAATTTTCCCACGCTGATAGGGTTTCTATCTGGCGCAGGAATGTCATCTAAGATAGGACTTACAAAAAAAGAAGGCTGTTGTCAGCAGATTTTGTCGCATTTCATACCATTTCCCATTACCATTTTCAACTAACGGGTTGGGCAGACATTTGAGCTCCTAATCACAATGTCCCCTATCTGAAAACTCAAAAAGAAGGGATTCACCTGGTGTAGCATCAGTAGACAACAAGGCCAGGAAGGAGAGCAGTGCAAGGCATGGTCCACTTGCTTCAGATTCAAAGTCCCCACTGCCTCCAGAGGAGTGTAGGGACCCTGACAATGTAGTGAAATAACTTGATGTTCCTGAAAAGCACTGATCTTGGACTGCTCTCTACGGAGATTCCTAAAACATCCTTAAGGCAGCTTCTAAGAATGCTCTAGGAGTACAGTATCAGAACATAGCAGCATTTAAAGGACGCTCATAACTGATCCATCCCCCATATGAGGCAGCTATGCCACGACCACAGTGCTCTCCATCACATATTCAGGGTGAAAGCCTAGCTATTAAAACTAGAAGAAAACTTAGCTCTACAATATTGATAGCTGGAGTACTATCATTGTAGGATGCTGGTTCAGTATCTGGTGCTCACTTATGTAAGTTTGGCACCCTGCACTAATCCAGACACCCTTATGGTGATTTTAGTGGTCTTAGACAGTCTTAGAAAGCTCTCTAAGTGATAGCTGTGGAGAGCAGCCCCAGGCTTAGTCTAGGAGGAGTGTAAAGGAGCTTGTTTTACCACAACGTAATCTTATTGGTATAGATTAAGTGAAAATTAACCACACAGTGTATTTATAAAAATATCTATTTATTATAAGACAGTCACTAACACATACAAATATCTCCTACCCGGAGATATACACAATGCACTCAATACTTTGTAAAGAAAACAGATAAGTAGCATGAATACACATTGGTCGCCAGTGGGAGACCAAACCATATACTAAAACTGGGATGCGAACCACAACTCAAGTCAAGACTATACCCAGAAGGGCTGGGGACCCAAGGAACCACCCGAGGTAAGTAACCAGGAACTCCACAGAGGCTTGGAGAGTGGGAACATGACCACATGCTCTATTCAAGTCAATGGAAGTTGCAGTTGCAATTTTAAAGAATGACTTTTCCCAGTGTACCCTAAAGAAACCCTGTGAAAGACAGAAGGTTGGAGAGCCACCCCACCCGTGGATACCCTAGGAACCAGGATACCTACACCAGGGAAGCCAGGTGCATAGGGGCCAAGTGGCGTTGGAAACCCACGTCAAACTCAATGGAGGACTTCAGGAAGATGCCGCTGGTGAGGAAGGTGAAAGTGTCTGGTGAAACCCAAAGGTGGATTCAATATGAGAAGTACTTGCAAGCAGAAGAGACAGAGTCTATACCACTGAGGAGGGACCAGGAGGCACAGAAGACGAATGCCCACCGATGTCAGGTGTTGAAGGAGAGTTGACAGTGACCTTGGAGCTGCAGCTGTGTGGACCGGGCAAAGCTGTGGAAGACCAGGAGCCGTTCACGAGCTGTCCCACATCAGATATCGAGAGTTGAGGGGTCAGTGTCTGCCGGGAGCAGCAACAAGCTTTGGCAACTGCAAACAACGTGGCAAGTGAAAAAGGTGGAGTGTCGGGACCACCAAGGTCCAGGTGACTCACCACAAGCAGGCAAGTCAGAGCAGGCCCCGAGGAATCAGGGGGGACCGCTGAAGTAAAAGAAGGAACTCAAGAGGATCCACAGGCCCAAGGCACAGGCGTCGCAAGAGGACCTTGAGGAGCTCACCAAAGATGCGGGCTCAGGATGCAATAGATGCGGTGAGGACAAGGACCTTGGTCACAGGAGATGCTTGAGGTTAGGCTACTTGGAGCCCAAAGAGTCCTTGCTCACTTTGCCACTGGATTCAAGCAAGCCTGGCTGAAGACGGCTGAAATGCCAGAAACCGGTCCCAGGAAGCTTTTTTCCGGTCCAGGGAAGACATGGCTTGGCAGTTCGGGCTGGACTGTTCCCATGAGGCACAGGGTCAGACTGATTTGCATATGGCCATGTCTGAACTGGGGTGGCAGAGTGGGCTAAAGAACGGTGATGGATTAAACCCAGATCAGTTGACTGGGGGTGAGTGTTTGCAATGTTCAACACTCCGTCCATCATTTCCTTTGGTTTGCTTTATGAATGACTAGCCTGAAAATGTAGTAGCAGAGGTAGAACAGAGAGAACACAAGCTTTCACAATCTGTACTGGGGATAGGATCATGTGAGGAAAGAGATTTTAATCTCTTCAAACTGTAAAACCTAGGAGGATGTTTGCTATTGACGGACTGAAGTGTTAATCCGATCATTGCGTACTGTGCCTATATGAAGATCTGGTGCTTTAGCTCTGTGAATTATGGGGTCGCTACAGACATCTAAGCCTGGGCAATAAAGTTCGCTGGAATGCTAAAATATGCCCTTCCCCTCAACCATTTGGAGGGTGAATTTCAGCTAGAAAAAAACCTGCCAAAATAAGCTCTACTGATAAAACTGAGAAATGAATTGATTTCTGCCATTTCGCACGTTTCTCGTGGTTCTCCGCGGCCGGTTACATTTGGTCCAGTGAGATCCATGAACCATATGAACAAGCAGTTTATGGTTGAAGAGGGATTGATAGTTACCTAATACCTGGCAGGTGGAAGTGGATCTGCAAAAATGTGCAGATTCTTGCCCCGATCTGCTTCGCGCAACAGACAAATATTTTGCTATGCCCTACAGGCATCGTTTGTGACCTATAATTTACGAGGTCTATTCCTAGCATGCCCAACTCAGTATCTAATACGTCATCCGTAAACAGAGGGCTATTAAAATGGATAAGCCTAACACCTGTTATTTGAAGGACGTTCATGCTGCTGTCACGGCCGAGTCAAGATGTCTGCCTGGGTCGAGGCCAAATTCCGCCCATCAACAGATTGATTACGTAGAATGTAATGAAAGTTAGTCGGTTGCATAACCCCAACAACCACATGAAGATAAGATGGTGACCTGTTTCAACAACAAAAACAGGAAAACGTGGTAGAGTAAATAAATAGGTTTAATTGTATGGGAGAAGTGAAAGGGAAATTTTAAATAAACTTGGTAAGTGCAGGGTTAGCTAAATAGGAATGGGAAAATGAATGAAAGGGTAAAATAGGAAGAAAGGGGAAAATGGGAGGAAACTCCCTTTCCACCTTGGAAAGGGAAAGAGCAAGCATTGGAAACTCCAATAGGGCTGGCTCTAATGTGCTAAAGTAAGAAAACAACGTGTATGCATGCCTGTGTGGTCCTTGTTGTTCCGGCAGGCAAAATATGAGTTCTTACAAACACACTCTAAAGCCTCCTGCAATGAACATACAAAGTGAAAAAGAAAGAGGATTGGTTTCTGAATACAATGCATTTATGACAAAGTTTTTAAAGGCTGATGAGTCAGTGTAAGTTTGAGATATATAATAGTTCCTAATGCATTGCAATGCAAGCACTCCAAAGGATGCGAAATGAAACACCACTGAACAGTATGAGGTGCTACAGTAATACTCCTCTGGGCACAACTTTCTGTATCTTTAAAAAATTGGCAACAAAACGTCATGGAGACAGCTGCCTTGTCAAGACCTAAACACTAAAAGTACATAGCTTAGGTCTTTAACACAGAGAGCATCTCCTCACAGTCACCATTGCAGCGGCATCCACAGGACAATCACAAAATGTCTCAAAAGATAAATTGCACATTAGATTATTAAGCTGTTCACTTTCCCTTTAAGTGACTTTCCCAGAATGTGTGACAACACTGGATCCATAGACAAGAGGTGAGTTGTCCCTCATAGAAATAAGGAAACCGCACTAATGGGAAAATACACTGTGCTGCGTTTTCTACTTACTAAGGCTGGGCTAGCTAATGAATGAGGCACAGGGTCAGACTGATTTGCATATGCCCATGTCTGAACTGGGGTGGCGGAGTGAGCTAAAGAATGATGATGGATTAAACCCAGATCAGTTGACAGGTGGTGAGTGCTTGCAATGTTCAACACTCCGTCCATCATCCCCTTTGGTTTTGCTTTGTTCGCCATAAGTTGGCAGGGTATGCCCAGACGTGGGTCCCTTGCTCACTTTGCCACTGGATTCAAGTTAGCCTGGATGATGACAGCTGATTAGCCAGAAACTGGTCTCAGGATGCTTGTTTCCGGTTCAGGGAAGACATGGCTTGGCAGTTCGGGCTGGACTGTTCCCATGAGGCACAGGGTCAGACTGATTTGCATATGGCCATGTCTGAACTGGGGTGGCAGAGTGAGCTAAAGAACGATGATGGATTAAACCCAGATCAGTTGACTGGGGGAGAGTGCTTGCAATGTTCAACACTCCATCCATCATCCCCTTTGGTTTTGCTAGCGAATGAATGGTCAATGCTAAGGAACGGTTTGCACTGGGTAATGACGGAGGAAGAGCAGAATCTCCACTGGGGTAAAACACTGAAATGGTGAAGCTGGGTCTGAGCCACTAGAAACAATCATAGGACGCAACAAGGAGTACTTATTTTAGGTATGTTTGGTTTTTAAAGAAGTCTGGACACTCAAAAAAAAAAACTAACCAGGCTTGCTTTTAGTTTAATCATAATCCATGGTGCAACTTTACAACAAAGTAGAGACCTCTAAAAAGGTTTTTGCGTAGAAATGCTGAGCACGACACGATCAGACCGACCACGAAAGACAGCGAAGCACTGTTCACACACACCGAAGAAGAGCCCAGACCCTTTAATCTAAGAACATTTATGACAATCAGCCTGTGCAATGAGGTTTACTTCGATGACAAGAGAATATAAAAGCTACGTAAGAATTAAAAATATTGAAGTCCCGAATCAAAGTGAGTTGCAGCATGTCCTCGAGGAAGCTTGTATTAGCAAATGTGCAGCGACAACTGAAGAGTCAACCTACCTGTCAACGAGGGTCCCAAAACTCTTAATATCCAATATGAAACCAGAGAGGATCTGACTGTGCTGACCCTGGGAGTTACCTGCATTACGTTTTAAATCACGGTTATGTAAATTTGGATTTATTCTCCACTACAGAAATTATTGTTTTACTGAGGAAAAACGACTTTTAGAATGACACACTTGTCGGTGTTGAGCAGAAGAACATGGGAGATAGCCCACCCACATTGGGTAGGTCCAGAGGGTCTCTCCTTTCCTGCTGCAAGACATCCAGGAAAAGAAGCATGGCCTTGCAACCAAAACAAAACTTGGGCGGTACTTTAACAATAAAGTATTCCTTCCACTTAAATCAGCGCATAGAACATTTAAAACCTGGTTGCACAAGTCATAAAGACGTATGTGCTCACTGAAGACACAATGAACGGTGACTAGGAGCCCATGCGAGAGAAAATCAGGCCGCAGCAATGACACCACCACACCTCTGGTCTTAAAACTGGAACTGCACATAGGTGGGCAGTTCCAGATCGAGACCAGAGGTGTGACAGAAACGAATCTATAATTCAAAGCGCTTCCACTTCACAAACAACAAATGCGTTAAAGGCTGATACAAACTGAAGCAAAATTAGACATCCAGAACAAATGTCCCGATTACTATAACCAGGAACCCACCAGGGCTACATTTTGTGTAAAATTAATACAATTTTTTTTTCTCTGACAGCCTGTGCCTAAAAAACGTAAATATGTGTTGATATAGAAGTCACAGCATCGGTAAGGGCCATCTTTCTAAAATCCACACCTCATACCAGATACACTGACAAGACAAAAAACAAAAACTAGCCCACTTCAGTAGAACACTCCAAACTGTGGAAAAGTACTAAGTAGTATGTTCAAAGAGGCAAACATTCATCATTTCCTTCAGGCCGAGCCTTTTCGACCTCCTTCGTCTTCCACAGCAAGGGAGAAAAAATATTAGAAGCACCTTACTGTTGCCTAAGTCCTAAAGTAGCCAGTGGCACAAATGCTATTAATCTCAAAGAAACAATACAAATTAAAAACTATATATATGTATCCTTAAGAGAAAGTGTCTTCGTGGTGCTGGGATTTCAGATTAGGGGTTTGTTCTACTTAAGAAATGCACAATTGTGGAGTATGTGTTGTGTACTCATTTTCTGCTGTGATGACTGTTTAATGGTGCTAAGGCACACACAAGCTCATTTTCTCCACTTGAATCGCAGGCAATGTAATTCATATAAATAAATTAATTGTGCTGGTGTAGAATTTGCAAAAGGAAATGGAAAATGAAATCATACCTTTTCCTACAGATCAGGAAGCGCTCAGCATTTCAGGTTCCACCTAGTTCTCTGAACAAAGCAAGCACAGCAGAACGCACAGGCTTTCAGAACTGCTTAATTGAAATATTAAAACCAAACGTTTCCAAAATATTGAAAGGCGGACAAAAACTTGCTTCCTGTTTTGAAAGAGTTTGGCGTTAAGTATATCATGTGCATGGTAGATCTCTACCTCTGAGCTAGGAACATCTTGAGGCAATGACGAGGAACTCCCACTGACCACGGAGACATGCCTCGGATGCCATTTTAGACACTAGAAGCAGAAGAATGTCGGGGAGAACCACGAGAAACATGCAAAATGGTAGAAATCTATTCATTTTCAGTTTTATCAGTAGAGCTTATTTGGTCAGGTTTCTTTTCAAATTGAAATTCACCCTGCAAAGGGTTTGGGGGAAAAGGGCATATTTTAGCATTTCTTTTGTACTCATCTTTTCCATCACAAACATTCGATCTCTTTTGGCTGCCAAAGACTCAATTTGAATGGCTTGCCTAACTAATCAAAGGCCAACATATGTATTTATTAATGAAAGGACGTGCCCCTTACAAGACTGCTGAGCAGGCCTACCTATAAAGAGACTTCTCTTCCACAGCGGGTAGCCCGCCACTCTGTCAGTTCCATCTTCCTGCAGCTCTCTCCCCACATCCCTTTTCCTAGTCTGGTGGGTTTCAGTACCTTGAAGTGCCAGGTCTGTATGACCTCGAGTCCCTTATAGGCCATTCCTAGGCCAGGGAGGATGTGTGGGGATGGAGTGCCAAAGCAGCATGAACTTGCTGTGGCCTGCTGATGCCATGCTGCTAGGGGAAGCCATCTTGCCATGCCCCAGGGATGATGGTGGGCTGCGGAGGCTGAATACCTCATCTCATGAACCCGCATGGAAGATATTACAGTTATTAAATTGTGCTTTCTTTCAATTCAGCGCCAGACCTACAACCACCTCAGAACTTCATAATCCCAGTCTTTGCAGCTACTACAAACTACCAGGACCTGTGATCCCCCTATCACCCTGTAGGTGATATCGGAGAGCCCCCTTCTTCAGTGTCACCAGCCAACCCACAAATTGCATTCCCCGATTTGTTTTTATCCCACAGTAGTTGCTCTACTTTTTTTTTATCTTCTGCAAAACCCTCAAGTGGAAATTGCACACTTTCCCAAATGTGGTAAGCTTTGACTCTCTCTTCCTTAGCTGCTCAATCCACCTGCAAGGCGATTTCGTTTCCTGTTCCAGCCACATATTGTTTGTCAAGCGTAGAGGAAACATGGATGGATTCTGGCAAACCTCTGCTTAATATTCTTTCTAATTCAAGAGAGTAATGGGAGCTGTTACTCTTTAAATCAACACAGCAATGGTCAACCTGAGCTCACAGAATCTTAATCTTGCAGGCACAGGCTCAAAGACCACCCAGCTGGCCACCCCTTGTTGATCGAGCACTTTCTAAAGTAGCCTTTCTACTTTTCAAGCCAGTACTTGCTTTTGTAAGGTATCAAAATAGAAGAAAGATATTGCTCATCTTGTTACATTACAACCAAGTCATATAAGTTCTGTCCTTCCACCACTTCAGAAGGCATGGAGGCTGTAGGAAGGCGCTCACACATCTATAACACAGAAATCAGGGATCTACAACCTCTTGTGAACCGAGAGCTACTTCTACTCCAGGAAAGTCATCCAGACCTATTAGCAAATGTTACCTATGTAAAATAGTGAACAAGTGTTAACACATTACACTATGACCATGCTAAGCAGGACTATGAGTAGTGACTACTCATGCATTTCTGGCAAGGTCGCCAGCAGAAATGGCATTAAAATACTTATCAATATTAAATGCATCCAACTGACTGATGAAGTAACAGCAAAAGCATCATGCGTCCTCTGGTACAGACAACATAACCACATCAATAAGTCTTTCCAACTCAGCTTGACGTATCATTCAACTATCAACTTTAAACTGTTTTGGAATTGCAATCTTTTGTCTTCACCAGCATGTTAGTTTGCGAAAACAAACGTTTTTCCATCAAATACCACTTCCCATTTTGGACAACAGCAAAAAACAAAACACCATTTTCAAAAACGTTTTCCAAAAAACTATTTTTTGCATTTAAAATATCAGTTTGTGTTTTAACTTCCTGTGAGGAGCACTGTTTATTTGGGAAGGACACAATTTCAAATAGACACACACATGAATAAGCACACATCCATACACACAAACAAATGAATACACATGAGACTCACACGCCTCGCCTCTGGATCCATAGCCTCCTCTCCTGGACGCTTGGGCCGACCATACACCAAACTAATACATTTTCTCTATGGCTCCTGCAGCCCCACAGTTCGGTGGGTCAGCAGTGGTAACTGCTCGCGCTACTGCGGGAACTTTTGTTTCATTCATTGTTCTCGCACATGATGAGGCTACAACATGGCCAATCGTCTTGTGACTTGGTTAGGTCCAGAGGGGAGACAGATGGTCATGTGGCAGACCCATAGGCAGACCGTTTCCGTTTGAGGGTTTTCATGAGGCCCCGCAATTGCTTTGGCTAGCTGCACTCTACAGGGCTTCGGATAAGCAGTGCTGTTTTCTTTAATATACATAGACTCTCTAAGTTAGGTACTTGTCTTGGCTTTACCTTTGAGAGCTACTTTGAGGGTACTTGTGAGCTACCAATTGCTCCCGAGCTTCTTGTTGGAGACCCCTGATATGGCGTTTACTATTTTGGCCTGTATGAGCATTACCATGCAACAAAGAACTTTGAAGAGGGACAATAAATGTGATAAGGCGCTTACCTCATAGAAGAGTCCTTCTGGGAACTGCTGGAAGCACTGGGCACACACAAAGCACTGCTCGTGGTACAGCTCTCCATTGCTGTTCACAATCTTCTCTGCTGGGGCAAAGCCTGATCGGCAGCGCCCACACATGGCATTGGCAAGTGCATTTGCCATGTTACTGTAACAAGAGAAAGCACAGTTAGGAGTGGACTCTTTTTTTTCTAAAAGAGACAGGTACATTTTATACACGTTAGACTACAGTTCGAGGTCGTCTGATTTATTTGGTCTCCAGGGTCTTGGCGTAAATAATATAATTCAATGCGAAAAGCTTTCCAATAGAAAAAAGACTGCATCACTGATGTACGTTGCAAGATGAGGTAAACGATAATTTTATTTCTGCCAACATAATTTCAGCAGCTTTAATCAACAATGCATCACTTTTAAGGGAAAAAAAATAGGAAATAGACAGTCATAAACAAACCTTGGGTGACAAAGAATCTACTTAACCTTCTGCTAGCCCAGAAAAGGCCTAGTGACAGGATAAGACCTACCAAGTTGATTGAAAAATATCTCTCCAATTTGTAATAGGAGCACCCATACCAATGTAAATATGTTGAATATCAAATTTGTAGATAAAAAACAATTATTAAAGAATTCTAGAATAAGCCTCCATTAGAATTTCAATAAATGACCAACACTGGCAACTTATTACAAATGTATGATTAATAATCCTATAGGAGTTAAATAGAAGTGTCACTACCACCATGAATAAAGTGTAAATAGGTAAGGATAGATGTATACCCAATGACTGAATCACAGATGAGGGCGGCAGCTGCTGCATGAAATCAAGACAGACTTTTCTAAAAAAGGAAATATCTAATTTAGAAAACAATGAAAACACCATTGCTTAGGGAAAGATACTCCCATTTCCTCTAGATTAAACATGCCAGGGAGCTTTGGTAGAAGCAGCGCTGCAAGTTCTTGGAGTTGGATTCCCTTGTGTATTCAGAAATAATGTAAGAAAACAGTACTTTCCCACATTTGCAACACAAACTACTCGAGGCGAGGAGCTGCCAGACATTGATCTGAAACAGACTTTCATATCTCTTTCAGGACTTAAAGATGAGCAAAAAGTGAACTCTATAGACGGAAAATCTCAGTTAAATCATTCAAACTGAGCAGCTCGGTTACTGCACAACTATCAAATTCTTATGACAACAATCATCTGTGGAACTATAAAACGCCTTTGGGAGCTTATATTGTCTTACATTAGTGTCCATAATCAAATCATAATGTTATCACTGCAAACCTATGGCTCATTGTGAGCCCCCTCGCCTCCACCATAGATACATGCCACTCTGCCTTGCAAAGCAAACTAAACTGAGAATCTCTGGAGGAAGACAGCACTGCTCTGCTACTCAGCTTTCTGTAGAGAGAGCCTTGCCAAAGATGCTTCTTGGCATCAATATGGAGACAAACACATTTACACAGACAAAACTGCATGACGAGCTCAGAAACTAAAAGTTGTTTTGATATTTTCCTAAAAGGCAATGCTGAGTGACACAGACTGCTACTCCACAACCTTTCCTGTTAACAATACGAACTTCCACTCTATCTTTCAATCTCTTAAAGGAGGCAAAGCATTCGTGCTGACCATGAGGGCAACCTATACATTATGGAAAAGCGGGTCTGCAGGCCTCGGTGGGACACCACATTTTACTCTGAGAGGTTAAACACTAGTGTGTGAAGGCATTTTATGAGTAACTGAACAGTCATTTGACTGAGGGGTAGGCGCTACACCAGTTTTCTTCACTCAGTTACTAGAGCTAGAGAAAATACGGAGTTGCTAAAGATTGGCTGCGGTCAATCTACCAAATCATTGTTGCTTGAAAAATTAACACAAAGGAGCAACAAAGCACTGAATGGACTTTATTTTCCCAAATCAACCTGTAAGGCTGTCATAGTTTTCAATATAACCTCTTTTGGAGATTAACGAGGCGCACCCTTCAAAAAGTATTTCTGTTTTTTTAAGTTTTTGAAATAGGACAGGCAGAAAATTGGAGCCAAGGCACTTCAATAAACCAACGATTTACTGGCCTGGGAGCTTTGTCATCCTTACCGTACCATAACAATTTTAACTGGAGTGATTTATCCACTAAAAAAAACACACTAGGGGTCATTTCCCTCGGGTACACATAAACGGACCCATTAACCAGAGTTTCATTTTATGGAGTTCATGTTTGGAAAAAACCTAGACCTTTAAGGCACCTCCGATCCAACACTAACCTGGACCCCACCATTTCATCTTGTGTGGAACCCTCACAGACCTAAGAATACACCATAGTCCTTGCTTAGTAAAATCCTACATCTTATATTTCAAACCAACTTAGTGATCAAAACAATGGCTTGAGTAACAAATAAGCCAATTAGTACGTGAACAGCATGAGCATGAAACCCCAAGACAATCATATTCAGGGAAACCTTCATATAGAAGCTACTCTTTCCACTATCCCAAACTAGCCCCACCAAAAAAAGTGCATATGTACATATTGCAGAGTTGGCGACAGCAACTCTCTAGTTATGGTTCAGCCACACTTTTTTTTAAAGCATTTTTTGGATCAATATTAACTTTTGCACTGTTTGAAGAATCTGCACAAAATTTCTCACTTGCATAGGTTCGGTATAACATGTTCCATGAAGATCCCTGTAGGTTGAAAACGTTAAAAGGGGAGGGGTTAAACAAATACATTTTCCATTTTAGATCCCATGGAAAAAAATTCTCTCGATTACACAAAAACCGAAGGACGGATTTAAATCCAAGTTAGCACAAAAGTAGAATTGCACTCAAAAAGTGCACTGTGTTTGGTGTCAATCCACTCAGTATTTTGTGCGATATGTGCATTAGAAAAAGAGGTCTGTTGGGCTCGAAAAGGGTTCACTCTTAAGTATATCTTTGTTTTTAAACTCAAACTGGAAATTCACTAATTTTGTAAATCACATTTCAGTTTTTCATGAAATGTGACTGGTTGATTAAAGGCTTCGTTTTATTTTTTATATCTATTTTGAAATTCACAAATCTGCAAAAATCCTTGAGTTTTGTGCAGTGAAATATAACTCAGCAGTCACAGGGAGATACAGTGAACAGCTTGCCTACACGTGTTGAAAATTGCACCTAAAAATTAGAAAACTATTCAGTGGAGACAAAAAACTCGCTAATGTAAAACAAACTGAGCGCAATAGGCTGTCAGCTTGTATTCGAAAATAGGTGACATTTTTCCAAACTCTCAAAGTTAAGTGAGTTTGAAAGTTTCACAAAAATAAATAAGCATTTGCAATGTAATAGGTCTCGCATTTGCGAGATTTTTTTTCTCTTTCAAATCTATTTTATTGAAAATGTCTAACAAAGCAATACATTACATAAATAAAAGGCATTTTCATTTACAATGCCAATAGCTCAAACGCTTGTAAATGCGTGACCTATTCCATTCCAAAGAAGCAGCCGCCATTGTCCCAGGTTGCATGGAAAATAGAAGCGTGCAAGGCCCACTGAATGTTGCAGGAAAGCATGTCATGCCTGCAGTAGGAGAAACTCATTATAGAAAATAGTGCTTACAGACTAAATAAGACATACCATGTAACAACAGAAGTAAACGGGCCAGTCCTCATGGGAGGTTACAAATGAAGACAAGGTGGTACTAACGAGGGACTAACAGGCCGATTAACGAATCAGAAGCCAGCATTTACAAAGGACAATGACACAAGACAATGGAAAATATGGGCGGAGAGTGGGCGGAGCTTCAAGACCATACTCAAATACAGCGTGCCTCCCCAGAGCAGCGCATGCGCTGCCCAGGCTCGACCTAAAAAGAACGAGACTGGTACATATATGAGGTACCACGATAAGCAAGATTGAAGGACACAGAGTGTGCACGTGGATAAAGAAAGGCAAAGGTCACTTCTTTTGGGAACAAAACACCACTAGCACACAGCACAACCTTTAAATAAATAGAAATGTGCACAATTGTTTTTTTTTAACACAAACTTTATTGCATTAAAAAAAAGACATCAGCTTTGACCATTGGTATCAATAAGCAGGTATTATCAAATTTATGGTTTAACCATAGTAATAATGAGAATGGACAGTGCCATCCTTCTCATGCAATATTCAAACACATGGATCCGAAGTTAACAAAGACGAGTCACCTAATAAGTAATCTATGTGTTATCTGAGGGTAAGTCATGTGAGGAGGAGGCATTATACCCCAAGTGTGCACCATGGGAGGCCACTGCTGGGTGAATGTAGGAAGTACACGATGATCTAAGGGTATGGTTTGGCATTTTTTGCAAAAAACAAGAATAAGTCAGGCATGTGTAACGTGTGTGTAGCAACCGACGTTCAGGGGCCAGTATATTGGAACTACTCAATTATTCGCCCAAGCAGTCCTTGGTGTCGTCACTCCTAAAGGCTTTGGCACCTGTGCCTTGAAACCCTCTAGCACTGTATCCCATTCCACGCCTGTACAGCCGTGTATTTCACTGCCATATTCCAGTACATCAGGGCTCTGCGTAACAATAATGAGCCTGTGCGCAACAGTGAGGCAACGGCGCAGATCAGTCTGTGTATCTGGCCTCGACTAAGTTAGGCTGCTCTGTAATTTATTTCCAACAGGTTATGGCCAGCCAACCAGTATGATAACCACTGTAGTTGTATAGGCTTTAAAGTCTGGGTACCCCATTCCACCCCTGTCCTTTGGTAATTGTAATTTCGCTAGGCTGACTCTATGGCGCCCCTGTCCCCACACAAGGTCAATTAATGTAGTATTGAACAATTTGAACACCCATGCCGATATGATGATAGGCAGATTCACAAAATGGTACAATAAGCGCTGCAACATCACCATCTTTGCCAGGGCCAGCTGACCAGCCACTGACAGGGGCCATGTAACCCAAACGTCCACATAAGATTTAAGTGCTGTGACCGTTCGAAGTAGCTTACCTTCGGATAGGTCTGGTCCCTTCAGGTAGACTTTATTCCAAGATATCAAAAGGTGCTCGGGCCACTTGTATCTGTGAATCCCCGAACTGGAGCGTGGGCACCACGTGAGTGTCGGCAAAGGACTATGCACATGATTTATCAGCATTGATTTGGAGTCCAGATAGAATTCCAAACGTTGGCAGCAACTGGGCCACCTTGATCTGCCCTTCCCAGATATCTTTGAAATACAGTATATTATCAGCATAGAGCGATATAGTATGCACTGTATTGCCTATACGAATCCCTTGATGTCCAAACTCTTGGCGAATCCGCTGTGCAATAGGTTCAATTGCCAATATGAAAAGGAGAGGGGACAGCCCTGTCGCGTTCCTCACTATACTGGATAAGAATCCGAGATATAAGGGCCAATTCTTGCTCTGGCAGTAGGTGCCGTATAAAGCAACTTCACCCATTGGATGTAGGAGGAAGATGTCCCATATCGAGCCAAGACCAATAGCATGAAATTCCAACCCTGGGTGTCGAAGGCTTACCGGACATCCAAAGACAGGCATCCGGCATATGAGTAATGGTCTCGGACTGCATCCATTATTTCAAGCGACGGCAGTATATTAGGTGAGGTGTTCTGGCAGGGAACGAACCCACATTGGTCCATATCAGGGCCGGTTCTAGGGTGATGTGACTGGTGCCACAGCACCAGGTGCTGATTTCAGGGGGCTCAGAGTTTCTAAGTTAATTTGATTTTAAAAGCACCTACTGCCGTGTTGCTGGTCTCCAGCAATTTCCAGACAACAACATTAAAAATGTCAAGATAACTACAGTGATGCATGTTTTTCCTGGAGACAGATCAGAGTTTTCTCTAGTTGAGATTTTCAATGACCACAAAATAGCACAGAGGGTTAATATGCCTGCTGCAATGAATGTGTACCATGCAGATCACAAAGTGGGTGACTGTTTTTCTAAGAGAAATCCTTTTTTTACTTGCATTGTATAAGTAAATATAGAACAGTGAATTGTTAACTAGTATCAAAGAACTGCATGCACACTGAAAAGTATAGATTAGAGCATAGATTAATGCTGCAAAAAGGGTAGAAATCGATTCGGAGTTTGTGCTTCTCCAGACCAAGCACGCCTAAACCATACTGCCAACCAGTATGGATGACTTTACTCCTACACCTTCTATCCTCTGGCTAATGTAACATTTCCTATACATTGATTGATTGTCTCTGTGTAATGTGGGTGTGATGCAAAGTGCTATGACACCTTACACTGATATTATAACGAATTAAATTCACCTGAAAGAGAGTGGTGAAGGAGACTTGAGGATCAGTGGTGTAGGTGGTCACCACGGCCACCATGGATCGGGGGGTGCCAGCAAACATTCTTCCAGCGGGCTACACCAGCACTAAAGCAAGCCCTGGCCTGTATGTATCCGTTGCGGAAGCAACAGGAGCAACCACCGGGCCAGGATCTTGCTATATATTTTGTATTCTGTTTAAACATCAACAATGGTCTATACGAAGATAGCTACATGTGGGGTTTGCCGAGCTTTAACAAGCATTTCACAAGTGCTTCTCTAGTAGAGGAAGGTGGTAGGCCTGTATCAAGTGAAGTATTATAGAGCTTCTCTAATTCCAGGACCAATCTTGTAGCATACGTGGAATAGAATTCTACACAGATCCCATCAGACACTGGTGTTTTATTGAGGGCCAGCTCTTTAAGGGCACCACATATCTCATTTGTCGCAATAGGAGCGGCGAGAGCCTCTCGGTCAGTCGCCAGCACCGTCTGCGGTTTTGCTTGTTGAAGGAACATTGCTGGCTCTGTTGGGCTGGGGGGAGGCTGGGCTGCATATAGAACTGAATAAAAACAGCAGAATGCTTTATTAATCCCTTATTGAGTCACCATGGGATCCAAACAGGATTGGCGTGGGAGAGGGGTCTGGTCGGATAAATCGTGCTAGCAGCATGCCCGACTTATCGGCTTCAGCATGCGCCTTCTGTGTACATGTTGTATGGTCTATCACTGGAAGGCTTTCTAGCAGTTCTGCATGAGTAATTCTGGCTTCTCTTAATTGGGAGGTAGTTTCAGCATTTTCAGCCACAGCCTTCGCGAGGGGACCCAAAGTATCTTCCAGGTTTGTGAGTTCTTGGAAAACTTATTTCCCAGCACCCACCATCATATTTATTGCAGTGCCCCATACCACCACCTTGAATGCTTCCCACTCCACTATAGGTGAGGAATACAAATTGACATGCTTAATTGATAGCTCCAAGAAATGTGTACATTTAAAAACAAGAATTGATTACGTAATCTGCAACAGCAGTGGGACACAGTGATTAGATGCAAATGCGGTTGGATGTAGGTCAGGCCCTCTGACCAATGTCCACGGGGTAAGGCCAAAAGCCTTTCAGAACAGGGGTTGGGTGCATGGGGGGGGGGGGGGTTAGATGCAGGACAAGCTCCGTTGTCCAATATCTGCAGGGCACTGCCAAAGGCCAAGGATGGTTGGGGCTGGAGAAATGGGTGATTTCACACAGGCCCAGTATCCAACCCCTGTCAAGTCTTTTTAGCATTTTCTCAAATTCACTGAGAGAGACATGTATAAAAACGCGTTATGGATCAACAACTGAAAACAATGCAACCCTCACATATGAAAAAAGCACTGGCAAAGCCAATTGATCTGGTGTTTGGGTCTCAAAAAGCACATAGCCATAACAGCCCCTGGCACTGAAAGGACTTTGTGTGTGGAAGTGCTCCTTGTGAAAGTGCAGAATACCATCATTCACAGTAAAGTTACCCAATGGCAGAAGTGGGCTGACCCAATGCCCTGTGCTGCCCAGCGTAGTGCTTGGAAGAAAAATGATACAGGAACTTTTGAATGGATGAACGGGCTGGCAGAAAGCCCCTGCGAGTACATTATAGAAATGATTTCGTTAAAAAAAAAAAAAAAAAAAAAAAAGAAGATCTTGGCAAATGGCAGACCTAAAAAAGCTATTAAATTCGCTGAAAGAACATAGTTAAAATGAAGTGATCGTCCCATAAGAATATATATATATATTTTTTTTATGAAATTCACCAGTAATTCTCTACATATCATAACTCACACTATGCCAGGAAAACTAACTTGCAACCACATGGTTGGTTTGTGAACTCACTATATTCATGCAAATGAACCAATGATTTCAATTCCTCAAGAAATTATAGCATATCCAGAGTCATGTCAACTAAAATCTCGATGGTAAAGTGATATGTAATGCATCCGGAGACGTCATCAACGTAACTTCTGATGGCTTCTATGAGATCACGAGTGAGGATATGAGCAGCCCTTTTCAGTGCTGGTCAAGTCTTTCGTGGCAGGGGTGCAAGCTATGAGACGGCACATTTCTGTCGTTTTTAATTTTTGTAGTAGAACCATAAAGGTACCCTGTAAAATATATATTTCTGGATTAAAATAAATGAAGCCTAACAACACGTTATTTGGAACAAGTGTAGTAATAAACACAAATTCAAAAATTAATTCCTGCAGAGCTAGGTACGGTGTTACTACCACAGAGGCACTTAAATGATTTAAGAAAACACAACTTTATGCCTCACAGGCCCATTTTATAATCACATTACAGATTAAAACACCCAAGTCATTCTCATGAGGCCTGGGTATTATGATGCAATCTCGCTGCGTGGATTTAGCTACTTGTGTTCCAGTTAAGGGTGAATACCATTGTTTATGCCTTCTGTACATGAAAAAGCGTGGCACAAACCACATATGCAGAAGTGCAATAAGCTATCTAAAACAATATTGAGGAAGACCTATTATGTCCCACTCCGAATACTAATTATTAGGGACTGGGATGGATTCCTCTTATGTCATGGGATACAACTTCTCCTGCGAGAAATTGCAAGTATCATTAAACATTGAAATCAATGTGATATTATTACACTGCTGATCAGTTAGTATTTGCTACAAATAATAGGCCTTGGCCAGGTCTGTGGCTCAGTGCACTAACACATCCGCTCCAGCAGTCTGTGTTTGACCAAATGATCACAGGTTAAAATCCTAAAATAGACCTTTTCAAATTTATCAGAGGCCTCAAACTCAAAAAATACTTTGAAAGTATGCCTGGTGACGTTAATCGGACTAGGCCGTCTCACAGTACCGGCCCCTTGGACCCCCAATCCATCAAAGATGTGTATGACACCCACTTACTCCTGTCTATTACTGAAGCAGATGACCCACCACCAAGCCTAGATTTGTTACTACGAGACCTTGACATTGATCCTTTAGGTACCATCCCTAGTGGCCTAAAAAACAAATCCAAGTAAACGCCTATCCTTGCTGGTGGGAATGCCATCAATGTATTCCATAACTTAGTATTGGAAGATCTAGATAAATATGAGAGGGATCTCATGAAGAGAAACCGCAATATCAAAGAGAATCTAACCAAGGGCGAAAAAATGGCTCTCAAGAATTTAAGTGCTGAACATGACATCATCATCAGAGAAGCCGACAAAGGCGGGAACGTGGTTGTCATGAACCGCACAGACTACCACAACGAAATCATGAGTCAACTTCAGGACGTCACCTGTTATGAACGTCTTGACAATAACCCTATGGGTCCTTTAACCAGTCTCATCAACAAAAAACTCCACAGTTGGCAAAAGATGGGACTCATTGATGAGGACGAAGCTTGTTACATGAAAGTAGCCAAACCAACATATCCGTGTCTTTACACTCTACCAAAAATCCACAAGCAAGCCTCTTTCCCACCTGGACGTCCGATAATCTCAGGTATAGGTGGACCCACCGAGAAACTAGCCCAATATTTTGACCTGTTTCTTAACCCGATGGTTAGGAACTTGCCCTCCTACATACAGGACACCAAACATATTCTAGGAATCCTCGCTGACACACAATGGCAGCCCAACATGATCATAGCCCCCCTTGATGTTGTCTCCCTCTACACAGCCATCAATCCAGACCTGGGACTAGATGTGGTTTCCAAATCTCTCCATCACAGATCAGCTACGTTATGGGAACACACGAACATGGTGATCAATATGATGGACATCATACTCAATAACAATTTTTTCATGTATGAACACCACTGGTATAGACAGATCAAAGGAGTGGCCATGGGTTCTAAATTCTCACCTTCCTTTGCCAACCTATACATGGGTGCACTAGAAACAGAATGGCTATGGGGCAAAAAAGCAGCCCAATGGACAGACTACATAATATACTGGGGGAGATACATCGATGATTGTTTACTTCTTTGGTCTGGCTCGCAAGAAAACCTAAACTCTTTCTGTGAATACCTTAATTCCAACAACATGAATATGAAATTCACATGTGAATCCAGCACAACCAACATTTCCTTCCTTGATGTTGAGCTGTACGTCAAGGACAATTCCCTACACAGCAGGTTGTACCGCAATGAAACTTCATGCAATGCGGTTCTCCACGCCGACAGCGCACATCCCTTACACCAAATAGAGACAATTCCATTTGGAGAATTCACCAGAGCCAGGAGGAACTGTAGTGATGACACAGAATTTGCAAGATGCTTGAACCGACATGAAGCACAGACTTGTCAAACGTGGATACAAACCACAGTCCCTTAAGAAAGCCACTAACAGAATAAACAACATCAAAAGAGAAACGACACTGCAAATCAAGACCTGTAAAAACACAGACAAACAAACTGTCAGACTCATCACGGAGTACAATGCCATCAGTGCTACAATACGTAAAAGTTTCAAAAAACACTGGGGCATCTTACAGGCTGACCAAGCTCTTAGAGAGAACATTACTGATCGACCTCAAATAACATTCAGAAAAGGGAGAACACTTAGAAACAGGCTCTGTCCGACAATTCCACACCCTGCATCTGTCTCCTCCACTTGGCTCAAACCTCACACTATTGGCTTCTTCAAATGTGGCTGTTGTGGCATCTGCAAGTGGGCCATGAATGGCACCAAAGAATTCAGCAGCTGGAATGGCAAGAAACACAGAATAACCTGTAACATCAACTGTAACTCTTCCTTTGTGGTCTATATCCTACAATGCACGTGTAAACTACAGTACGTTGGGAGCACGATCAGGTCTCTGAAGGAAAGCATCAGCGAGCATGTCCGTGCCATGCACAATGAAGATGCAAAATACCCGATGGCTTCTCACATAGCAACATGTAAAACTCAGGGCCTGCGTAAAAGCCTCTCCTTTTTTGGAATAGACATCACCAAGAGCAATGTCAGAGGTGGCAACCGTGAACTAAGACTAAGGAGACAAGAGGCGTCTTGGATCATGCGTCTACAGTCGGTTAAACACGGTCTTAACATCGACCATGAACTGCATTACTTTCTAGGAACCTAAAAACTACTACTTTGACCTTTGTTTACTTAGATCCCTTTTCTGCAAACTCGTTCACCAATTCCTTGTTATCATTTATGATTGTTCGCTACTCAGGTATCACATCCTTGTACCGCTATGGGAGTTATATTCCTTTGTGTCAGCTGTCTATTTTATGTCGGTATTACTCGAATGTCTTAACACTGCTTTCTCTCATATTTATTTTACTGTAGAGCATCCTTGTACCGCTATGGGAGTTACATTCCTTTGTGTCAGCTGTCTATTTTATGTCTTTATTACTCGAATGTCTTAACACTGCTTTCTCTCATATGTATTTTACTGTAGAGCAACTGTTACCAGTCAGTTACTTGTAAACTGCATTTATTCGATTTTGCTCTCATATTTGCTTAGACACGTTTTGCTTGCTGTACCTCATTGCTGCCTCTACCGACCGACAGCGCGCCTGACTCCCTTCTGGCTCTTATCTATTTAGCTGAGCTCTATTCTCTCATTTATTTGTGGGTGGTTTTCACAGTTTTCTCTTCCTGGCACTCAAGTGTCTAATTACAGACTGTTTGTTGTATCCAAACCTTATTTTTGGTGTTTGTGTTTCTATTATTGTTGTCTCATGTGTGCGCTCACCACAACGAGCCATTTTGACTCACTCACGCTTTACTAATACCACATGGTCACTCACGTCCTCACTTCCGCTATGCCATTATTCCGTGTCACTACACGTTATAGTTGTTTTTTTCCGGCATACGCGCACCTCCTATTTAAACTTCCGGTTCCCTCACCATGCTGTTCCCACATCCTGGAGAACGGTGGATCCTGTACCCGCGATCCTCTACATACTCGGTAAGCCTCCTCCCTGTTAGACCCATTCCCACTTACTAGACAAGCACTAGGCTGACTCTGTTTTTACTCCTCCGTAGACTGTACAGCCATTTACCCATGTGGTTGGTACACTTCACCCCCCACTTCACCGCGTTGTGAGGTCGATCCTTACGCACCGCACCCTTTGATTCTCGTGCTCAAGATCGGTCTCCATACACTTACTCATCTGCGCAACCAGGTACTTTTTCTCCGCTTGTCTCACACCACCCGTTCTCGCTGCTCATATTCAGTGAGAGCTCGGGCCCGCTCCCCCTGTCCCCTCTGATATTCACAGAACGGCTCTCTTATTGTTGTATATTGGTTGTCTTCTTTATCGTATGATTGCTTCTTTCACTTTGTCATTCTTCAAACACTTGCTCCCTGACTTCGCTATCCTTCTGCTTGCCGATTTGTCAATTTAGATCTCGTGAATTTGTACCATTTCATTACTATTTATCCAGCACTTCGAATGTTAGACATTATGCTATGCTGGGTTTTGATGTTAACAGTCATTACGTTGTTATATTGCTCGTTTCACTACTTAATTATTAGATACCATGTTCTTGCATTTCATATTATTATTATCACGTGGCTTTACCAACCCCATTTACTCCTAGAAATCATTTTTGCTTTGGTTACTATGTTCTTGCATTTACTCCCTTTGTAATCATCACGTGGCCTTACCTACCCCTTGTAATTTTAAAATTACAACATGCTTTTGTTTTCTGATCAGTGCTTTCACATGCTATTGTTATCTCTTTCATGTACTTCTAGAATGCATCATGCCTCTGTTTTTTTGATCAGTTCTTTCTCATACTCTTGTTAATGCTGTCATGTTCTCTGCTTTCTGCTTGTTCTTTATCCTTCTTCATTTTCTGTCTTTCTTAGATGTCTTCCAAGCGCTTTCCTGGCTTACTATTATTTGCAATAGGCTGATTATTGTCTTCTATATACCTACTTGTTTGGTATTTTTGAAACACAACTCGTGTCCCTTTAGTGACACACATCTCCTAAACGGGTCTCTCATTATTATTTTCCTCTACACAATCCGTTTCTCTTTTTTCACTTTTGGACTATTCCTAGGATACTCCAGTTACAATAGGGTGTTTTCCTGGTCTATATGACTTCTGTTTTACATGTATTCCGTTTTGACTCACTCTAGTGCACGTATGTCTCACTTTACAGTGTGATCACTTTCCACTTTTCGGACCAGCGTTTTGTTTTATATTTGTTTGGTGTTTACATTTCTTACTCATTCGTTTTTTTGCTTTATGTCCTTCTTAGCCCTGAAGAGTCACATATCTACACGGTGTGACGAAACACGTGTCGGCTGAATTGTTGTGTATTATGTATTGGTCTGAAATCGACATACATAAAAAATACTTTGCACTGAGACTTCTGATGTCGACTTTTGTTTTTTCGAAATCCTACCAACTTTGAGCCTTTATCATTCATCTATCATCTTCTTATGAAATTATTATCCGGAAACGTGTGCGCAGGACCTCTTTTGCTGTTAAAATCCTAATTGGTCCACACAGCCTTTCATCCTTCTATAGTCGATAAAGTAAGTATCACGGAGTTTGTGTAACAATAAACATTGTTATTTGGTGCCAAGGAACCCCAAGCCTTGAATTTGTGCGTTACAAATAGACGTTATGTTATGTGCGCAAAACATTTCCGTTACATCAGTCCGGATTATTTCATATCCAACAGATTCCGTTATCTGCTAGTCTTATCTGGACCGCGAGTTCTGTTCTGGCCTTGATTTTGAGCACACCATACTTTGCTGAAAAAATCGCAAGAATGCTGAAACTTATCGTCTCTCCTGTCACAAAACCGAGCGCGTTTTTCAGCGCTAAAAGGTTTCTGATACTAAGTGTCAAGTGACAAAAGGTGGCTTTCTCTCGTCACTAGTCGTTACATCTTTGTTTAGGTCAGCGGCGGGTCCTACCACACCTGGTCCTACCACGCATGGTCCGAAACCGTCCCCAAACACTGTCAACAATCCGCTCTTTTTCAATAGTCCTCCGACAAGTAAATTAGCTCGTGGCAGACGGGTTAATCTTAAAGCACTGGTGCTCCCTAAAATTCACCATAAATTAAAAAATATGCTAACACATTAGCACTTCCAAAGCTTCCTTGACTTGTCACTTTTGGCTGCATTTTGTATAACCCTAATTTGGCACCAATAACAGAACATCAACTGTAATCACTCGTATTTCTTAAAACACATTGTTAATCGTGCACTGCTATCAGACTACACGTTGCACGCTTCATTTCCGAAAACAACATTTTCATTGCCATGCACACCACCTGTGATCAATTACTCGTAAAGGGACATTGAGTGACGTGAACTGAAATTAGGACTGGCTTGCCCACCTATCGTTTCTCAACACTGCCCACACTAAGCTCCACCCGCGGAAACCACCCAAAGCCCTAAACTTACAATCTTGCATAAAAGTCGCAAATCTCCTTGTATACTTTGACGTCACTGCGCCTGCGCTGCAGGTTGGACACCGGCTTCTCGCCTTCGCTTCCATTGTCTTCGCTGTAGGGGTCCGCAGCGGTGTGGTCGATCTCTTCGTCCTCTGGTATCGCATATGGGGGTCTCCTGGCCTGGAATTCCATCCTCGGAGGCCGCCTGGTCTCCAAACGGAGCCCGCGGTGTTTGTGGTGGACAAAACGACCTCTGCGGGCGCGCGCTGTTCCAAGACCACCCCTGCGCCCGGGCACGGGGAGTTACTTCACAGTTTCAGGTTCCGGCCGGGCCGGGCTCTCCCAGGGCTCTTCGCTCGCTGCTTCCAGTAAGAGAGGCCAGCCGCTCTGGCCGGGTTTGCTGGGATGCGCGGCAGGCAGATGGCCAAATTCCACTGCAGGGGTGTCAACGTGGGCTCTGCAGTTAAACAATCCACTGCTGGTGTCAAGAATTCCAATCATGGGCAGTGGAAACTTCGGACTGGAAACCACGTCATCCCCCAACTAACAGCCTTCATCATTTACATCACCGCTTTCAGGGGGTGTGCGCAGACATTAAACGCTCGCAGCAACCTGCTGTCACACCGGCACGCTTTCCGAGGGAATGCGGGCCACACCGCTTTCAAAAACATCACCGAAAACTACACTTCTATGAAATACACGTCTCTGGTGGCATCATGGACATAGATTACACTGTAATTTCTGGGAAGGTTCTGCTCGACAACACATCAAATGCTAGCCTGAGCTGGTAGTGGGCACTGATAGATACAAGATGCAGGGGGGGTCCTCTGCACGGATGTTTGTGATGTTCAGGAGCACCGCTTGAAACCCACCCATAAAGACTCCCACACTTCCAGGCAGCAAGGGATGCTGGTCTTTGTCCTCATGGGACTCCTTCGCCAACAATGCCACCATTTTCAGAACATTTGCTGGTGCGGTTGGGAGAAGTATTTCTATATCTTAATTTGAAGCGTAAGCTTTGGCGAACACTTTCCCTCCCAGTGCCACACATTTTGGCAGTTCTTCTGTGGGACCAAGCCCTCCTTGTCCCTGGGCTGGTGGGTACAGGCCCATCAACACCCTCGGTGGCATTGGTCCCAGAAGAGCCACCAAGCCACACTTGGGGGCCCTGCCTTGTCGGGCTGAGGTTCAGCACTCGCCTGGCTTGAGCACTAGCTGGTCTGTTATCTCTTGGACATAGGCCTTTGTATTTATGGGCCCACACCTCAATCCCCCGTGCCAGCTGAAAGTCGGTCCCCGATCAAATACCCGCGTCTTGACTGGGTCTCCCCTTGCACCATTGAGTCATGAGATATAAAGTGGAGAGGTGTGACTCACTGGTTAGAGGCGGCAGACCCGTAAGCAGAGAATCGGCCAGGGACCAAGGTTCAATTCCCAACGCGGCAGGGTCGTGGACCAGGGTCAAAACGGACTTGATAATTCTCGCCTCTGTACCTACTCTAATCAGGAACACACTCGGCAACTCTGGGCATTAAGCTTGCCTCATCTCTACAACGGCCCCCCACAGACGCCGGGGATGCCTGGTCTCACCTTGGAGATACCCAGAAAGGGACCATCTCACAGGGAAAACCAGGACGGGTTCCCTAGCGGTCTTCAGCGCCAGGATACTCCATGGAGTCACAGTGCGCTTTACAAGTACACCCACATTTACATTTAAAGGTACTGCTGGGAGACATAGGAGGTATCCTGGGATTTTTAAAAAAAATAACAAATACTTAAACTTCTTCCACCCCATCCCCAGATTGCATTTGTTAAAATGTGGAAGTCGTGACATTTTCCTAGGGGCTAAAGAGTTAGCAATTGCGAACCACACAGTGTTAAGAACTGCTTTGGCAGGTGGATTGGGATACTGTGTTCACAAATGCTGAGCTTTTTATAATTATTTGGGATTTGTTACTGATTACAAACAGTATTGGTTGTGTGCACTGTGCATGCCCAGTACTGCTACTATATTTGTTTGCTCTTCTGTTTCACATGGTCTAGGGATTGATTTCCTAGTTTAAAAATATATCTATTTTTTAAGGAGTTACGTTTTTTTTTGTTTTTATACAGAATATCACTTACTGGAAATTTATATTTATTGTAATAGATTTAGCAAACTTCACACCATCTCCTTTGAGCTAGGACTCAACAGCTGGGCCAAGCGACCATGGGCATTCAAGGAAGCTTGGAAGGCCAACTTCCCATCACCAACAAAGTTCCAGTCTGAAGGGTGCACTTGCAATTTCCTCTTGGATATTTCTGAGGGATCCCACAAATTCAAAGATTAAGGGGGAAAGCCTGAATATCACCACTGCCAATATTCAGCCACAGTACCCTGTGCTTCAAATCAAGTTAGAACACTGGAGTGTTTGCAGCTCCCCTGAAGGCAATGAACACGCTCAGGGCCAATAAAGGCTGGCATAGACCGTCTGCTCCAAGATTCAAAGATTGCTTTTTTGTTTCTCCTGTTTATTTCAGAACATTCTTGTCTCAGTTGGCGTAATTTTCTAATAGCAGTGTAGCACTTCTGCCTTGGGCTATACCGGCTGTTAAAGGCCCTCGCCAGCAACTCAGGCCTATAACTTTGCTTCAGAGACATTAACAACCATTATAGCTCTGGGCAGTGTGCTATAATGCTTCAGTAAAACATCTGTTCTCTGCCAGGCACTATTCCAACAGTAACCTGCTAGTTTAGCTTCTATCTTAATAAAACAGTTGCCTCTGAAGGTAACTGCTTCATCGAATGGGTTTGTGCACAAGCCTGGGCCCCTTTGCAGGCTTTGCCCTGGAAGATGTCCGCTTTTCAACACAAGAACTCATTACACCTACTTGAGGCTGCAGTCAAGGAGGCCGAGTGAAGCTTGCTTTAATTATCTAAGCCAAAATGAGACTGAAAAGTTCAGAAAATTCGCCTGGACCACTGAGTTTCAAACAAATATAAACACCAGCCACCACCCAACCTAAATATCCAATTAAGTTGTAAATTACATTCTAACCAAACATGTTTAAAGCACTTGGAATACCTCTGGGTTCAAGCGCTTTGTAAATAGAAATACAACTACTATTGGAGAACATGGCCACAGCGAATGACAGAACTTCTAGGCCAGAATGAGACTACCGTCCAGAGATCCTTCCTTGGGTGCCTATGACCAATGGGATTATAGAACACAGAGCCACAATGGGCTGGTTTTGGGAAGTCAGGTGTGAGTAGGAGAAAGATGTGGTATGGGGAAGTTCAGTCCACAGAATCACTGACCAGGGGCCCACAATGTTTATCACAAATTGAATCAGGAAACTTAATGGAATGTATCTTTAACTTTTAATGACCACATCTTTTATGCCATGGGAGCACCGTCAACTAAAACTGCCTGCATACAGTATGTACAGTGACTCATGAAATCCCCCTGCAGGAGTCTGCACATCAGAGGGCCATAGGTGGCTAGGGTCAGGGCTGGGAAGGCCTTTTATTTCCCCGGTGGCCTGGAGTCCTTGGGGGCTGGTTTTGGCAGCCCTGGACCGCACGCAGCTGGTGTCCCTCACTTTCCCCGGCTCCCCGAGGTTAATGGCAGCAGGCACAGGAGGGTTCAAGGGAGAGTGAACGAGAGAGGGGGGGTAAAGAGAAATCGACCAGAGAGGTATAAGGGGGAGAGGAGAGTGAGAGAATGGATGGAAGGAAACAGATTCAGCGAGGACACGAGGGGAATGGGGCTGGTTTTGCCAGGACTACTGTTGGTTCCCCGGTCCATGGTTTGAGTCCGTAGATCCTAGATCCACGGTCTTCTTTTAAACACACAAATTAAATTTCAACTTCATGTTAGGGTCGAGAGTAAGAGTAACGAACACCTGTGAACAAGCAGTGAAACCTTCGCCCATGATCGGTCACCCCCAGGCTGCATTCTTGTAACTGCAGACCCTCGCAAGACTTTACAACCAAACGGAAATAGTCCCTTGAGTGCCATTCGGAGCCACCTATAAAAGGGGCCAAGACGACGCGTACAGGTGACAGCAATCAGTCATGGAAACTCTTGAGTTGACAAACCCAGGACTCCATCCCCTTTCCTCTAATGTTCCTTCTCGGTCTCCCCTCTCACCCCGTTCAATCGTTGCAACTCCAGTGTTCCATCCGGTAAAGCCCCTCACGTGTCTGTGTCTCCCGGAAGTAGCAGCGTTTCTTTCTTCCGATGAATATTTGAGGAAAGTTATAGAAATATGACCAAATAGCGAGGGAGAGGATACGCTGGCGTTCTAACCACAGCCCTCAAATATTTGTGGAAAGAAGTTTTTTTGGGTGACGTCAGTAACCAGGGTGAGCGAAAATAGAGGCACTTCACAGGATGAGCGTGTAAAGGTCTGCATAATAAATAGAGGTGGAAGGCAGGGAAAGATAGTTACTTTCAACATAAAGAACACCAGCCACGCACTACAGTTGCATCTTGTGATACTAGCTCGTTTTTTGGAGAACATCACAACTATAAGGCTCATCATTGGTTCCCTCTTTGCCTTCTGCTCCCTCTAGTCTCCCTTTCCTGTCGAGAACTAAGCGCTCTAAAGCATCCATATGGCGACAAAAAGCGATTTACGTAAAAGTAAAACAAACACAGCAAAGATAAATCAGTACCAAGCAAGGACGGATGAAACAGAGGCCCATGCTCTAAGCAACATCTTCTGACCTGGGATACTAACAGCGCATTTCAGCGCACAGCAGTGTTGGACGCAGCAGCGTTTTTTAAGCGGACCCCGTTTTTTTATTTAATTTAATATTTCGTTTGTATTCTACCCTGTTTTTAAATCCTACCCTTGTCCCTCACTTGCACGATAATTGTCAACTCACCGCTCTTTGGCGGGTCCCTGGATTCCCCGGCTCCTCCGGACTTCGGCCGCCATATTGGGGGTAGTTTTCCTGGACGCCGGGCGGCGCCAGATTGTGCGAGCAGACCAGCTGTCACAAGGACACGCTGGCCTGCATATAAGGAGGGCATTCTAGGCGGGCTCCCTCTCTAAGCAACATCTTCTGACCTAGGATACTAACAGCGCATTTCAGCGCACAGCAGTGTTGGACGCAGCAGCGTTTTTTAAGCGGACCCCGTTTTTTTAATTTAATTTAATATTTCGTTTGTATTCTACCCTGTTTTTAAATCCTACCCTTGTCCCTCACTTGCACGATAATTGTCAACTCACCGCTCTTTGGTGGGTCCCTGGATTCCCCGGCTCCTCCGGACTTCGGCCGCCATATTGGGGGTAGTTTTCCTGGACGCCGGGCGGCGCCAGATTGTGCGAGCAGACCAGCTGTCACAAGGACACGCTGGCCTGCATATAAAGCGCAGCGTTTTGCGCGCAGCGTTTTGCCGTAGTGATGCCGGAGTCACGCCAGAGTCCAGCCCGTCTGCGCCCGTCAGTGTCCCGGAGGCGAACGGAGCGGCGGACGGGGCTGTATCATTGCAATTACCAACTCCTGCTGCCACTATGGTATGTTATACGTCGCTCGAGCTTCGGTCTTTGCAAAAGGTGTCCTGCGCTTGTTGCAAAGTCTTTCCCGGCCGATACAGGGGTAAGAGACGATGTCCTGGTTGTGGTTGGTTCCCAAGCAATGCTCCGGCCACTATACCAAATAGGGAGGTGGACAGTGTGAAGCATCTCTGTCTGCTTTTAAATACTAGATCAGTGCGCAGACATGCTCAGGATATCTATGATCTCCTGACCACTGAAAAACCGTTATGTCTGATGTTGACAGAGACATGGTTAGGGGATTCTTTTAATCCAGACATAGCTACAGCAATTCCCCCAGAATACAATATCTTCAGGCAAGATAGATCGGAGGGGAGGGGTGGGGGTGTGGCACTTGTAGTGAATAAACTCGTCGCATGCTCCATTATTCCCATGGATGCCATCACAGGATCTGAATCCCTCGCTTTCTCTATAGCATTGGCGCCTCATCAATCTCTTAAAGGGCTTTTAGTTTACAGGCCCCCTGGACCGGCTGGATCCTTCTTCGACGAGCTCCAGTCGGCAATTTCGGCGCTGGTTCTGAGAGCTGAGCACTGTGTATTGGCCGGGGATTTTAATTTCCACATGGATGAGGGATTGGACCCTGACACGATCAAATTGACCGATGTCACGGCCCCCCTAGGTCTTGCCCCCTACCTCTCTGGACCAACGCATGACAAGGGTCATACCTTGGATCAGGTCTTTTCCACGTCCCTCATAGAGGTGCTGGCACTTTTGCCGGTGCTTTGGTCAGATCATAGGCTGGCCAAATTTTATGTACTGGGCATAAAGAAACCATCGAGCACTGCTCCTAGGCAGCAGGGACGTGCCCCTAGGGTGTATCATCGGGTGACTCCTGAAATGTTGGCTCAGGCATCTCTTGATCATCCCTGCCCTCTTACGGGAGACTTGGAGAGGGATTTAGAGTCCCTGCAGGCGTGGTTAATGGATAGGCTGAATGATCTAGCCCCTGAGATGGCCCCCCGATTAATATCTAAGCGGGTCTCGGCCCCCTGGTTTACTGAAGCACTGTCGGCTTCTTGACGGCAGTGCAAGGTGGCTGAAAGGGCTTGGCGGTCACAGTATGATCCCGCGGCCAGGCTTGTCTACAGGATAGCGGTTAAAGCATACCATCGGGATATCCTCCTAGAAAAAAAAGGCTATTTGGCAAGGAGGATAGAGGCTGCCTCTAACTCCTGCAAGGAGATTTTCACGATCGTTAGGGAATTTATGGCCCCACGACATAATTCGACCCAGGCCGCTCCTTCTGAGTCGTGGGTTTCTGCCCTTGCCAACTTTTTTACCACCAAGATTAAACTGATCGAGGACTCTCTTCCCTTGAGGGTGGCTGAAGTACCTCCCAGCTCCGAGGACGGCTCAGTTCCGTTGGCCCCTTTGGGCCCAGTCCTGGCAGATTTTCCGCCAATCTCAGTTTTCTCGTCATTAGCACTTATGGCCAACCTTAAATCTGGGTCGCCTCTTGACCCATGCCAGGCCAAATTCCTGGCGAAAATGGCTGAAGTTGTAAATCCGTTGGCGAACCCACTTTTGAATCTCTCCTTGAGTCGGGGGGTGGTCCCGCAGGCCTGGAAGCAGGCGATGGTTATTCCCCTTCTCAAGAAGCCTGGCCTGGACCCTGAGGCTTTGGCCAACTACAGGCCCATCTCTCTTCTCCCTGCGCTGGTTAAGATCTTGGAGAAGCATGTGCACATCGTGCTTTCCAATTTTTTGGAATCTCACAATTTGCTGCACCCTACTCAATCTGGCTTCCGCCCCAATTTAAGCACCGAGACGGCGCTTTTGGAGGTGTCCGAAGCCATTAAAGAGGCACTGGACTCAGGGGGCAAAGCTATGCTTGTAATGCTTGACTTGTCGGCGGCCTTTGACACCGTCCCCCATGAGGGTCTCCTCGCCAGACTTCATGAGATCGGTCTGAGGGGGACGGTGCTCAGCTGGTTTAGATCATTCTTGGCTGGCCGTCGACAAACGGTCTGGGTCTCACCCAGCTCTGCCGTGATGCCGCCTTTGGGAGTCGGAGTTCCGCAGGGCTCTGTGTTGAGCCAGACTCTTTTCAACATCTTTATGACCCCTTTGGCGGCATTGGCGGAGTCTTTTGGGGCCCAGATCGTATCCTATGCCGACGACACCCAGCTCCTCTTTACGTTCAGGAAAGAAGAAGATTTTGATGGAGAGAGTATCCGTGAGTGCCTTGGGGCTGTTTTTAAATGGTTCCAGCTTAACAGCCTCAAGTGCAACTCAGATAAATCTGAGGTACTCTTCTTCGGATGTCCATCTGACCCAGATTGGCAGGAATGGTGGCCTGTTAATATGTTTCCTCCAGCGTGCTCGTCCCAGCTAGCAAAGAATTTGGGGATCAAGATTGATAATGGTCTGACGTTAAGATCTCAGATCCTTGGTCTTACGGGAACATGTTTTGGCCTCCTCAGGATGCTCCGTAAGTTCCTTCCTCTGCTCTCAGAAGATCATAGGAAGACGACGGTGCAGGCCTTAATTGGTTCAAGACTGGACTACTCCAACGTCCTATATCTTGGACTGCTGGAAGATCTCCTGCAACGGTTGCATGTGGTCCAGAACTCGGCCGCGCGGGCCATCTTTGGCCTGTATAGGCGAGCCAGTGCCTCCGGTCTTTTGCAGTCACTCCACTGGCTGCCTATCCGGAAACGGATAGTTTTTAAGGCCTTGACCTTGGCTCACAAGGCTCTCCACGCTTCGGGAGCAAAATATCTCCAAAGGAGGCTTGCCTTTTACCATACGGCCCGATCTCTGAGGTCTGAATCATTGTTCCTTGCTGTGGTCCCCCGAGTAAAAAGGGCTCGCATTGGAGGTCGCTCGTTTATGCTGCTGGCGCCACAGCGTTGGAATACTCTGCCTTTGGCATTACGCAGCACCTCTAATTTGCTGACTTTTAGGAAGGGCCTCAAAACTTGGCTTTTTGCCCTTTAGTTCGCTTTTCTTTCTTTCTGCTGGGCCCGTTTTATTCTATTGTGTTGTGTTATTCTGCTACAGGTTGTCAATAAAAGCGCCGGGACACTCTATGGAGTAGCCGTGCGCTATAAAAGACTAAACTAACATAACATAACAAGAACAGCAGCATCCTGTTCAAGGAAATTACAGAACCAACACAAGTCTGATCTAACAAACAGGTTTTGTTGCATTTTTGTGCACGTCCATTCATAAAACGCTGCAGTTTACTAAGCATTAGCCAATGGAAAGGAGAGCCTTTTCAAACGTTTGCATTTGGTGGATGTGTTATTTGCTTTGGTAAGCCACTTCCACTCATGGGTGTTTACAATGCTGAGGCAAGTCAGCGTCAGAGAGGCGGGCATGCGCTGGTGATTCACTAGCCTCACATGGCTATCCTTGCACCCTTCACCATGCAATGTAGGACAAGTCCTTTACGTGGCAGAGGAATTCAATTTCATGTCTATTTCCTTCTGTGTGTCAAAACCGAAGACTGCCTGGTTTAAAGCAGGGTCTTTTCTCTCAAGTTCAGTCCTAAATCAAAACTAATTTTCCACTCACAAAGATCATCTATAAACAAAACACTTAACAACCTCTCTAGTAAAGACACAATATTGGGGACGCCTCTCCAGTGATCAGCACCTGAAAACCAAAATGTTCTTGTGTTTCTGTTGGTGGTATTACCTAAAGGACGCGATGCACTCCAAGATTATGGACGCTCTTTGGAAAAGTTATGTCATGGCATAAACACCCCCTCCCTCCCATTTCCACTGCAATGGCTTCGAGTACACTCAGCATCATCTTCGAAGGATCTCCAAGCTTGGAAGTTGTTGGTAAAACATGCTGTGGGCCGGACACACGTAGGATTGAGGCGGCAGGCCTTCCCCAAGGTGGGGGGAGACTAGCATTTCCTCACCAACAATACCGCAAAACCTAATCCTATAAACATGCCATTCACAAACGCTACAAAATTAGCAGATCAAAGTTTAAGTAGTACTTTTCAAGGAGATCTACTCCAACAAGAACTTAAAAGGAGCCAACTGATGGCAAAATAAGGGTTACAGAGATGGGAAAAAAACACAAGTGAAAAAAAGGTATTTTACAATACCATGTTGTCCAAGCCCCGTATTACAGGATTGCCCATCAGCTGTCACTGGATGGCTCCATAAGCTAAAGCTGCATCAAACTGTTCCAAAACATTGTTTTAAAAATGTTTTATGTTGAGGGGTGTGAACAGGCTACCAGAAAACCAAGACCCCTATGATGTTTGTAACCCACACTGCACACAAACCTTACAAAGGCCTGAGTGGAGGTTAGTCATGGGTGAAACAACAATAAGAACATTGATGATATCAATTGCCTTTAAGGGGGTCTGGCACGAGAGCTATAGATTAAAGTAAATGAGACCTTGACACAGCACAATATGCAATTGAAAAACGGCAAACTGCTAAGATGTAATATTTTCACACAACACAAAATACAATCGAGGCTAGGAAAAAAAAAAATGTAGGCTCAAGAATCCAAGTTCCCAAGGGTTGACAGACATGGATGTCATTTAGGGGTAATCATGTAGTAGTTCCTACCCCTTGTTTGTCTCTTGGTACCCGCAACACTTTACTACCTAGTCTCCGGGGGTATGAGATCAGCTGCAGGGACATTACGTTAAACAGTTCTATGTCTCCGTTAACTGTCAGTAGTTTCCAGTCTGTGCTCTCCTATCGACATGTTGGATGTTCATACTAGTCCAGGACCAAGATGTGAGTCTCATCAAGCAAAGGCAGATGGATAGTGTTAGAGAAAGAGGGGAAAAACGCAGTTGAGACTGGAGCTTTTTAGTGGTCAGACCAAACATTTGCCTTGTCACTCAGTAGAGAACTAATAAGTAAGATTCTGCAAATATAGTTACAGACATCATTGAATGGACACCCGGGTCTAGCCAGTGAGGTTGCTCGAGGCATGGTCTGAGAATCATAGAAGAATAATGTGAACCACTTAAGTCTTTGCACAGAGAAGCAGATGATACTATGAAGAGGCTCAAACTGCCCTACTACTGTAGTCTCAAACCATGTTTAAGGCATTTTATTTCCATGGTGCCCATGCTACATGTCCAATCCTTAATGAATAGAAAGATCAGACTAAGCAGGAGTACAAATGAGCAACAATCTGTTCTTTAAAATCAAGTGTCATTATTGGTCACTACAATGCACTTTAGTGTTTCCCACCAAGAAACCAATTCAACCCACAAAAGTTGCATACAATAAATAATGCAATGTTCAGGATACAAGCAAGGTGGTCACGGATAAATAACAAAGACAAAACTAGCATACCAGCGAACACGTTAAAGACTTTCTTGAATGGAGTATTTTCAATGTTCTAAATGGAGGCTGGGTATTTGGAGGGACAGATATCCCCACTACAACCATTGTGGGAGTGACGCTACCTTCACATTGACAAATTCATTACTTTCTCATGACCATTACCTCGATCTGCCATTACATCTCTCTTACCAATTTGGGCATTAGACATAAGTCAAGTTCATAGTTCATCATTTTAATGGTCATGTTGATGTAAAGGTTGAGTCGATGTTAAGTTGTGTCACTGTAAAGGGTGTTGATGCAATCAATGGCTGTGCTAGGTGTGAATTCATCTTATCACCAAGGCAATCCACCCAATGTGGCGACTTTGCACTTGAGGAGTAGGGGAGGGTCTTAGTGTACAGAACAGTTGCTCGCCGAGGGTGGGGGAGCTGGATGCCGCTGGCAGCAGGGGCTCTGACTGGAAGAGTCCTGCACTGGAGGGGCCTCTACAGTTCCCAAAGACACCGCTACAGGTGTAAGCCACGCCGGTAGTGCTGTTCACGCAAGTGAGGCATAAACAACAGTTAGGAAAAACAAAGAAGCTTGCGAGTGGTGCGCGAGCGCACCACAGCCAAGCATGTCATTTCAAGTCTCACGCCCGTGTCTGGGCACGATCATTGCTCCTCCCACGGCCTATTGGTGTCTAGAACGCGCTTGGTGCGCGTAATAGACACCAATAGGCCGTGGGAGGAGCAATGCACCCGCATTTGGCCAATAGCGTGCAGTCTTTCATTAAAAGACGCACGCTAAGGCCAATGGGGTAGCTGAAAAGGAAACGCACACGCACGAGCGTGTGCTTTTCCTAGGTCACTATCCTAAACCCCGTTTTTCACCTACTAAATGCCTCGCGCTGCACGAGCACTGCTGCGCAATGCAACGCTAGGCGTGAGATCTAAAAAGTGAGAGAACCAGCAAAAGGGTAACCAACAGAGCAAGATTTTCAATATCTTCCTAAAATTGCTGGTGGTGTGAAGCGGGGGAGGGAGAGAGTTCCATAACTGTGTGGCCTGCACCGAAAAAGGCACGGCTACCAATCCATGCCCTTCTGAATTTGGGAACAGTAAGCAGACTGGCACTGGCCGAATAAAGCGTATGGATCGGCATATAATTAGTTAATCTGGATTGTAGGTACTTAGGCCCCACTAGATGGATTGATTTATGTCCTATGTATAGGAACTTGATCCTTTTAGGCACTGGTAGCCAGTATAATTCATCCAGGGAGACTGATGAAGATGAATAATGAGAACGAGATAGGGCTAAATTAGCAGCAGCTGACTGGATACGATTTAGCTGTTTAATGAGATAGTCAGGTTCACATAGAAACAGAGAATTGCAATAATCCAGTCGACTTAAAATAAGTGACTGGACTACCAGTGGGCAATGATGGTCAGGAAGAAATGGCGAAATTCTGCTGTATCAACCGGTAAAGGAAGGGACTCAACAGAAGGTTGCATTCTGAGTCAATGAGAAGTTGCACATTTATGGAGAGGGCCACATAGTTTGAATATGATGCTTGATCAAGTAAGCCCATATACTTTTCCTGAAGGAAGAGAGATAAAGGGTACATTTAATGGTTTCAGGGATCTGGTTCTATTGTATGGGAACTAAACAAGAAAAAGCTTCTCTCTCAGCCGCATGCTCTTCTTTGGTTTCAAGGTACTCCAGAAGACTAGATTTGCCTCATGTCAACCTTTCTCTTCCTGTGATATGCATATTTCCTTGAGTTAAGTCAGAGGTCACCAGAAGAGGCTGCATTATGGAAGCTATTTTGAGGCTGATGAATGCTTTTGATGTTAGTAAGTAGAGCCCTTTTAAAACAAATTTGCAGCCACTTGTGGACCAAAGGCACATCACTGGCGTTGCAGATCTCTGAACTATGAAGGGAGATAAAAAACAGTTTGAGGGAGCTGTCACCACTGTATGACAAAGCTACAACCAGTGTTAAACTATAGAGACAGATGGCAACAAATGTTGCAGAATGGGAAGAATCTAAACATCCATAACACCTTGCATCAACCCAATTAAGAGGATGAAAAGAAGGAAAATGCTCAAATACCACTTCAGCTTCCATACCAAGCAGATTTAGTAATAGTGCATTTTTCTTTTTTTAATTAAACGAGTTTCCATTGATTGCTGCCATGAAATTTTAGAACAGCCTAAACTTTTGTTTCCTATTTCTTACTGGACTGATTGGAGGCATTGAAAACCCGTGGTGGTGGATTTCCAGACTAAATGGTTATTTCACCAGAAAAGATACTGTGAGAGGACTCAAGCAGGTGCAAACAAGTTGTAATGATCACGGCGACCCAGAGTATAATAATATTTTAAAAACTCTCTTCTTACCAGATACAGAACCAAAAAATGCTTGATGATATTCACTCAAATGTTAGTGAATTGACAGAAATATTTAGTAACATTTGCACATTGATACTAGTGAACTTGTTTAACGAAAACACTCTAATCAGCCTTTTCCCCCAAAAGGAAACCTACATCTAATATGGCTGTACTCTGATAAGCTGGTGGCTCCAGGCGGCTTCAGGCTCCTCAGTGCTGCCGCAGACGTCAAGAGCTTCTCAAGTGTGCTGGGAGAAGTTGTGTGAGACAACAAATTATAGCATCACCTATCCACTGTTAAGGAGGGGGCAAAGCAGAACCTGTGCTCGCCGAAGGACTAGAAAAGAGGTTGTCCGCCTAGTACACCTCTTACCCAAGTGGTCCATAAGTTCAAAGCAGAACACAGTTTTCACCTCCCGGTGATCTCGCTGGTTGGAAGAGCATGGAGCGCCTCAGACGGATTGTTGGATCCTGCAGTCGTAGTCAAAGTGTGGTTAGAAGGATACTGAGTAAAGTAATTGTGCACTTTAATGAAGCACCCATGCACAGCAGTTAGCACCATACCACCATAACCTGAGTTCAACCGCAAAGATTATAGAAAGCATGATAAACACTAACCACATTAACCAATGTGGAAAGATGAGGCTGTAAACAACTTGAAATTACTTACATGCTTGAGGGGTCAAGGCTGGGGAAACAGAAATCACCACAAAAGGGCAACTATCTAACAGCTGTGTTGCGCTAATGGATGTGGTCAAAATCAGCTGTAACATTAATAGTTGCTAGGCCCGTATGACACCAATAAATCAGTGTTTAGTTTGAGCCGGTGGTTTTCGGTGCTGAGCACTGGCACTGCACTTAATTTTCAACAAGGACAAGTATGACAGTCTGGCACATGATGGCGCTGTCTGTCTAATTTAGAAATCGGTATAACAGCATTTGTATATTACTTAACATATACATTAAAAAGGCCTAATATCTGTCACCCAAGTCATTCTTATAGTGTGGGGCGGCTTGAATAATCAAACTGTCACACTTGTAAGGGTGTGATGATTAGTAGCTGTGCAGGTACTGTCATTGGCAGTGCTGGCTTGGGCAAGGGGTGATGCAAGCTGCAGTGGCCTCCTGACGAGGGCCCTGGCATTTTTACATTTTTTTTTTTTACAAATTAAGCACTGCAATAAACTGCAAGGAAGTAATTAACAAAATAGCCGTCACAGTCAAAAGTATTTAATGTGCACTTGTTTACAAAATGTAATCATTTAGCTATATTGATCACTGCCAGTTGTCAAGGTATCTCTTACATTTACATCAAACATGATGTCTGAGTCCTCTGAACTGTGGGGCGGTGTGGATTACACATGTTCAGTTATCCGACACCACATAACTTAATTAACCTCGGGCGAAGCAAGAGCTTAACGAGGAACTTCAGTCAACATAGGAGTGAGTCAGTGAGTCTCAACTCTAAAAGAACAGGATTTCTGCAAAATCAGGACACAGTCCAGAATTAGAAAAAGATAACAGTCTGTTAGATGAGAAATACTGCCACCATGACACTGCTCGTTTCACAACTACCCTACAAAATAAATGTACAGGCTGGAGTCGGTCCCCGAGGAGGCAGCGGTAAACTCGTTATCGAAGGGGGTACAACGAGGAGTGATTTGTAAAGGCCGTTTTTTTAAGACTTGGTCCAGGAGAGGCCTGCAGGACAACTTCAAAAATTGCTGACTAAAAGTTACAGCAGAAATGGGATCACTGTGAAATCTGCTCCAAGTGTAATATGGAACAAAAAAAGCTGACTACAAAGCACCTGCTCATACACTTTATGGCGAATGCAAGATCAGAAATCTGTGGAGGAGTTATCCAGCAAGGTCAAGGAGAGGTCACCGATACCTTCTAATTATACCCCTGAACCCACCCATTACCTCGAGAGCTAACCAAGGAAAAACAATCAGCCAAGAGGGCATCGACAACTTTGATGAAGTAAAGCTCGTTTGCCTAAGCAATTAGAGCAGAAGACAGAACTAAAACTAAGGAAGCTCTTGAGGCATGCCAGTCACTTCACCAGTAAAATAGAGGTGTCCAAACTAGGACCAGGAGGGCGGGTCCCATTCCGCATTTTCAGAACAACCAGTGTGAGCATCAGTTATTTAAGGCTAAAGTATTGTGTTCTTTCTCAGAGTAACAAATTAAGTGGCATCAACCCACACCCTATGAAAGTCAATGTAATTCCTTAAGGAAAGGGATTTTAGATTTGTAGAATACTTTACACTCTGCTGACAATCAATAATAATGTTACTTTAATATCCATGCATCCTAATACTTGTTTTATATTTAATTCAAGTTCAAGACTTTATTCGGCTTACAAGAAAACCATAGAAGCGTACATTTATATATATTAATAGTCCATAAAATGCATTATCTGTATACAGTACATGCAGTCGAGAAAATTGTGCAACTGATTTAGGAAGCAGCCCGGTATAAAGAGTCTTAGTGTATAGAAAAAATGGTTATAAACAATCCTTCCAAATTTACTAAGTTTTTCTCCTTCCTCGCATTTAGAGGACAAGCTACTTCACTTGGAACATTATCTATTCCCGGGTGCTCTCCTGCATTTGGGAAATAAAAACTAATCTAAACACATGTTAGGCAAACTTACATAACTTGAAACAATTGTATTACAATGTCAACAATTAGATTATTATATAAACAAATAAAATGGCCAAATATGTTAGAATTTAAAACATTTAAAAATATATTTTTTTTTAAACAGTAGTTGCTAATCCATGGATCTTTAAAACTTTAAAATGAGCAAGCGTCAAATATATCATCCTTATTTCCCGACTATTCTCCTGCACTTGACAACAGCAGAGATGTATCTAAATACTGTTACACATACTTGATCAGCCTGGAGCAATTGTAAGTACTGTTTAAGGCTCTCAGAAAAGGTAATAGTATGAGAGTTCTCTGTTCTCTATAGAGCTCACAGAAAAAAAACATATGTAGTTGCGATTGGGACCTAACTGAGTTACGTGGGCAGGGAACCAAGTCTTTCACAGCAAACACAGAAGGGTAAGACACCAGAAAGTAAGTAAGCAAGGCCCAATCTAAATCTTGCCAGATAATATCTCTGATGGCATGGGACCTTTAGCAGATATGGCTCAATATGTGGGGTTGTACATAGGGGAAGGTAAGCACCACCATCCCCTTCTTTAAATTGCCCCCCACCTCATTTCCTCTTGCCGATTTAACAATTCTCTTTTCACAAATGTCTGATCCGAGTGTCTATAGACATCAGCTTAAGAAGCATGTCTGATCTATTGATTGCATGGAGTTCATTTTTTACATACAGGAGCCACTTGATCTTTTGTGCCCCTGCTAAATTTACAGTGTCCGTAATCACCATTTGTATCAAAACTGCTTCGGACCTTGACCAGATTAACAGCCACAATAGTACAGGTGCCATCCCTACTTTATCTCCCAGATGGAGCAAACTTAACTTCATGGGCTACAATCGCAGGCCTACTAGGCGAGAGTGACATAAGCTTCTGCAAAAATGAGTTTTCGCTACTCTGAAGGGGTGAAGGGTCTGTATGCCTCCCATACCCCAGCCCCATAGGTAGCGATTGATTTGGGTCTGGCTTTATAAATAGTATTTGCTGCATCTAGGGACATAGACCCTAAATTGGAAGCAAGTTTACACAGGGAAGCTATTGCTTGTTCAAATTGCTTAACCCTTACTCCCTTGATGGTGCCTCCAGTTGTTTCTGCTATTGAATGGTACCCCCAGATAAGTACGTTTTAGGGACACATTTCAGGGTTGTTCTGCCAATATGAAAAAGGGTTAGTCTGCTTTGCGGTTGCCCACACCCCATAGCGTATGATTTGGTTTTATTCGTAGAAAGACCCAGATCTGACACAGATCACAAAGCTATTTAAAAGTTTCTGGAAACTCCTCCCTGTCCGAGCCATAAGGACTTGTTTTATAAAAATTATTCACTTTTGACTCTGCAAATAGAGAGCAATCACTGAGAAAACTACTTTGAAAACACATTTTTAATGTGAATTGGCCTATAAGGGTGTGAGATAAACTGTCGTTTAAAATTTACAAAACCTCTCATATGGCTAATATTATACAGTTTTAAAAAATTTACAATAGGTTCAAGTCAAGTCAAGTCAAAACCACTTTATTCGATTAATTAAAATCATAAAAGTATACTACTCGATTAAATACATAAAATCTTGCAATTCACAAATCTACAATTAAAAACAATTCCTAATGAAATTTCATAATAGACCATAATCAACGTGAAATCTTAATACAGGATCAAATTCCATATATCAAATAGGCTCCACATCCTGTATAGGTTTTAGTCTGACCCTCCTTTCTCTAACAGCTGCCACCAAGAAGCTAGCAACACAGAACATAGTTAATGGACATTCAAGCATGCTTAGGAACAATAGAGCTGGCTTGTACTGTGTAAAGTTCCTACTCTTTAACAAAGGAATAATAAACCTCTTCCTGGCATATTTAAAAAAGGAGCAAAATAGCATAAAGTGCGTAGTGTCTTGTGGAGAAATATCATCGCACTTGCAGGGGGCGACATCTTCAAGCCTATTCCAGCCAGCCACATCCCAAAGAACTATGTGTATTTGATTGAACCGGAATTTAGTCAACAGCCATTTGTGAAAGGGGTTGGTTACCACTGTAAGATATAAGGACAACCCTGAGAGCTGGGATACCAGGACGTGTCCCCTGACAGAGGGTTTACGAAGTTCGTCTTCTTCCCGCGCGGCCTCCCTTAGCTTCGTAAAATTGGATTTTACCCACTCAAAATCTGCCTTACAAAGAATTTCAGGGTTAAAAAAGATTTCTGGTCTCCCAATGTAGGCAGCTAACCTCTCGATATTTGACAACCATTGAATTTTATTCATGTTGTCAAGTCGAGTACAGTCCTTTAGGATTTTATGATTTAAAGTAAGTTTCGGGTTTAGCCAAATTTTAATCCATAGCAGTAGTGGGGCTAATTTAATCAGGTCTGCTATGTAACCTAACCCGAGTTCCAAATGGACTGAATAAGAAGCGGTTGATTGTGGGAGGCCAAGGAGGGTACGAAGAAATTTGTTTTCCTCCGTTTGGATCGCGTCGGGTTTAATGTAACCCCAGATTGACGCCCCATACCTTACAATAGAAACTGTTTTGGCTTTGTAGATTGTTAGTATTGCCTCTGTCGGTTTTCCTCCCAACCTTTTTGCAAAGCCAAGTACAGCCGCAGATGAGCTTCTTATGGAGTTTACCTTTATAGAAAGCTGAGGGGACCATGAGCCCTTGTCATCAAAGACTACTCCCAAGTAAGTGAAAGTCTTTACTCTTGAGATTTCGGCTCCCCTACAGAAAAAAGGCTTTACCTTGTTTTTCGCATGACCTAACGACATAGCATGAGATTTGCCGTTATTGACCACCAGCGCCAGGGGAGTCCTGGCCAGCAGGACAGCGTCGTCCGCGTATAGGAGGACCGGGATCGGGGTACCTCCCATACGCGGGATATCCTGCGTTGCAGCCAGCAGATTTTGTTCCAGGGAATTTATGTATAGGGTGAACAACATGGGCGCAAGAATGCATCCCTGTCGTACCCCTCTGCTAGACTTAAAGCTGGCCGTGCACTTCCCCTCAGTCGTCATCCTTATCGAGGCATTCAGATCTTGGTGGAGCTCTGAAAGAAAATACACAAGGGGAGGGTCAAGTCCCATCTCCAGGAGCATTGTCCACAGCTTTGACCTATTTACGAGATCAAAGGCCGTGGACAGATCCATAAAGCCCAGGTAAACGGAGCCCCCAGCCGCCTTAGTGTATTTGTCTATTATTAAAAGGAGGTTCAGACATTGATCCTCCGTGCTCCGGCCGGCTCTGAAGCCATACTGTGCATCGGACAAGATGTTATTATCCGAGGCCCAATTTGTTATCCTAGCAAGTATGACTTTCCCCAAGATTTTTATAGAGGAGTCTATCAAGGATATGGGCCTATAGCATTTAGGGTCAGCCCTTTGGCCTTTCTTGAACACCGGTATTATGGTAGAATGTGACCAGGATTTGGGAAAACCTACAATAGCCGAGGAGTTAAATACATTAGTCAATATATTGGCCCAAAACACCGGGTTTGCCTTATACAAATCGGTGGGGACCCCGTCCGGGCCAGGAGCCTTCTTTCCTGCAGAGTCTTCAATTGCTTTTATAATTTCTCCTATATGAAAACTAACTGGTGTTAAAGTAGAAGCCGAGTCTTGCCCGTTTAGGGGTTCTAAATCTAAGTGACTACCATATACGTTTTAAAAGTGACTCAACCAGTCCTCCTCTGCTATATTAGTTTCCAACACTCCATTTTTAACATCAGAAAAAAGAGGAGTGTTGATAATGGACCAAAATTTCGCACTGTCTTTTAAAGTTGCCTTATCCATAAGATCGGCCCAGGCGTTGTGTTTAATTTCTTTTTTCCGGACCATCAGTGCTTTTTTATAGTCGCTCCTTAGCTGCGACACTAAGATTTTATTCCTCGGACTAGCCTGAAGTGCATTTTTAAGGTTAATATGAGCTTTGGTGCAGTTATGATCGAACCAGCCGGAGACTCCATTCTTAGGTGCTGGTCTACTTATACTAGTTAGGTCCTTTGACACTAGGGAGCATATGGCTTCAAACGAGGAAATTACTACCTTCCCCGTAGAAAGTTGGTCCCCACATATTTCCAAGTCCAGGGCCGCCTCTAGCTTTATTGAGTTGAAAAATTCCTCTGGAACTACCTTAGACCAGTTTAGCCTTCTTCCCTGATCCTTTGCCCTAACTTCAGTGTCCATCATGTGTGAGGTTAAGGTATTTAAAAGTGAAAGGCCATCTAACATTTCGATTACCACCGGGTTATGGTCACTAAAAATAGAGGGAATCGCGTTATAAAAACAAACATATTTTAAAAGTCCAGATGAAAGAAATATGTAGTCAATAATAGTGTTACTATCCCTTCCAATAAAGGTGGGCACCCGTACGTTTTGTTCATGAAAGCCTGGTTGGTACAACTGATTTTCGATAAGAAGTTTTTCCAGAGCTTCACCCTTACTCGAGTGCTCAAAATGCTGAGGGGATGTCAGATCTGGTCCGTCAATATCAGGTAAGCAACAATTATGACTACATAAGTGTACATTAAAATCGCCTAGCAAAATATAATAGCAGAAAGTGGTTTGCTTCAAAGAATAAGTATTTAAAAAATTTGCCAACCATAACAAGTGTTCATTCGGCAAGACCTCTTGTTGGGAATTATAGCAATTTACCAGTAATAATTTTCTATTATTGGAGAGTTTAAATTCCACTACAAGAAAATTATTGCATGAACAAGTTATCCTGCTAACGATTCCTTTTAGTTTCACCGAAAGCATAACCACTAAGCCTCCTGAGGCCCTTCCGGAAACTGATTTTGAAGCTGGAACAAAATGAGATGTAAAACCATCTAACCAAAAATTACATTCAGTTTCCCAGGTCTCTTGAAGTGCCAGAATGTCATAATCCTTCAGGAAACTTAACCAGGATAAATTATCTCTCTTGGCACGTAAACCCGCAATATTCCACGTTAACATTTTGATCAACTTTTTAGGTGAACCCCCCTTACAGTTATCGGCAGGCAGATGACTAACATCGATACCTGCAGGTGATACGGGGGGCTGATCCTCTACATAGAGGGCCTGAACCGGTGATGACTCATCCCCCCCCCTGAAGACCAGCCTCCTGTCAGTCGCACATATCCAACAGAGAGAGTGCCTCGAAACGATTAGATGTGGGTATATTTGCCCCACCCATAAACTGATGGGCAGCACCTTCCCCCTGGTGGAGAAAAGGCATCGAATCCGATGCTGGGATGGGATTTCTCTGTCTAGTCAAGTGGAAACAATCTCTAGGGGGGAGATGGGTGTAAAAGAATCCAAGGGGACGCACCTGAATGCTATTAGCATCTTGTGCCAAGGATGCTGCTCTCAGTAAGACAGTAGCCACATGTTGTGTGTATCTAAAATTGGCTATGACACAATCTCCATTAGCTGATTTTTTGGAGGGCCCAATCCAATTTACCCTTCGAGTACTTAAGATGTCATTAGCCATGTTAAGAGGGAACCCACACTTCCTATGTAACCACGACACTGTCTTTTGCTTGAGAGAATCGTGCGATTCCACGTGCGAGGGAACTGCCTGCCTATCCTGAGGTGGGACATTGGTTAAAATCACAACGTAAGGGGAGCAAGCCGGGGGTAGGTTAATAAATCTAGCTTTCATTACCACCTCTACTTTATGCACTGGGACCTGCTCCTTTACTACTGGGCTAGCTGGGTTTGAGGCTATAATAATCATAGGAGGTGTTGGCGTGGCTATAGCATTATTGCTAACGGGCTGAGATGGGATCTGTGGGTTTTCTACTCTAACTAGGTTATCATGCCCAGCTGCACGCTGCCCCTTCTTTTTGTTGCTGTCTACCCAGTCTAAATGTTTTGTTAATAATCCTCCCAACCTTTTAACCTCATCAGCAACCATATCAAGTTTCAGTACCAGAGGTTGCATAAGTAGATCTAATTTTGTGTCAAGTAAAACCTCAAAGGAGCTGAGTAATTGTGAAAAATGGTCAGGGAACATTGGGGTTGTTGCACCAAAACTGCTGTTTAAAAGCTCGTCTGGATCGATATGAGCTTTTTCCCCAATGTCGACCCTTCTACTACCTTTGGTAGAGGCCCCCCCCTTTTTACTTTGTTGCTTTCTGCAGTTCCTAACTGGTCTGGGAACATGTGTAGCCTCGACTATCGCATCACTCGCAGGATTCACATCTAGGTCTAGAGGGTCCATGTAAACCTGGGCTGTGGCCATAACAGTAGCGTTGGCTTGAATATGGGAAGGGGAGACACAAATACCTTTGTCCAAAGGGAAACTCTCAGCATTTATAAGGTTTTGGGGGTTCTCCTGGAGGCTATCCATCCCCAAGGAAGCCCGTCGGTCACTGTTAATTTTATTGACCTTTTTTACTAAATAGTTGTCAAGAGGGCCTGACCCCGGTAGACCCGGTTCCCTTAGACTTCTAGGCATGGTCAAGGCAAAACAAAATAGCAAATGTCAATAACAAAAGGTTATAAAAATTAATTGGTAGTTCGACTGTGCAGTCAACCCTTTGACGAGATACCAGCTTAGATGTCTGCAACGTCCTGAGACTCCTAGGATCGATGTAAAAGGTAGGGCCCAGCCCAGCCTCGGACAGTCCCGGACTGTCAGACTGTCCGCCCTTAGTCCGGGCTTCGTCCGGCGGCGTCCGCGCGCGTCCGCTGCGCGTATGCGGCGAGGCGCTTTAACGGTGCCGGCAGGAAGGCAAAGTGTGACCAGATGCGGGCGGTAGCAGCAGGCCCCCTGGGATCTGTAGTCCGCCCAAATCCTCGCGTCTGACAGGCGAGGCGCTTTAACGGCGCCGGCAGGAAGGCAAAGTGTGACCAGGTGCGGGCGATAGCAGCAGGCCCCCTGGGATCTGTAGTCCGCCCAAATCCTTGCGTCTGACAGGCGAAGCGGCTCCCGCGGCAGCGGGAGCGGCGAGGCGCTTTAACGGCGCCGGCAGGAAGGCAAAGTGTGACCAGGTGCGGGCGATAGCAGCAGGCCCCCTGGGATCTGTAGTCCGCCCAAATCCTCGCGTCTGACAGGCGAGGCGCTTTAACGGCGCCGGCAGGAAGGCAAAGTGTGACCAGGTGCGGGCGATAGCAGCAGGCCCCCTGGGATCTGTAGTCCGCCCAAATCCTCGCGTCGGACAGGCGAAGCGGCTCCCCTGACAGGCGAAGGGTTATTGTTGACTCCTAAATCACTGGCTACATTTTCTAAAGAAATTAACACGAACTACTGGTCCTATACTAAATACTATGAGCACTGATTGGAAGCATACGCTTTTTACGTTTACTAAAATTCATACTTTTGGAGCAAAGTTTGGAAACCAAGTAGTACAATATTTCTGGTTCCTATTCCAATTGAATATAGAAATTAGCTCTTGGACTGTCTATCTGAGGATTGGGTATCTTTTGCAGCAGGAAATAGGTTAATGTATTGTTTGCCGTTCCATTTCAACACACTACTGTTAAGTGGAAAAAAAAGCTCAAATGTCAAATTTAATGCACAGTGGTAGAGAGTGTGTTAGACTCAGAGCTTTGGTAACACCATTAGTGTTTGGTATAAAGTTAGAAACCTTGAGGCTTCCTGTTACACTTTCTGGATAAGTCAAATGCTGTTATTAAAAGTACTCATGAACCAATTGGAGACATTCAGCTGCCATAAAATTTCATTAATATTCTGACTTTCAAGATTTTTTTTATAGATATATCTGTCCCTTTATTACTACATGTACACGTTTACACAAGAGCTCTATTATAAATAAAATATCCAACTTGTTGATCAAAAACAAATTATTAGTGTTTAGTGATAACTTTATTTCGGTCAAACGACCATAAAAGTGCACATGCATACATCAACAATTACAAAGACATGATAAAACAATAAATATACATATAAAGTTAAAATTATATAAAGATATATAAATACAATTTATTGATCACCCTACCTCACTGTTCTTGATTTCTCCAACTGTTCATTGCTTACATTATTGTATACATTGATTCTCAATTTAAATACTGTATTCTTTACTGTCAAATTCCACATTTCCCTTTTCTAGAAAAAAATCCCAAACCAGCCCCATCTAGACCAATTCCAACCTGCCACTGTGCTAATCAGCGATCAACACCCAGCTGTAGATAGAGGAGGAATTCTGCCACTCTAAAAAGTTGCTAGTTCATGCCACTCCTAAACTTTGAGTGAACCTTGAGACCTTTGCCATCACAAAAGGCATATTCCTGCCCGAGGCAAAAATTACAGTGTTGCAGAAGCTGCCGGATTCATTTCATTTCACAGTTCATGCCTGCTTAGCCCAATGTCCTCACAATACAGTTCGCATGCTGGACTCCATTGCCAAGCTTAGAAATATCAGAGTTAACATCGGCCTTTCTGGTTTCTTTCCAGTGCCAGAAGGCCCTTTAGCCTGTAGGACATAATTTGCTTTGACCTGCATCATGTCAAATTCCCTTTCCAGGAGTACATTAAATGTCTGAAAAATTGTACAAACCACCAAACACTCTATGGTCAGTGCTTTATCAACAGAGTTCACAAGAGTTTGGGAACAAGGACAGCAGTGTTAAGAGTAAGAATAGCGGTCGAAGGGGAGAAAGGAGTTACGAGGAAAGTTAAGAGCATCTACTACGGGAGATCATGACATTATAACGGACTACAGACAGAAGAACTTGAAATTTGATTAGGCACAGGATAAATCAACATGGAACAAAGAAAGAAAATGTCCTGCCCAAGCGAATATGAAAGGGAATAGAAACAAACCATATACAGGCAAAAGATCCAACATTAAAAACATTCCCTAAAGATGAATATTAGAGTTTGAAAGAACTATCAACTACTTCTACAGGTCCCAAGTACTGAAGACAAAAATGAAACAGAACAGGAGACATCAGAACTGCTGGAATTCGTTTGGAGGAGAGGAAGATAGTGGAGATTAAAAAAAAATTAAAAACCTTTTGGGGCTTCCCCAACAACAAAATGGCTGGAGCAGGCAAACTCTTCCAGAGAACTACAAAAAAGTAAAGGGGATGAGTCCTAAATTTAAATATTTATGGTGAATGCTTGGGAAAAATTGTACGTTTGAGTAGTATGCTACTTACCTTACACAACTTAGGTACCTTAAGAGAGCCAAGTTATAGAAAGCAAGACCTCTTTTATACATCAATATCCCTTTTGAAGCAGAATTGTAATCATTTTGACGAGCAAATGGCAGATATGGATGAGTCTGGCAGTCATACACCATGGTCAGAACACTACCAGGTAGTCCCATGGTTCTGAACCTTACATGCCTGCATGTGATCACAGACATCGGAAAAGCAAGAGAGGGCCAGACGTGGTTTCACTAGCTACACAAAGAAAACATTTCTCCAGAATGGAGAACTTGTTATTTTCAAATGACAAACTACCCCACATGGCTGCGGTAGCAATTCCAGTGCTTATCAATGCTATATATTACCAATGAAATTGGCTCATAAACATGACGAAAAGAAACTGGGTAAAATCTCCACTTCATAAAGGAGGCAGATGTTCTCACTGGGGACAACATTCAACTCATAATAGTAGAGACAAAGATTACATACCTGGGAGTTACCACATACCAGTGGGGTCCAAAGTATGCCCAGAAGGCCAGGACCCATGATAGATTTTTTGAGTATTTATATGAAATAAATTCAGCAATGAATCACGGGGGGATCATTTACAATGAAAACTCGATATATATATATATCGTTTCCAAAGAGTCGTTGCGATATCTCCGCTCTCCTTCCTTTCGACGCCGGTGCCAGCCGCAGTCGCAACTCCGCTTATTACGTCTTTTCAAGGATGAAATCTGAGAGTTCCCAGAAAATAATCCAGCGGCACACCCAGGACAAAACAATACATTTTTATTGCTTTAAACGCACAGAACTACGCGTTTCGGCGAAGCCTTTGTCAAGTTAGTGACCTGTGCCCCAATTCCCTTAGAAATACAGGTCATGGTTGATAGACAGTGAAGAAATATTATCGCCAAAAAGCAATTTGTTCAAATTTCGTAACATCATTAATATTGCTTGTAGGCCAACCAATAATCTTAATAATCACAAGAATACGATTACTTAAATAACCAAATGGAAAATGAAATGAAAATCACATTTCCGCCTATGAATGCCAATGTGCAATATCTCATGGATACGACAATTCATATTCTGTTTCCTTGTTAAATAACAAAGGGTGCTGAGAGTGCAGGGGTAATGTACCCACATTACGACATGTAAATGCTCCACTCTATTTATATTACAATTATGAGAATTCAAATCGTGACCGGGTAATGTACCCGAACTCTATTCATATTGCAGGACAGTGCATTTAGGGTGACTAACCGGCGTTGTGTATATATATATATATATATATATATATATATATATATATATATATATATATATATATATACATATACACACACATACATACACACACACACATCTATGAAATTCACTGCATACTTAAATAAAATAAATGTCATAAGAACTACAGGCTAACAAATGAATTTTGTTAATATTGCCCAATAACACATACAATGAGATAAGAGTACTGGAATAGAGATAGTAGATAACAGATTTTCTGCAGAGTGAATATTGAAAAAACGTTTCACAGGATCCCGGATATTCCCGATTTACTCACAAACACAGGCACTGCAATATGCAAAAATACAAAGGTGAAGAGACTGGGAAACAGACAAACCCACTAGAGAATGTTAAGGGTCAAAGACCCTTGTGGATGTATGTCGTCATCCCGCAGTCTTTTTCCCCCGCAGGGAATCACAACGCGGTCGTTACAACGACCGCGTTGTGATTCCGCATACCATTACTCCGTAAGTCGTTGTTCCGACTTGCGGAGTAATGGTATGCGGAATCACAACGCGGTCGTTGTAATGACCGCGTTGTGATTCCCTATAGGGAAAAAGTTTTGTGGTAAATGTTGTTTACCGACCCTTGCATCTCCGAAGGAGATCGCTATTGAATCATTCTCAAGGGCTGCGCTAATGCAATAAAAGTTCACTCACAGGATACATCACACACAGATTGAGGACTCTGTAGTAATGCACTCTGGGGGGACATGGTGGACCGGACACACAAGGTATGAGAGGGCGTAGAGATGCACCTGTACTGTGAAGTGAAAGAGAAAACAGTGGTAGTGATGAGCATGGACGCAACTTGTGTCTGGTGGAATCTCTACTAGGCATGACAAGAGCAGGATCTTCAGAGATGCGCAAAAAACAAAAGCAGAAATAAATATATAACGCGTGATAGCACGTGGCAGGCCCCAACATAGCCAAGGAGAGCTAAGATGGTGAACATCTTTTCAAGGTTAGAAAGGATGGGCGTAAAGACTAAAAGGGTCAGAGACCATTGAACATATAGGGTTTAGGCTAGAAGAGCAAAGCGAAAGGAAGGAAAAGGGAAACGGGAAGACAAGCAAAGATCAACACGAAGAAAAAGTCAGGAGCATTGTATGTACAGACTTTGGCAAACTGAATGCAAATGTTTCAATACAAAAAAAAAACAGTGTGTGCCTGAGAGAGAGCGAGAGAGAGAGATGGGCTTGTCTCTGTTTAAACGAACATGACCCACAAGAAGCAGAGGCAGTGAAGCCCTAAATTCGATGGCCTGGTTTGCCTCAGACAGTCCAGCAACTAAAATGAATTGCTGGACTGAACCAAACACCCGGCCTGCCAAGGAATTCGGCTAGTATGTCCAAGAGAAGCCATGTACGGCTCGGTGACTGTCAAGAGCAGACGCCCTGGCCAGCGCATTCTTAATATAGAAATGACGCGCGCGACCTTAAGGAACCGCAGGGGGGCCGAGCCGGAGGGTCGCTTTCCAAAACAGCAGGCCCGGCTGCACACACGCCGCGAAACAAAACAAAACCGATCAGGGGAGAGGGACACTGCGTGACAGCAACCGGCAATAAATTGAATTTCAAAAGGAACAGAAGAAACACAAACTTCAGCTGCATGCCGTCATCTGTTTAGGTCTGGGGATTGATTTGCTAATTTCTGCCGATGTAACAGCATCGGCTTGGACGGCTCTGATTAAAAAAAATAAATGAGGCGGAATATTTCTTAATTTGCCGTTTTACGTTTATCGGTCAATCCTAAATCGCGTGCCGTAGGCTGAAGCTGGACTGTGAGGAAGAAGAGGGATTTGGCTTTCCAAGTTCCTTCTCTACGGGTGTTAAAGGAGACCGTCGCCCCTAAAGCATCGGAGAAAAACCTACACGTTTTTTTGCTTCAGAGGCGACAGTAGGACGACAATGGCTGGTCTGGCATTATGGGACTCAAGGGGGGGAGGGGGGGGGGGTAAGCTGAGGGCCAGAGGACACAAACGGGTCATCAGACATCCAGCCCCCAAACAGCCCTGAGGGAGTGGACATCATTTTCGTGTACATATTTATAATAATTTGCTCGCCCGGACCCTCCTGGGGGTGGCTGGACTAACTCTTCGCCCTCTCCCATCTCTCTCCTTGCCCTGCGGGGCTGGTATGACACACTGCCAGGGCTGTTCTTAGCTCCAGTAGCAGTGACAGCCCCCGCTGTGACATGGCGCCCGGCAACCATCGGGTTTTACAGGAGTGACGCACTTCACCTCAGACTGACAGCTGGCCAGTTACAGAGGCCCGCGGCGGAGGAGAGGCCACGTCAGTTCACGCCTGACTCAATGGGTTGACAAGACACGGATAACAGCTCAGGGCTTTAAGTGGGCCGGGTCCTGCCGGGAGTTCTAAAAAAAAAAACAGGTGCCCAGACGGGTCTCTATCGGGCTCTCCATTTTTGCCCTCGCCCTCAGGATGAACAAAAAATCTTAACTCTGCAACCATATACCACCCATCACTGCCTTTGATGCAAGCAACTTCAAAGAGTCTCGTTGAAGGTCTTTCAGTCTCATCATGTCAGAACTGAAGCATTTTCAATGTTAAATACAACGAAGGCGTAGTTGGTGCTTATTTATCATATGCAACTAAAAACCACTGACAAAGCCAGAAGTCCTGGCTTGTTCTAGGTGTCATGTTACTTGTTATATTATATATCTGGATGCAATGATGGAAGCAGCAAAATACTAGTCGGGATGCTCACTCTGCTAAGCACAGATTTTTAACGTGTGTTTTTAAACCACGCCTTTCATTACATAGGCCACGCCCCTTTGACAGACCCTCCAGTGTTTTCATCTCACTTAGCCCTGCAAGCTGCATGTCCTAATATTATGCCAAAATACCATATATATATATTTTTTAAACTTAAACAATGCTGCACTCTTGCGAAAAGTAATCCACACGTGAAACCATTCCACGGCTCCGTTTTCCACTCGCTTACATCTTCGAGGGTTTTAACCTGTGAGCCTATTACCGAACCGCTGCATTTACAATTAGTTCTGGAGCTGTGAAAACGAATAATGGATGGATTCCTAGTTTAGTGGTATGGCCTTGAGCGGTACACGTCAGAGGATGTAGTCCAATTCACGCATAACATGTAAACAAGTTGTTCAAGTAGCAGAACGTGCAAACTTTCTCGGACATTAGCTTAACATACAGGGCTCATTCAAAGGCCACCTCCGGAAACAGTTAAAAATGCAGGGTTACAATGAAAGGTTGAGACAGACGCAACTTTTTTGCAGATTAAGGAAACGTTCTGTCAAAAAAATATTGATGTTGACCTTTAGAGTCGATAGCGCAACCACACTGAAGAAAAGAAGGAATTCAGGTAAATCGCTTGAGGTAGCAATCTGACAAAAACACACAGAGACGAGAACCCAGAAAATGTTGGAATGGCCAATGAAGCAGCTTGGCTAGGAGAAGCGACAGGAAACTGAGGCAGGCAGGCAGACAGACAGACAGATAGACAGATAGACACACAGACACACAGACATACACCACTGTCAACACTACAGATTGGACCTCACATGCCAATAAGGAAGTGTAAATATTTCCGTATATCTTTGCTATTTTAAGCAGATACACAAAGAGCTTCATTTACGTTTTATTCCATGTTGTTGTGCAATTAAAATGGCACAAACTGTGGCTAACGAGCGTGGCTTTATAAAAGAAATGGCTTTCAGTCTTTCGTAGTCTCAACGCCAGCATCCGATGCAAAAAGAGACGATACCTATTGTGTCATCCTTGTATTGATGGTGAATAGCATGATGCTTGCGAGCGGTATTAAAGCAACCACATGGCTACACACAATCTCATTCCGGAATTGTGAACGACAGGCGCCCAGACACAGAACAACAAGTGTTCACCCTGACGTTGCTTCAATTACGACGGTGTAATTTATATAATTACCCTCATTTTGTTATAATTTTTCAATGCGAAATTCTGCGATATAAACGCCACATAGAATTTCTGCGGGGACACCCCGGCCAAAAAACACACAAACACGATTGCAGAGCCCCGTAAGGGCCGTAACAGCATGAAAGAACGGGAACAGCTCTTCTTTGTTACGCTTGTATTTTTTTGTGCGAAATATGTAATTGGCTTAATTTTGGAAGCGATGACTGCACTAAAATATTTTCCGGTAAGTAAATTAAAAACAAGCATTGGCATAGCCAATAGGTCTCGCTTTTGGGACCTTATAAGTGTTTAGCCATGCAACAGTTGCATAACTAAATACTTATAAGGTCCCAAAAGCGAGACCTATTGGCTATGCCAATGCTTGTTTCTGTTTATTACTGCTTGTAGTAATGGCGGCACCCGTGCTTTAGCTTAAACATCTTAAGCTAAAGTTAGGTGCCGAGATTGCTTCAAAAGTAAAGAATTGTCTATTTCTTTACTTTTGAAGCAATCTCAGCACCCGACTTTAGCCTAAGATGTTTAATCTAAAGCATGGGTGCGGCCATTACTACATAAAAGTAATAAACAGGAAAAAAAAAACCTGTCTCCGGAGCACATCAAAGCGATCGTGATCAAACATCAAAGTGGCCGTGCGGCCTCGAAAGTGAGGCGCGCGCGCCTGCGCACATGCACTGTAGTTCCAGGCTACAGTGGTAGCACTTTTTTGAGCCCTCACAAAAAGTCTCGCCAGACCAGCGCATGCGCTGGGTCAGGCGAGACCTAAAAAGGGGAAATCACACTCACTGCACATTCACGTCTATCTTCAGATTAAAAGGGGCCCTGATCAAATCAGCCACGTGAATGTCATGTGTGACGCTTTCCACTATTCCTGGGTTTTTAGACATCAGCACGTCTCAGTAAACATTTTCCGTATGGGCTTGAAGCACAGCGTGCTAAGAGCTGAAGGTGTTACATGTTGTCAGCTCTGTCGCTGTATCCGTGAAATCCTTAGTGCAGGGTTCCCCCTGGTGCCAGGTACTTGAAATACAAATGCTGGTTTGCCAACTTTCCGAATCTCTGATTCACTACGGGCCTAAATAAAGATCTTCGCCATATGGTGATCCATGGGTAAAACTCCTGTTTAAAGTATGGGTCAGAATTACAAGTTTGAAGGTATTTAACGCATCCCATAATTTTATCGGAGGCGCTAAAAAATGAATTATTCGAAACTTTGGCAGGTCAAACCTGCCAAAATGTAACGGGGAAAAACCAGTATCCTGCGCATTTTAGTGCACTAAACACCAAAATCCGCATGTTATTTCCCATGTACTCAAATCAAATCAAAACAGCTTTATTCGGTGACAATGAAACAAACACCATAAAAGCATACTAATACACATATATCTAAAAAAATACTTTCTTACAGTTTATCATAGGCAATAATTAATACTAAACATGATATTTACAAATTTGGGCTTCATGGGGAGGATAACATGATAAAGTAGTAAGTACATTATTTTCTGAGGTTTTAAAACATACAAGCTACCACTATTCATACGATAAAGTGCAGGAAGGTACAATTTAAAGGAAATAATGTTATGCATCTTCTTTTTCATACAGCAATACTTCCAAAAAGGCGTAGTCTTTTCTTTTTCTAATCGATTGTTGTATGAAGCGAATAACTGAGCCGATGATTTTCATAGTGTCCAGACTACATATAAAGCTAAACGCATCCTTATAGTTAAAAAGCATATTTTTTAAAAAGAGGGGTTTTAAAAAGGTTTTCCGGATACCCATATAAAAAGGACAAAAAAGGATAGAATGCAAGGTGGACTTTAAGGTTTTACCATCACACGGGCAGGGTGGCAATATTCGTTGCCATTTCTCTGTACTTGGAAATGCAATTAGATAATGTAAGGTACCCATCCTTGACCTGGTTAGGTAAAACCTGTGCTGAATACTCCAAACCAAAATTAGGTATAACTGGGTACCCCTCATGTATGGACGTTCACAATAAGCTACCACAGTCTGTTTTTTGTCAGCCACCCTTTCCCTTTCGTAGTCTGCAGTGGTTATATATCTTAATTTCAGTTCGCTTTTACTGTATTCCTGTATACATAGGGGGTTATCTGTATTTACTTAGCATTTCATCAAGAGATTAAAAATGTGCCATAGCCATGGTATTTTCATACTATGCTCTAGAGCTAGACAGTCAATAATTAAATCCTTAGCAAATTGTGTTTCTTCCTTCGTCCATATGCCATGCCAGAGGGTAAGACTAGCCATATTAATAGCATCATTTATATATGGGACGGACAGTTCTTTATGAACAATGATGTTTGCAGTTGCACTGGGAACAGCCAATAATCTTTTTAAAAACTTGTTTTCATCAGTTTGTAGGATTTTCGTATTTGCTCTCCCCCATATTGCGGCTCCATAATTAACTGCTGGGACACACTTACTCCTATACAAGGTTACAATTTCTCGTATCGGTTTGTTCCCTAATTTAGCCGCAAATCTAAATATACCCTCAGTCGTTTTGAAAAATTTCATTTTGCATAATTCAATATGTGATTTCCATGTACCGTTATTCCAAAATAACATCCCTAAGTATGAAAATGTTGGGACTCTATTTATAAAAACCCTCCCACATGATGTTGTCTACACTTTTGTCTCTTCCCCCCGCACAACATTACAAATGTTTTCTTTAGATTCAGCTGCAAGTCTATGTCTTTCATGTATTGGGCAAAATTTTCCATTAGACATTGCAGGCCATTTGCAGTTCTAGATATTAGGACAGCGGCGTCTGCGTATAATAAAACGGGGGTAGGGCGTGTTCCAACTTTCGGGGCGTCTACAACCAATTTTTGTAAAAACGAGTCCACGTTATTTATATACAATGAAAATAAAAGGGGAGCTAATACGCATTCCTGTCTGATACCACGCTTTACCACAAAGTCAGGCGTACAGTCCCCTGATTTTCCATAGCGTACCCTTGAGGTTAAATATGCATACATTTGTACTCATGATAATGTTATTTATCACACCCCATAAATAACATACCCATGGTATCGTAATTAATCAGGGCGATAAATAATGCCTTAGATCGTAAACTCTCTTTCATTTGGTTTTAGTGTATTTAGGCCAGTGTGAACGTCTTCCACTTTCAAGAATGAGTCACATTCCTGCCATTGTGTGGTTGTGTTTTGCAACATACAGTTAGATTTCTGCATCACAGGATTTTAAATTTGCACTTTACTGCTTTTGCACGACTGCAAGTTAATTATCCCTCAAACTCAAGGTATCCAATACGATTCAAGTAAGAATATTTTCTAAACATGCAATGTTGTGATATTTATAATACCCCCAGCCCTTACAAAGGCGGGAACTCCCAGAGGGGAAATTTATGGAAACCCCATATTTTAGTTTTTCAGTTTATTAAACCCTTCTGACTGATCAGACAGAATTCAATACATCAATCACCTGTGTGGACAATACCAATGTTATGGGTAACTACAATAGAACAGCAGCGGCTATTTAACATAGCTGCCAGACTATTACATGAATTATTACATGCTGAAATAGCAATACACTCAAGCCCAACAATATATATTGTACTACACGAACTACCATTTCTAGACGATATTTTACACTTAAGAGTTTTACTGTAATACAAATATATAGTTATGTTTGTGCATATGTTTAAAAAAATCAGTTTTGCCAGTGTTGACACCCAGATTCAACTCTGGATTTAAGTGCTGTCCGGGCTTCACCATCAAGATCCATCAATAAATGGTGCTTAGTAAGTGGACTCTTCACCCCTTCTCTGGCTTCTCTTGACTCAGCTGCCACGCGCTCCACCAGCAGCATCGCGAAACTTAAGTGGGGGCCCTGAAAAGTACAAGCATCCCGCCCCGCCCCCCCACGCTCCAGACCCAGTCCAGAACTCTCAGGCCAGGGACCTGCCAGTGCTGGGGGAAGGGGGGGCTTAGGAGCTTGCCCCCCACACCGCAGGGGCTTTTATTATGCCACTGATCTCCACTTCTCCCCTCAAAACCAAGGCAAGTACTAAAAGCAACTCCCTGCATCTAAGATTTATAGGCAATCACTTGCCTTCCAACTAATCCCCACAAGACAGCATTGGGCCTAGTAGTAGTTAGGTCTTACCAAGAGTACTGCAATGCCACCATTGCAGGTGTCCCAGGTAAACTATTGAGCAACCTCCCTTGACTCCAGAACCTCAGTTTTAGGCCATAAACAGACTGATTACATTTCTCAGTCCTACATAATCTCCTGTGTGTGAAAGGATGCAGTTCAAAATACTCTGCATTGCTCTCAAAGTTCTAGGCTACCACCGTTCTTGAGATCTAGGTAATACTTTATTATATGGCAGCCAATCATGTGTGAGGTTGGCCTTCCATGAGTTGCAGTGTTCCCTGGTGAAGTACAAAGGGTTTGCAAGAGGTTGAAATACATACAAGGCTTGACCCCTAGGAATGTCCGCCACCAAAGATTTGAAAGAGACTTTCTGTGACTCCAGAAGAGGCTAAAACCACCTCTTGTCACATTAGAATTATGTCCTAAACATAGAGAAAGGGCAGTTACTGGTACTCCAGAGCATCACCAATCTGGTTTGTCATTATTCTTTGACACCCTGCTAATAAAAAGTTCTTAAATGTCAGTATAGCATCTACCGTGCTACACTAAAAATCGCACACAAAAACAAATATAAAAAAATAATAGTACTTGGCATTATTCTGTTTTTTTACCACAATCTCACATGGTTTCCAGTAGATGCCTGCCCTAAACTCAACCAGTAGCCCAGCATTCAACATGGTTTGAATGACTTGAAAGGGTTGTGAGAAAATCACCAGTGGCAGCCAAACGCAGGGCCATTTTTCTTCATCGAGGGACAGATATTTACACTGCACACAAGAAAACCCTGGCCCTCAGATCCATGGCCTTTCACCTTCGACCATCTTTCTAAACGTTGGTATCATTCTACAAATGTGAGCACCTTTGAGGGAAAACCGCTCCGCACTCCATGAGGACACCTTTGTGACAATGGTGAGCTGCATCTGTGAGAAAGGGCCCTCTTTCTTGCATGGTATGCCCCCACTTTTTGCTGAATTGCTGATGTACTTTGACTGAGTGTGCCCTGGGCTCCTGCCAATCAGGTACCCAGGGCCTGTGTTCCTTCCCTAAAACTGCATTAAAGCCTAAACCCAATTGGCATCTCTGGCCACATGTCAGCCCCTGGTAAATGGTACCATAGGTACCCAGGGCACTGTGACCAGAGAAGGCCCCTAAGGACTGCAGCACTTATTGTGCCACTCTTAGAGGCCTTGTACCCTGACACACACACACACACACACACACACACTGCCTTTGCAGGCTGAGTGTCTGGGTGCAGAACAAAACAAAGAGACAACATGGCACACATCCCTGTGTGTCATGCCCACAAACCACTGCCCTGGCATACATCAGTCACCCCTCTAGCTGGGTGCCCTATGCCAGTGGCGAGGGTACAGGTGCATTAGCCCTGTACCCCTACAGTGCCCAGGTCCATTCCTGGGCCCTGTAAGTGCAGTGCTGCCATTAAGAGTATATGGTGCTGGGCGGTTATCATTTCGAACTCCACAGCACCATAATGGCTGCACTGAAGACTGAGAAGTTTGGTATCCAACTTCTCAGCACATTAAACCCACACTGATGCCAGTGTGGGATTTAATGTAAAATGCACGACAGAGGGCATCTTAGAGATGTCCCCTGAAAATCGACCAACTCCCAGTGACCTGACTGAGTGGCTGCGCAGGCTCCCACCACCAGACATGTTTCTGGACCCCTGGGTCGAGAGCTTGCTGCTCTCAGGGGCCTGAAACAATGCACATCCTGGGACGAGGTGCCAAGCCTCCTCCCCCAGGATGGGCAGGGTTCACGAAGGAGAAGCTTCAAAGGCATGCCGCCTTTGTGAGTTTCTCCAGACCACTTGCTGTACTCAGCAACTGGTCCCCACTGGTTCTACCCCCCACATTGGGCGGGAGACCCGGCGGGAAAAACAAAGTGAGGAAGAGAGGTGTGCCCACCTCTGCCAACTCCACCCCTAAGGTGGGGGAGGCGAGGTGAAGCAAAACCTAGAGTCCTCGCCATCTTGAGGATGTGGGACCCAGCCAACCAGGGACAGGCTCCTGCCCCCCTCTCACTGTAGAGTGGCAGAATAGGGGGCGTACCCACCCCAGGGAAGGGACCCATTGGTCCCTGCCCTTTACCTACCTGTAACGCCCCTAAATTTAGTATTTAGGGGCACCCTGAACCTTCCTTCCTCAGATCCAGCAACCACAAGAAAAGAAGAAGAAGAAGGACGAGAAGCCGTGCAGAGCTAACAAGAGGACGACGCCCACTGACTTGGCCCCAGCCCTAGAGGCCTGTTTCCCCTCGAACTTGCTCCTGCAAAACCCCGGTGTGTCCAGCGACCAGCAACCTCAAAAACCCCGGAGGACCTGCCTGCATTCTCCCTCCAAGCTGTTTCTCCCATGAACACTGGACGTGTTTGAACTGCAGCTTCTGGTGCCAGCCAGAGACTGCGAATCCAGCGCACACTGCACCCGCTGAGCCTGGCCTGTGTTTGAGTAAACAAACACCACGGGGAGGTCCCCACGGCGATCCTGACCAGAGATCCGGCAACCTCCGACCTGCCTCAAGCCTCCAGACGACGCCTGCAGCCTCAATCCAGGAGACCCCCCTTACCGCGACCAGAGGGGGTAAGAAAATCCGACGTCTAAAGGGACCCCTGCACCCGATGCCCCACTGCCTTGTGTGCCCAACCCAGGAGTGCCTAACCATCCCTCTACATCGCAACTTACCCCTCGAAGTGGTGGTCACTCCTGGAACATCTTCGTCACCGAGCCTGCAGTGTTTCTTTGTCCCGGAGAATCTCCATTGAATTCAACAGGGCACCCGACCTCAAAACTGCACCATGCACCCGGCTGCCCTAGCGTCGCTGAGGGTGTCCCTTTGGTGCTAACGTGGTCTCCAACGTGCCCAGAGCTTAACCCTAAGAGCTTTGCTCCCACAACCCTGTGGCCTGCTTGCCAGCAGCCACCAAGCGGAGTCCCCCTATCCCTCATAGGATAACGTTGGGCCTCAAAACAGCACCCGGCCGCCCGAGTGCCGCTGAAGGTGCAACAACAGTGCATCTCGGACCCTGGGAGAACCCCCCCCCCCCCCACCCCCCCCCGAGTCTAACCCCAGAACCCCCTAACTCAAAAGACCGATTACTTACCTTGAAACCGATAACTCATTTTTCCTCGTGGGATAACATTGACACTTTTTTTCTCAAAAAGTTTCTAAGTGTCGACTTTTGAAAACTGCAAATATTCCTTAAACATCAGACGATTAACCAAAACGCATTTTCTCAACTGTTTTCAGGAAATGTCCCAGTGCTGAATCCAGGATCCAGCACTGAGTAAGAAAAAGTAACGATAACCTAACTTACCTGCTAAGTGAATTTCCTCCCATCCGATAACATTGGTGATTCTATGTGAAAAAAGTTTCAACTTTTGAAATACAATAATATTCCTTAAAAATCATACCTTTAACCAAAACGCATTTACTCACCTGTTTTCAGGAAATGTCCCAGGGCTGAATTTAGGATCCAGTCCTGTGGTTAGAAAAGTAATCTGAAATGTAACTAACTGCATTTTACTTAAAAAGCCCATGCAATTGAATGTACTGTACCTGCAATGTGTTGCAAACTGCTTTCTTAAACCTGTAATCAAAACCAGTACCAGTTATACTGCAATTCTGAACTGTGTTCAAACAAGTCAATTACTTCTGCAAAGTATTTATATGCTTACCTGTACCAGGCTTGCTTGGTTCTAGAAATAAAACAGTATATTTTTTTATACAAAATAATTGGCCTAGAGTTCAGTTCTTGAGTGTGTGAGACCATTTGCTGACTGAGTGTGTACATCAAATGCTTTACACTGTCCTCTGATACTGCCTTACTGCTCGACCAAGCTACCACTTTAGAGAGTAAGGTTCTATCTACCTTTAACCTCTGGCAAACCTCTGGAGACTCTTGGACTCTATACACACTGTACCTCACTTTGGAGCAGTATATATAGAACCAGTTTCTTACAGCATCTTGTAAATGGAGATAAAAACACGTTATTCATGGCATCGAAGATATTTACCCACCAACACGGAGTCCATCAGTATTGAATAAAGATGTAATGCCAAGAGGAAAGAATCCCGGACTAAAAATGTAGAAAAATCATTTTTTGTTGCAAGACTAAACATTTTTTGTATGCGTGCCATGAGTAAGAACAGTCTGCCAATAAAACCAGGCTTCCTGTACCAAAGCCTTAACAACCAATGTAGGACTAAAGCACAGTGTTCCGATGCTTATCTTGTTGTGTAAACATGCAGTGAGATCACTGAAAAATATGCAAAGGATTATTCACAAAGCATGAATCAGAAGGCACAAAAAATCTAACTGGCTGAGCTGCACTGGTTCTGTCTTGCTTTTGAGGAACTAAATCATCTCGGACCTTTTTACCCAGGCTCTACGAGGTTTCCCCAGGTGGCCGTTTTATTCCGCCCAGGTTTCCCAGGAGTGAGCCTAACGAAGGGATGAATGGATCGAACATTAAATGTGAAAAACTGCATCTCCCCTTGCAGAGTTGGGAGAGTGTGAGTGTGTGTGTTTGTTGCAGCGGGCAGAGTATGCAAATCTATGGGGTACCCGCACACCTTAGTTGCAGATATGTTTTCATCAGATGTGGTCGGAAAATATGTGGGCTGGTGGTAAAACATAGTGTGTTTCCCACAAGAAAGTTGCAAAACAGTGAAATCAAATAGGGGTAAAAGTCTGATGAACATTAATATCAAACTTTATTCGAAACTATACTCGATACCTCAAATTTGTACTGGGACAAGAAAACTCATGACCCCCAACACAGTGTCAAGAGTGGACTCGTCAACTGCAGTTCTCATCTTTGTCGCCCTGTTTACTATCCAGGTATAGGCAATAAAAAGAAGGTATGTCTGCATGCGGAATATTTTAATGTTTCTTTAAATTTCATCTTGTTCTTTTGCTTAGGACACGTCTTTCAGGTAAGAGGACCAATGAGAAGTCGCGCACTTCCCAACTTAGCTGGAAACAAGCATTTGGTGCAAAGTGGGAGTTCCTTCTCAAAACACAGAGGTCTGAAGCAGAACAGCTGCACGAGCATTACTAGTCTTTGTTCAAGAGCAAATTATAGGATACTGTGATCTCAACAACTCTAGCTAGGTCTCTAGTGGGAGGTTTCAATGTGCCAGTCCCAAGCATTAAACAGATGGCTTGGTACCAATTTCAGAGAAAAGTCAAAGACAACACAGCTGATAGTGGTGGAAAAATATTGTACTGCGAATAATAGCACAAATAAAAGTAAAATGTGCAATTTTGACGGTTCCATCGGAGAAGGAAGTTAAATAAAGTTAGGATGGGCAATAATCTGCTAGAGCCAAGTGAGAGAGTTTTCATATTTGAGGGTGAAGATTTCAGATTCTCCAATTTGAATGCATCAGATTCTATCCCATTGGACATTCGCTGCTTTATAGGCCAGAGTTGAACACAGCAGTACAAACAAAGGTTGGCAACAGGTAAAATTGCAAAACAAACATCATTAAAAAGACTGCTATTTAGGAGGCAGCACCCAAAATATGCCGCAATGCCCCCTCAAGCTTATCCACTCATATACTGCACAAGCCTATCTCACACCGCTGGAGCTAAGCGTCTATTTCTCACCGGCTTCCCCCGAGTGCCCTCCTTGCCGTTCCAACACTGGGGATCTCATACACGTTATGGAGCCGCACCAGCTTAAACTCTTATTGGACCGAAGTGGTGAGCCTGCTAGCTAAGGTCGCAGACCGCTTGCTGAACCCCCTCTTTTACAGTAACTTCTTCTGACTAGGCACCTACCCCAACCAGCTAAACACAAAATCACAACGTGGTTCATAGATTTGTCCCTTGTGCTGGTTAAGCGCAGAATCCCAAAGCACTGGAAATGGCCGACAGGTCCCAACGTCAAGCATTGCAGGGTAGACCTACTGTGTTTGTTGGACTGGGAGGGAGGAGTGCTGATGCAGGAGGCGCGCCAGGGCCAAAGGGATATGGAATTTGCGGGAGCATGGGTGACACGTATGGCTGACCTACATGGGACCACAGCAGACTTTGATGGCACTTTACCAGATTAGGAGTGATGAATGGTGAGTGTTGAATGACCGAGGACTGAACCTCTCTCTGTCCCTTTGACAGATGCAATGCTGCGGTCCTGGCCTACACCACCAAAGATCTGTTGAGGCACCTGGACACTGGCAGGCCCCAGTGCGTGTGGTGGCCTTAGGAGATGGGTTCCTTCAACTGATGTTATTGGGGGAAAGAGCAGATAGCTTGGGAGGTGGGGGGCTGGAACGGGGGGATGAATTGAGGGCACATCCGAACGCAATCATGACACCGACTCTCCCTTTCTGCTGAGGCGAACGCTGGGTACTCGCCCAGCTTCCCTGAAGGGACTGACATTTCCTAATATTTGTACCCAGATTTGGCCCCCTCGGATGCCTCCTGTTTGTGACTAATCATCAGAGGGTTGGTCTACGTAGCTGTTTCTACTATTCAGATTGTATGTGTATGCTTTGCTGGTTCTCCTTTGCCACTGTATTGAATGCTAATGAAGTTGCTTTACAACCCCGAAAAAAGAATTAAAAAGTCTGCTCAAAACCACAATATAAAGGCGGTCAGAGGGTGTAAATTATTAGCACTTACATACTGGAAATCGTGGCCCAAGTGTGGCACAGGAGAGCAAGACTCCCTTGTTGATCTATCTGCATGCCAGAGTGTGGCGGGACTCTGGATCTGGGTCCCTCAATGGGAGAAGCGTGGCCACAGATTGCGGTCTGGAAGGCCTGGTCCTTCATGGTTACTGGAATCATACAACAGGCATTCAAGGACTACACCGGTGATAAGCCTGCACGGTCGACATCCCACATTTGGTAGAGCTGGCTCTGAAAAATGTACAGCTGGAGAGAAGGAACAGGTTTTTCAACTTTTCTCTCAAACCTCTGTAATTACCCGCTTCTTGGTGGTAGCTACCACTATTCTCTAAGAATCAGAACCAGTTCCAGAGTTGTCACAAATTATGCGTGCTGCTCAACTCAAGTCTAAAACCTGGTTTCCTGTAGAACTAGTGGGTGAACTGTCTGTCCTCACCTGCGACACCCCCAGGGGTCATTCTGTGGTTGATAGCTCACTCTCGGCATCAGCAGTCCCTCGATTTTGAATTTTGAGACCAGTTGGAACAGTAACTGATGTTTGTTTTAAGCCAGCGGGGCCAAAGAAGCACCATTAGCTGGACACTAAAGGTTTTAGTTTGGACCAATCCATTTGGGCATCCCAAAACCATACCTTTTCATTATGTCGGAAAACCAGTTCACATTTTGATTGTACTTTTTGGTATCTATACTAGTTTTGTTCTTTGTGAAACTTCCGACACATTCTCAGTTGCCTGCGCCCAAAACGACTTTTGTGTGCACTGGATTTTAGAAAATAGGACGAACAACAGATAGATCACAGCACACTTCATATATCTGTTACATTATATTTAGCACTGTTGTGTCATTGGCCAGGATAGAGTACTGCACTACAGTAGGACGACTATGGGCCAAGGGTTTCTGAGGACAGCAAAGAACTAACAACGTTTTCACACTAAGATAACATTGCCCTATAAATGCCATAGATACCCTAAATCTTACAGCTTTTCTTCCCATTTGGTTAACATCACTCCATACATGCCAGAGTCGCCCTAAATACTACAGCTCTTTCAGTGTGCATCTTGGCCCCTGAAGTTAGAATGTCCTTATATTAGTTTTGTGTATCCTGCTCTACATTCTGCAGTTGTAAAGATGTATTTCCTATTAAAGCTGTAGCTCTGACCTGGAACCAGCAGCAGTTTCTGGGAGAGTGCGTCGGTGCCCTGCCCCTTTTACTTTTGTCCCTAGGTCAGAACTGGAGAATAAAACAAATTTGTTCTCACAAAAATGCTAAAGTGCTTTTTAGAAATATATATATTTTTTTAATGTACCCACACACTCAATCTAGTCTTGCAGGCTACTGGCTAGAGGTTTGCTGCTGCTGCACACTGCCACTCACCGCAGTCATGCTTGCTGTTTGGTGAATGACTTCTGCATTCTCAAAACCTACCCAGGGTCCCAAAGTCTAGAGTATTTGCCAGGCTGACAATCTCACAGCCCTGAGGCCAGTGAGGTCATCTGCTCAGGAAAGACATAGCCTCAAGGACCAGTCTCCACCCCCTGATAACTTGGGGGTAAAGTTAGCCCTGGGTGTTTCAGACTGAAGCCCTGTAGTGCTGGGGCTTCACGTCAATCAAGGAGTGGAGAGCACTGCCACCCCACCCTTCGCCACAGGGTGGAGTGGGGCCCCACCCTGTGACGAGATGGGAACGGGTGGAGTAGAGGCTCCAGGCAGGAAGCAGAGAAATCGACTCTGCGCAGTTAATCATCATGACTTTTGAAGACACCCTGAACAGACTGAAGGTGTCAGCTTCCCACGCTGTATTTAGTGTGAGAAGACATTCTGCTCTAGAGTTCCACTGCCTGAAGCCTTGTGCAACGAAGCTGCACATTGCAGGTTGCATGTATTGTATTGTAATTGCATTTATATAGTGCTTACTACCCCTGACGAGGCGTCGAAGCGCTTTTTCGGCGAGTAGCACACTACTCCGGGACCCAGAGAGGATTAGTGTTGAATTAGTATAGTGAAACATGCAAGTAAGTAAGTCAGTTATTTCGATTCGGAAGGATAGCAGAAGGATAGAAGAGGGGGAAAAAAAAGGTTTGTATGTATATAGCGCTTGTTACCCCTGATCGGGTGTTGATGCACGCTTCTCTGGAAACCCATGAAAGATTAGTGCTGAATTGGTATGGTGAAATATGAAAGTAATTTCAGTGGTGGATATTAGTCAGTTATTTGGAGTGAGAAGGGTAGCGGCGGGATAAAAGGGAAGAAAGGTTTGCATTCATGTAGTACCTGTTACCCCTGATGGGTGTTGAAGCGCTTCTCTCGCGAGTAGGACGCTACTCCAGAACTCATAAAGGATTAGTGTTAAAAATGAGTATAGTGAAGTATGAAGTAATTTGAGTGGTGGATATGTTATTCAGTTATTTGGATAGAGAAGGGTAGGTTGCGGGATAGAAGAGGGAAAGGGGTTTGTATCTATATAGCGCTTGCTACCCCTTGATGGGGTTTTGAAGTGCTTTATTGGCGAAGAGCACGCTACTCTGGAACCCATAAGGATTACTGTGGAATGAATATGGCAAAACATGAAAGTAATTTGAGTGGTGGATATGTTAGTCAGTTATTTGGATAGAGAAGGGTAGGTTGCGGGATAGAAGAGGGAAAGGGGTTTGTATTTATATAGCGCTTGCTACCCCTTTATGGGGTTTTGAAGTGCTTTATTGGCGAAGAGCACGCTACTCTGGAACCCATAAGGATTACTGTGGAATGAATATGGCAAAACATGAAAGTAATTTGAGTGGTGGATATGTTAGTCAGTTATTTGGATTGAGAAGGGTTGGGGAGGGGTAGAAAAGGGAAAAAGGTTTGCGTTTATATAGCGCTGGTAACCCTGATGGGGTGTTGAAACGCTTCATTGGCGAGTAGCACGCTACTCTGGAACCCTTAAAGGATTAGTGGTGAATTAGTATAGTGGAATATGGAAATTGAGAAGTGAACATGTTAGTCTGTTATTTTGATTGAAAAGGATAGTGGAGGGACAGAAGAGTGAGCTTTTTTGGGGGGGGGGGGGGGGGGTTATTGCAGTAGGAGGAGGATTTTGGATGAGTAAAAAGGGGTTTTTCAGGGGGAAGAGTCAGAGGGGAGAGTTTATAAAGGTTTGTTTTTGGGGATCGGTATAGTAAAATAGGTGTCAGATGATGCAAGGAGGGGTAGAGTAGGAGAGAGTCTAGAAAGGGTTATTTTGGGATCATAGTAGTGGTATGGGGTTTGGGATAAATGAGAAAGTGGATGTAGAGGATATATTGATAGATGTATAGGGTGAGAGATAGGGTAGTGAATTTGAAAGAGTAGTAGAAAGAAGTTTGAGATGAGTCAGAAGATTGGGCCAGAGGATATATTGAGAGAAGTATAGGCTCAGAAATAGGGTAGTGCATTTGAAATGCTAAATTAGAAGAAAGTGATAAATGTATAGATTCATAAGTACATTGCAAGTATATAGATGCATAAAGGAGGTAAGTATATATAGATTAAAGATATTGATAGAGGTACAGGATGAGAAATAGGGTAGTGCATTGGATATGCTTTTTCAGGAGAAAGGTAACAGACACACAGATCCAAGTACATGGAAGGTACATAGATGCACAATGGAAGTAAGTACATGTAGGCCAAAGATGATGTGTTTTTTGTAATTCATTTATTTATTTACAACAACATAATTACTGTACATGTTTATATAATGCAATACACAAAGATAGATACATATCTATAGTGAAAATAAATGCTTATATACAGAGGAATACGCTGTAAATTTCTGTTTGCGTATGGTGCTTATGTGGGGAATTCTTGAGGAGTTTTCAGAAGATACGGTGGTTGTCGGTGGATCTTATAATGGGGGGAAAGAGTTCCACAGTTTGGCTGCTTGAACAGAGAAGGATGTGCCACCCATGTTTTTTTTTCTTGTATCTAGGGATTTTGAGGCGAGATGCCCCTTCAGAGCGTAGGTTCCTTTGTTGAAAGTGTTTGGCGATTTTATTCCTGATGAAGAGCAGTCCCATCCCATGTATTGCTTTGTGGCTGATACAAAGTAGCTTGAACGTGAATCTTCTGGCAACTGGTAACCAATACAGGGCTTTCAAGGCAGGTGAGATGTGGTCTCGCGGTTTGATATGCAAGAGTAGTCTGGCAGCTGAGTTCTGAATCCGTTGTAGTCTTTTCATGGTCGTTAAAGGTGATCCGTGGTAGAGGCTATTGGCGTAATCGAGTTTGGACAGAACAAGGGAGATGGTAGCTTGGACCTTGTGTGGAAATCCCAAATGAGGGAAAATTCGTCGCAGCGTTTATAGTGGCAAAGTTTGATTTTGCTAGTTTGTCCAATTGGGCATTCATCGACAGCTTGGAGTCCATGATTATTCCGAGGTTTCTTACTTCCTTCGATAATTTAGGTGGTGATCCCAGTACATCAGGCCAGGCGGCAAGCGGGTCGTAATGTTTCCAATCGCCACACGTGAGTATTTCAGTTTTTGAAGCATTCAATTTGAGATGGCTCCAAGTCATCCACTGATCCACGGCTCTGAGACAACTGAAAATTGGGCATTTTTCAATGTCTTTGGGGCATTCCAGTTGAAGGAGTATTTGCGAGTCATCTGCATAGTTATAGCACGTGAGGTGAAATTGATTGATCAGTACAGGTAATGACTTCATGTAGATGTTGAAAAGCATGGGCGAGATGAAAGAACCTTGAGGGACCCCTGCTTTTGTGGAGTATGGTTTGGACGAGAAAGGTGAGGTATGGATGACATTAGTTCTGTTTTGAAGGTAGGACGTGATCTAGTCTAGAGCAGTTCCCTTTATGCCTGCTTTATAGAGTCTTTGTTTCAGAGTGTCATGGTCAACCGTGTCAAAGGCAGCCGAGAGGTCCAAGAGGAGTAGCGCAGCAACCCCGCTGCGGTCAACTGTATTCTTCAGGTCATCCCAGATGACAAGGAGGGCAGATTCAGTGCCTCTTCCCGGACGGAATCCTGTTTGGAAGTCTGAGAGTATGTCATTCTCTTCAATGAATTGTGACATCTGGGCGAACGCTGCTCTTTCTAGAAGTTTGCCCAGGAAAGGTCCATTTGTAATGGGTCTGTAGTTGTCAAGAGTTCAGCAGGTCCAAGTTTGTTTTCTTCAGTAAAGGGCAGATGTGTGATTTTTTGAGTTCTTCTGGAAATATTCCGGTAGTTAAGAAATCGTTGATGATTCTTCTTACTGGAGTGGCAGCAGATGTTGTTAAAAGAATTGTCTTGAAAGTTTCTGGTGGACAGGGGACAGAAGGGCTTGCGGCAGGCCTGCTTGCTTTGACCAAGTCAATAAATTCATTGTGTGAGATGTGTCGGAAGGAACGGAGAGGCTGGGTTAGAGTATTCTTGGATTGTTTTGTACAGGGGTTAGTGCTGGTGCTCTGTTTCTGTTTCAAGTATGAGTCCAATGTGTCTGCTTTGTCGGCGTAATGATTTGCCAGTTTGTCTTTAAAATCTTGAGTAACAGGATGAGTTCCTTCTAGGCAATTTGGTTTCCGAAATTCATTGAGTATTTTATAGAATTCTTTATTTGCACATTTAGCATTTTGAATTCTGTCTGAATAGTACCTTTTCTTAGCTTTTTTGATAGCGGACTTGTATAATCTGTTAATTTTTTTGTAGGTGAAGTTTGTCTTGTTTGGCGTTTGTTTTAAGCCAGGTAAGTTGCAGCTTTCTAATTTGTTGTTTTATGTCTTTCATTTCTAAGTTTCTCCAAGGCGCTTTTTTTCTTTTGTGCTGTTGTGTGGTTTTGAGTGGTATCAGGATGTCAAAAGCTTCCTGTAGCCACTCATACAGATTTTGAACCGAAGTTATTGTTTCCAGATTTGTACTTGATGTTAGTTGTGTTTTTAAGTGTTCCAAATTGAGTTGGTTCCATGGATGTAAGTTAGTTTAAGGCGAGTCCCTTAGTGTTGTTTTATGTTGGAAAGCAAGCGAGTGATGGTCTGACCACGTGACTGGAGTTATAGTTTGAAAGGTAACTAGTTCAGTATTAGCAAAAATGACATCTAGGATATGTCCAGCGACGTGTGTGGGTTTGTGGACAATCTGATGCAGGTTCAGTGCCTCCAGGCCAGTGATTATTGTTTTTGGATGGGTCATATGGGGTTTATCAAACCAAACCAAACCTTGAGGTCACCCAGAACGCACAAGTTGGAGTGTATTGTTATCAGGTTAGAAACTGTGTCTAGAAGTGCGTCTGGGAATGTCACCTTGCTAGGTGGAGGTTTGTAAAGGAGCAGGAAGTTACAGGATGAAGACGGTGTAGTATTGCATCTTGTTAGAAGAGCCTCACAATTCTTTATGGAGATATCATCAACTTTAGTGATATGTAATGTTTGCCTGAACACAACAGCTAGACCACCTCCTATTTTGCCTATATTATTTTGGGTGATCGTTTGATAGCCTAGAGGAATGGCTTCATGAAGGACAGGAGCCATATCATTTCCCAACCATGATTCAGTTATGATTTGTATGTCTGGTTTTGCATCTGTGAGAAGGTCGTAGATGTGATGTTTGTTTTTAGAGAGGGATCAAGCATTTATTAGTAGACAGTTTAGAAAATGGCCTTTGGTGATAGTGAGACTTTGTTTTGCAGTAGATTGAACAGTATTGTGTGTGTTTGTATCAGATGTGTTTTAGTGCTGGCATTAGCTGTATTAGGATAGCAATTGTGTAGCTGTTCTGTATCATGTTCCTCATCCAGCATGCTAAGAAGGCCTTTTGATGGGTCTGCGTGTGTATGTGGTGGAGATGGTGTTTTGAGAGTGAGTTGGTGTGCTATGTTTTTTTTGTGGTGTAACATTGTTGTGCAGTAAGTAGACATGGGGAAGCAAAGTTGTGAGGTGTGGCACATCGCTTACGTTGTTTGTGTGTGTTTAGGGCGGAAGGTGTAAGAGTCAGGGGTGGTGGTGCAGCATGTGGGTTATGTAGTAAGGTTCTAAATTGTCCAATGGATGAGAGGCGGTTAGAAGAGAGTTGCTGTATCTGTGTTCGGTATGGTGGAGGAGAGAAAGCTTGGCATTGGAGTTTGTTCCTTTGTGTGGTTTGAAAGATGGGTGTATGTTTGTATTTTGTGATGGTATGTATTTCGAGGTGTTTCGCTTTGAAGATCTTGTTGTCTGGTGTGTGTGATATGTTTAGTTTTTGAGGAGTAATGAAAAGGGGTGCTGGTATATTTGTTTCGTGCAATGGATTTGGTTGTATAGTATTGTTTGTGAGAGGAGGTTGTAAGGTAGAGGGGGTGGTGATGTGTTTATGAGTAGAGTGTATGTTGTGTGTAGGAGGGAATGAAGTAGAGGTGAGAGTGTTTGTCTTAGACTGGTTTGTTGCATGAGTTAAAAAATGTGGTGGTGTGCAATGTGTGTGTTGTGCGTTAGTATTATTATGGTAGTAGGGAGAGGAGGGTGTTTGTTAGACAAATGATGGAAGGATGAATATATGTTTGTTAGTGATAAAAGGTGGTCTGTTAGGTGTAATTAGAGCAGGGGGTGTCTGTCTGGATGGGATGTCGTTATGTATGGTGTTGAATGGGGTTGTGTTACTGAGGAGTGGATTGGTTAGTGGTATAGGATAGAGTTGTGTACTGTTTGTAGGTGATGGTGGGTATGTGTGGTAGTTGGGATAGAAGGGTGTATAGATGTGGTTTGGTTGGGTTTGTAGTGCATGCTGGTACATTGGTCAGTGCATAGGGTTGTGTGTGGTGTACATTTGGTGTGAATGTGTTCCTATGTTCATGTGGATGGTGTGGGGTAGCTATTACTGAATGTGAACATGGGCAGCATTTCTGGCCATAGTCCAGACCAGTCTCGAACAGGCTCAAACAGGTAATTGCCCTTGTCCTCTCTGCCCTTAGTCTCGACTCCCGGGCTGAGGCGCCCTAAGCCTCGCCCTTTTATAGCCATAGTAATCAGGTGACCCATTCAGCCAATGGGAACCCTAGCCCCAACCCTATCCAATCACAACACAAGCCCTAAAATCTAGAAACAATAGGCGACCTGGACCTTACAGCCAATCTCAGCCCTAGTCCAAGCACCCAATAACTTTCAAAAACCCTGATCTCTATGTCCAATAGAGGCCCTAGCCCTACCGGTAGTCCCAAGTCCAAGCAACCAATGGCACCGGAAGCCTTAATCGCTACTTCCAATTAAAGGCCTAACCCTAGTCCTAGTCCCACCATCCAATAACACAGGAAGCCCAAGTCCCTACTTCCAATAGAAATCCTAACCCTAGCCCCAACCCTACATTGATTGAATCACAGACCCAGAAACCAATCAGAACCCTTAAATACCCAACCAAAGAGGACACTAACCCTAATCCAATAGAAACATCAGATACAACCACCAATCAGTGTATGCATGTACCTACCACTAGTAGACTATATAAGGTTCCAGCGACCTCAGACAAGGTTTGCTGGCCAGAGAGTTGGGAGCTGCTTCACTTGTTCAGAATCTCCTGGGAGACAGACAGGCTTAATCCACACTTTTGACTTCTGCAGGTAAGGGCCTAACTTGTCCTCTGAAAATAGTGTTTGTATAAAACTTTACTTCCTCTCCTGGCCAAAAAACAAAGTGCACAGTCCCTATTAAACACAGTTTAAACAGCACAGAGATGATCACTGCTGCCTCGGAGCACACTCCGATGTAGAATATCCCTGTTGCTGCGGGGGGGGGGGGGCACTGTTTAACATACAGGTCTTAGCACAGAGACAATGGGAAATTTGGAGGGAAAACTGATAGTGTGTTTGTTGGTCTGTATAAACAAGCTAAATTCCCTCAGTATCGTGCAGTGCCCTTCAGCCCCCAGTCCTGGAGAGGGCCAGGTAATTTTTATATAAATGCGGCCGTTGTTGTTGAAGTATTAAGAGCGTCACTACTGCGAACAGGTGCCCTAGATGAACAGTGGAATATGTGCCTTAGAGTTTTTTCTTTTCCATTTTCTTTTGTAAATTAATTCTGGCATCCCGCCTATTCCACTGATACGGATAAGCCACCCGTCATCCTGCATGCAAGTGCCTAATGCAACATTCTATATATACATGTAGACGGGTATACCCTAAACCTAGGTGGTAAACAAGAGATAACTGTGGGGTACACCGTAGAATAGCGGGGTGACTCAGGAACGTGCACAAAGTGGAGGAAAGAGGCGGCAGGGTAGCTTTCATTCTTTTTTAGACCCGGGAGGCGGTGGGGGAACTCAATGTTCCTCATCTATGGTTATATCTTCAAATGCACAACATGTAAAAGGCACCTCATTGCAGCCGCAGGTCATTCATAAAAAGAGCTGCATTTGGCACTGGGTATCCAGGTTCGAATCCCGGCATCCTCTCAGCATCCTGTGATTCTGTGCAAATCATTTAACTTCCCTGTGCTGGTAATATGACCTTGTGTAATGTAATTGGTGCTCATGCAAAGCACTCAAATACTATTCAGGTCGAGTCCGTGCCATAAAAAACTGCCCTAAAAAAACCGTGTCTAGAATCTAACAACATTTTATCGTGATCACGTTCCCTTACTGATAACAGACACAGGACTGAGTGGAGTCAGCGCCACCACTGCAGTTCAAGACACCTCTTATTTGCAGGCCCAACACGCAGAATAAGTGCTCAAATTGTCCACGTGCAAAGGATCAAGACATTTGAATGTGCCTGCCATTTCCAATGTGCCCCGTCCCCATGGTCCAGCCACCCACAATGTCAGAGCTGGTAAAGCAGAAACTGCTCTCAATAAGTGAGCAGAGCTTCTTCAGAAGAGTGCAAGGATTGGGGAGTGAGGGGGTTTACCTAAGGGCAATGACCTGTGGGGGGCACACCATGAGAGAAATGCTAGATTCGCCGGTCGAGTTAAAGATCCTAGCAGGAAGAAGAGGGTTTCAGTGCAGCCGTTGTACAGAAGGGAGCAGGAAGAGACCACAAGTAGCCTGCGATCGTGAGGGCAACGCGTGTTGTATTGGTAGGCTGTAGCTGTTGTATTTGCAGAGCCTTCAACTCTGTGTTCTTGCAGAAGTGGGCTCTGGTTTGAATTCACTGCTTTCCTAGCACGGCTGAGTGCCTCCTCTGAAGGCGGTTTTCAAGCGACAGGAGGCATTTCCAGACCACTTCCTACTGCTGTTCTGCTGGGACACCCGTCCTCTCCCCCTCTCTGGATGGTCCTGCTGCAGGCCCAGCAACGTGACCTTCTGTATTGGGAAGCCCATGTACCTAGTCGTCACACATGCTGGACCTCAATTTTGGAGTGAAAGGCAGATAGGTTCTTTATTTCGCGTTAGTCTTCACTTGGCTGTGCTGATCTTCTTTGAGGTCGCAGCGCGAGCATCTGAGGGTGACTTTGGACCACAGCTAGGCATCAGCAGTCTCCAGATACCTTTGCAGTTCAGGTAGGCTTTCAGTTTTGCCCAGGTGTAAATTTAATATGCAGTATAATGTAGGATAATGTTAGCTACTTCCAGGATGTTGTTTCTGTACTTTTTCTTGCAGCACATTACTCTTGTACGGTGCATAGTTTGAACTGAGTTGCACCACTTGTTTGCACGATTGAGAGCTCTGGAGCGGTCGTTGAAGGCACTAAAAGTTTCGCAGAGGGTCGGTCACTGGGTCAAAAAGGTGTTTGGAATCATTGCCCTCTCTACAGAGCGCTCATGCCAGTGGTCACGGACTTGAGTTGCAATTGTGATTCTGTGCAAATGGGTGTGATGGGGCTCCCATCATGGAGGTAACACAGTTTACAAAATAATGATAAGGTGAAAGTAAAAGAAAATGCAGTGATTGCTCGCTACTTAAAACTCATCCCTAATTTTTATGCCCTTCCACTTTCAAATGCCACCAGCCACCACTGCCTGGAACGTGGCATTTACTGAGTGTTTTTACTTTGAGTCATGCAGTATCGGAGTTCAAAACCTTCATCACCTCATAGATCAAGCCTCGGCTGCTTGACCACACTAGCCTTTGGGGAGCCAAGACCCAAATAGAAATATCAGGCACCCACTTAGCAATGTAAAAGAACCTTCGGTATTGGCACACCAATGCTAAACATTTACTCACCGGGAAACTGCCCAGTAACCCCGAGTGCATGGAGGGCAGGTTTGACAAATAGCATAAAATGTGGATGCTGCTCCCGACAGGGCAATCACAATTCATGTTGGCGTCTGGGAGGTGCAACCATGTGCCCATGTCTGTTTCAGTTTGGCTTGACTGCCCCAGTGTAGTCTTACCACCTTTGTGACACAACAAGTTCTGTACTACTTGATGTCTTGAGAGGACTTTGGACCTGCAGTGGCATCTTTAAATATAATACTTGCTTTGCCAATCAATAAAGTCACTTTGATTTATAAAACAAAATTTGATCAATTAGTCAACTCTGAGTTTATTTCAGAAATTCTGGAGTTTTAAATGAATTGAACAGAACCTCTATTTTGTTTCTTTGTTTGTAGCATTTATTTATTTTTAGGTTTTGTGTATCAGACACCCTGCCATAAGGTGGGCTGTGTTTTACCAGCCTGGAAAACTGTGGGATTTAACAAGACAGTATAATGATTCAGAAATATAATATCTGTATTTACAGCAACACCATCAATTCTTTAAGTCATTAAATTATTCCTAAAGCAGATGACGCTTACGGTGAAGCAAATATTGACAGAAAGTGCCTACCAAGCTCTTATGTCAAAGGGATGGGTAGGTGATCGAGCGTGCTCCTCGTGACTTCCGATCCTCCAATGAGAAGAATTAGACGGCTCAGGCAATGACATGGCTTTTAATCGGGGCTATTAGAATTATGCATTTTTGCAAGATTTGCCACATAATCTATCATCTGCCAGCATAATATGCGGATTTTAACAAAAAATTGTTTCTATCTCAAAAGGATCAAAAATGACTACAAAGGGGCTACACGTGTAGCTGGCCTTTTGCAAAGGTTGACTGATCCCCTTTCTGTTGCTTATTGCTGTATTGGGGTGTTAAACTGGTACTAATGAGTTGAAACCTCAGTTCAAACAGAGTCAGCATGTGTAAAACAACAAAATCATAAAGTAGCGCTATCCCATAATGTGCCACATTATTCAGTATAGTTTGCCTTTTCTTGCTGGGTAACCTAGTTTAACCTGCCACATAATTTGGTCCTCCACTGGCGCATAATTTAATTGGCTTTGCTTTTAATAAGGCACGCTCAATGGCAGATGACTCTCAGCCATGCAAAGAAATATAAGGCTGTTTTTGCAAATTGAAGAAAACATTTAAAGCACGTTCAATCTGCGTTACAGGCATGCAATGCATTCCATGGACTTCATGAGTCCTTGTCCCTCTTACCACACTCGCAGAATGACGCAAAACGAAACCATACATTGAAACAGCCTGGGGCGCGTTTCATTCAACAGTCAACAGAGTAAACCCTCAAAGAGAATGCATATAGTCTCCTGGCTCCGCATTAACACCCTTGTGAAGTCATTGCGCCGCATTTTAAGCAATCATTACATTTTGCATCTCTTTGCATGCGTAGTGCGAGTTTGGCGTTCACTATTATGCAGTGGGTTTCTTCCCTTCATCAGTCTCGTGCGGCTGTCATGGCCCCCACACACAATGTCTGCACCACTGTGACATCGCACTATCCAAAGCACGCTTTGGTATATTCAACAGAGGGTATTGCAAAACAAAGTGCCAAAACAACCCTTTACTTTTGAGAAGTGGCGTAGCATGGGTGGGGCCACAGGGGCAGTTGCCCTAGGTGCAACATTCTTAGGGGGTGCAAAATTTTAAAAGAAAAGCAATTTGCACAAATTCTTTTTCATTAAAAATTTAGCACCAACAGTGCTAGCAGTCCATGAGTTAGGGGGCGCAATACTTGCCTTGTCCCGGGCTGGCAACCCACGCTGCGTCGCTGCTTTTGAGGTGCTACAGTGGATCCTCGGACAATGCGTCCCCCAACTACCCCTTTGACAGCCTAGCACTCAATTTCTCATCGCCTCCCGTCGCCCTCGACCAGTGCTTTAAATGGTAACATTAGAAGTGCTGGTACTCACTATCTGGAGTACCCGTTTGTTCCAGAGAAATGCCGGTAATCTCCCATTAAATGTACTGCAGCAGTGCTGAGACTTCGCCCTTTGAAACTGAGAAGTGGAGGCACTTCGTACCTGCCCATTTAAAACACCGCCCTAACCTCTTAGCCGGATGAGAAAGCTGAGAGTTGCGCGTGTGTGACAGATAGGGAGAACCCTCTATGAATACCAGACCCCACCTTTACGCTGCAGCGTTCGATATGCCTCAGTTATTTTGTACCTATTTTGGCCCTTAAAGAGGTGCGTTAGCAAAAGATAAACAGAATTCCCACTTACCAGATGAACTGTTTGGTGGTCACATAGTTGAAAGACACACACAATCTGTGGAATACATTCGTAAAGAAGATAAGGCCTATCAACAAGAATAGAGAATTCAGGAGAGAAACCGAGACCGGACTCTTCCAAAATACTAGAGCCAACAAAAGTCGTGCCACAATCGTGGACTGGTTTTGTTGAGCTGTTTGAGATCCTTTCCTTACAACCACAAGCGTAAGCCGCATGTACATGCTGTTCACCATTTCTGGAGCACGCTCTCGGGGCTACATACACAGGACACAAAAAACTCAACTCTAATAGATCTTACCATTCCCACAACCTTTCTCCCAGCCAGGTAGCACAGATAGGGAAAATGCTCACCAATTGCACATACTGTGCTTTAGGGCTTTGACAAGAGACAGAGAAGCGCTATAGAATTGCCACAAAACACTATAGTCCGTATATTTGGGGGCAACTTCATTCTATTTGTAAATTGGACCATGCATAAGAATATTTGAATCTCACAGATTCCTCCAACAGCTTCATAACATTTCCATGCGCAACAATAAACTTCAGTATGCATGCACAGACGCAGTGCTGAGCTATGATGTTTAGTATTACATTTCTAGTAAGTCATTTTATTCGTTCAGGTAATTAAAATCATTACATGTCTAGAACTATACAGTGTAATTACGCATAAAATAAAACAACAGCTAATACAGCCAACGTAGTAGTGATAGAGATTTTAAAAGAACTGGGATGCACACTAATTCCAGAATTCTCTTCTCTCACCACCGCATTCATGACCACAGGACTTCCTTCACAGCATGACAGGGACCTACTAGACCTCCTACTGACCGCGGCAGTGAAACTGGTCCTGTCCAACTGGAAGGATACTGCTAGGACATCAGAGGCGCAAATAGCACTGCCCTGCAAAAGTCACCCTGAAGACCAGCTACTAGGGGGATGTGGAAGTCGCTAGACATGTATCTGGACTCCTATGAACCACCGTGAGTCCACTTGGGGTCCCCAGGGGGGTCGGATTTCACACAGGGCTACAAACCCAGACTAAGCTCATAGCTATAGAACACTTCATGCATCGTATCGCCGCTCTTTCTTTCCTATCTTCTCTCTTTCTACCATCCTGTTCCTAATTTCCCAGCAAGTCAAGGTAGAGGGGCTCAGCTAAACACGTATACCACAGTACCTGTAATGACTGCAATATCAACCACGTTTGGCTGGAACCTCATAACAAAAATGCGAATGTACTTGTTTTAAAAAAATTTAATAAAAACGTTTGAAATAAAAATAAAAATAAAAAAAAAGAATACAGACAATAGTATTTCATGGATTCAGTCAAGGAGCCTTCTAAACCAAGTTAAAAGAAACTATTAAAACAAGGTAAAAGTTAGTTCAAATGGTGTTACCACCTTAGAGCATGAGGAGAAGCGTCTAGGGTTGTAGAAGAAAGGGAATAAAGTGCAGAGTGCAAATTAGTGAGGCCTTGTACTCAAGCTGCATAGCAACTGGACACGTCAGGATGTTTTATTCTAGACTGGTTGGACGCCCCGTCTCTCGCTAGATGAGGATCACCAGTGATGGTGCCCGAGGATGGTGTGTTCAAGGCTGCAATCAGCAGAACGCGTGGGGCCATGGAGAACGCTAAGCGTAGCCCTTAATGTTGTCAATGCTGGTTGACAGCTCTCCTCAAAGCTGAATGCTGAACGCCGAGCATATGGTGTACGACCAGGATCTAATTTCTTCCGGTAGTAAGTTCAGTACATTTCATTTTGGATTGTTTGTACTTTAATCAATACTTTATTGACCCTTGCATTTACACTGAAGCGGTGATTTGTTCTTCCTAAGCTACCAAAGAAGGATTGCCACTGACCTATGCAGAACACAATGACCAAGAAAAGCTGCCCATTGATGAGGAATGGACCTGACATCAAGCTTTAGTAAGACCCACCCAGATACCCTCAATAATGTGAGATCATATTTTAGTACATAGGCTGCAAGTAATGTTTGAATACATTTTTCCAAAGTACAGAAACACCACGGTTAGGAATTGTTACTCTAACTTATTGTTAACTCCATTAGCGACTACATACGAGGATACAAATAAGACTGACTGCATGAAGGGGGAACACCAAGGACAATCAAACAGTTTGTAAGTTTAAACCCTTATTGCAAAGATGAAACATGCTTATGGAAAATTAATAAAACATGTTGAACTAAATAAATACATATATAAATATAAAAGAAATTTTATATATATACATACATACACACATACACACACACATATATACACAAAGGCATACATTACCCAGTGGTGGTGGTCGCCACTAGGTTTAGTTAGGTCAGCTGTTCCTTAGAAATAGTGTTAATTGTGTTGCTAATAACTTTGGCACCGTTTGGTGAATCTTCACAAAACTTTCTAAAAAGATGCTACTTTTTGACTACTTTGACTAAAATTGCTGCGAACCTGCAGGACTCCCGCGGTATTGTAAATATTAATTTTTTTTTAAAAGCGGCATTCAGTGCTGCTTTAACGGGAAGGGCATGCGGCCCCCTCCTTTAGCCAGCGCAGGCTCCGGGGATCCACCCCCAAATATCTTACAAACTGGAAGAACTTATAGCCTCCCCTCCCCAAGGCATTACAGGCCCAGTGGAGACCACTCCTGAGGTCAAAAGATTTTAACAAGGGGAGGCGGCAGCGTGGCTCACCTACCTGAGGCATCACAGGCCCCGGGGAGCCCAACCCAGGGGCCAAAATGTATTAAAAAAGTTAGCCCATCCCTCTGGGCTAACTCACTAGCTATATCCCGGAGAGCTCACCCCAAAACATAGCGGTTTCCCTCTCCGGACTGGTGCATGAAGGGTAACCTGTGTTTGGTTCCGCTTGGCAGGAGCCTTTTTCAATCTTCCACCACGCAGAAGCAAACACAAAGACTGCTCCCAGCAAGCAGGACTTTTAAAGATGGTCCTACCACCTGGGGGCAAACTTCTGATCTGTTTCCCTGCCCGCACTGATGCGGGGATTGAAACAGATCCAAATATTGCGCCTGCTCGGAGGGAGCAGCATAAGTAGCTTTTCCCCGCAGGTGGGAGCAATGCCTGCTGCCGCTGCACACAGAGAGCAGACTGGGCTAGCGGGGTTCTTGGGTCTCCCCCTATATCCCGCCGGGTGCATGGTGGGTGCCATGGGTGGCACCAGGGTACCCACCTTGAAGTAATGTGGGTCCCAGGGGAAGGGGTCCCGAGGCCAAAAAAGGCTTGCGAAGGGGCTACACGGCCCCCTTCCCTTTAATAAAGAAAAAAAACAGCCTTGGGGGATGGGGTCCCAGGGCCGAAAGAGACATGGGAATGGGGCTGCACAGCCCCCTCCTTTTTTGAAAGTTTTGGGCCAAGGGGTGGGCTCCCCAGGGCCAATTGACTTTGGAAAGGGCCCCACAGCCCTGCTCCCAAATAAATAAAAATGTTTCAAAGCCCAGGGGTATGGGGTCCCCATGGCCTAATAAGGCTTGGGAAAGGGAGCCACTTGCACCCCATCCCATGTTTAAAAAAAACATAGTCACTGGAAAAAAACAAAGGTTAAAGAAATATTGCAGTTAGGTGTGATAAAAAGATCTGTTTTTGCTGAAAGAAATTCTCTGAAGAAAATAGTATTATAGTTAGGTGAATGTCAGAGACAACATTAAAGTCTTGAACTAAAAATAAAAATACAAAAAATTATTTGGAAGTGTTCTAGCTACAACAGTATAAACTTGCGGCCCGCCATGCACTGCTTATGACCTCACATATTACATCACTGATGACATTTTCTATTATATCATTTATGACCTCACTAATGACATCCAATGAGTTTGCTAGTTTGATTTATTATTTACATAGTGGCAGGTAACTAGCCATAGAACTTCTTAGTCTAATTTTATACTGGCTGTGTCCAGCTAACAAGTGTAAGCGTTTACAAAACACATGTGCAACTAATACGCCATAACTGTGTACAGGTATTGAACATGCTATAAATGTTTGCACTGAAGAGTAAGTACCCTGTGTGCAGGAGACAGTTTACAACTTGTCTTCAGGATCTTCCACACAAATTTTTAGGTTCCAGCGAAAAAGTTTACAACAATGCCAAGATTCTACATACAACATACTAAGTATAGTAAGCAGTCTTGAGTTATTAGACAGAATTGTCTCAGCATGCCAAGTTCTACATAACATAGAAAACTGTGAGCACCAGGTATTAAGCTATTCACATGCTTGTTTTGCTTCAGAAAATGGTTTATCTCTAAAGTTTTCACTACAGTATGAAGGCTGCAGGTCGTATAATCTTGAGCACCTTCAGACGTTGCTTATTTTAAGCAAAGCTTGTCTTTTTTGCAAGTGTTACAAAGAGTGTACACTGTTGCAAGTAGATACTTTGTAATACAGTGTAGTGCAATTCTCATGAGAGTTTCACTGTCTCTGCAAACAGTGTGGTACAGAGTAAACTCCTCATGAAATGAATACGGTTTACAGTACCCACTTCTCTACTCATATCCACTTCATTTCTCAATGTAGGTTCGGTAACTGTCCGGGATTCATTACAGATAAAAGCTGTCCGTAGTAGGGCATTCATTTTGCAACAGATGTTCAGTATTTTTAAAAACTTGGCTTTCTCTGAACAGCTTTTTGCAGACTGAACAAAGCATGAAATTAGGGTTTCCCATATATCTGTGGTTGATTGTTAAGATGAACTACGCTACCTGTGAAGTGTATGGTATAAGGGTCTATGTTACACATAACCTATGGGAGCCTATGGGAGCCATATCTGTGACCGCATTAATGATCTCATTCTTCTGAGCTATTTTGTACTTCCTTTCAGGCCTCTAGTGCAATATGTGCAAAAACGAAGCTTGGATGATGCCCTGAGTGATGTCATAGAACATGTAATGAGTGATGGTATTTTTGAGGTCATAAGCAGCGCATGACAGGGGCACAAGTTACAGTTAGCTCTGCTAACTATAACAGGTAAATGTGTGTTTTTTTTAGTTCAAAAGATTAATGTCACTGACATATTCAACTAACTATAACTTTACCCTTCGGTTTTTTCTTTAAGTTGATATTATTAACAGACATTAGAAATGAGGGCATATTGGAGCGGTGAACTGTCCCACTAAGGGGGGCAGCAAAGAAATTAAGGTAAATCTCCCAACAAATCGTTATGCTGAGCTCCCGCCGGTTGTGCTAGGAATGCGGGGGGGGGGGGGGGGGGAAGAGACCACAGTTATGCATAGGAACGCCTCTATCAATTATTTTGTACCACCCCAATTTTATTCTGCCAAATGCACCCAACATTAATAGAAGCAAGTCGTTACAATGGAGCAGGCCGACCAGACATCCATGGGCTCCTGTGGGCAGTGGCGAGTCAGTCCTCTGTTTTATAGAAGGCGACTCTGTCGTCCACAGCTAGGAGGCGCTGCTGTCCCCTTAATACAAGACCAGCAGTGGTAAAACGTTGTCTAAAAGGGGTTGCTTTTCAGGAAGGAGGGGTGGGGTTAGCTAGAGTCATTCACCAATGCTAGGTATCTGCTACAATGCAGCAATGAGGTTGGCCTGGGTGCCTGCAACACCCACTCCCGAAAGTAGAGACAAAAACAGTACCCCAAAATGGATGAAAGGCTTAAATTAAATAAGTAAAACGGCGAATAAAAGAAAAAAATACCACTACAACAAGAAAAAAAAAAAGAGTCATCCTAAACTAGAAAAGGATTTCCTCAAAATAATTAAAGCATTTATTTACATACGCAGGGAATAACAGCAAATTATTACTCGATATTTCTGCGATATGGACCAAAATAACGGGATACCAGGAAATTTCGAGATTTGATTCTACAAACTAATTCTGCTTACTTCCCAAACGCCCGCTCTTAAGTGCAGAAGTGATGACAAAGCGATACAGGTGTAACAGTATAAAAAAAACGAGAGATCAGGGAAAAAAGCTAAAACGGTGGATACACACGCGGAAATAAGTTCATTTTGTATTTTTGTCACAAACAAGGATGTAATATCTAAAACAAAAAAACCTTCGCGTTTACTTTGAAGAGGTTATAAACAACTAGTATTATATTTGACCTCAACAATAATTAAGAAAAGTGATGACATGGTAGTGAACTCCATCACTGCACAATTGGTCAGAACGAGCTCCCGCCCTTACATAAGTGTATGTGCTCCTGAGTGCCCTTGGTCTGATGAGTGAATAACTTGTTGACATGTGTCATGATGACGCGCCCTGGCAGTGCGGGCGAGGCGCAGAGGGGGCGGGGCGCAATAAATTCCAACCCTAGGGGAAGAGAATTCCTTGCAAGCCTTTATTACACGGCCGGTAGCGCGCGCCTCTCGAGGGCCCGAAATTCCACATACACAAACGTCGCGACATGGAAAGCGGACTGGGACTGCTTCCAGCTACCCGCGTGTACTGTACTTCTGGGACATAGGTAATGTATGCTCTACTCGTTCGGAAATACATTACAGAGCGACGTTTAACGGCATATTTACATTAGGACGACGTTATTCTAAGCTTTTGCATTCAACTTTGGAAACTAAAACGTAGGCAGCCCGGAGGATATGTACACCGCTTCAACTGCCGCTTGAGTCAAGATTTTGAGGTGAAATCCCTTGCTGGAGGGCTTTGAGGTGCTCTGACGTGTACTGGTAAACATAGGCGGAGGTTCAGGTCGGGGTACCGATTGGACGGTGTTATTTTCCTGAACTTAGAAGGCGGTGTATAGCCCCAATTGTATTTGTACAACAGAGTACTTCAGAGTTTAGTTTTGGGGTAAAGTACATAGTTTGCTGGTAACTGGGACAGAATATGTGGTGGGGTTGCGACAGCAGCAGTAGGTCATTAAAAATAAAGAATTGGAATTTAGTGAAATATTAGATTGCTAACTATTACGTTGCAAACGCTTTCATTATAGAAGTCAGCCAGGGGCTTCAGAATGGAATTGTCAAAAGTTCCAGTCACCCCACTATGGGCATCTACGAATCAGTGTGTTACATCAAGCCAGTAAAACAGATATGTTAATATATGTGTTGCACGCCAGTCAATAGTACACAAGTAACCATTCCAGTCAGCTGACTCAGATTCTCATTGCTACGATTTCCATAACTTGATTTATTTTGCTAAGCGATAACACCTGATCCTTGCAGAACTACTGATCTCTGTGCACAGGCAACCAGCGAAGGACAGATTGGTTGAACTATGATAAATAACTTGAGGTGTTTGAAGAAAAAAAAAAAGGCCTTAAAAAAAAAAAACAAGGAGTAGAATATAGTAATCAATAAGCAGTGAGAAAATCAATAAGCAGTGAGAAAATCAATAAGCAGTGAGAAATAGCGGAGGTTCACATGCATTACACAAACGTGGGGGGGGCGAAAAAAGAGTTATCCATCTTTACCCCACGACCATAAGTTAAATCTTAACCTAACATTTAACAGATACCTCAACCTTAATTCCCAAACTAACCATTTAAATTCAAATAGAACTCACAATTAGAAGGAAACCTGTACATCCATCAATGTACTCCATTTTGTAAATAGTTCATCAAAATTCCACTGGTTAGTGCGCTCATGGGTATCAACCTCCGCTCGTGCTTGATTCAAACACCATATGCACACTTAGAAAACTACACATGTCCCCTTAAGCTCTACCTCAGGTACTGTGAGGCATCTCCACTTCCTTATTCAATATTATTGTAGTTTGATTTCATCCATCTTAATAACCAAAAAGTTCTGATTTTCATAAATCATTAGTTTCATTTCTTTGTGGGCTGCTGTCTCCCACCGGAGTCAGCATTTTCTGGTGGGTTACAATGCATCTTTCTAGGGTCTGGCTACGGATATCGCCTTAGCTGTCTGTTTTCAGGCAATAACGAGATTAATACAATACAGGGCCCGGCATATCAAGTAAAGATACGCTGCCACTCCCTTGCCCTTAAGTCGGCAGCGACAGGACTCAGTCATTTTCAGCTTTCGATCTTCACATGTAAGGCATTCTACTGCAACCCTGTCCAATGTTGGTGTTACAGACATGCAAGTCAGACATATTACATTCGCCAATGCTTAGTTGCGTGTGTTAACGCCTTCTGTTATAGTCACGTACCACCTCCTAGTTCAGCTTTTCCAGAGGTGTGTCAGGTCAGTCGCCTCAGGTCACACAGGGTTCACCTGTATTTGTCTTCCTACCTGGGCATGTATCATAATGTGGCGGCTGGCCCCTGCCCTCTAGTCATGGGCCCGAGGAATATCACTGGCTGGAGGAGGGCTACAGCTGTAGAAGCAAAATGTGTCTCTGGACGAATTCAGTCAGGTCAGGAATGCTGCCAGTCTATAGGACTTAATACAGATTTTAGCAGTAAATTGGGAGATTTAACTCCGTGCACTTTCAAATTAGGTCAGGGCTTGCCAGTCCGCTTTGGAAACAGCATAAAGAAATAACTAATTACAGATTACAGAGCCCTGCACACCAGTTAACCATGGGTTACATTTAAACACAGTTGGTATGCATGATAACCCACTCTGAAATGCAAGCACCAGGAGTTTACAACAGTGGGCTTCTGAGCTGCAAGACGTACCTACAAGCTCAGCAGTACACACTCAGCGGTAAACCCTCCAACAGAAAAAAAAGTTTCCCCCGTCAAATTGCAAACACATGACCGGCCATGCTACAGTACAAAACTGCACTACATTTTTTAAAATCTACAAATGAGGAAACAAAGGTGCGACAAAAACACATCCTTCAATCACAACCGAGGTCATGGATATAAAGAAGTGCCTATATTTTATGCTAGAGTGGCGTGATATTTCAAACACCCCTCTCAGGCCATTACAGGTTTCAAAGACATTTGAAAAACATGGAATATAAATTAAGATTGCTCCTCACGGAGAGAACACGGCGATAACATTTCACTTGCGAAATATATAGGACGTGAGCGAGCTGATAATATCTGACAATATAATTTCTCAACCTCTGTAAACAACGGTTTACAGGTACATCTAGAATGAGGCAGCAGAGAGGCCCGCGGCCAGGATGATTAATTATACACTCATGCTCAGCCGTTCCCTTGGTGTCCGGTTTTCTGCTTACAGTAGATAAGAACACAGGTGTCATTTCGATGAAATGTTCTCTTATTTACTTCAAGCACAACAATAAAAAAAAAATCACAACGCGCCTCAAATGAGGCGTCACAGATAAGCACACATTAAACAGGGTTTGCATCATCCAAAAATCTAACTCTTGCATATAACCCTCTTCAAACCCTAGGGTGAGGAACAAGATCCCCGCTAACCTAAACCAGTCTAAAATCTGCTTTTATGAAAAGAAAAAAAAATGCTCATGTAAAGTGAGAGGGCAGTGGTAAGTGGAAAAGCATCATGGCGGTCACGGGCTGTTGACATGGGCACGGTGGACAAGCACCATTCCCTAGACTGGCGGGCGCACACGCCTTTGTAAAATGCTTACCGGATTAAGAGAAGGCTAGGGATAGTGCTGCTGAGGAGGGGCATACCTGTTTGCAGTTCACTCACCAAAAAGGTGTTGAACTTGAGGCGTGTTCTTCTGAATTGAGTAAAGAAATGTTATTCGAAATTGTTGAATATAGGGAACAAGTCGGAACGTGGCAAGATATTTATGATTCTGCCTGCTGTGGAAGTTCCTTTTCTCCAAGTCCCGGTCTATGGTGGAGTGTGGCTGAAGAACATTGTGACCCTTAGGATCCGAGAGGGTACCTAGGCAATCTGCTGGAAACATAGGCTGGCTGCCATCCCTACCATGGGTCGTGGGAGACCCGTGTAGTTAGCACAAGGCAACAGACTTGCCTAAGGTATCCTGGACTGAGATGTGTGCTCTCCCTGCTTGAGTGGTGGAAATCTGGGGGTACCGAAGACAGCCAGAGATCCAGAGTATTTGGTGAACCTTGCTCTGCCAGAAGGACACTGTCTCCCACGGATCAGTGGAGTGCCCGTTTCGCTCCCATCGGGGTGAACTGGATACAGTGCCCATGATGGCCCCCACTGTGTTTAGAATGTTCTCATTCTCCCTCTGTGGATAACACATAATCTTTTCAGTGAATATTCAGAGACCAGGACCCCTCTGGGTCTATCAGAGATGGGTGCTCCAGTGTTCCTTTCACCGCTGCTAGGAGTAGATGGAGTTGTTTGCTCTACAGGGGACCAGGAATGTTTCTAATAGAACCAGGAGAGCAAGACAACAGAATGATCTCTCTCTCAAATAATGGCATGCCCGAGAGTTCTGACAGATCAATACAAACATAAAGGAAAAGTTGGACTGGGTAGATCACACACACCATTTGGCACCAACCCAACGTCAGAGAAGAGTTCTGCTTTGAAGCAAGCAAAATGTGCATCTCTACAGGCTGACTCCCCCCTTAAGACTCCTGGGAAACCTAACCGATCGATATCAAAAAGGTGAAGCACCAAGATGTATCGGCAGCTTATGGATTTTAAAAACATATTTGTGTACTCTATGAATTCCAAATCACTTTCTCTTACTTCAAAGTCAGCATGATAGGCACTGGAAGTAGAGGAGCGCGTGGGGGTGCATCACCCCTCAAAATAACCAAGCTAGAGTTCAGAACGAGCAACAAAGATGGCTTGAAAGTTTCTTGTCTTAGAGGTCAAATGTCATGGTCTGTCTTCAAGCAAATTGCTGGTTATTCTTTTAACATGGAGATTGGTGTTTACTTTTCTTTCTCTGACTGCAATGTGAGAGGATTTTGTAATGTGAACTATGAACATTTTGCTGAGTGTGAAAGGAAGGGAAGTATGGGGTTGATTTTATTTTTCTAACACGCAACAAAACTTAAAATATACAAATATTTTAAAATATATAAGAGGTGAAGAAAGCACAAATCAAGCATTTTCTTTTGCATTTCTTAAGTGTGATGAAAACAAATATTTTAACAGGATCAAAATGAATCAAGACATTTTCCTTGGAGATGTGCAAATGATAAATATTCACTGAAATCTGATTTCCACGCAATCATTTGTGCACAGTGTAGCGTTACCAGTAAAACTACAAGTCTGTGCAAATTTAGAAGCAATTTCAATGGAAAATGTGCTGTGTGTAAATGACGGTGCGCTACCACACTATGTTTTTGTAATAGATTTGTGGCAGTGTGCTCAAAAACGTACTACCCGATAAATAACACAGCCTTTCCACTACTCCGCTGAATGGACACAGCTCGTTTTCTACACTTGTTCTTTGTGTGCTGGTAGGGTTTATCAATACCCCTATATGACTTCAGTCACGTAACACTGAGGAGGCAGCACCCCCACTGTGAAAATTGTTCCAGCACCACTGCATGCTACAAACTAAGCATTGTTATAGCAGAAGCTATGTTTATCAGTAAAATGTTGAAAAAAACCTCAGAGTATTCGGTTAAAAATTCTTCAGCTTATCTGGCTGCAAGCTATGCTGTGACGAGCAATAACCAAAATTTCGATTTCGAAGAAAACGAGAGATCAGGGAAAAAAGCTAAAACGGTGGATACATACGCGGAACTAAGCTCATTTTGTATTTTTGTCACAAACAAGGATGTAATATCTAAAACAAAAAAAACCTTCGCGTTTACTCTGAAGAGGTTAGAAACAACTATTATTATATTTGACCTCAACAATAATTAAGAAAAGTGATGAAATGGTAGTGACCTCCATCACTGCACATTTGGTCAGAACGAGCTCCCGCCCTTACATATGTGCTCCTGAGTGCCCTTGGTCTGATGAGTGAATAACTTGTTGACATGTGTCATGATGACGCGCCCTGGCAGTGCGGGCGAGGCGCAGAGGGGGCGGGGCGCAATAAATTCCAACCCTAAGGGAAGAGAATTCATTTCAAGCCTTTATTACACGGCCGGTAGCGCGCGCCTCTCGAGGGCCCGAAATTCCACAAAACACAAACGTCGTGACATGGAAAGCGGACTGGGACTGCTTCCAGCTACCCGCGTGTACTGTACTTCTGGGACATAGGTAATGTATGCTCTACTCGTTCGGAAATACATTACAGAGCGACGTTTAACGGCGTATTTACATTATGATGACGTTATTCTAAGCTTTTGCATTCAACTTTGGAAACTAAAACGTAGGCAGCCCGGAGGATATGTACACGGTTTCAACTGCCGCTTGAGTCAAGATTTTGAGGTGAAATCCCTTGCTGGAGGGCTTTGAGGTGCTCTGACGTGTACTGGTAAACGTAGGCGGAGGTTCAGGTCGGGGTACCGATTGGACGGTGTTATTTTCCTGAAGTTAGAAGGCGGTGTATAGCCCCAATTGCATTTGTACAACAGAGTACTTCAGAGTTTAGTTTTGGGGTAAAGTACATAGTTTGCTGGTAACTGGGACAGAATATGTGGTGGGGTTGCGACAGCAGCAGTAGGTCATTAAAAATAAAGAATTGAACATTTAACAGTTACCTCAACCTTAATTCCCAAACTAACCATTTAAATTCAAATAGTACTCACAATTAGAAGGAAACCTGTACATTCATCAATGTACTCCATTTTGTAAATAGTTCATCAAAATTCCACCGGTTAGTGCGCTCATGGGTATCAACCTCCGCTCGTAGTTGATTCAAACACCATACGACCGCTTAGAAAACTACACATGCCCCCTTAAGCTCTACCTCAGGTACTGTGAGGCATCTCCACTTCCTTACTCAATATTATTGTAGTTTAATTTCATCCATCTTAACCAAAACGTTCTGATTTTCATAAATCATTAGTTTCATTTCTTCGTGGGCTGCTGTCTCCCACCGGAGTCAGCATTTTCTGGTGGGTTACAATGCATCTTTCTAGGGTCTGGCTACGGATATTGCCTTAGCTGTCTGTTTCCAGACAATACTGAGATTAATACAATACAGGGCCCGGCATATCAAGTAAAGATACGCTGACACTCCCTTACCCTTAAGTCGGCAGCGACAGGACTCAGTAATTTTCAGCTTTCTATCTTCACATGTAAGGCATTCTACTGCAACCCTGTCCAATGTTGGCGTTACAGACATGCAAGTCAGACATATTGCATTCGCCAATGCTTACTGATTTATTGATTGATAAAAATTTATAACGCGCAAAACAATAACCCGCAGGTATCAAGGCGCCTAACAATACTTGTGTGTGTTAACGCCTTCTGTTATAGTCACGTACCACCTCCTAGTTCAGCTTTTACAGAGGTGTGTCAGGTCAGTCGCCTCAGGTCACACACGGTTCACCTGTCTTTGTCTACCTACCTGGGCATCTATCAAGCTGTGGCGGCTGGCCCCTGCCCTCTAGCCATGTGCCCGAGGAATATCACTGGCTGGAGGAGGGCTACAGCTGTAGAAGCAAAATGTGTCTCTGGACGAATTCAGTCAGGTCAGGAATGCTGCCAGTCTATAGGACTTAATACAGATTTTAGCAGTAAATTGGGAGATTTAACTCCGTGCACTTTCAAATTAGGTCAGGGCTTGCCAGCCCGCTTTGGAAACAGCGTAAAGAAATAACTAATTACAGATTACAGAGCACTGCACACCAGTTAACCACGGGTTACATTTAAACACAGTTGGTATGCATGGTAACCCACTCTGAAATGCAAGCATCAGGAGTTTACAACAGTGGGCTTCTGAGCTGCAAGACGTACCTTCAAGCTCAGCAGTACACACTCAGCAGTAAACCCTCCAACAGAAAAAAAAAGTTTCCCCCGTCAAATTGCAAACACATGACCGGCCATGCTACAGTACAAAACTGCACTACATTTTTTAAAATCTACAAATGAGGAAACAAAGGCGTGACAAAAACACACCCTTCAATCACAAACGAGGTCATGGATATACAGATGTGCCTATATTTCATGCTAGAGTCAGTGGCGCGATATTTCAAACACCCCTCTCAGGCCAGTGCAGGTTTCAAAGACATTTGAAAAACATGGAATACAAATAAAGATTGCTCCTCACGGAGAGAACACGGGGATGACATTTCACTTGCGAAACATATAGGACGTGAGCGAGCTGATAATATCTGACCATATAATTTCTCAACCTCTGTAAACAACGGTTTACAGGTACAGCTAGAATGAGGCAGCAGAGAGGCCCGCGGCCAGGATGATTAATTATACACTCATGCTCAGCCGTTCCCTTGGTATCCGGTTTTCTGTTTACAGTAGATAAGAACACAGGTGTCATTTCGATGAAATGTTCTCCTATTTACTTCAAGCACAACAATAAAAAAAAATCACAACGCGCCTCAAATGAGGCGTCACAGATAAGCACACATTAAACAGGGTTGCATCATCCAAAAATCTAACTCTTGCATATAACCCTCTTCAAACCCTAGGGTGATGAACAAGATCCCCGCTAACCTAAACCAGTCAGAAATCTGCTTTTATGAAAAAAAAATAAAAAAAAATACTAATGTAAAGTGAGAGGACAGTTGTAAGTGGAAAAGCATAATTGCGGTCACGGGCTGTTGACATGGGCACGGTGGACAAGCACCATTCCCTAGACTGGCGGGCGCAACACGCCTTTGTAAAATGCTTACCGGATTAAGAGAAGGCTAGGGATAGTGCTGCTGAGGAGGGGCATACCCGTTTGCAGTTCACTCACCAAAAAGGTGTTTAACTTGAGGCGTGTTCTTCTGAATTGAGTAGAGAAATGTTATTCGAAATTGTTGAATATAGGGAACGCGTCGGAACGTGGCAAGATATTTATGATTCTGCCTGCTGTGGAAGTTCCTTTTCTCCAAGTCCCGGTCTATGGTGGAGTGTGGCTGAAGAACGTTGTGACCCTTAGGATCCGAGAGGGTACCTAGGCAATCTGCTGGAAACATAGGCTGGCTGCCATCCCTACCATGGGTCGTGGGAGACCTGTGAAGTTAGCACAAGGCAACAGACTTGCCTAAGGTATCCTGGACTGAGATGTGTGCTCTCCCCGCTTGAGTGGTGGAAATCTGGGGGTACCGAAGACAGCCAGAGATCCAGAGTATTTGGTGAACCTTGCTCTGCCAGAAGGACACTGTCTCCCATGGATCAGTGGAGTGCCCGTTTCCCTCCCATCGGGGTGAACTGGATACAGTGCCCATGATGGCCCCCACTGTGTTTAGAATGTTCTCATTCTCCCTCTGTGGATAACAAATAATCTTTTCAGTGAATATTCAGAGACCAGGACCGCTCTGGGTCTATCAGAGATGGGTGCTCCAGTGTTACTTTCACCGCTGCTAGGAGTAGATGGAGTTGTTTGCTCTGGGACCAGGAATGTTTCTAATAGAACTAGGAGAGCAAGACAACAGAATGATCTCTCTCTCAAATAATGACATGCCCGAGAGTTCTGACAGATCAATACAAACATAAAGGAAAAGTTGGACTGGGTAGATCACACACACCATTTGGCACCAACCCAACTTCAGAGAAGAGTTGTGCTTTGAAGCAAGCAAAATGTGCATCTCTACAGGCTGACTCCCCCCTTAAGACACCTGGGAAACATAACAGATCGATATCAAAAAGGTAAAGTACCAAGATGTATTGGCAGCTTATGGCTTTTTAAAACATATTTGTGTACACTATGAATTCCAAATCACTTTCTCTTACTTCCAAGTCAGCATGATAGGCACTGGAAGTAGAGGAGCGTGTGGGGGTGCAGCACCCCTCAAAATAACCAAGCTAGAGTTCAGAACGAGCAACAAAGATGGCTTGAAAGTTTCTGGTCTTAGAGGTCAAATGTCATGGTCTGTTTTCAAGCAAATTGCTGGTTATTCTTTTAACATGGAGATTGGTGTTTACTTTTCTTTCTCAGACTGCAATGTGAGAGGATTTTGTAATGTGAACTATGAACATTTTGCTGAGTGTGAAAGTAAGGGAAGTATGGGGTTGATTTTATTTTTCTAACACACAACAAAACTTAAAATATACAAATATTTTAAGATATATAAGAGGTGAAGAAAGCACAAATCAAGCATTTTCTTTTGCATTTCTTAAGTGTGATGAAAACAAATATTTTAACAGGATCAAAATGAATCAAGACATTTTACTTGGAGATGTGCAAATGATAAATATTCACTGAAATCTGATTTCCACGCAGTCATTTGTGCACAGTGTAGCGTTACCAGTAGAACTACAAGTCTGTGCAAATTTAGAAGCAATTTCAATGGAAAATGTGCTGTTTGTAAATAACGGTGCGCTACCACACTATGTTTTTGTAATAGATTTGCGGCAGTGTGCTCAAAAACGTACTACCCGATAAATAACACAGCCTTTCCACTACTCTGCTGAATGGACGCAGCTCATTTTCTACACTTGTTCTTTGTGTGTTGGTAGGGTTTATCAATACCCCTATATGACTTCAGTGACGTAACAATGAGGAGGCAGCACCCCCACTGTGAAAATTGTTCCAGCACCACTGCATGCTACAAACTAAGCATTGTTATAGCAGAAGCTATGTTTATCAGTAAAATGCTGAAAAAAACCTCACAGTATTCGGTTAAAAATTCTTCAGCTTATCTGGCTGCAAGCTTTGCTATGACGAACAATAACCAACATTACGAATTTTTTGCAGAATAACTAGATGTCAGGTTAAAATTAAGCTGTATACTGATTTTCTCCACAAATAATGGATTTAAAAAATATATTTTTTCTGTACATTGAACCTTTTACATATACCTGCATGCAAGTCTTGGATCATTTTAGTGCCTCATGCCATTTTTCTTTAAACAAATTTCAAGTCCCTACAATGTTGTCCTGTAAATAACAGGTCTATACCTCGTCTGGGGTTTGGGTTCCATTTGGACACCAGAAATTCAGTGGCAGGATGTGCTTATAGTGAAAGCTTTGCTCACTACAGGGGTTACTTAGTTGAGGCAAAACTCTGGAGTTCGTTTTCTTAAGTGGGAGCACTCAAAACATGCTTAGGCAAAGCTAGAGAGCATGGCCTTGAAAGCTGTTGTGATGGTTACATTTGTTTTTTAAAGCATATGTCAAAAAAGAAAAGAATTCCATCACAGGAAAATAGGACTCTTACACCAGGAAACAGTACTATTAGCTTTAAATTACTGTAATGCAAAGACGCTGTTTAAACACATAAGGATGACAAAAAAATTAACAGATGCAAAGAAAAATGCACTGTATCGTCAGGGCCACTGAAATTACGCACTAGTGCGGCTGCTGTTTTTTTCGTATAATTATGCATCTGCCGCATTTGCCATATAATTCACCTTCTGCTGCATAATCTGCACATTTTACCCAAAAATATTTTTTGACTAGCTCAAATGGATCAAAAGTTTAAAAAAAATGCAGCAGTACGTTTTGCTGTGCAGTGGAAGGTCCTTTTTAGAGGTTGACTGGTCACCTTTCTGTTGCTTATTGCTATGTTTGGGTGTTAAACTGGTACTAATGAGGTGCAACCTATGCCCAGACAGAGTTGACAACTGTAAAAATGACAAAATAAAGTAATACCATCACACAATGTGCTGCATTATGCTTCTGAGCTTGCCTTTTCTTCCCACATAATTTAGTAAATTCTGCCACATGATATGGCTCTATCTTGCTGCATAATTACAGTGGCCCTAAGTATTGCCACGCCAGCCCTGGACTGAAGCATCCTCCCTTATTTATGCAGATACACACCTGTGATCAAGCATGAAGTCATCACCCACCGTGCAAGAGAACCAGTAACGGAAGTGGGCTGACCCACTCCGTCATGCTGATGTGGGTAGAAGCAAAATTTGAATGACAGTGAAACTGACCACTAGATGAATAGGGCTGCTCCAAAACTCTATATCTGTACATAAAGTATGTATGTCTTAGATTACATGACACTACACAAAAGCGGTCTCTAAGCGAGATCTAAAATGGGGCGAATGTCACATAAAGAGGACTGAAAGTAGAACACATCTGTCTGTCAACCGTTCTGATTAGTTTGGTGTTCCCAACAGACTGTCAAAACATGCAATGAATCACTGAAAAGGGATGGGCGCTTTGCAGATCACTGGCAACCATTGACGTTCATCAATGTGGCACGCCCTCGGGGAGAGCGGTTGTGGGCAAGGATGTAAACTACGTCATGCAGGTTGGTGGGGAAACAGGTGTCCAACAGATAAGACTGCAGTGACGTTAGAAAGATTTGCATATACATCCTTTAATTACTTTTTCATGAATTTGTGCTTGTGACGTGGAATTTGACACAATTTCAATGTCAACAACACGTAGTCTAAGAAATTGCACCTTCAATTTCTTTTCTCATAGGATTGTATAGCTGCTAGACCATGGGTACTTAAAACATTTTTCCAAGGACCAAAACGTTTGATCTGTGATGTGCCCAAGGGCCGCATTGATGGCAGTGGGCTGGCGGTCGGGCAAGTGGGGGGGGGGGGGGGGGGAGGGTAGATGAGTGGTAAGGTATATGTATGCTTAGCGAAGGACATACATCTAGTGGCTGAATTGAACAGTGTGAAACCAGAAAACCTGGAATTAATCCCGGCTTTCCCACTTTTCCAAAATGTGTGATCCTAGGCAATTGTTTAATATCACGTTCCCTTCTTTTTCTACACTTTCACATATAAAAGGACCATAAAATACATGATTTCAGGGTATGTGCTGTGCAAAACCTGCTCCTGTGTTTGAATTAATAACCAATAATGTTATTCATGTAGAATAGGAACCTAGGCTACCCAAAAAGTGCACGTAACAACCGACGTGCCTCTTTAGTTTACTATTGGTGTTGTCAATGTAGGGGTAAAGAATTAATGCTTCTAAATCCATGTTTGAAAACTATCACTTTAAATTAATAATTCTCAATGCGGTGATATGATCAATTGTACTAAGGTGAAAAAGTTCAGCATGTTAATTAAATACACTTTTAGACTTTTGCAGAGAATGTCAAACACTTTTGCTGCAAGATGTCTTTGAAAAGGAAAATGTTGGTAAAGTTAAGCATAGGACTCACTCATTACATCCTTTAACACCAATTAAACTTGATATAAATGATTGCCTGTCTATTTAAAAAAAGGTTGTATTGTCTGTGCGGAGTCGAGTAAACAGCAGCCCACTATTCCTGTTGACCGTGGGGCCGCATGTAAAGGTAAGGGGGCCGCATACGTCTCCCGGGCTGTACCAGGAGTATCCATGTGCTAGACGGTTTGGCGTTTATCACTGTTTGATAGCCACTTATCTTCCCTTTCACTCCAAGTATAAGCCAATTTCACCATGGAGTGGTGTTGGACTGTGAGCAGTGCTTAAATCCCTTTAACACGGTCTCAATGTCTGACATGTACTTAACATACATAAACCAGTGATGTTAAATGTGAGCAATGGAAGGATACAAGTCACGGAATGGATAGGATGGGGGAGGGACAACACAAGAAGAGGAAAGCAAGCCATTGAATAAGAAGCAAACAAAAGTGACGATAAAGCCAGCCAAAGGTAGTCAATGGGAAGGCTCTAAGCCCATGGTAAGTTTTTGGTATGGTCCACAAGAGGCTTCCACCTACAGATTGTCAAAAGCTGCCTGGAAGGGGAGACCAAAAAAAGTGTCTGGTCACACTACAGAGATAATCAATTGTTCAATATTCCAGTGTTAAGTCTTCCCTGACTGCCTCCTACCAGGTTCTGAACCTTGCCTTGTGCTTTTGTTTATTCAAATACATAGCTCGTTGTTCGTAAGGAACCACATGTTATGATGAAAATAATTTAAAGCCCCGGTTCTTGCTGAGTAGGGTTGCCTTTGCGTTTGTTAATCTGTTCATTAGCCTCAGCAGGTCTGTTGTTGTCGGTCAGATTTTCAGCAGTCCACAAAGCTCACTAACCCTCCCCTCCCTAAGTAATGACAACCAAGAAGGAAGTTTTGCAGGCCAAGACATTTTGAGTACAAGCAGCAAAAACGGAAGCTTCTGCAGGACACAGAAGTATCCATTATGGACAAAGTTTTGCAACAGGAGGAAACACACGTCCGCTAAGGTCGAGACTCACATAAGTTCTTTGGATTACTATGAGAATTTATGGGAGTTTCAATGGCATGTACACAACATTTACTGCAATCACTGACTGTAGGCATGGCAACAAACACAACATTGACAAATAATGAGAGCAATTTCCCTTTTAAAACGAACACATTCTTAACTATCTGTCATGAAAAGAGGAGGCTGCCGGGGCCATTTTGGGCACAAAAAGACTACAATGTTAGAGAGCGTCTAGCACAAATGCAGATCAGAACTTTTACATGTATCATAATTTGCATGACTGAGTCCATATTATGAAGATCAGGGAAGTGTCACTGGGCGGATTATACTTCTCAGTTACCCGGTCTGTCGGAAAGTCAGTCGAGGCCGCACCGTAGACATTCAGGTATGGATACCAGAAACATGTGAAGATAATCTCAGGTGTTTTAGACACTGAACTACGGTGAAATTCTTTTTCTACGCCTTTGAGAATAGTAGATTCTGATGATCAACTCCACATTATTTCATCGCATTAGACAGCCTATGGCCAAAGAATAGCATCTGATTTTAGCATAAGGGCCAACTTGCAGTTCAAGAAGTCTCGGAAACCCCACTGCTGTAAACTTCATGCACAGACACAATATTCACATGCAAGAGAAGAGTGGGTGGCCAGACATGACCTTTTGACCTGTCTGGGGTTGATGTACAGTGTCTTCTAATCCTTAAAAGGATTTAGCTGTTGTTCCTAAATATTGACAGCCTCTGTAGCATGAGTCGTAACCTCTGCGGCTGTATTTGAAGGAAGGAGTGATGCTTCTCCAGTTTTAAAAGGTTCCTATCTTTGGTTGGTAGTAGTACCTCCTCCTCAGGAGATGCCCAGGCTAGTGGGGGAGAGAGGATGCTGTGCGACTGCCAGGCCTTGGAAATGAGAGCTGGCACACCAACTCTGCCAAGAGGAGTCGAGATTGATTGACGCCGCTCGATCAGGAGACGATTCTATAATCTATCTTCGAGATTCATGCCACTTGGGGAAGCCAAGTTGGAGCAAACCACTTTGTCAGCAATACTACTAAATGGGTGCTGAACAGGCTTTATGGCGACTAATTTTCACTGTCCAAAAAAGACGAGTATAAATTAATAAATAGGAGTATTAATTGCTACGGCGTGGAAGAGGATAAAGACTGAAATTGAGAGGGACTACTACGTGGCACTGATATAACAAGCAGCTGGTTGAAGTTATGAATAACTCGAAACTCAAATTAACAAAAACTTTACTTTCAATAGCCCTTAACTGAACTGTAAAAAGCTGGTTTATTTTTCTGTTGAGGTATTCAAACTACAGAAGCTTTCTTTTAGGATCATTACAGTGCCATGCCCTTCGAAAGCAGGCTATGTTCGAAGATGTTCGGCCTCTCCAACTGCTCTCAATGACGACACAGCTCAGCTGCATAGCTGCAAGGTCAGGGAACAGCAAAAGCAATCTTCTTCCGGTGTGGAGCGAGCTGAACCACCCCCTACAGAGGAGCTGCGACCAACCACTGCATTGCACCTGGTGCTGCTGTGGACAACAGGTCCAAATCTTGCATGCATTTCGGCCATTTTTATTTCCATAAAAACACAAAGTCTAGTTGTGCTGCTACCAAAATGTAACCGACCAAGAAGTGTACTTTGATATGATGGTGTGATGCTGGCTCATCATGGTCCACGGAACCAACCTCGTCTTACTTTGAATTTTGATCATAGACATTTTCTTCATGCCACTTAAAGAGAGTTTAAACCCTGAAGAAGCAAATGGTTTCATGAAACGCATGTTGGCTATTCCTCAGAAATTTATTATTGTTTTTAGAAGGATGAATTCAAGTAATCATGATAAGAAACAAGATTTTCAATAAAGGAATGAAGGATATATGATTATTATTCAGGATGTTCATAATTTGGATACTACAAAAACAATAAAAAGAATGTTACAAAAATGTATCAAAAGAAATGTGACGATCATTAGAATTTAGGACTTGTAGAAAAGTGATTCAGAGTTCTTAGTTCCTGTTTCGGCACACACCACGTGGCTAAAGCCACCATCTAAGCACTTGAAAAATTGAAAATTAACCCGATTTAACTATCTGAAAGGAAGTTTTAAACAGTGAATTGAGAAGGGGTCAGGCGAATGAAGTAAGGCTGTCATGCTCAAGTCCTTACATTACATAAAATATTTACTATATATGTATATATTTAGGTGATGGCGGTCTAATAAATGAAACAAGTTATTTAGAGCAATTGTACTAATCAACACATTAACCATTTATTTTTTGACAGTGCAAATATCCAATTCGAGTTTATTACTACAGAACAACAAAACCGAGAAGAGAAAAACACTTTTTAGTGTTCCACAGATTGCATGCAACAATTACTTTACACAGGAAAACAACTCTCCTAATAGTCACAATCTGTCTTACATGTGATTTGACATTGTTGCACAAACGGAACCCCTGCCATCCTGGTTTCCGCTAAAAAAGTTCTTAACAAATATGCGCATGAAGAAAAATGCCCTGGTATAAACCATATATGCAGATGTGCAGAGTAGAATATTCTATGTATTACTATTGTTGATATAAAGGAGGGGCATCGTGACTTTTTTGAGGATTCGCCTCTTGAGTGAGAGAGAGAGTGAGTGTGTGTGTGAGAGGGAGTACGCCATGACGGAGGTGAATCCTCAAGTAAGTGACGATGCCCCTCCCCTTAGTCAACAATGGTAATAAATAAGAATATTTTACTCTGCATATATGGTTTATGCCATGGCATTTTTCTTCTTGCGTCATGGCCCATCTGTATGTATGTATGCATGTGGTATGCAGATCCATAAATTCGAATATGCTATTTATTAACCTTTTGAGTGTGTGTAGTGGCGATGACTCAATCGAGGCAAAGCCACAAGTGGGTCATGATGCCCCTACTCTTCCCTCAACAATGGTAATAACTATCATTTCACACTCTGCGAATCTGCATATATGGTGTATGGAACTCTGATCTTTTATGTGCAGTTCATGGAAACAAACTAATTAAAATGACCAGAGCTCAAGGGGTAAATCTGTGCACGGAGACTGATTCACATTAACGAGAACATGCAAGAATGGGCACCGTATTTTGTTCTCTAAAGAGATTCTAGAATGGAATCTGTGGCATTAAGCAGTGTTTGTCTCAAGGCAGCTAAACAGTGAGTTTTTGGGTCACATTTATTTTCACTGATAAAGAACTGTATAGCTTAAACCAGTGCTGAATTTGAGCTGGTGGTGACCAATGGCACTAATAATTTGGGACCGGCACTTATTTTTCTTCATCTGAGTTTTTACCCAGACCCTGAGAGAGAAAAACACAAAAGGAGGAAGAGAATGGTGGAAAAGCAGTGACGACAAAAGAAAGCAGGGCTAAAAAAAATTACTTTGAAGAGTGAGACAAAGGGGCAGGGAGTGTCTGGTGGTAGATGAAAGAGGCATGAAGAGGAATCAAGACTATACAGCCTTGCATTCTGCACCACACCATATGACATGGCAGTCTCAGGATAACTGTGTCCCGGCACTTTTTCTTTTGCAAATAAAGCACTTCCTTGAATTCCAAACAAATGCTCCATTTTTAAGGTTAATTTCATATCAGAAATTAACTCTGTGACCTGTTCTTAAGTAAAATGGAGTGACGGATTATAGCGAAGTCTCCACAAACACTTGACGAAAGGTTGTTTAAAATTTATCCCGTTGCCATTTTCACACGCTACACCACCTACAGGCACTTACCCATCTCCTGTTGAAGTACGGCTTTTCTTTTCCAAGACCAGACCATACAATAACATTCAGCGAGGTTTTAGGCCATCTACGGGGAAGACTTATTTAGGAAAATGTACACATAATGAATTCCAACGGAGAACAGGTTCATTTGAGTTCATTCTGCAAACCAGACTTGATTTTTAGGTCTTGTCTACAGCTGTTGTGTACAATACTAATCCATACACTGGGCTTTGGGTCAGCCCACTGCTAATCGCTGGTAGGCTTTCTTGTCCATCATAGTTGCTTGCTTCTAACTTGATGGCTTTCCTGCCTCTTGAGTTTGTCCGTCACATGGAGCATTTCTTCTCTTCAAGACCATCCTTTCAAATGGATGACTTGTAGCCTTCTACTGTTTACATGCAGGGAACTATTTTTTCTTTAACTTTCAGCACTCCATGGGAGAGCATGTTTTCTTGTTCATTCCCCTCATCACTGTGTGCTGCTTCCTCGTTTACATTCCCACCCCGTGTTGCTCTCTCACATCCCAGCTCGCCTGATGTTTCCAATATCCCTCCGCAGTCCACAGACTCCTCTGCTGATCCTCAGCCCCTCCCTGCTCACCTGTGCTCGCTGGTGGTGTTGATTTACTCCCCCACCTCCCCTGATCCCATATTTTCTTTTTTACGGTTTAAGAGGGCCATGCAGCTGCAATTTGCACTGGGCCTGCTATAGGGCCACCTCTTTATATGGATGCACTTTTGCACACCTTTTATTTTATTTTTATTAAGTGCTCCAAGACAGGCGTGAACTATATTAAATGATAAATAAAAAAATACATTGCCACTGTATCATGCTGCATGCATGCACATAATTCATTGTGTCATAGCCAAAATGGCCGCCATGTGATATAACATACTTGCATATATTACCATGCTACGGTCAGATTTTTTATTTTTTGTGCCAATTCTGTTAACCACTGGCAACAAGCATTTATTGAGCCAAAACGTCAGCTAATGCCTTTCAAAAGTGAGTCCGATTTGCTTTGCCCATGTGTGTCACATATGCTGGTTGGTGAGACCAGTTCTGGTTTAAATCTCTCTCATATGGGCTAAATTATAGGTTAGTTAGAAAGTATCATCCAGAACGCTTTGCATTCAACTAATCAGCCAAGGCTCAATAATTTCGAATTCGCACCTTGACGCTGAAGGTGCCGGACTGCACATTGCTCTCACTCGACCCATATATGGAGGATATGATCCTTATCACCTCTGAGGGATTCGGCCTGTCGGATCCCATCGTGTACAAGGAGCCCCGATGATCACCCTCACATGTGGAGTATTTCACGGATAGCCTCACCCTCGCATGTGGAGTATTTCACGGATAGCCTCACCCTCACATGTGGAGTACTTCACCAATAGCCTCAACATTGGAGGAAGACAAGAATGGGTAACTCACAGCCAAATGACTCTGGAGTAAACACCAACGCACCATCCTACTTGACCAATACACAATCCGAATACACAGGAGTTTAAGCAGGACAGGTCACAAAAATGGGATTTTGAAACGGGTCTCCATCGGACTCTATATTCATATTTTAACAATGCAGGCAGAAACACGGATTAATTTCTCAGCACGGATTGTAAACATGCATAAGGTAAACAAAGTAAGCAAATATGTCCCTCCTACTTTGCACATGTTTTACTTCATGGTGCGCTCCCTTGGAGTGCATGCACATGACATCTCAAAGAATGGATTCCTTTTTATACTTCTTTGGTCACGTCCCTTTGAGAGACCACCCCCACCTTTTCACCCCACTTAAAGCACTGCCAATACACCATCATACAACAGCAATGCAGCATCCTGCTATAAGGATGCACCATCCTACAATACCACAGCATCAGCCTGCTATACCACTGCGCTATCCTAATATACCACTGCATCACCCTACCATACCATTGAGGCAACCTACTAAACCACTGCATCACCCTACTATACCACTGAGGCATCCTACTATACCACTGCATCAAACTACTATACAACTGAGGCATCCTACTGACCCACTGCATCAGCCTACTATACCACTGCGCTATCCTACTATACCACTGCATCACCCTACTACACCACTGAGGCATCCTAGGATTTAACTGAGGCATCTTACTGAACCACTACATCACCCTACTATACCACTGCACTATCCTACTATACCACTGCATCAAACTACTATACCACTGAGGCATCCTACTATACCACTCGACACTACTACACCACTGAGGCATCATAAGATTTCACTGAAGCATCCTACTGAACCACTGTATGACCCTACTATACCACTGCATCACCCTACCATACCATTGAGGCAACCTACTAAACCACTGCATCACCCTACTATACCACGGCACTATCCTACTATACCACTGAGGCATCCTACTATACCACTGCATCACCCTACTATACCACCGTACAATCCTACTATACCACTGCGGCACCTACTTTAACCACTGCCCCATCCTACTATACCACTGCATCACCCTATTATACCACTGCTCCCTCCTACTATACCACTGCGTCACCCTACTATACCACTGCATCACCCTACTATACCACTGCATCACCCTACGATATCACTGCACCATCTTACTATATCATCCTACGATACCACTGTGGCACCTACTTTAACCACTGCACCATATTACTATACTTCTGGAGCACCTACATTAACCACAGTGCCCTCCTACTAGACCATCACCCTACGATACCACAGCACCATCCTACTATACCACTGCGTCACCTACTTTAACCACTGCCCCATCCTACTATACCACTGCATCACCCTACTATACCACTGTCATCCTACTATACCACGCACCATCCTACTATATCATGCTACTATACCGCTGCATCACCCTACGATACCACTGAGGCATCCTACTAGATCATCCTACTGTACCACTGCATAACCCTACTACACCACTGCATCACACTACTATACCACGGCGCCATCCTACTATACCAATGTGGCACCCACTTTAACCACTGTGCCATCCTACTATACCACTGCATCACCCTACGATACCACTGAGTCATCCTACTATATAACTGCATCACCCTACTATACCACTGCATCACACTACTATACCACTGAGTCATCCTACTATACCACTGAATCCCACTACTATATAGTAATAAGAAACAATCCCTTGGTGGATTCACATATATCAACAAAGCATCCAGAAGTCAGACATCCAAAAAAGAGAGAAAATCATGTACACCAATTACTACTATGCCCAATAGGTAGGTAGCCCATGTGGTAGATACACAAATATCACAAATGAATTTGTACTAAAAAGGTTTCAAATTTTATTAAAACATGTACATCACAATTTTATACAACACTTTAAAATCACTACTAAAAAACTTTGAAATCAAAGTCCAATTAATAATCCCACTTGCAAAAGCAAATTACAAAATAGCACCATATATTTAGAGAGAGACAAAAAGACAGAACACTTTGTCATCAGTTAACATATCTCGTTGGAACAATCCATCAACTGCTCCTGAATCCAATCAATTTTTACAGGGTAGATAGGTTCCACAAATTGTTATGAAAGGGCGTCCACGCGTTTCGATGGTTTTAGTGATTCTCCATCTTTATCAAGACTTTCATAAAATCTCTCACTTGGCAATGAACGGTTGCCATAAAACATAAAACCTACAGGGCAAAGAAATCGTAATTGGTCATTGAGCCCATTTTCATTTTTGAGTCAATATCACTTGAGCGTTTCTATGATACATATTGCCAATCACAATTAGAACTGTTCTTGGTTTCCCATTCTTATAAGAAACAATATCAGCGATTATTGCTTGGAACTCACAGGTCCCACCTCCATATATCTTAACCACAACTTAATATGTGCTAACATACATCTCTCTGATCCATGTCAGCTGTGGGTTTATTATTCTAGGGCACCCACATGCTCCCTGATATATATTAGGGGGTGCGTCCAATGTTATTACTAAAATACTTGCCACTTTTATTCCTAGTCCTACATCAATAGGGTTATTACCTTGTTGCATGTAGTCCGTTATTCTGACTGCGTGGTGCCAGACCTGGTCATGTTATCACCCATCTAGTATTGGAAAACACATTGGATAATTATCCATCATATTTTCATGAGATATCTATTTTTGTAAACGTATCTCTATCCCATATTATCTATTCTTACCGCTCACTATCAAGTTTTCTTTCCTGTATATGTCACTCTTTCCTACTGTCCGTTTTCTAGACTTGTTTTTCATATTATAGACCGTGTCCAGAAGGGTCTAAAAAGATGTATAAATATGTATATTATTTACTTTGTCTTCATGATTCTATGAGCGCATTTATTTTCTCATACTCCAGGTCTGGCACCACGCAGTTAGAATAACGGACTACATGTAACAAGGTAATAACCCTATTGATGTAGGACTGGGAATAAAAGTGCCAAATATTTTAGTAATAACATTGGACGCACCCCCTAATATATATATCCGGGAGCATGTGGGTGCCCTAGAATAATAAACCCATAGCTGACACTGATCAGAGAGATGTATGTTCGCATATATTAAGTTGTGGTTAAGATATATTGAGGTGGGACCTGTGAGTTCCAAGCAATAATCGCTGATATTGTTTCTTATAAGAATGGGAAACCAAGAACAGTTCCAATTGTGATTGCAATATGTATCATAGAAACGCTCAAGTGATATTGACTCAAAAATGAAAATGGGCTCAATGACCAATTATGATTTCTTTGCCCTGTATGTTTTATGTTTTATGGCAACCGTTCAGTGCCAAGTGAGAGATTTATGAAAGTCTTGCTAAAGATGGAGAATCACTAAAACCATCGAAACGCGTGGAAGCCCTTTCATAATCTGTGGAACCTATCTACCCTGTAAAAATTGATTGGATTCAGGAGTAGTTGATGGATTGTTCCAACGAGATATGTTAACTAATGACAAAGTGTTCTGTCTTTTCGTCTCTCTCTAAATATATGGTGCTATTGTGTAATTTGCTTTTTCAAGTGGGATTATGAATTGGACTTTGATTTCAAAGTTTTTTAGTAGTGATTTAGTAGTGATTTTAAAGTGTTGTATAAAATTGTGATGTACATGTTTTAATTAAATTTGAAACCTTTTTAGTACAAATACATTTGTGATATTTGTGCATCTACCACATGGGCGACCTACCTATTGGGCATAGTAGTAATTGGTGTACATGATTTTCTCTCTTTTTTTGGATGTCTGACTTCTGGATGCTTTGTTGATATATGTGAATCCACCAAGGGCGTGTTTCTTATTACTGTTAGGCAGTACCCTATTCCCCTGGTTAGGTTTAAAGGGGTCTCTCTCTTTTTCTTTATTCACACTACTACATCACTGCATCACACTACTATACCTCTGCATCACACTACTATACCACTGCGCCATCCTACTATACTACTGTGGCACCTACTTTAACCACTGCGCCATCCTTCCATACCACTGCAGCATCTACTTTAACCACTATGCCATGCTACTATACCACCGCGCCATCCTAATATATCATCCTACTATACCACTGCATCACCCTACTTTAACCACTGTGCCATCATAGTATACCACCATGCCATCCTACTATATCATTCTACTATACCACTGACCCATTCTACTATACCACTGCAGCACCTATTTACCCACTCCCCCATCCTACTATACCATTGCATCACCCTATTATACCACTGCGCCATCTTACTATACCACTGCAGCACCTACTTTAACCACTCCCCCATCCTACTATACCACTGCGCCATCCTACTATATCATCCTACTATTCCACTGCATCACCCTACTATACCATTGCGCCATCCTACTATATCATTCTACTATACCACTGACCCATTCTACTATACCACTGCAGCACCTATTTACCCACTCCCCCATCCTACTATACCATTGCATCACCCTATTATACCACTGCGCCATCATACTATACCACTGCAGCACCTACTTTTACCACTCCCCCATCCTACTATACCACTGCATCACCCTATTATACCAATGCGCCATCCTACTATACCACTGCAGCACCTACTTTAACCACTCCCCCATCCTACTATTCCACTGCATCACCCTACTATACCACTGCGCCATCCTACTATATCATCCTACTATACCACTGCATCACCCTATTATACCACTGCCCCATCCTACTATACCACTGCATCACCCTACTATACCACTGAGGCATCCTACTATACCACTGCATCACCCTACTACACCACTGAGGCATCCTAAGATTTCACTGAGGCATCCTACAGAACCACTGCATCACCCTACTATACCACTGAGGCATCCTACTATACAGACCCTCCAGGATTTCGCGATTTGCCGCGAAATCAGCACTTTTGTAAAAATGCCGCAATTTTTACAAAAGTGCCGGCAAAATCAGCACTTTTGTAAAAATGCCGTGATATTTACATAAATGCCTGTGAAAAGGAAGGAATGCTGGGGAAAGGTTTTGACATTTCTATGATAATTGACGTTTTTCATGGCTAAGAAAAATACATACAAGTTGCACAATAAATTCTGTGTTGACTTTTGAATGAGCATATGCAGACTGTTGATTCTTCCATCACCAAAAGCACAATAATTCCTATAATAATTGAAATGAGTGACCGCCTCAGCTCACATTTGTGCCAAAATTGATATTTACATTTGTGTATCAGATCATAAACATAATATAGAGACCCCTAAAGTAATCCATAGTCTGTATTATGCTATGTGTCAATTTAAGAACCTTATTAGGTGTGGAGAAGTGTCACAAATGAATTAAAGTGTGTGACTAAAAGTGAAAAGGACTACTCCCTTTGTTGTAAATCTTCCCTGTGTTTATAATTGTGCAAAAAAGGTCTTATTATCGGAATATTGGTGTATTTACTAAGTTGTTAGATGTCTCTCCTTCTGCCTTATTCTGAATGCTGTTCAATTCGGAAATTTGAATCCTGTACTAAAGAGTCTTTAAAAGCATTCTGTTGGACCTGGCTCTTTTTACAGGGAGATAACAGGCACACCATCAATCCGTGCATCACAAAACTTCCACAGCAGTTATAAAATGAACTCAAGAGATTTATGATTTATGAGCTGCTAACATGGGCCAAGCAAACATTCAACGTCAGCCCATATACTCAAACTTCATGTTATAGCAAAGTTGTACTGCAATAAATCACGGAAATATGCGTTTTTATTTTTTTCAAGTATATTTATTTCTTGCTAGCAATATACGTAAAAGCTAAAATAGAAAGCCTTTTTTAATAAACCTTTCAAATTCAGAAGTTGCTTTAATATATTAAAGTATGGGTTGTCTCAACGCATCAAGATATATTTTAAATACAGGCACATTGGACATGGAAGTTCAGGGGGTAACATGGCCAACTAGAGCATGGGCGTCAATTCACTAAAATGCTAGGGGTAGTGGAAGGGACATCACAGGAAATTACATCACATCAGGGCCTATTTCAAAGTGGAATACTCTGCTAAAACAGTTTCCATTGTTTTAAAGCTGAAAATGAATTATTATGAGTAAAATAAAGGGCAGCAAAAATGCCGCTAAATTTCCATATTTGTGCCGCTAAATTTCCATATTTGTGCCGCTAAATTTGCTAATCCAAGCCGCAATTTCCTGGAGAGTCTGACTATACCACCGCATCACCCTACTATACCACTAAGGCATCCTACTATACCACTGAGCCATCCTACTATACCACTGCGCCATCCTACTATACGACTGCATCACTCTATTATACCACTGCAGCACCTACTTTAACCAATGCCCCATCCTACTATACGACTGCATCACCCTACTATACCACTGCGCCATCCTACTACAATACACCGTCCTCCTAGACTATTACACCATGCTACAAAACCAATACACAATCCTATTATACCAATACACCATCTTAACTTACCAAGGCACTATCCTTCGATACAGATGCACCATCCTTCTAGGTCAATGCACCATCCTACTAGTTAGTCTAAGATGCAAGCCTACTACATCAATGCACCACCCTCCTACTTTGATACACCATTCTACTGTACTACCACACTAACCTACTGTACAAATCCACCATCCTGTCACACATCCTTCTATACTAATGCACTGTCTTACTCAACCAGTAAGCACCAATTCCAGTTATTCTTAGCTGTTACGAGCGCCTGTTTTAGCACCCGGTGGTGTATGATGCACCTTTGTAACCGCTGCGCCTACCCCCCTAGCCCCCCCCCCACACACACTTCACTGCCTTCACAGTTTATTAAAGTTATTCTGCAACAAATGCATTGGTTTAACATTAGTGCACAAACCTTATGCGTGAACTATGAGACCGACAAGAACACATACAAAGGATCAATGAAATAATTCTGAGAAGAGACACATTGGACTGGTCTTTCTAAAGTGTGATTTTGCTGCTGCGCCATTGAGACACGTGAAATAAAGGCCAGCGAAGAGGGGTAATTTCTCCCCCCCCCCCCCCCCCCCTCCTGATTTGCCCCGGGACCTGTGTGAATCGCTCACACAGCCGGGACCCTTGCTGGCCTCGGATGGAAACATTTCCACGGTGGAATGCTGAGTGGTATCCATGGTAAACAGCGCCGGCTGCCCTGCAGCGGTCACTGAAAGGAGACATTAAGCACGGGGCTCCTGCTAAGCGAAGGCACTATTGTGTTTGTGGACACACGACACCCCAGGGTCTTGGTTTGTACTTTACAAAACAAAATTGTCCAGATCACAACATTCTTTGAGCATCTAACTCGTTTCTGAGGAGCGTAAAAGGGCGTCTATTCTGCAGACACTCACAGGAGTCCATAGATTCAAACTGGGAACAGGAGAAATCTCACATTAAGCAGGCAGAATTTACTACCGCATAAAATCTGCAATTTTCCCCGAATAGTAAAGAGTAGGGGGTTCAACTGGGTGTTCCCTGAAAGGGTGGGGTGGGGGTTCGATAAGGAACCCTTCACAAAGTTTTCACTTGGTCTGGTTTCACAAACTATACCAGTACTTTTGACATCTAATTCGAGCACCTTTATGCCGAACAAAAAAGTTAAGGGACACTGCGCAAATAATACCCAACACAAGTGGATTAAAAAAACATGCAGATGAAGAAAAAAAAAAAGTTTATGGATTATGTAGGAAAACTCTGGGAAACTGATTTCTTACATGTACTTTCTGATGTTTGTGGATTTTTGAGAACCTCCAAAAAGTCAAATACACTCAACCACAGAGGCCCGCAAAGTGCCGAATTTGTAAAAAAAAAAAAATAGTTGGACCGGAAAGTAATTATGGCCAGGCTAAGAGGCCAAGAATACTCAAAAGACTGGGCCCGAGTAAAGCTCCGAGTAAGGCTGGCTAGAAATAAACTGGCCTCCCCTGGGGGGGATGGAATCGCCCTCGCTGCATTGTTCCTGCTGTCAGCACTCAAACGGGATCCCTGCTCAGGCATCAATGCTGCGCTTCTTTCCTACGCTGGATCCGGGGGGAGTCACCTTTGGGGGAGGGGGAGGGGCAGACAAAATCCACTGTGGTCACTGCAGATCTCGCCTTTTCCCAAGCCACATACAGGTAGTCCATATACAAGCCAGACACAGGCTAAGCCACAGTAATAGTTTACTATAGAATTTGTATAGCGCTTCATATACCTGAAGAAGCCGCAAAGCGCTCCAGTTTGCAACAGATTCCTGGATGCTCTCTCGGAGACGAAGGATGAAAGAGTGTCGGGGAGTAAAAACTACCTGCCAAAGTTGACGTGCACAGGTCTTTGCTTGATTTAAGGAGCACTGACAAGACCCAATAAGCTTCTGACAGAAAAGTCTTCAGAGAGCACTGTGTCTTTTGGCGGGGCTGCTGCGGAGGTCACAAGTGGTTTTGCTGCATTCTTTTGCCTAAAGCCATTTCAATCGCCAAGAATTCCCTCAATGGAAAAGGGAAAAGCAAGATCTAACAGGCCGCGGAGGGCCATCCTTTGCAGAGAGCTGCAGACATACATGCTCACCCCTCAGAAACCAGGTGGCAGTTAAAAGTGACCCGCAAAAAAAGCAACACACTCGCAAAATGATGCATTCCGCGCATCTGGACGTGCTTCAGATAGTTCCGTTGGTTCATGCATCTGCTGCGAACTTCGGTTTAAAAACAACAGGGTTGGTGGGGAAACGCAGCCAGTCATCCTTCTAAAGCTGATAAAGTAAGTATCGTGAAAGATGAGATTATCATAAACAGCGCCATGGAGCAACAAGTGTGTATGTTAATAGCTGTCATATCTCCAAGCGTTACATAGCAGCAATTTGTAATTATTACAGCTGCATCTGATGAGGGACTCAAAATCACTGCAAAAGGGTCACTGTTGAGTGTCCAAAGAGCGCACAGGAAAGGGGGACTCACCTCTTTGGTTGGGTTCATGGAGGAGGTTACCATGACTGCCTGCCGGTGCCTGCCTACGGCTGATGCTGGCTGTGAAGCCCATCTGTTTCCTGTTACTCAGCTCTACAATAAATGTGCACTCGTCGCCAGCTCCAAGAACACAGTCACACACGCTCCGTCAGCCTTGATTACCGTAAAAGTGAGCGGTGAAGACACACACATCTCACTAGGTCTTGTAGCGGCTTGAAGCACGAATCTAGGGGTCATTTTCCATTCATGGTTTGCTTGCGATGGCTGCAGCTCATGGGTACGCAACATTTCCAGCCCTGGGTGTTCATATAACACCCACAGCCAACAGGAGCTTACAACTCCTAAAGCTGAACAACAGGACTAACTGACCCACAATTTCCTAAACTAAAACGTGAGTCAGAGCTGGAAAGGTGGTGACCCTGAGCCATGGAGCCCACTAACCATCCTTATCCAAGCCTTGGCTTTACTTGGCTGCTTTTCTTATCTATTATAATATCCGGGTTGGGGATACCTGAAGGGAAACAACAACAGACGTGGACACTCTACTCATATTTGCTATGGGGCTACTTTGTGGTTCACGGGATGGCTCGGGTCACAAGAGCGAGCCATGTTAACACGACACCTTTTTTGTCCCTTCTTTGCCTTTCATTTTACAAACCAGAGTTATTAAGTTCTCAACAGGTTTGATTTAAGTAAATAAACTACAACCCCCAGAATGCACTTGCTAAAATGGACGTCCAGGACAAGATACATTGCGTCCTGCGGATACGCGGTCACCTGTCCGCCTGGCGCGCGCTCACCTCAGCCGGTCCTCCGAGAAGCCGTTGAGTCCCTGGCTGTCGGGCCGGTCCCGCCTCCTCCTGTAGAGCCCAGACTGCGATAGCTCCTTCAGCTGCAGCCTGTTCATATCGGCTCGAGACGGAGCGAGGTGTTTTTTCAAGTTTCGGCAGAGTGGTAAAACTGCCAAAATGCCCGAAGAAGGTATGTGCGCACACACCTGCAGCAGGCGGGCTCTGCGGGGCTCTCGGCGGCGCACAGGAGCGGCCCAGCCCGGCTTCCTGTTCCTGGCAGGTACACACCCTCTCTGAAGGGCACTGGCGTGCGCTCCCCTTATCGCCGGGCCTCGCACCTCGGGCGGCCACACAAAGGGGTGGGGAGCCGGCCGCGAGGCCTTTGTCCCTCTCGGGGCCCAAGGCGCACAGGCCACGAGTCAGCCGGGCCTCACTCAGCCTCTTGGAAAAAAACTGTCAGGTAATGAGCAATTATGCTTCTCGCCCCCATTCATATGCGCGCCTTCCAATGACACAGAAAAGCCCCTTGTTGACAACATTGCACATTTAAATGGCATCACTCAGGGCCATGACAATGAAACAAAACGAAGAGCACACCTTAGGGTCTCTTTCAGTGGGGTCTCAAGCCCTGTGACGGCGGAGCCGCACTGCCCCTCTCGTGCCCCTAATTAACCAGAAACAGAGCTTCAAAGGCCTAAATTGACCGCATCAGACCATCCAATTGTGAAAGGAGGTGCTCTTCCTGGAGGAGGGATCCGTAAAGTGGAAAATGAAACTAGCATGGCTTCCTGTAACACAGGAAAAAGAAATTTGCCATGCAGTTGTGACAGTTAAAGTCCGTTTTTCTGGGACAATTTGTGTAAGGCAGCTCAACGTTTTTTTAAAGTAAGAAACAATTATGGGGATGTAGCGCACTGCGCACACTTTCTTAAAAGACGTTTCTACCTATTTTCCTTTAACTGGACTGAAAAGTTTACAAAATAATAATAATATAAAACGAACAGATGTCACTCACCACAAAATGTATGCATTTCCTACCCAAGCCAAGTAACGTTAGGATAAAGTGATTTTGGACAACAAAATATAAAACTGCGTATGAACATTATAAGTTTCGCGAGGACAAGTAATGTTTTGCTTTCCAGCAGCATTCTGGGACTCGTAGATTCAATACGATTCACTGAGACTACCTACAAATCGCAACAAGGTGGACGCCGGAAGTTAGAAAATGCCACTACAGTCAAGCACAGCAGTGTCACACGACAATTGGCTAAGCAGCCGTATAATGAGGCGTTTCACCGCATAATAAAAGCAAACACTGGTGTATCTTTGACAGACGTCAGCCCGCGCTTAATGTGACACCGCCTTCCGGATGGCACATTGTTTCAATGTTTTGCTTGTTATGGCACATGCAAAAAAGAAAAAAAGCCCCCTCCTCCTCGATATCAAAGAAAACTGCCTTATTAAGATCCTGATTCCGAGAAGAAATCCCCTCACAGGCCACAATTACAAGTAACCCGGTTATGGCGGGGTGGAAACTCCGCACCATTAAACACCACTACAGGGTGGGATGGGAACATTCCGTGAGGACCAATTATGTGTTCAACTCCGCGGGATGGAAAAGAACTAGAAACTGAATTTACTGACTGAATTCCACACAGAATTCCTAGTTCAGTGGGGTTTAACAGGCACATTTGCCAACTGCTCCAAATAAGTGGTAAACGCATGCCCATATTGGAGTTCTCACCCTTGGCCACATCTCCATTTTGTCCATTTGTTGTGTTGAGGACTGATAGGCTCCTGCAGGCACAAATGAAGAACGTGTACAAGATGGAGGCTCAGAGATGTCATTAGAACTATTAACCGGTTGGTGCCTCAAAAAAGTAATGTGGCTGTCCAAGTACTGGACTGGACAACCACTGTAAGGTGAGGGCCTAGTGCCAAAAACCCCTTCCAAATCAGATCCGAAATTCTCCACATCTTTCCTCCAGTGTGAGAAGGCTCGGCTACCCCTTTGATCAATGATGAATCCCACCATTCCAGGTAGATGGAATACTTTGTGCATACTGCTTGCAGAGTTTGACCAGTTAAGTGAAGGGTACAACGTGTTTTCTCAGGAACAGAAGTGGAATATTCTCAGGAAAAACAAACAGAAAAGGACCTGCTCTGTTCTTCCTAGCAAATAATATATTTGAAGCAGTTTCCTACTTTGGAAATAGCCAGTATGGCTATATATTAGTGCAATACTTATCCCAGCTACCCATCCAGGTGGTGGTGTCAGGTTCCCAAAGCGCACGTGTTTTTCAACTCACACATGCAGCCACTCTGCCTCTGACACCAGGGCCTACATTTCCACAAAGATGCTGAAAATGCACAGCTATGGGTCTGTCAATGTTGTGGAAAGCAGTGGTTCATCCTGTTGTGGTCCTTGGTCGTAGTGGTGGCTAGGTTAAGTAAAAGTGAATGTTCCAAAGACTGAAAGGTAAGTCTTGGAAAGCCCTGCATTTCTTTCATTGACAAGATATTGTTTGCACCCCTCAGAAAAGTTTTTGGTACAATTACTTTAACTCAAACCATGGATGCAAGCCTGATAGTTTTGTTTGATATGGGTTAAATTCTTTACTAGCATTTGAAAGGTGTTCGCTGACCTTTTGCCTTTACCAACTCTGTTAAGCATCTTATTAAAAAAAACCTTGTTGAGGTTTATCAACGTCAAAAAAGTGCAAAAATGGCTGCTTCATCATGACTACGCATGCACATACGTAATGACATGGCGGCCATACTGGATCTGGCGATGCGTTATTTACACCTGGTTTGCTCAACTTAATCATCCTAAATGTACACAAACCACTGAAGAAATTTTTTGCCTCTGCAGAAAGTGTAAAAGCATTACGTTCATACATTTACTGGCTAATGTAGAACTGCCCGGAATAACTAGTATAAATTGTAATTTGAGTTTTGTTTACCTTTCTGTGAGATGCATCAGAAGATTAAACAAAAAAAAATAAATCAGGAGAATGACCTAGCTTCTCCTACACATGTTGTCTTGTAATTGATTTAATATTTTTAGTTAAGTTGTGGTGGCTCCAAAGTCAGAGGTGAAGTTAGTAAAGCTCACCTTGGAGACACACAAACTCCACTTATCTTTATCTGCGGTGTTAGTTACAGAATTTGGCAGGACATTCTGTTGCCTGGACTCCAACTCATCCAAGGGAGAAATTAGATATGCAGTAAAATAAAACCTCTGCTACTGTGAATTTATTATTTATCCAAGGCTGCAGTCTGTCACAACTCAACTTTAAATCATTTGGAGGGGGGATTATTTATGAAATGGGTAGAATATGTGAAAGGAAAAAGCGAACATCTTGCTAGGATGTACACACAGTGAAAATTTAAATGGCTATTGAACGAAATAACACTACACAAGTGAAGTTCTGGTTTTGACATACAAATTCAGCAAAAGAAAATATCACACATCACAGTAGCAGTTGTTGTCTTATCAGGACAGCCAAACTCTACTACAATTCATCCCCATACAGTAAGAAGGAAGAAACTCACCCTCTTACTCCATGCACAACCTCTAATGCTCCCTATTGATTGGTCATGTCCCATTCACAGAGTAGAAAGTTATTACATTTTTTTCCCTAGCCTCAGATACACATCTGGTAGCAGGACAGAGACTCCCTCATGTTATCCCATGAGTTCTGCTGATCCTGGGGTCAAGTGCAGGGAAAAGAGGATGTTCTCCAGTGGACCCAGGGCCTAAATATCCCCCCCCCCCCCCCGGCTCCACCCCTTCCACTCCATGCTCTGGCCAGACACACGTCACGGCCGACCCGGAAGTACTTCCTCCGGCCAGTAGCCAATCGGGCGACCGGACTCTGTGGGTGTGGCGTGGGTCCAGGGGGCCAGGCCCTAAGGGCGCGCTCACCGAGATCTCGCGCTTTTCACGCTCCATTGGATAGCACGCCACTTCACAGCTCACTCCAACATCCTTTGTCTGACTCCGATAACCTTATGTCAAGGCCTATTTATCCCTATAACCCACCATGTACCTTAGCTTGCCCCAAACAGACTCTTAGAGAGACAGTGGCACAGATCTTGAATCCCTGAGGTCTATGTGCAACACGGTGTGCAGTCACATTTTGCCAAGTGGGGCGGGGAACAATCAGGACGCTCTATGCATTCAATGTCTTTCCACTATGTCTATTAAAGATTGGGCAAGGCAACTTAGTTTGTCGTTTTACGACAGGCAGTTGCTAGTTCTTCAATATTAATGATTGCAAACACCACAACACAATATCATCTTTATAGAGCCACTACGAAACCAAGCAAACTGGTCCTATTTTACCCAAAATACACAAAATTAGTGTAGATGAGTCAATTGTCTCGTCGGGCGCAAGAAAGCCTGAGGGAGTCTACACGCAGCAAAACAGGACACAAGCTATCTGAGGCCGATACAAGGAACTACTCCCCCCCCCCCCCCCACATCCCCCCCAAGAGGGAAAGCAATATACACCTAATTGTGAAAACTCTGCTCCCTGTAGGACTGAATGTGATTATTTTGGAACCTCTTGCTTGGTGATGTAGAAAATGTGTGGACTGTTTTAATAATAGGACTTCAATGCGAAACAAGCATTCCTCCAAAAAAGAGAGCAAACTTGAATAAGTGATCAAAAGAAAAAAATATATAAGGTGATATAAAAAAATGTGCAATTCTAAGAAACACTGGGCACATTCACAGGAACAGGATTTGCTGTTCCAAGTGAAGCCTTCATGTGCTGAATATACATATGAGTAAGACAAACACCTTCAGCAAACCACAGAGTGCAGTCGACCTTATCCTTCAAAGTCAGTGACAGTGCAAACAAGAGCAGCGTTTATACCTGAAGAACTGCCATCTAAATCCCATGGAAAATATGAAAATATTTATTTTAACAACCGAGCCATAGGCGCTATTATAGAATAGAAATCCATGTGATGAGCAGATACAGTCTGTAAAAATTCCTCCTTGGCAAGGCAAACACTGAAAAATATGTCTGCAGCACAAAAAAAAGAAGAAAAAATGCTCTCCCAGTCAGGTTGTAACAAATTTGCTTATGGAATGCCAACAGGCTCAAATGCAGGGATTTTCAAAAACAGAAAACTCTTTTCTGTGCAAATGCAATACCAATCTATGCAAAGGGGGTCTTTTCCGTGAAGAAATGGGATACAAGACCAGGCGTTCAAATATTAAAGGGAGACTCAACTGGCTATTTCTATAAATGGTTTAAAAAGATTTACAATATGAACTTCATACCATTCAGCTAAAATTTTTATAATCCATGTCTACAAGTACAATTTATGTAACAGCACTTCAAAACACTTTAACTGTCAGGTTATTCACAGCTGTGGGCAGTGCTTAATTTGAGCCGGTGGTTTCCGGTGCTCAGCACTGGCACTTAATTGTCAACACCGGGGCTTGTACCAGTCTGCCATATAGTGGCGCTGCTAAAAATGACTATTGACTGCCGCCCAAGCCATTCTTATAGCTTTGGGGGACTAGAGTAGGCTGAATTGTCACACTAGAAAGGCGGGGCCGGCAAAGGACATGCCACATGTATGGCGGTTGTGCCGGCCCCCGATGACCACGGGGCGGGCCTGTCGCGCACATTGGTGACGCGACAGGCGCGCCTCGTCCTTAATTGGTCAGTGGGTTCGTGATTGTGATTGGAATTACTTCCGGGGCGCGTGTCGTGCTAACGCTAGGCCGGTTAGTAGCGGCCTGGGTTCTCTGGGGGCATTAAAAGGCTGGGGAGCGGCGGAGTCTACCTCTTTGCTCGCCGCTCCCACAGCCTGCCATAACGACGCACCAGCCTCACTAGGAGGCTGTACTTTAATTTCTGTTTTTGTATCTTACAGGTTGCCTGGAATTGCGGAGCCGAAGCGTCGAGGAGAGTAGCCTCTCTGGGGAGGCTTTTTCATCCCTGTTTGCCTTGTATTTCAGGTCGCGCATCGGATCTCGGCATTGGGGGTCGATTTGGTGAGAGACGATGCTTCAACAGCTTTGTTGCAGCAGTTACCGAGATACCACTGGATTTACTGAGCATCGGGCCACATTACCGGTGTTTCCCGGCTCAAATGAGAAAATTAGGAGCAGCGCTGCAGTGGTAGGAAGTAGCAGCAACAGCGGCTCGACCTTCAGCTAACGGCAAGTAAAGTGCACGATAGCGTGAACGGGGGCAGGCTGATTGCAGGGCTTAAGCTCCCGGGATAAGTGCGCGGGAGTGGGACAGGGTCGCTTTTTCTTGCCGGCAAGAAGCGCGTTGCAGCGCGGTCATAGAAATGCTTAAATTAGGTGCCTTTTGTCTATTAAAGCTGTTACAGAGCGTTAAAGTGCACATGAACAGCGCGACTGGGCAAAGCTCAGAGTGGGTACTTTTTGGCATAGCACCAGCAGTGTGGTGGGGCATTGGCAGCTGCTTTGCATAACTAGCAGCATCGTTTTGTTTTGGGGCAGTACAGCATTTTGTAGCCTCGGCTGGCAGGGTCCCAGCGCGATTGGGTCTGTGTTTCTCCCTATTGTTGCAGTCTCAGGGGCAGTGTTGGGCAGCTTCCTGGATCTAAGGAAGCACGCAGCTCAGCTCTCCAGCCTCACCAGGAGGCTACACTTGATCTGTTTTAAATTTTGGTCTATTCTAGGATACAAGCAGCAAGGAGCTCAGCACCGTGCAAGCGGTCACAGAGGCGAAGATCATGAGGACTTGCAGCGGATCAGCAGCCTGGTTTGAAGATACCGTGATCATAAGAGGGCCTTAAGGGGACATGGACAGGCTGGTTGTGTACCTGATGCAAAAAATGGTTGATATGGAGGATAGAATGAAGAAGGTTGATGAGATGGGGCAGGCTATTGCAGACCTCAGAGAAAAGGTGGATGAGCATGAGGGGTTAGAAGAGAGACCCAGACGTACCCATGTGGCCCTCAAGGCGGCGTACCCTCCCCTTCATAAAAAGGGTAGAAACAAGAAAGGGGGGTCAAATGAGCCTATTACACCTGTGGCCCCTGTGCCAGTCCCCCATCACAGGCCAGGTCCATCTGGGGGAACTAATCCGGATGAGGCTGTCCCTCCAGCAGGGACTGATGGGCAGCTGGCATCGATGGGTGGTAGCCCACAGACCCCGGTGGCCCCTACGGGTGGGCCCCCCACGGGTTGTAGTCCACAGGCCCCGGTGGCCCCTACGGGTGGGCCCCCCACGGGTTATAGTCCACAGGCCCCAGTTGCCCCTTTGGGGGTGGCCCCCACGGGTTGTAGTCCACAGGCCCCAGTTGCCCCTACGGGTGGAGCCCCAGTGCCTCAGGATTTAGTGTCCAATTTAGCGGCAGTGCTCCCTTGGTTAGGGAAGATGGTGAACTGGTCTCCAGCAGATGGGACATCTGTCAATGGGGAGGACTTACTCGCTAAAGCTAAGCAGATAGTGGCACAGTTCAATGGAGCACCTGGGCATACTTCAGGGGAAGGGCTGGGTACACCAACTCCTGTCACTCCAATGGGTGGTACAATCCCGGTTGAGAACAGCAAGGAACTGCCGGCACACGTCCCAGTTGTGGATTTTGCAAAGGAGAAGCCCACAGAATCAGCGGGGGCAGCTCCATCAGGTAAGCAGTTGGCTTTGCCAATGTTAGGTGTGGGGGAAGCTCGCACCCCTAGGGAACACCTGACAAGACATGTCATTCAAGAAGTAAAGGAAAAAAATTGGAAAGGGAGTTATATCAGTATGTTCTCTTTGTTGCTTGATGAACATGATCGAGAGGAGGCTAAGAAAAAGAAAGACTGGATACTCCCTAGGGAATGGGCAAGCGAGTTACAAAAGTATAGGATTGAGGAGACTTTGATAAACTGGGTTAGAGGTTTCTCAGTTTACATGGCAGTCATGCTAGAACGTTTCCCAAATTTGCAGACAGAAATGGCATGCTACCAGAGCAGGATAACGGGGGCGCACGACAAATATGGTGCGGTAGGGTGGAAAGAGTATGACAAAAATTTCAGGAGAGCAAAGGCTTCTGACCCTGCCCTCTCCTGGGATCAAATTGACATGATCTCATGGGTAGACCAATTTTGTGGTGTGTTATAAGACAGTACCAAGGGCCAGTCCTTTCAGTCTTTTCGGCCACATCCCCCCGCTAGTTCCAGCAATGGTGGTGGGGGAGGGGGGGGGGGGAGGAGGAAGGGGACGTGTTGGGACTTCAATAGGCGCACATGCACTAGGCCCGCAGGCACATGTAAGTTCAAACATGCATGCTCTATCTGTGCTAACACATCACACCCTGGGTCCAAGTGTCTCAAAAAGTCAAAAGATAGAGGGAGAAAGAAGCAGGAATGAGGATATTTCTCTGCATACAGCACGTTCACCCATTAGAATAACGGCATTGATACCATGGTTAAACAGCTATCCTTGTCCTTCAGCTGGGTTGTTGCTAGATGGTTTCAGGTATGGTTTTAGGATTCCCACGCCAGATTATGTAGGGACACCTGAATGCAAGAACCAGCTTTCAGTAAGGGCCAATCCAAGTGTGGGGGCAACAAAAATATAAAAAGAGCTGCGCCTAGGCAGAGCGGCGGGGCCATTTTACTACATCCCTGTAAGGAATTTTGTCTGTTCCTCTCTTGGGGTGGTCCCTAAAAAAGAAGCTGGAGAGTTCAGGTTTATCCATAATTTATCTGCGCCTAGGGGGAAATCCTTGAATGATGCTACCAGTGAGGAATTGTGCAGCGTCAAGTATTCATCCTTTGATCAGGCAGTTGAGATGCTCAGGGGTTTGGGCCCTGGCGCACTGCTGGCAAGATCAGACATCGAGACAGCTTTCCGCTTGTTGCCAGTTCATCCTTCAGACTTCCATCTGCTGGGCTTCCAGTTCCAAGGAAAACTTTACATGGATATGTGTATGCTCATGGGGTACTCAGTCTCCTGTGCCTACTTTGAAAAATTCAGTTTATTTTTGGAATGGGTTTTTAGACAGGTGACGGGGCATCAGTATGCTTTACACTACCTCGATGACTCCCTTCTCTTAGGATCACTGGGCTCCGAGGAGTGTGGTTGGGTACTGCCTGAATTCTGCATGCTCATGCAGACTTTTGGGGTCCAGTTGGCACCAAGGAAGACGGTCGGGCCATCCACAACTTTTGAGTTCCTGGGGATAGAGTTGGACTTCATCCAGGGTTGTTTTCGGTTGCCCAAAGAAAAGATCATGAACTCAGGTCAGGGTTGCAGCAATGCTTGGCTAAAGAAAAGGTTACCTTACATCAGCTGCAGCAGACGGTGGGGCAGTTGAACTTTGCTTTGCGGGTTATCCCTTTGGCATGACCATTTTCGCGATCCATCTCACAAGCCATGTCAGGTCTCATGGAGAAACACCACCACACCAGGTTGTCTGCGGAGGTTAGGCAGGATATGCGGATTGGATGGCATTCCTGCAGGACTTCAATGGCATGGTAGTGTGGCCCAGTCCACTCACCACTTCCGCTGAGTTGAGTTTGATGACTGACGCTGCGGGTAGTGAGGGATTTGGTGCCATACTCGGTTCTGAGTGGGTGGCGCAGCGGTGGCCGACATGGTGGGTGCAGAGCGGCTTGACAGATAACATTGGTTTTTTGGAGCTGTTCCCCATCTGGGTGGCACTGACAGTGTGGCCAGAACAATTGCGTAATCAATCTGTGGTGTTCGGGTCAGATAACATGACAGTGGTGGAATGCATCAATCAGCAAGCAGCACGGTGCAAGATGATCCTGCGCTTGTTGAAAGAAATAATTTTGTTATGCATGAGATTGAATATGCAATTTAGAGCTAAGCATGTACCAGGGGTGCTGAATCATGCTGCCGATGCACTCTCTCGCTTCAAGATGCAGTTTTTCAGGGCACATCTCCCGACTGCAGCAGAGAACCCCACACCCTTCCCATAACTACTTTGGCAGATTGGTGCCCCCAACTACCAGACCTCGTGGCAGCTAGCCTAGCACCCAGGACCAGGAAGGCGTATGAAGGGGCGTTTTGGGCATACTGTACCTTTTTGGGAAGGGAGTGGGCAGAAAAGTGGCATGACATGGGGGGGGGGGGGTTCTTGCTTACCTGAGGGCATTGCAAGAGGAAGAGCGCTCAGTGGCAGCGGCTAGGCGACATGTGACAGCAATATCTTCCTTTGCACAAGCGAAGGGTAGGGGGGACCCCACCAATAGCTTCACGGTCAGAAAAGCTTTGAAGGGGTGGCAGCGCCTACAGGGGTCTGAAGCAGACACATGGTGACCGATAGGGGTGGTACTCCTGGCATCCTTACTGGGGGCTCTCCACCATGTTTGCAACACCAAAGAGGAAGCCGTTTTGTTCTGCGCCGCCTTTTCATTGGCATTTTATGGTGCATTTAGAATTGGGGAGTTGGAGCAGGGTGGTCTGCAGCTTAACCGTGTAAGGATCCAAGGTGATTCCTTGTCGATATCTATTCAAAGGTCCAAAAATGATCAAGAGGCCCGTGGGGAGGGGGTAGTATTGCACAGAGCACGTGGAAATCTTTGCTGCAAATTACCAACCTAGAGGCATTTCTGAAAAGTAGGCCTAGGAGCAAGGGTGGGCCATTGTTAATTCATGCTGATGGTACCCCACTCACGAGGTTTCAATTTAAAAGAGTCATGGATATGGCAGTGCGCGAGGCAGGTTTAGATCCCAGTTGCTTCGGAACACATTCATTCAGGATAGGGGCTGCCACCGAAGCAGCGGCTAGGGGTTTGCCCAAAAGTGACGTGCAAAGGATTGGCAGGTGGTCTTCCAATTGTTATAAGCGCTATTTGCCGTTGCATATGTTATGAGAGAGACATAGACCATTGTCCTGATGCTTGTTCTCTTCTATTTTACAGTTTCTCAAGCCTGTCACGCAGGGGGGAAACTAATGGCAGCGCAGCAACAACATGGAGCAGCGCAAGAACGGTTGCACGCCCAGAAGCAAGGACCACATATCGTGTGGGTCATTGGTCATTCTTATGCGAGGCGTTTGAGTAACTTTTTCCTTTCAGGCAATTATGAGTTCAGAGCAAGACAAGCTGGTTTTAGTTTATCATTTCATGGGCAGGGAGGTCTCCGCTTCAGTCAATTCAGGGCTTTTGTGTTAGACCTGCTAGACAGGAGGGGGGTTCATCCCAGCATTATTATCCTACACCAGGGAGGGAATGATCTGGTACATCTAGGTAGAAGGGGGCTGGTGGAGACCATACTCACTGAAGTAGCTTGGTTAGCGCGGACATGTTAAGGGTGCACCCTAGTTTGGTCACAGATGGTGCCAAGATTCCAATGGCGGGGGAGGGGGGAAAGAGTCTGCGAGGGCTTTGAACCACTCTATAAGAAGGATTAATAACAAAATAGAGAGAGTTTTCAGGACTCCCCATCTACAAACGATTGCCCACGGGTGCATCAGGGGAGAACCGTGCTTCTTAAAAGACGGCGTCCATCTGACTAAGCTGGGTAATGAAATCTTCATGGAGAATCTGCTGGTGTGGTTAGTGGGGTTTAGAGACGGGGCATGACCTTTCAGTGAGCATTGGGGGGGCCAGATAGTCAGTCAACTATGCTGGCCTGTGGCGGTAAGGTCATGATTGGTGAGCAGTAAATTTTAGGTCCTTAGAGGGCGGCGCCATTCTTGAGTGGGGTCGCCCAAAGGGGAGGGTCCAGTGGTCTCTCATAGAACTCCAGGGGCAGTTACAGCCGGTTGGCTGGATGGGTGCGGGGGACTGGGAGTTACATTTTACAGTAGGCTGGTTGGCCACCCCGCACGTGCACAATGGCGCAAGTAAACGGCGCATAACTGCAAGGGCCCCTTATGGAGATAAGCTACAGGGCGTATGGGGGTGACTGGGAAGGGGGGTGTACCCTCACGGTGAACGGGCCCTCTGCGCATGCGCACTCCGGTTGGAGGGCGGGCATAATTGATAAGGATCTGGCGCCAGTTATTGACCTTGCCGTAGGCTCTAATAGGGATACGCAGAAAAATTGAATGCTATTATGAATATTGATTATTGTATGTTTAAATTTGGATAGGAATATCTTTGTATTAGAGATATGTTAAGGTTAACAATTTGACATCTGTATCTATCAATGTAATGCAAATGGTTTTCTGCGTATTGTGTAAATAATGTATATATAAAATTGTTGATTTAATTTTATGTTAATAAATACGGCTGGGGGTTTTAACGACTCCCTAATCCAAAAATTTCCTTATGGTACATGTGTCACTGTCTTAGTATGGCTAAGGGAGGAGGAGGTCTAGGCCGTTCCTGGCCATATAGAAAGGCGGGGCTGGCATCAGACACGCCACATGTATGGCGGTCGTGCCGGCCCCCGATGACCACAGGGGCGGGCCTGTCGTGCACAATGGTGATGCGACAGGCGCGCCTCATCCTTAATTGGTCAGTGAGTTTGAGGCGCGCCCCGGAAGTGATTGGAATTACTTCCGGGGCATGCGTTGCGCTAACACTAGGCCAGTTAGAACCGGCCTGGCCTGGGTTCTCTGGGGGGCATTAAAAGGCTGGGGAGCGGCGGAATCTGCCTCTTTGCCCGCCGCTCCCACAGCCTGCCATAACGACGCACCAGCCTCGCTAGGAGGCTATATTTTAACCCCTTCGACGCGCATGACGGAACGGTTCCGTCATGCACGTCGGTTGGGCTGTGCTTATGACGGAACCGTTCCGTCATGGCCCCGCCCGCGCTCAGAACCTTCAGCGTGGCGCGGAAATCCGCGCCGCGCTGAAGGGGTTAATTTCCCCACCCACCATCCCCTAGAAGCAGGATTTACAGAGTGTATTGTTGCAAATTTTACTTTCAGGTTGACGTGGTTATGTTTATCATGTGTGTTATGGGTTTTTGTTTCCCTTTGTTTTAGGAGGTTATTGTTTCTTTTACAGGTTATTGTTTATTGTCGTATTGTAGTGTTATTCCTTGGTCAGGCGGTAAGGTCATGATTGGTGAGCAGAAAATGTAAGGTCCTTAGAGGACGGCGCCATTCTTGAATGGGGTTGCCCAAGGGGGAGGGACAAGTGGTCTCTCATAGAACTCCAGGGGCAGTTACAGCCGGTTGGCTGGATGGGTGCGGGGGACTGGGAGTTACGCTTTCCAGTAGGCTGGTTGGCCACCCCGCATGTGCACAATGGTGAAAGTACACGGCGCATAACTGGAAGGGCCCCTTATGGAGATAAGCTACAGGGCGTACGGGGGTGACCGGGGGGAGGACCCTCACGGTGAACGGGCCCTCTGCGCATGCGCACTGCGGTTGGAGGGCGGGCATAATTGATAAGGATCTGGTACCAGTTATTGACCTTGGCGTAGAAAAATGTAATGCCATTATGAATATTGATTATTGTATGTTTAGATTCGGATAGCAATATCTTTGTATTAGAGATATATTAAGGTTAACAATTTGACATCTGTATCTATCCATGTAATCAATGTAATGCAAATGGTTTTCTGCGTATTGTGTAAATAATGTATATATAAAATTGTTGATTTAATGCTAATAAATACGGCCGGGGGTTTTAACTACTCCCTAATTCCAAACATTCCTTATGGTACATGTGTTACTGTCTTAGTATGGATAAGGGAGGAGGGGTTCTAGGCTGTACCTGGCCATATTGTAGGAGTGTGATGGTTGGTAATTGTGTTGGTACTGCCATTGGCAACGCTGGCAGGGCAGTGGGTGATGCAAGTAGCAGTGGCCTCCTGACGAGGGCCCTGGTACTTATTGTTTTTACAAATTAAGCACTGGCTGTGTGCAATACACATATGGAGCATAAATATACAGTTGGCTCCATTCTTGTGACCCTTTGGCGTAGGGAGAGAGGCGTTCTGCGCCAGAGCACCAAGGTATGGCCTGATTGCGCAGCCTATCCTCCAGGGGATTCCTCTGGAATGGATTTTTGGATTGGCATCAGAGAAGGTCTTGCTCCCTCTTTTGGGAGCGCTGAGGAATCAAGATTGTGGAGGGCCTTCACCGTACCCCACTGGGCTGGATTGGTTTGTTTGTGTTTTTTTGTTTTTGTCGGAGACTATGGAATTACCAATGGAGGAGTCAGGCCATGCGCTCAGAAACATGCCCAAAGGGATGGATGAACGGTTAAGACTTTGTCTAGCTTATCCTGCATCGAGCCGCAAAAATGCAGATATTTGTAACATTGTGCATTTGATTTTTTAATGTAGTTTTTTTTTTACAGTGCAATGTTTTTTTTAAATAAAAATGCCCTGAGACGTTTTATCTCTAACCAAAAAATGTCATGATCTCACCCCTTTTCTGTGACAGTACCCTTGTTTTTTGATCATCACAATCTTCTTCATATCTGAATATCCACACCTCTCTTTCAGGCACAATTCTGCCACCTACACCCTGATAAAGAGTGGATGAGGAAGTGGGCTTGTGTGGTACATTATCGAGGGTTTTTTCTACTAGAACCCCTAATGGAGGTTGGGGTCCCTATCACATAGGTGCTATTTCATTGCAGTACGTATGTATGTATCCCTTTGCATTGAGCACTGCATATGGCACAGGTTCTCAAGTAGTACTATGCCTTTCTAAGTTCACCTGAGACTTTCGAAAGTTATCACTCAACATTAGCAGAATGGATTACATCAGAAAGAAGGAATACACTTTTTGTCTATAAAGATGTAGAGTTCTTTTTTTTCTTTTTCTTTTGGCAAAAAAGCAGACTCAATGACTCCGATAGTAAACCATTATAACATTACATTCTCAGACTTGTAGGCCTACCTTTTCCGTGCCATAGCATTTCCATAGTGGTTGCACATTTGTCATCACCCTAACTTACATTACAAGCTAGTGTGCCTCAATTTTATGACCATAACTAATTATCATAATTCCTTCCTTGCCCCCAGGTACTGCCTTAACGGCGTTCATATATCTCTAGGTCTAGACTTATTTGGTGGTAACACTGCGTTCACTTTTGAGTAAGTGCTACATAGGAATAAGTCTGCAAACTCAGAAACTGCACCCAACTGCAACTGTTGCAGCTTCCTAGGAGTGTGCCTGGAATTCTTTAGGCAGTACTTAAAGTTGTAAATGTATCCTAAAGTTGGGTTTAAAGTCTACATTTGTTAACTGCCGACTTTTCAAGGAGCACCATTGTGATTTGTGGCCCTGTACCTGCAGGTTCGTCTCCATGTTTTATTATGTATGGTCATGCTGGGATCCCATTAACAGTTGGTGATTTAATTAGAACCGTGCAACGGAGCATTCCTGAACACTACAAATCAGAGAAAAAGGCAAGAGGAAATGGCAAACAAATACGACTTGCTCTTTTTAGGTGACCATCGACTGCAGATTATCACACAAGCACTCCGCCAACATTAAAATAACAGAATATCCCCGCCAGAAATCATTCCCAAAATTGACAACTCCTTCGATTTATTTAAACAGAATGTATAAGAATACCGCCTCTGCCAACTGCAGGGAAAAGTCATGCTGACAAACGCAGCTATTTTTTTGTCTCTACAATAGTATTTTTTCCAGTAAAAGTTGCTCAGTCCCCTCTAGATTTTCCATTTCCTGTGATGAATGGATGGGGCGTGTAATACCACTGGTTCACAGAGCCCCGCTTACCTGGTTTCCACCCGGAAGGGCCAGGGCCTAGAGAGCTTCCAGAAGTAATTCACCACCACCACATTAAAAACACAACCACGTTTAAAACGGACTATGGGCTTCCAGAAGTCAGTCTGAGTTTAAAGTGGCCAAGGGTTGCAGCATCCCGTCAAGGTTGCCAGCTCTCACGCGGCATTGAGAGCGGCTTTATCCACTGCAGGCCTTTTAAGGACACAGAACTTTGCATGCTGGGACAAGTAGGTCCACACACATAACCAAAACCACACGTTCCACCATAAAAAGTTGAGCTGGCAAAAAATAAAATAAAATTAAAATATATAATTAGACAAAAAGGGGCTGTGGCATGGGGCCACCTGGCAACTCATTCCCTCACTCACTCATCAAGTGCTTGGAAAGCAGTCAAAAGGCCTACTAGAGGAACATGCAGGAACAGAGTAGTCTTGGTGAAGGAGTGCCAGGCTGTGCAGAGATTTGCACATGCGCATTTCTACCTTAAAGTTTACATATCGTTTCTTAGTACAGACGATTGATAAATGAGTTATTCAAAGCACGAGCAGTGCGTGCACTGGCTACCAAAACTCTACAATGGATAACCAGAGCAGTTGTACCATATCCAGACGTCGTGTAATCTCCAATATGTTCTTATCGTGGAAAATGCATACGACCTGAACATCCTCTTGACTCATGGAATCACGACTGTTCTACTCTGGTGTACAACAACTGTGCAAGGGCACCCCGTTCAAAAGGGGTAACTCCACCCTGACAAAACAAATCTGCTAATTTCAAAGCTAAGGGGCAGAGGAAACCTGCAGGTGTTTTAATCCAAGTTATGAAGTAAACAAGAAACCTAAGGGCAACTGTATGCACTGCACAAAAATATATATTTTTAAAAACCACTTGAAACCGAAATCGCAAATCTAAAATAAAAACGCGGTATGTCTTAATTCGGAAAATGAAAGGAGAGTTGACTAGGCTTGCTGTTAAGGGAATCTGTTAAAGAAAAAACTGACAAGGTGTCTTACGCATAGCAAACTGATTAGTCAAAGCAACCGCAAGCACTCCATTTTAGTTTTTAAGAAGGGAAATGAGGAGGGGAAAATATTCTAAGTTAGTGCGGCTTTACAAATGTAGAGATTGCGTACTAAGGTGAGTTACATGGAATGCACAGGGATTGAACAACCAGATCAAGAGAAGATGCTTGCGACAGACAGGATACCAGGAGCTGGAATACTGCCATTACTGACACCTGAGCATTGCTCAACACGCCCGTAGCATGTCATGGGTGGGGATCGACTATTACTATTAGTAAACGAGCATGGCCTTTAGTATATACGCATTCCATGTTAGAAATATACTACAAGATACAGAAGCATGGTGAAAAAGCGTCAGTGAAAAGGCCTCTGTGTGGAAATGGGACACCCATTAAAAACATTTGCACACCAAACAATGACTTTTTGGAAACAATGCACCTCTTCCGAGGGCCACCTAAATTTGCTGCTGGTTGTAGAGGTGCCTAGGTAAACAGAGGCTGGTGAAGGCCTGAGCGTGTGGAGAGGGCTGTCGCGGGAAGGGCTACATGATACAAGTCAGCGGGTATCAGTGCTATAAATGCACTAATAAGGGTATATATTAGCGTCATACCTCTGCACACATACTCTTCACTTTTGCTTCTAGGAAACTGATGCATGAGGTCAAGGAAAGAGATCACCTTTTCGGGTTATTCTCTAGCTCTCCTAGAAATGAGGGTTCCACTGGGAGGCAAATTAAACCTGTTTGGCGATTTAGATAACAGTTTCTGAGAGATGCAGCTTTCAGGGGCAAAACAACTAGCGAACTAAAGACCTCCTTGAAAAATAACAGTTAACAGTACTGTGTGAGAATTAAAACACATGAGGATAAATATGAGAAAACGTGAGAGTCTTACCTACTGTGCAAGATAAAATGCATTAAAATACATTTTGACAAGTTAGCATGCTGACCATAAACTCACAGGCAGGCAGCTCACAGCAAGGAAGCAAAGTAAAACAGAAAAACTGGATGAGGCTATAGACTGATAAACCTAGTTAAGGTAAGTGATATTCATGATGGCATGTACATCTTACAAGAGCCTCTAACGTGGACTTTATAGGAAAGCGAACACCTGTGCATGTAAAGATGCTGTAAAGGGCTGATGCGCTGTGAATTCATGCACAAACGTCAATAGTTCTGTATGAGGTATTTAACGAGTGTCTAAGGTTGAACAGACCAGACCCTCTGTTCAGGTGAGCCCGAAATAAAATATTATAAAACATATGAATATTTTGTGGCCCCAGCAGTAGAGTTTTGCACAGGCCTGAAAGCTGGGCACACTTCAGGAATCATCCATGACCCTAACAACATTAGAAGCAACCAGGCACATATACACTTCCGAAGACAGTTGAAAATATGGCTAATTCCTAGATAACAAAGCGATACCAAAGGGGATGATGGACGGAGCGCTTGAGAAAATCAAACACTCGCCCCCAGTCAACTGATCTGGGTTTAAACCATCATCATTCTTTAGCTCACTCCACCACCCCAGTTCAGACATGGCCATATGCAAATCAGTCTGACCCTGTGCCTCATGGGAAGAGTCCAGCCCGAACTGCCAAGCCATGTCTTCCCTGGACCGAAAACAAGCATCCTGGGACCGGTTTCGGGTTCATAACCCTCATTAGCCAGGATATCTTGATTCCAGTGGCATGGAGAGCACGGGACTCGCGTCTGAGCATAACCGTCCCACTCGGGGTGACAAATGCAAAAACAACAGTTGATGGACAGAATGCAGAACAGTGTCATACATTCACCTCCGTACAGAGATCTGGGCCTAAATCCATCGTCATGTATTCACGTCCACACACTGAAATCGAATAAACACTAAGAGGGAACGTAGTTCTCAGTATGCGCTACACAAGACTCATATGCTGGATAAAAAACACAACTAAAACATATCTGTAAAAAGAAAATACTCCTAGGAAATAGGGGAAACATGAAAAAAATGTGTGAGCTGGAATAGAGAGGGAATTACCAACTTCAATTACCTTAAGGATTCTATTGCCCGGTTTTGAGAAAGAGGGGAGTGCTTTAGTTCGTATAGTTAAGCACAGGAATAAAGAACCCGACACGGACCGTTCATGACTATTCTTAATTACTGCCGATGCTCAGGAGAAGCCACCCCACTTCAAACTCTGTCTGGTAACTGTATTGCAATGTGCGAGATAGCCTCTCGTTCTCGCCGAAAAGGAGGGAGAAACGGAGGTGAGAGGAGAGGCAGAAGCAGTGAGCGAGAGACAGGCAAACAAGTACGGAAATTGAACCTAAAAGTTGAGAATATAACATATATGCAACTGCAGTGACCTCTAGTGGACAACCAAGAGAATAGCGACATCTTCCCGTGGTAGCATTGAAAGCAATTGTACAAACACTCGCTGCGAGCCAGACAATTCATGGAAAGAACCGGGCTAGGGACCCTGTTTGGCTCTAAGAGCCCAAGTATGAGCTGAGACCTCAAAAAAAGAAGGGAAAAAAACCAGCACCTACTGCACCTCTCTATGGACCCGACAGAAATCAGGACCCACTATCTGTGAGGGAGCCTGCGCCTGCTTCCTCCCCAGTGCATGCCATCCATCCTCTTGCACAACATTATGTTGTTTTACACCAACACTCAGGCTTCAAAACTGTGTACAAATACATACGGTCCACTAACCACGTGGAGCTGATGTTTATTCATTTGCTCATCTTCTGTCAGTTTAAAGGGTTGCTTAAACAGAACTAATTATTTTAAACATACACAAAGATCGTCTGCTGTTACAATCTAAGCATGGTTTCGAAGAGCACGCTTTCTGATGAAGTATTTCTCTGAAAAGAGATTGGTTGGCGGAACCTATTGTTCATATGCATTAGTGGCAATTTTTGCATGTGAAGTGGGTGTATTTTGGTTTAATTCGATAGATATGTTGTAAAAATAGGATTACTGTGATTTTTATGGAGAAATTTGACTAAAATCTTTTTGAATGAAAATGAACAAAACACCTATAAAAACAGTATGACCAGGGCAACTGGAATTATGCAATTCTGTGGCCGTGTTTTCTTTCTTATGATTATGGATTTGCTGCTTTTGCCATATAATCCATCATCTGCTACATAATCTGCACATTTTAACAAAAGAAAAGTTTCTTTCTAGCTGAAACTGATCAAAAGTTACCAAAAATGCAGCACCATGTGTTTGCGTCCAATGGAATGCTCTTCGCAATACTTTACTAGTCAGCTTTTATTTGATTATTTCTATATTTAGTTGTTACAATGATACGGATTAGGTGAAATCTTTGCCCAGAGAGATTTACCATGTGTGATTAGCATTTGCAATGCAATAGGTCTCGTATTTTTTTAAAGCTAGAGCTGTTGGCATCGAAAATAACAATGTTTTTTACTTTTTTTTTTATTTGCAATGGAGTTAATATATTTTCATAGAACTATTGCCAATAGGATAAAAATGCAAAAGTAAAAAACGTTGTCATTTTCTATGCCAACAGCTCTAACTTTAACAAATACGAGACAGTATCAGTATCACATTTGCTGGAGTTGGAGTTATTGGCATTATAAATGCCACTGTTTTTAGGTCTCGCCTAGCTATTGCGTTTACGCAATCGCTATGCGAGACTCTAGTAAGAGGGGCATTTCAAAGTGCTCCCAAAAGTGGATTGCATGGCGAGCACACGCACAATCACGTGCATCGTGCCGCCATGCAATCCGTTTGGGGAAGCGCTTCAGCCCACTGGCACGTGCACGTGTAGCCACAGCCTCGGCATCATACTTCAAAGGGTCCGCTCCCCCGCCACAGCATGCCGAGAGATTGTTTCCTCATGGCGCCTCTCACAACTGTCCCTCCCCCACCACAGGGCTAGTCTCACAGACGCATTGCCATCCACAAACCAAAGGTGAAAACACCCCTCCCTATACATTTTCTGTATTTTTATGTTTCCATTTTGTGAACTTATTTCACTTCTCAAACATGTTATTTGATGTTCTGTTGAGTGTTTTGGTTACCCGAAGAAACGCTCAATATTCGACTGATTTGTGGTTTTCATTTGAAGGAGGTATTATATACTAATCTAATACCACAATTAAAACACGCATGGCCATTTTCTAGCACATAAAACATACACGTATTGCCACGCAAGGCTGTCCCAGGTATTCACACACATGCGCCGTTCTTATCCGTTACTGTGAGGAAACAACTATATAACACGCTGTGAACATATTTCTTTAAAGAAATAGCGAAAAGCAAGATTTAGGAAACCCGAGAATAAATCTGAGATTTTTCTATCTCATTTTACGAAGCAGACATCTTCAAGGTTCTTGGGCGCGAACTTGCAATTTATGCACAAGTGCCTTGACCACGTAGGTGCTATATTATCGCACCCATAGCCGTCCCTGCCCGAGTTCAGTCGAGAATAGGCGCCTCTACTAGCACAAAGGGCTTGCGGTGATGGGTAAAGAGAGCCGGTACAGAACAGACAGCTCTTTATTATGGGACGGAATGTTCTGGTGACATGGCACTTTAACACGAGGCCGCCGAAGGCCACCCCGAGCTGCTATTATTGGACCATAAGACCCTTACCCGGTGTCTCGTGCTTATTTCACGTACACGGCGTATTCTACTCTTCTCTCTAATGAATCCCTATGATTGTTATAGTTTTTAAACTACGTACCTCGTGGGACCGAAATATCCAGCCATTCAGTATGTAATTGGTTAGCAGCAAGCAGCTGCGTATTTTGGCCCAATGACGTCATGTCGTGTTTCTGCTGGCACGATAACCCACTACAAGTGGGTTTAACTATCACCAGACACTCGAAATGGCATTATTGAACCATCACAATACATGCATTGTGTGCATTTTTTTTTTTTTATAAATCGGCCATTTTATTTGCTTTTGAATAGCTAATTCACATTATTTGTATGGTCTCAAAGCGCTTTATGACTAGATGTTTTTACGATGCTGGGGCTCTCGCTGCCCAGAGTGATTCTTTTTTAAAATTACATTTATGCGTGTGTTTTTTTCGAAACAGTGAAGTTTATGCAGAAATGAGTAATATAGAATACTGTTATACTATTATAGCTCCTGGGCTTCAAAATGGGGGAAGAGTTGTAATGGAAAGTAATTGACAAGTCGGAAATGGATCCCTGAAAAGCGTTTATGCTGTTTGTGGGATGGTAACAACAGTCAGTCGTCTCGCATTCGGGCATGCACAGAAGGCGGCTTTAAACCAGCAGATTTCCATGCTGCTAGGACAGCTGGGGAGGTTAATGCACGTGTTGTCCAGACCCGCGTGAAACCAGTAGGCCGCAGATTTCATTCCTGCTAGAAAGCTCAGTGGGCTGCTGTGTTTGCGGCAGACACGGTGTCTAACTTGTACTCCGAACGCTTGACTCTAAGTAATATAGTACAGGGGGTTGAGAGATTAGTACAGAGATCTTTTGCCAACTTGTTGGTCACTGATCAGGATTTAAGGGGGGGTTGAGTGATTAGTACAGAGTTCTTTTGCAAACTTGCTGGTCACTGATCAGGATTTAAGGGGGGTTGAGTGATTAGTACAGAGTTCTTTTGCAAACTTGCTGGTCACTGATCAGGATTTAAGGGGATGTTGAGTGATTAGTACAGAGATCTTTTGCCAACTTGCTGGTCACTGATCAGAATTTAAGGGGGGGTTGAGTGATTAGTACAGAGATCTTTTGCCAACTTGCTGGTCACTGATCAGGATTTAAGGGGGGGTTGAGTGATTAGTACAGAGATCTTTTGCCAACTTGCTGGTCACTGATCAGGATTTAAGAACAATAGTGTCAACACTGAATATTTAAACGCTGAGAAGTCACGTGGTATATGGCGGCGCTTTATAATTTGGCAGTCCAGAAGAATATTATTTTACTATTCTAAATAGAAAATAGATAGGTGCTGCATTAATTTATATAAAATAATATTTGAACGAAATCATCTTGCATTTATTTTATATGAATAACGGATTATTTTTTAAGGCAATACAGGGCTTAGGTCATAAAGCTAAATGCACAGCTCTAAAACAGGAAATCCATTATCCAGTTATTTTTGGTTGCATCATTTTAGTCATGAAAACACGAATTTCTAATTAATCATTAAGACAAATGCACACTTAAAAAATAATAATTTTTTTACTGTGCCCAGGAAGAGCACACGCAGCATCTCATACTTTTCCAGTAATATATTGTCAAGACACAGTGAATAAAGATAATTCTAGTAAAAATTACAGCCCACAAGCAAGCGTTTTCCTAGTTTTCGTATCCAGTTGGACTGTAATGTATGTTTGTGCTGAGTGCACTTTGCCACATGGAGAAACACAGTGTGTATTTTTTATTTTTTGAGTGCACTAGATAGCGCTAACGAGGCCCAAAGGTATTGGAGCGCTTTACACGAGCACCCGTTACATTACAGAAGGACGCATTCATTAGGTCTCGCCTAACTATTGTGTTTACGAAATCGCTATGCGAGACTCTAGTAAGAGAGGCATTTCGTGCTCCCAAAAGTGGATTGCATGGCGAGCACGCGCACAATCACGTGCATCGTGCCGCCATGCAATCCGTTTGGGGAAGCGCTTCAGCCCACTGGCGCGTGCACGTGTAGCCACAGCCTCGGCATCATACTTCAAAGGGTCCGCTCCACCGCCTGGAATGCGCTCCCCCGCCCCAGCATGCCGAGAGATTGTTTCCTCATGGCGCCTCTCACAACTGTCCCTCCCCCACCACAGGGCTAGTCTCACGGACGCATTGCCATCCATCGATTTCACTTTCATGCCCGTGTTCTCTTTGCCTTTCAGCACACAGCCCGCCCTCCCCCCACCGTGTTTTCTTGCAGCTTTGCCCAGATCGGAGCCTCAAACAACCAAAATAATAAGTTTGCCCTGCACGCTTTCTGCGCTTACAAAGTTAACATATGCCGCGCTCATTCCCTTTTCATCCTTCTAAGGTCGATAACATTAGCTCTATTAATTCTGCGTCTAAGGATTTAAATAACCATATGTTTTCTTGCAACTTTAGGCACTTCACACACACAGCCCCACTGCTCACACACACAGGCATCAAGGCAGCAACAGAATGCTCTGAGCCCCACCAGTGTTTGCCACACACACATGCATCTCGTGTTCTCTTCCAGCTTTGGCCCGTGTTCTCTTTGCCTTTCAGCACTCAGCTTCCCCGTAACCACCATTTAACTACCATCCTGCCACACTCATTCCATTTTCATCCTCGCTTTCACTTTCATGCCCGTGTTCTCTTTGCCTTTCAGCACACAGCTTCTCCGTAGCCACCATTTAACAACCATCCTGCCGTAAACACCATTTAACTACCATCCTTTTAGTTAAAATAAAAGAATTGCCTCTAAGGGTTTAAGGAACCATAGAAATACAAGCAAAGCAACATACACTCCGAATGTCACTCAGAGCCACATAATTACATGCCACATAACTACAATGCACTCAATACAACAGACACTCCAAAAACAAATCAGTGCCACATAGTTACACACCACATAATTACACAGCGCTCAATGCCACATACACTTCAAATACCACTCAGTGCCACATAATTACACACCACATAATTACACTACACTCAATGCCACATGCACTCCAAATAACACTCCGTGCCAATTAATTACAATGCAAACAATGCAAGATACACTCAAAATAACACTCAATGCCACATAATTACATGCCACTAAAATCAACATACACTCCACACAAAACCACTCAGTGCCACATAATTATATTCTACATAATTGCACTCTATCGCCCTCACTATCTATCTATCTATCTATCTATCTATCTATCTATCTATCTAATCTATCGGACTATTGCACTCTATCTATCTATCGCATCACCACAGCATCACTTCGCACCACCACAGCATCACTCAAGGGCACCACTACATCACTATGCGCTACCACAGCATCAATTAACGCCACAGCATCACTCGACACCACCACAACATCACTCACCGCCACCACAGTATCAATCTGTACAACCATTCAACAACAACTGGCTCTAATATGTTCTCTCAATATTTAGGCTTTATTACAAATGGCACAAAAGAAATGATAATATTTAACTTCTGTTCTTGGATTTTAGGCGCAATTAAATACACTAAACATAATCTTCACAAGAGTTATTAACAAAAGTTTAAACGATTGCCATTATAATTTACATCAACTTTTATTTAAGTATTAATTATTTGCAAAAATTAAAATCCATTGTTATTTGTAATATCAATATATCTAAGTCACGTAAATACAACACATATTGCATTACAAATGCTATAGGTGTCACATTTGCAACAGTTAAAACTATTGACATTGTACATGAGAAAGCTAGTAATTTCAATATTTTCAATACCAACACATAAATAAAAAATTTGTCAATTTACAATACAAAAAGCTCAAACTTTCCTAATGCGAGACCTATTGCATTGCAAATGCTGGTTTCCCTAGGTTTGAATGCCTGCTCTTCCATCAAACTTGCCCTTTTTAGGTCTCGCCTAGCTATTGCGTTTACGCAATCGCTATGCGAGACTCTAGTAAGAGGGGCATTTCAAAGTGCTCCCAAAAGTGGATTGCATGGCGAGCACGCGCACAATCACGTGCATCGTGCCGCCATGCAATCTGTTTGGGGAAGCGCTTCAGCCCACTGGCGCGTGCACGTGTAGCCACAGCCTCAGTATCATACTTCAAAGGGTCCGCTCCCCCGCCTGGAATGCGCTCCCCCGCCCCCGCCACAGCATGCTTTGTCGGTCTTTTTTCATTGTCTCTTAGTACGTGCCTTTTCTGTCACTATCAATGCCTCTTTCTCAAGCTCTTTCGTTTTCCCATTCTCTCCAGTTCACTTTCACTGTCTCACTAGCCCGCCTTTTCTCTTCTTGTGCCTTGTTTTAATCTCTTTCACCACCCACATTCTTACTATAACCACCCAGGGGGCGCTCTGAATCTTAACCCTCCTGTTTTCTGGGTCTCTCCAACCACTTTCCTCCCTTCTGGAGACATCCTCTTCATAACCTACTTCTGTGCTCTCCCTTGTCCCTAGAGTTGATCTCTCTACGTTACCAAACACTCTCTCCACCCTAGCTCATGTCTTTATTACCCTTCTCTACCCTGACACTCTCACTCCCCTCCAACACCCACTCCTCGGTGATCTCACCGCCGCCCCACCACCCCCACTCTGTTCCAGATATCTCCTCCACTCTCTTTCTTTCAGAACTGTCTTTATCCACATCTCATCCACCGAGATCTCGCACCCCTCCTGCACTCCTCACTCTGTGCTCGGTGTCCCCTCCACCCCTCAGAGCTCTCACTGACCCTTACAGACTTTTTAAAGCATGTTGCGGCAGGATAGCTCTGTGGGTTACTGCGCCTACTGACAACAGTCTGCCTGCAGCCTGCTAGTCCCAGATTCCCATCTTGGTCTCACTCCTACTTCTGTCGCGGCACGTTGGACATAAAACCACTTTCCATGGTTTGGACAATCATAAACAATGTTATTTGTAGCACCATGAAGCCGCGAGACTGTTCTAGGAAGCTTTTTGCTCGATATTTGATTATTGTTGACTGAATGAGTGGTGTAGTGTGTGTAAGTCCTTTACCTGTGATGAAGGTGGGCGGGGGGCGCTCACTCATGAGAAAGAGGCGCTGGCATGTCACTTTTCACCTGTGAAGCCTAAAAATGTTGCTCTTCACTGGGGTAACGTTCTTTTACATGTCGAGATTCCACTTACAGAAGACTTTTCTTGTGGGCGCCAGAGAGCTCTCCCTATAAAAACGCGCTGCTGCTGGGATTTTTTTCGTAAAGTCTCTTTTTGCAGAAGTTTCTTCTCACGATTGAAGCAGTGCATCTTTTGCGAAGGGTGCAAGGATTTTCACGCCCCTCTCACAAGCACTGTGTACATGTGTGACGTGAATAGTCAAGACGGCCTGGAGTAAGGAACTAGTACATTACTCCCTGGAGCAGGGGGTGTGCAGCGCCTCAACTGGCCCACAGAGCTGCCTGTAGCTATGTTAGTTATAGAAAGTGGCTACTCTTAAATCACTCATTATGCAGCCGAGTGGGTTTAGCATCAGTGCCTCAGACCTCAGCGGCCCGTGCAGGGTCACTCACTCGCACAGTAACCCTGCAATGAAATGCGGAGCAGGTCAGCCGTGCACTGTAGGCCTCACCTACCTGAGACGTGAACCACCTGTTGATCCATGGATGAATGAGTAATGCGGGCCAGGGCAGCCCCCACCCGGGGCGGCTGCACCTACAGGTAGGTGAATTCATGAACATCGTAGAAGACTAATGGTACAGGGGCCGGTCGGGGTGTGGCGGACACGGCCGGGGGTTAAAGACCTTTGTCCCACACCTGCAGAGGAGGTGGTAGCACCCCAGGCCCCCGTCTCGAAGGTTCAAGATCAGCAGGTCATTCATCAGGGGCAGAAGCCATGTTTTGTAGCAGTAAAGGTTTATTGTTGCATCTCAGCTTCCCCAACCAGAGGGGGCTGAGCGCAGGAACCCCCTTTCTTACCTATCTGTACCCACCCTCGCTGACTTCACATAGCTACAGCTGGGATGTACATTTCAAAACTGCAGAGTTCTGCAAGGTTTGCAAATCTCACACTGCAAAGTTTTGCACGGTCTTGTAAACTGCACAAAACTTTGCTAGCAAAAAAACATTTTTTTTTTCTGAAGACGTCACCAAAACTATTTGGGAAGAGAATTTGTTTAAAAAAATTCTGGTTTTGCTTAGATTCCTTAAAGCAAAAGCTTAATTTCCAAGATTTTTCTCTTGCGTCCTCCTCAAAGTTTGCTAAGCTTTCAGTGTTGTGTAAAAAAGTACATAAATTAAGATTGCACAGGACACAGTTTGTTACTTTGTGCATCCCTACTCCTATCCACAGCTGTAAAACCTGGAAAGTACGCCATGAACCCTATAAGATTTTCAGGTTCTGTATGGGTGGGGAGCTTACGTCTCTGGTATACATTATGTAAAAGGAATCTAGAGGGGTCTTAAGGCATCACATGTGTGCTATGTAGATAAATAATTGGCTAAGAGATATAAAAGTAGATAAGAAAACGTTTTGCTAGTGACGTCACACACATAAGTTGTGTGGGGACATCATTCTGAGACTGCTCAGAGCAGTTTTACATTTAAATGCCGAATATTTTCAACCTGTCTCATAAGATAACATTCTGTGTGTATTTCTTTGCTGAATAGCCCTTTGGCCTACACAAATATGTGTTTCAGTTAAAATAAAAAAATGCTTATTGGCTGCCCAAATATGGTAGGTGGCCAGAAATTCCAGTTTTGCTGAAAGCGCTTTTGCTACATAAGTGTAAGCGGGGGCATTTGTGGAAAAACGATTCCCACCCATCTTATGGGCGTCTCAAGTTGACGTCATGCTTCACGTGGAATTTCTGCTGACATCATAGCGCATGTCAGACTAGTGACAGTATTTCATTGTGGAACGGAGCACGCCGCGCGGCCAATGATGGCCTCCTAGATGGTCGAATGATCGCTTTGACCAAAGTAGTCAAGTCATATATGTTTAAAGTGAGACCTGGTAGTCTGGTGACTTGTTGAGTCAAGTAAGGCCACACCAGACTGACATTCCCAGATCACACAAGGAGTCCGCTGACTCTTGATGTCAGATAATCAGATTCAATATCAATATCCTGCAACTCATAAGTAACATAACGTGTATTTGTAAACCACACATTCACCCAGAAGGGAATCTTGGCACTAAATAATAGTTGTTTATTGTTACCCAACTCAATGGTACTCATTTTATCAACCTCAGAAGGATGAAAGGCTGAGTGGACCTGCTGGGATTTGAACCTGTGACCATGAAGTGAAACACAGGCCCCTACAGTGGATGCATTAGTCCAGTAAGCCACCAGTCCCGGCTACTTAGACATGGAAGGAAAATAAGATTCCCTTTAAAATACATCCATAGGCCATCCTTTTTTTTTTTTTGTAAAAGATTTTTATTGATTTTCCTCCATCCAATATAACAAAATGGCAACGTTTCAAGCAATGGCCTCTTGCAAGAGGCTTAATCATCAGAAGACATATCAGGAGAAATCAATCTTCAGCATTTTCTCCCTAACACCCCCACCCTGCCCCCTCTCTACCCCCACCCCCCCTTGTCAGTGTGCCCGCATCAATCCCTCCCATACTGGGGCATATAACGCCCCATGCGTCAAGAAAACCCTAATTCAGAACAATGGTGCGGGCCCTATCCTCGTTCACAAGAGACAGGAGGCTCTACACTGCCACCCATGTCTTCTCCAAGGTCCCATCCTGACCCCTCGACCCTTCTCAATATATTGGGCAGATGCCGATTCCTCGCTGAAAGTGCTTAGGTGACCTCATCTTGGGCAGTCTCCCCAGCAGCCCCGGGGATTCCCACCTGTTAGACGGCGACCTCAGAGGAGCCTGGAAGGGGTCCTGACTACCCTGAGACCCACCCTCAAGGTATCGTAGCCGGGCACTGGCGGGAGATTCCCCAGGGGGAGGAATCTCGTATCTAGGATCGTACTTCTGGCACCACACGACACAGAGTGACCACACCGGGTATTCTGAGAAAACAATCTTTATCAAGTAGGTTATCACTGCAAATATGTACAAGGTGAGCACGGGCTCAAGAGTCTCGGAAGGGGGTAGGGGGTAGCGGGACAGTCTCTGGTAAAGGTTCAAGCAGGGACGTATCCGGCGCACAGCTCACAATCCTCGAGCTGGGGGATACGATGTTGTAGTCGGGGTCCGGCGGGACCGTGAGAGTCGGTTGGAGCCGCGAGTCACTCAGCGGGCTCAGGTACAGGTTCGGAGGTCTTACGATCTTCAGGGAGCCGCGAGTCACTCAGCAGGGCTCAGGTACAAGTTCGGAGGTCTTACGATCTTCAGGGAGCCGCGAGTCACTCAGCAGGGCTCAGGTACAAGTTCGGAGGTCTTACGATCTTCAGGGAGCCGCGAGTCACTCAGCAGGGCTCAGGTACAAGTTCGGAGGTCTTACGATCTTCAGGGAGCCGCGAGTCACTCAGCAGGGCTCAGGTGGGTCCAAGTTCCAGGAGCCGCGACCACGTCGGCAGGCTCTCGTTGTTCCAGCGTCGAATCTGCCCGACAGACCCAGAGCACCCCTTGTTATAGGTCGACCCCTCTTTGATGTCCGGAGTCTGTGCAGGCAGGGGTCTTGTCACCTGGGGGTCGCTTGTCGGGATTTCCTGCTATTGTCCTTTGATCCTTTCAGGGCCGGGTCGGGAGGAGTCCCAGACACACAGCAGGCATGGAGCCAGCCCTCAGGGAGGCCGGAGGGCCGATCGAAACCCATCGTCCCGGGGGAGCTCAGAGGTGCGATAGAAACTGCTCCTCCCTCTCTCATCCCCTGGAAGCGTGGTGTCCTCCAGCCGGAGTGGCGCCTCTAGGCCTGGGTCGCGCTGGGGCCGGGCGGCCATCTTGCTGCATGAAGTGGGCACGCGGGCCCGGTTTGGCCGAAAGGAGAGAGGCCAGGGACGGGGATGTCCGGGTCGGTGCGTGTGTCCTGGTGGGGAGGCTTGGCTGGGCCGCGTGCTTGGGCCGTAGGTACCAGGTTTCGGTGGTGCGGGGGCACGGAGGGCCATTTTACGAGGCCGGGTCCAACACGCGTCCCCCCCAGCTGAAAGCCGGAGAGAACTGCCCATCAGCTTGGGGGGTTCTCTTCGCTGAGGCGGAAGAACCGGGAGAGGCCGTCAGCATTGGCGTGGTCCGTACCAGGGCGGTGTTCCACGGTGAAATCCATCCCCTGGAGGGAGATTGACCACCGCAGTAGCTTGGGGTTTTCTCCTCGCATCTGCATGAGCCATCGCAAGGGCCGATGGTCAGTTTGGACTCGGAAATGGGTGCCGAACAAGTAGGGTCGTAGCTTTTTGAGTGCCCAGACCACGGCAAAGGCTTCGCGCTCTATGGTGCTCCATCTCTGCTCTCGGGGCAACAGCCGCCGACTGAGGAAGGCGACGGGCTGGTCTAGGCCTTGGTCATTTACTTGGGACAGGACGGCCCCAATGCCATGCTCAGAGGCATCGGTCTGGACGATGAACTCCTTGGTGTAGTCGGGAGCCTGGAGGACGGGGGCAGTACACATGGCCTTTTTTAGGGCATCGAAAGCTTCCTGGCAGGCAGCCGTCCACTGCACTTTCTTTGGCTGTCTTTTAGACGTGAGTTCTGTGAGAGGGCCGACAAGGCTGCCATACCCCCGAATGAATCTTCGGTAGTAGCCCGTGAGTCCCAGAAAGGCTCGGACCTCCGTCTGGGTGATGGGTGGTTCCCAGGCCAGGATGGCGTCGATCTTTGGCTGTAGAGGGGCGACCTGGCCACTCCCGACCTGGTGCCCCAAGTAGACCACGGATCCTTGCCCGATCTGGCACTTGCTGGCTTTTACTGTGAGGCCTGCCTGGCGCAGGGCGGTTAGCACCCTCCGGAGGTGCTGGAGGTGCTCACTCCACTCTGAACTGAAGACAGCGATGTCGTCCAGATATGCCGCGCTGAACTGTTCTAGCCCGGCCAGGACCCTATTCACCAGTCGCTGGAAAGTGGCCGGGGCATTTTTCATCCCGAAGGGCATTACGCGGAAGCGGTAGTGCCCATCGGGGGTGGAGAAAGCGGACCCCTCCTTGGCCCCTTCGGTGAGCGCAATCTGCCAGTATCCGCAGGTGAGGTCGAATGTGCTGAGGAATCGGGCTGCCCCTAGTCGGTCAATGAGTTCGTCGGCTCGTGGAATGGGGTGGGCATCGGCTCGGGTAACGTCATTGAGCCCCCGGTAGTCCACGCAGAATCGGAGCTCGGGGGCGACACCGGGGGCCGCTGCCTTCGGGACCAGGACCACGGGGCTGGCCCAGGGACTGTCAGAGGGCTCGATCACCCCCAGGGTCAACATCTTCGAGACTTACGCTTGAATGCAGGACCGGACCCGGTCAGGAACCCGGTAGGCTCGGTGTCTCACCGGCGGGCTGTCCCCGGTGTCCACGTCATGAACACACCAGTTGGTGACCCGGGGGGTCAGGGAGAAGAGGTCGGAAAATTGTCTTAGGAGCTGGCGGCAGTCCGCTTGTTGCTGGGCAGTGAGGGCTGGGGAGAGGTTCACTCCTTCCACGGAGCCATCCTGCTCCTTGACACACAGGAGGTCCGGGAGGGGATCAGACTCATCTTCGGCTCCGTCATCGGTGGCCAGCAGGAGGCTCAGTTCTGTCCGCTGGAAGTGAGGCTTGAGGCGGTTCACGTGCAGGACCCGGAGGGGATCCCGAGGTGACTGGACGTCCACCAAGTATGTGACTTCACTCTTTCGCTCAACCACCTTGTAGGGCCCAGTCCATCGGTCCTGGAGGGCGCCAGGCTTCACGGGGGCCATGACCCACACCTGCTGGCCCGGCTGGAACTCGACCAGAGTGGCATTCTGGTCGTACCAGCGCTTCATCTCCTCTTGACTTGCCTCCAGGTTGGCCTCGGCCAGTTCTCGGAACTTCCTGGTCTGGTTTCGGAGGGCCAGGACGTATTGGAACACATCTCGGGGGGTGGTCCGGGGTGCTGCCTCCCACCCTTCCTTAACCAAACTGAGGGGACCTCTGACGGGGTGGCCATAGAGTAATTCAAATGGGCTGAACCCTAAGGACTTCTGGGGGACCTCCCGGTAAGCGAACAAGAGGCAGGGAAGCAGGACGTCCCACTTACGCCGGAGGGGCTCTTCTAGGCCAGCGATCATCCCTTTTAAAGTCCTATTAAACCTTTCTACTAGGCCGTTCCCTTGGGGATGGTACGGGGTGGTGAATTTATAGGACACCCCACATTGTCGCCACAGGGACGTCATATACTTTGAGATAAAATTAGTGCCGCGATCGCTCACGACCTCGCGGGGAAAACCCACCCTGGAAAAGATCCCCATCAGGGCCCGGCCCACCACGGGGGCCGTAATGGTGCGTAGGGGAATAGCCTCAGGATAGCGGGTGGCGTGGTCCACGAGGACCAAGATGAAACGGTGGCCTTGGGAGGTGGGGGGGTCCAGTGGTCCCACGACGTCGATTCCGACTCGTTCAAAAGGGGTACTGACGACCGGGAAGGGTTGGAGGGGAGCCTTGCACTTCCCCCCACTCTTCCCACTAGCCTGGCACGTGGGGCAGGACTTGCAGTGGGCTTCTACCGCTGCTCTCATTCTAGGCCAGTAAAAATGGGTCACGAGTCGGCTGTAGGTCTTGTCCTGACCCAGGTGGCCGGCGAGGGGGACGTCGTGGGCTAAGCCCAGGAGGAAATCTCGGAAGCGGAGGGGTACCACCAGTACCCGTCCGGATCCCAGCTCCACCGACTTCTGCTCACTGTACAAGATGCTATTATCCCAATAGATTCGGTGGGTCCCGGTCTGGTCACCTGCGGCTTGGCCCTCGGCCTGGCGCCGCAGTCCGACCAGGGAAGGACAAGTGGCTTGCTCCCGGCAAAACTCTTCCCGAGTGGGCCCGCCCTCGTGGTGCCAATGGGCCAACTCGGGTAGATCTCCCAACTCGGGGACCGGGGCGGGGTCGGATGGTGCGGGGTCGTCGCGGGCGACGGACCCTTCTGGTGGGGGGACGGGAGGACCCTCGGCGGGGACTGTACTGGTCTCTTCGATTGGGGTGTTCTCGACTTCTCTCCGGGGAGTGAGCCGGGCTGTCATAGATCGGGTGGTGGCGCACACCCACTCGGGGAGTCCCATCATTCCTAGGTGGGCCTTGCGCTCGACGTGCTTCCAGGGAGAGCTCTCTAGGTCGTTCCCTAAGAGGCAGTCGACCGGCTGGGAGGTTCTCACGGCCACCTTGAGTTTCCCTATCACCCCTCCCCACTCAAACGGCACCAGGGCTACCTGACACATACTTTCTCTATTGTCTGCGGATATTACGGGGCAAAAGACGTTGGGGAGGATCTGCTCCTCGGGGACTAGGTGCTTGAGGACACCGGTGATACTGGCCCTGGTGTCCCGTAGGGCCTCTACCTGGTGGCCATTGATCTTGACGAGCTGCCCGTATTTCTGTGTGTTGGAGGGTAGGAGGCTACCAGGGACCATCTCTCTATCTCCCAGTGATACTAGGGCCATTGCTGCGGGTTCCCACTCTTCGGCTTCCTCAACCTCCTCCCCCAGAGCTACGCTGGCCATCTGTCTCGCAGGGGTGGTAGGGGAGACTTGGGTGGCCATGGGGCACTCTGGGTCATTGGCGTAGTGCCCGGGTTTCTGGCAACGGAAACATGTGACGGTCACCCGGTGTCCCCGTCTCCCAGGGGGCCCTGTCACCGGTGGGGGGGCGCCGGGAAAGGTGGAGGTTGTGTCTTCTGGGGGCTAGGCTGGGACTCTCTCGGCCCTCCCTGGTTCCCTCCCCCTCTCTGGCGGGGTGGTCCCTGACTGGCTCGGGGGTACTCTCCTACCATGCCCCGGGAGACCCGGGTGTTGGTCCAGTGGTCGGCCTCCACAGCCAGCTTCCGGGGATCTGTGAGCTTGCTGTCAAGCAGATGCTGACGTAGTTCTATGAAGCAGTTCGCAGCCAGATGTTCCCACAACATGAGGTCAGTAAGTTCGGCCAGGGTGGTGACTTTGCTGCCCTTGATCCACCCATCGAAGGCCCGGCTGAAAAAGTTTACATACTCCACCCAGGTGGTGCCGGGGATCTTCCGGCAGTCCCGGAATCGCTGACGGTACATTTCTGGGGTGAGGCCGTATCTTGTGAGTAGGGCCTCCTTCATGTGGCTGTAGGAGGTCTGCAGGGAGAGGGGTAGGTCGAGCAGGGTGTCCCTTCCTTCGCTCAGAAACCGCCCCCACAACCCCGCCCCCCAGTCCTTCTGCGGGATCCGATGGGAGGTCATGGCGACCTCGTAGGCCCGGAACCATTGCTGAATGTCATCGTTTTTATAATATTCCTTGACCACATCCTTGGGGATGTGGACCTTCTGTTCCGCTGGGGAGGCCGTCTCTCGGTTTCCCGGGGGCCTTCCTTCCTCGCTTCTGGCCTTGAGCTCGATTTCTTTCAAGCTGCGTTCGTGCTCTAGTTGGAGCTTCCTTCCTTCGTGCTCCCGTTGGAGCTTCTTTTCTTCTAGTTCGCCTTGTACACGCATTTGCTCTACTGCTAGCTTTTTTTCCGCTAACTTCAATTCGCCCTCGATTTTTAGTTTGGCTAACTCGAGTTCATGATTGCGGCTTCTCTCTCTGTCCGCGAGCTCTTCCGGGGATAGGCCCCCGTCTGGTACGATGCCTCGCACCTGATTGCTACTGCTTCCACTTTGGGGGGGTTCGGCTTCGTCGGGGCGCTCCCCCGTGCCTTCCGGGCGGGAGGCCCCGGTCTCCACCCAAGTTTTCAGTGCTTTCTGCAAATCCTCTTTAGTGTTGAGACCAGTGGTAGCGATTTTAAGTTCTTTGCAAAATTGCTTTAGCTCCTTGTGTGTATATTCTTCTAGCTGTTCCACCTGGAACACCCTGTTGGCGCTGGTTTCTGCGGGGCTCACGGCGCTTCCTTCTGCCATCTTTGTCGGTAGTGCTTCCGTCGTTCACGGTACGATCTCTAGGTGCTGGGCCTGAATCCCGTCGCTTGCCACCAATGTTAGACGGCGACCTCAGAGGAGCCTGGAAGGGGTCCTGACTACCCTGAGACCCACCCTCAAGGTATCGTAGCTGGGCACTGGCGGGAGATTCCCCAGGGGGAGGAATCTCGTATCTAGGATCGTACTTCTGGCACCACACGACACAGAGTGACCACACCGGGTATTCTGAGAAAACAATCTTTATCAAGTAGGTTATCACTGCAAATATGTACAAGGTGAGCACGGGCTCAAGAGTCTCGGAAGGGGGTAGGGGGTAGCGGGACAGTCTCTGGTAAAGGTTCTAGCAGGGACGTATCCGGCGCACAGCTCACAATCCTCGAGCTGGGGGATACGATGTTGTAGTCGGGGTCCGGCGGGACCGTGAGAGTCGGTTGGAGCCGCGAGTCACTCAGCGGGCTCAGGTACAGGTTCGGAGGTCTTACGATCTTCAGGGAGCCGCGAGTCACTCAGCAGGGCTCAGGTACAAGTTCGGAGGTCTTACGATCTTCAGGGAGCCGCGAGTCACTCAGCAGGGCTCAGGTACAAGTTCGGAGGTCTTACGATCTTCAGGGAGCCGCGAGTCACTCAGCAGGGCTCAGGTACAAGTTCGGAGGTCTTACGATCTTCAGGGAGCCGCGAGTCACTCAGCAGGGCTCAGGTGGGTCCAAGTTCCAGGAGCCGCGACCACGTCGGCAGGCTCTCTTTGTTCCAGCGTCGAATCTGCCCGACAGACCCAGAGCACCCCTTGTTATAGGTCGACCCCTCTTTGATGTCCGGAGTCTGTGCAGGCAGGGGTCTTGTCACCTGGGGGGCGCTTGTCGGGATTTCCTGCTATTGTCCTTTGATCCTTTCAGGGCCGGGTCGGGAGGAGTCCCAGACACCCAGCAGGCATGGAGCCAGCCCTCAGGGAGGCCGGAGGGCCGATCGAAACCCATCGTCCCGGGGGAGCTCAGAGGTGCGATAGAAACTGCTCCTCCCGCTCTCATCCCCTGGAAGCGTGGTGTCCTCCAGCCGGAGTGGCGCCTCTAGGCCTGGGTCGCGCTGGGGCCGGGCGGCCATCTTGGTGCATGAAGTGGGCACGCGGGCCCGGGGTGGCCGAAAGGAGAGAGGCCAGGGACGGGGATGTCCGGGTCGGTGCGTGTGTCCTGGTGGGGAGGCTCGGCTGGGCCGCGTGCTTGGGCCGTAGGTACCAGGTTTCGGTGGTGCGGGGGCACGGAGGGCCATTTTACGAGGCCGGGTCCAACACCACCGCAATCTCCGCATTCTGGTCTACTCCCACAGGAGCCCTGTCCCCCCCATCCTGTTCCTCCGGACAACGAAGCCCCTCTACCAACGCTCCCCACATCCGGGCAGCGTCCAGCGCCTTGTCATTAGAGGCACGCCTGGCCAACTGTAAACGAAGCGTCCCTTCACTCCCTGGCCAGGAAGCTCGTCTTCCACCTTCAAAAGCTCGGGCCAGCCCTTGCCTTCCAATGCATGGTGATCCATAGGCCATCCTTAATGCCTTGTTCACAAATGTGTACGATGCATGAATGCCATAACTTGGGACAGGTAAAGCTTGTATCTTGGTAGGTTACTAAGCTGAGATGCCCTATCAACATGATCTACAACTTCGAAGCATTATATTTCAACCCTGATTGGGCTGACGTGCTTTGGCTTCCTAAAATGCTATGTAAAATCTCGGGTCTTTTCCTTGAAGCCAGCTGGAAAACGGTAATCCAGGCCCTATTGATCTCTAAATTGGATTACTGTAATGTGCTCTCCCTGAGGCCAGTCAAAGCCGTTTAAGGATGCTCCAAAGGGTAGAGAACGCAGCAGCACGGGTGCTGCTGAACATCGCTAGATTCTCTTCTTTGGGCCTGGTCCTGCCAATCTTCACTGGCTCCCCCTCAGGAAAAGAGTATCCTTTAAAGCTTTTTGCTTTTGCCACAAATCTTGAATTTGAAAGGCCCCGGCTAACTTTACCCTTTGATCAGGCGCTATCAAAGCCGTGCTCACTGTGGTTCCTAAGGTGGCAAGAGAGAACATGGGAGGCCACTTGTTCAGTGTCTTGGCCGCCAAACTGTGGAACTCCCCCCTGTTGATTTGAAACAGGAACGCTCTGAACTGATCTTTCCAAAAAACTTCAGGAACTGGCTTTTTAGATAATTCTAACCAGGTTTCTATCTCTGGCTGGGCTACTATGGTTTTTGAAATCCTAGAGCAGGGAAACTCCAAATGGAGTAACCAGGCACTTTACAAATTTCTTTATTATTATACCGAGCCACAATAAACATCAATTTCGGCCACCAACTTGCGACCCGGAAGTAATTCCTGATGGCCATTGGCCACAGCGCCATCTGGAACTGAATGGCGTGCTCCCAGCATCTGCCCAAGTGAACAGGAAGTCGCGTGGACAGGACTTCCCAGTTAACCAGTGTCTAAATAAGAGACTTTGCATTGAAATAAAGCAATCGTTCAGTGCTGTAGTTAATTCATCTATTTATAGAAAGTTAATATTTCTGTTTTCTTTAAAACGACAGAGACTGTATTCTACTGAAGGAGCGAAGATTGAGGCAGATGATCTCATTACATCATAAGTTACCGGCTCTGCTTTAATAGCTCTTGCATTGGCGAGACCTATTGGCTTTGCCAATGCTTGTTTACCTAGCCATGTTGGAGGGTGCAGTACCATAGATGGCCAAAAGAGGTCCCATGCAAAGTTGGAGTTATTAGCATTATAAATAAGGCTCCCTGTTTTTACGGATTTTTACAGATAAATACAGACAGAAAACAATGTGTTTTCGGTCTGCATTTATTTTTAAAAGTGGATAAATACAGAAAATTGTGCTTCTTTTAAGTGACTCTTCATGCGGTCTTTCATGAATTATATATAGCCCAACAGCTGCGCAGATGGAGAGAATGGGAAATTTAAAAAACAGGATGACATTGCTTTAAATAACTGCATGTGTCAACATATATTTGTGGTATAATGCTGATATTTACCAGTGGATGTACTGATATGTAATATTTGGCAGATTAAATAGCTAAAACACAACAGAACTCAAATTTGGAATGCATCGGTTAAATAAATATGGAAATGTATAGTTTTACAACTTCATTTACATGCAAAACTCAAAATAAATATGGATACAGATAAAATGCCCAAAAAATAAATATGGATGAAAACAGACAAATGCCAAAAAATAAATACCATAAAACCGTGAGCTCTAATAATAAATGCCAATGTTTTATACCTAGCCATGTTGCAGAGTGGAGCCCCATATGTGGTCAAAAGAGCTCCCATGGTACTGCACCCTGCAGAAGATATGCTAAATCCACCCTATCCATAATGCATTGCATGCAAGAAAATACCACAAGTACATTGCTATGTCCATATATACAATTAGTACCTTTGAAATGTGACAGAAAATTATATTAATTCCAGATTAGGTTGTACTCTGTGTGGAGCTGATGAAGGGAAATTTATAGAAGGTCTTATATAAATGTGAGAAGTGCTAGTAAGAAAGTAACCACTGCCAGCCTTGCTTAGGATCAAGCGTGCGTCCTGCCTGAAGCCCTTTAAGAAAAGGGTGCTCTGAGGCTGTAATTAAAACCTAAGGAGTAACGACACATGTAACAGGGTGTACTCATGGGAGGTTACAAGAAGAGTCAAAGCTGTACTAAGGAGGGACTACTAAGCCTACTGACCAATGAAAAGCCACCATTTACAAAAGGACAGGGATAGGAGGCAATTAAAAAAAGAAGGGCGGAAAATGGGCGGAGCTTTATGCCCATATCCTGAATACAGCATGTCTCGCAGAGACTGCGCAAGCGCTGCCTAGGCGAGACCAAAAATGACAAAATAATCAATTAATACTATCAAAAATGTGCTGCATTATACCACAGAATTTGCCTTTTGTTGCTGCTTAATTTAGTCAACACTGCTGCATAATTTGGTGCTTCCCGCCGCATAAATCCAGTGACATGTTTTTGTTACAAAATGTTGTGTGAAAGTAGTGTTCCACAGGCATAGTTCAGCACCTATAACTCACTGACCATACAGGCTATGGTCCAGAACATATGACTAACAGATCATAAAAGAAGGTAGCTTCAACAGCCTTGTAGCACAACGCCATGTTTCTCTAGACTATACTGTAAAGGGGCTTTGGACACACAACACAATCGGGCTATACACAGAAATAACTTTAGGATACAGGATGTTTATGGCATGCTACTAGAATTCAAACATTTCATTTGTGGTACTTGCAGGATTATAATAATCGGCTTGGTTTGCAAAAAAACAAACAAAATAAGCAGCACACCACTCGAACAAAATCTTTTTTACTATGCAATTTACACTTGATTATACGTTCTGCATTATGAAAATAGTATTTTAGCAACAGAATAGATTGCTGAATAACATTTTATATGTATCCTTACATAGTGGTGTGTGCAAATGGCCGTTTAAGATATTTCTCTAGAAATGTAGAATGTTACATTGAAAGTGTGCCCTATATGTGCTTTATGTATTTTGCTGTAAAATGTACACATTTCTTTACAGAAGATGGCCGAGCTGGAATGCTTTTTACATCAACACTTTTTCAAGAATCTCAAGTACAATATCACATTGGCTGATAATATTGGGCAATCGTTAGTTTCAAAAGCTTTCCAACAGCCCCCTCTAGCGGCTAACTCAAATATGACATGACTATGCCTTTTATTATGAAGGCAACTGATAATAATCACTTTCTACTGCTTTATCGGTTACGTGATGCTTTCACAATATATTTTTAGAAAAAGGAGCAGCTTAAATGCAGAGGTTTTTTTCCTGGATCTTTTTTTCCCTACAGGGGTTTAAGAAGCGTGTCACAATTAACATTCTTCTACCATCTGTAATTGTTAGCATTTCTGACATCACTCACTGCTTATGAGCTCTAGAACATACACAAGACTTGCAATAAACCAAAAAACATCGAAGGCTCAGATCTCGAACTTCAGAGCTTAGTTTTTTTTAGAATCCTTACACGTCTGTCACATTTCCATGACGTGTGGGCTGTATACATTAAGAGGATAGAGTTCTCTGGATGTACACGTACCCTTCACCACACACCGCCTAAGATGCATGGGGCTCTCCTAGACTGGTGAAATTCTTGACACATGGAACAACGTTACAAAAGGCCAGGATCACACCCTTTAACTGACGAGGAAAGTTGTATGTGTCTCAATGAAGCAAAACATCAACAGCTGCAAATGAGGGGTAGCAAAACCAACAACACCCTCCCCTTCGTTTGACATCAGCTGCCAGGTGACACTCTGGACTAGGTAGAAAAAGTCTAACGCGTTCTCCTAGTCAACAAGCGCTTCGCTTCCACTCTCTGGGAAAGGCTAAGGTCCAAAATACAAACTTAATATATTTAGGAAGTTCCCTCCCCTTCGTCAACCTGATCACTTTTAACTTCTGAAAAGAGTACTTCAACATCTACAAAACCCAACAATAAACCGGTTCAAAAACTAGAGGGATTACAAAATGAGGAGGTGATGACGTGTCTCAAGATAAGGACCCACAAGCCCAGTCCTTTAAAACCCTGCAATGACCCCCAGTGGAACACAGGATAAGATTCAGGGTTAGTGTCCCTTCCAAACATACTGCGACTGTGGTTCCAACTACCTCTGCAAGCAGGTGCCACACGATCTCCCCACTACGAACCCACGCTGTAGACAATCGGCATCTATCTGCCACAGAGGCTGAAATGGAAGAAACGTGGAGGAAGGTACCTTAAGAGCACAATGTCCACCCTTCCTAATCACGTGGCCCCATTCCAGGACCCCGACCTCTACACCAAGATCTACAACCTACACGGATTAGAGTAGACAAATCTTGTTAGCGCGATGCAATGGCACAGCATCAACCCCTTTCAAAGGACCCAACCAATTTGTTGACGCTATTACCTCAACCAGACATTCTAATGGCACCTCCTTCCTCAGGACGTCATCAGCTCAGCTACAAAATGGACGCTGTTTGAAGAAATTGCCCCGTTTGATCATACAGCAATGACCAACATGTTACCATTCTTAGTAGCGCGCTCCACTGTTTTGTAGCCTGGTTTGTGATATACAACTACTCTGACTACCCTAAATACATGCACATGTATATGGCTTAGGACATATACTATGTGTAAGGTTAGGCTTAAGGTTACACATGGGTTAAGTTTAGATAAATGGATGAGCTTAGGTTTGTTGGTAGAGAAGGATTCCAGGCTCCAAGTAGGGTAAGGGCAGTAATTAGATTAAGAGGCGAGGTTTTGTGCAGGATTAGGTTAAGCTTTAGGGAAAAGGTTAGCTCCAAATAATTTCCAGAATTTCCACAATGGATTACATTTATGTGAGTCCAAATTTGAATTTAGGCCGAAAACCAGGCAAATGAGCATTGAGATGGTGGACACTTGGATTTTGCACACTGAAGAGACACTGGCGGTGGAACTATTTGTTATAGGAACACCCTCCTCCACTACTCCAGCTTTCACCACAAGGGCCAGAAGGAAAACATACCCTTCAACCAATGTTTGAGTCTTTGAAGAAACTGTAATATACCTACAGACTTCCTTAAACATGCTTTTATGATAGAGGAGAAAGGAAGTATTTGGTAAGACTTGTGTGAAGTTCATCTAAGAGTTAAATATTTCAAGAGAGACAGTATGCTTCAGAGGAACAAAATGGAGGCTCTGTCAATCGTCTGCATTACACGGCAAATCAGGATCCTCCATAACTCCAAATGACACATTTTTAACACATTCAACGAGAACATTCAATTATCTGAACCACTGTCTGCCTTCCATAGAAATTCTACCCTCAGAAATAAATTGGCACATACTATAGCCTTGAGCTGGACTAAGAACAGTCAAACGTCCATAGAAAGTCCTCCTCGCCACAGACGCGGTACTTGCCCTGCTTGTGATTCAACAATTGTTACAACCACCCTTGACGCTCAATCAAGATAGGCAGAATTTGCTTGAAATGCCCAACTGCTGGACCAAATACATTATCTACTTGAATATGCACACCTGTCACATAAATTATGTGGGTAAAAGAAAATCTATAGAGATGCCCACCAGAGGTGGAGAATACAAATCAGCAATAAGGATAAAGAAAGTGAATGCTGCTCTGGTGCAACACGGCTTGGACAACAGCCGCTCTGCACACTAACTTAAGTGGGTCATCATTGAAAAACGTCCTGAAAGTACAAGAGGAGGAGATGAAACTTCCAAACAAAAAATGCGAGAGCTCTTCTGAATTTTGACATTATGTACCCATTTAATTGGACTGATTCGGTGAAAGTGATTATTCAGCATTAGCATTTCCAGGAACGGACCTCAAATTAAGAGCAGGCTTTTGATCAGCGTTCATTACTCTGGATACTTAGTAGGACGAGGTAGTCTTTGAGGATACAGTCATTGTTCCACCTTATTCTGGCTAGTCTGTTTTCTAAATTTAGTTTTCTTTGTTTACTCCGTTGTCGCATCGGTTTTAAATATAGCTTTCTTAATATTATAATTTAGCTAGTATTGTGGCGATTCATATCCTGCTCGTCACTGTTCTGTGTCTTTTGTATTCATAAATCCAGGTCTACCAGAGTTTTAAGGCAGTTCTTTCATGGCACTCTGTTCCAGGACCTAAGGGCCGAGCAGAAGCGGTCCTTCATCCATGACCATAACCTGTAACTGCCACGAGTACTTCAATTGTGCTTGTTTGATGCGAGACAATTACTTTCTTTCAGTCCACCAGCTAACTAGCCCGGTGAGGGCGTATGGGAAGGGACAGGGACCCCGTCAGAAGCCCAGGCGTTAGGGCCCACTGACCATTTCATTGTGCGTTCTGCTATCAGGCCATTAGGAAGGCTCTGCCATTGTACCTTCTGGGACAGCTGTTTCTTAATGGGCGGTTCCATCACACTAGGATTAGTTCTCCCTTACCATCACGCTCGGAGTTCCATCTATGTGTGAGTATCACTGTGAATGCTTAATCCATTTACAGTGGGGAGTGGCTGGTAACATACCTGATATTTTTGATATAGGCTTATCCATTCTTGACCCTGTTCTGCCGCTACCACACACCATATCCTTTGGTATATGGATGTGCACGCCACACTTAGTTCTGTATGCATATGTGCACCATAACTATTTTGTCTAGCTTTAGCTTTTGGATATGTCTGTGTTTTTATTTAAGTTACTGACTTTGAGAAATGTTAACTGATACATGTTAACTGATACATGTTAAGCAAAGGATAGGATTTTAAACTGGTCTCTGGTGATCTAGGTTTAACAGGATTGAGTAGGTTTATTTGCATTATTCATAATCTGTGTTGCTTGGCGCCTTCCTCAAAAGCGGATTAATGCCGAGTCACCGGGATAAGATTGTGCCTGCTCTCTTGTGATAACACATTGATTTCTGTTGTTCCGGGGTCATTTCTAAATATACTTTTGCTTGCTCTTAAGAGGACCGGGAGATTAAAAAAAAATGTAAAAGTAAAAAAACTTAAAAATGTTTGGTCATTATTCGCTCACTAAGAAGTGGCATTAGATTTATCTACTGACCTTATTTACCCTAACAAACACTTTATCCCTATTGTGAATTTACATCTTTCCTTTCCTTCATGAATTGTGTTTTTTTTGTTGTTCAGTTATTCATTTGAGTATTATCATCTTTTTCATTTTCAATTTTCCATGGTGTAAGGTGGTGATATCTTCTCTCCGATGGGTTTCCCCTTGGAACATTTACGTTAAGATGTTCTAGAAGTCTTCACAACCACCAAAACCTATGCTGATAGATTTTATGGAGGTTACTGACCTTCCGCGTATAGTGTACCATAACTGGAAAATTCTGACTGGTTCAGTGTTTTTAACTGAATTGCTCAGAGCCCAAGTTTTAACGTATGTGTATGCTTTTGTGAGTGTGTGCGGATGACAAGAGTCCTTTTTACATATTTATGATTGTTTGTCTCGAAGAATTATACCTGTAGACAATACATCAATCAATCAACCAATCAGCACATTTATAAAGCGCACTACTCACCCGTGAGGGTCTCAAGGTGCTTGGGGGGAGGGGGGTAGGTGATGCTACTGCTCAAACAGCCAGGTCTTGAGTAGGCTCCTGAAGGTCAGTAGGTCCTGGGTCTGCCGTAGGAGGATGGGGAGGGTGTTCCAGGTCTTGGCGGTGAGGTTGGAGAACGATCTTCCGCCGGTGGTCGCTCTTCGGATGCGGGGGACGATGGCGAGGTCGGCGGGGCGGAGCATGCGGTTCGGGGTGTAGAAGGTGAGTCATCTATTGAGGTATGCCGGTCCGGTGTTGTGGAGTGCCTTGTGTGCGTGGGTGAGGAGCTTGAAGGTGATCCTCTTGTTGACGGGGAGCCAGTGCAGGTCTCTTATGTGGGGTGAGATGTGGCTGTGGCGAGGGATGTACATGATTCTCTCATATTCTATAATACTTGTTCTTTGCGTTTCTATTTATTGCAAATATTTCTGTATTCGAAGAAACTATTAAATGATTCAAATTACACAAAATTATTTTTTAAGAAAAGTCAGTGGTGAAAATTAATGGATATTTTTTTCTTGTGTTCTTTCAATCGTGTTTTAAATAACGATAGAAATAGAACATTGTTTTTTCTGTGTTTATCTGGGTTAGTGAGGTTCTCCCTTGTATCTGTATTGATACCCTCCATCGCGGTCATTCAGGGTGTCATTATTTTTACTGACAGATGTAGACATGGGGTCCAAATAAGGGTGAGTGTAACGGCAAGGGTTAGGCTTAAATTTAAGTTAAAGGGTAGCATTACAGTTAAGGTAAGAAATAGGGCAGGGTTAGATTATGTTATGTTATATAATTTTTGTATAGCGCAAATCACCCCAGGTCTCTAAGCGCTTCTAGAGAAAAAATGTGAGCCAGTCACTGGTGCAGAGATATAACAGCGGCGGGTAGTAATGCAGTTGCTATGCATAGAAATTATAATGTGGTGTCGCATTAGTACTTCATTACATCATGTATATATCTAGTCAATATAAAGTCAATTTGTCACACGACAATGTTTTATATGTGTATTTTTTTTTTAAACAAATTTTATTATTAGTTTTTCAACATACTCCATATCACAAACATGTTACTCTAAGCATTGTAATGGTACATACTGCTACAGTGCTGCATCAGCATCCACATTGGTAAAGAGCAAGAAAGAGAGCAAGAAGTTCACTGTGCATCATAATAATTTGGAAGTATCGTTCTGTACCCAACATTCCCCAACTTATTTTCCCACCCCCTCCCTCTAGCCCTTCATCGTGTTGCATTCCTTCCTAAGAGAATCTCAATCCTCAGGTTCCGGCAGGCATTGTCCCTATCAGATCAATATCGGTCTTATTCTGAGAAACAATACTATCTGTCAGTGACCACTGATACATATTCCTGTCATTGTAAGTGTTGTGTTGTGTCCGAGGCCCGGTTCCAGGGCCCGTAGTCCTCATTGCGAGCTATTACATGGTGTCACGACTTCCACTTCCTGCAGTTTAACAGTTTCGAGCATTATATCCCATTCCAATGCTATCAGGACTTTCCTTAGTCACCTGATCTCCTCTCGTCTCAAGACCGCGCTTTCAGCGCACCCCCACCTAACCATTTCGCTTTGCCAGACATGTGTGGGGGGAGGTTTCTTGGACTTACACCGCATGGTGATGGCCCGTATTGTGAGGAGTAATGACAGGTTTATAAACCTATATTGCACTTTGTGTTTTGAGGGGGACTTATGGAGACCCAATATACAGTCCTCTATGGTGTTGGCCACGTCCCTTTGCGTGGCAGCAGCTACGTGTCGTCGGACCGAGTCCCAAAAACTCCCCAAGTGTGGACAGGACCATATCATGTGAGCTAAATCGGCTCCCACTACATAGCATCGGGGGCAATGGTGTTGCGTTTGCCGGAACATTTTGTCAAGCCTTTGGGGGGTAAGGTAGGCCCTGTGCAGTAACATGATTTGAATAAATTTAAATTTTGCATTTCTTGTGCATTTCCTAGGGTGTGCTATAATTTTTTCCCATTCCTTATCGTTAAGGGCCCGCCCTACATCTTCCGACCATATGACTCGTAGCGCATTGAGGGCCATCCCCGCGTGAGCCATCTTACCAAGTGCCTGCCCCTCCCCATGTAGTATAGCATTTTGACCAATTCGTTTGTGGCAGGCTCCTGCCGTTGTGGAGCCCAGTGCGCCTTAACGTAGTGTGTTACTACTGCATGTAGTATGTACATATGCTCGGGCACCCCGTCTCCCTAACAAAGTTACCATAATCCAGTAACTGGCAGTCGTGAAACAAGTCAGGCACCGTGTGTACTCCTGCTTCGGTCCATTGGGCAATAGTGCGTTTCGTAATACGCCCAGCTGTTAGTGGTATACCTACTAGGGGGATGTTGCCGGCATAAGCTGGATGCATACGCGTGTGAAGGATGGCTGCTTTCCAGCATTGTAACGCTGTGCGCAGCAGGGTAGGAAGCTGCTGTGGGAGTTTGCATCGTGGCAATAGGGGTGTGTGTAAGGCGCCTCCTGCAATATCTCGATCCGTGTATCCTATTTCTTGGAGGTTGCGTCCGGCCGTCCAATAGGAGAGCCACTGCAGCTGGCAAGCGTAGTAATATGCCCTAAGGTCTGGTACCCCTAGGCCACCTTTGTCCGTTCCCAATTGGAGCTTTTGGAGACTTATCCTACGTCTACCAGGGCCCCAGATAAGATCCACCAACACAGTATTTAGGAGCCTAAAAGTACTTTGTGGGAGTAACACCGGCAAGTTAGTATTTAGGAGCCTAAAAGTACTTTGTGGGAGTAACACCGGCAAGTTTGTGAAATAGTAAATCAGCCGCGGAAGAACCATCATTTTTGTTATAGCCACTCTACCCATTACTGACAGCGGCAATGTAGTCCAAAAGGCAATGCTAGACCTAAATCCTCATTTGCCATTTTTGTTTTCTCCGATTTCAATAGACGCAGTAAGAAATCATGTTCTCCAAGCTAAGTCGGGCTCACCTTTAGATCCCTGCCCCCCAAGTTTTCTCAAAGAATTGGCTAATCTGGTGAGCCCATACCTTACCGATATCTTTTTTTAACTTGATGTTCTCCTCCGGTGTTTTTCCGATTAGTTGGAAGGAGACATCTATTCTGCCTCTCTTAAAAAAAAACACCCTCGACGCTGCTAACCCCACTAACTATTGGCCCATTGCTAGACTGCCGTTGCCAGCTAAGATAGTGGATAAAATAATGAACAATCAATTGTCACTATTCATCAATGCGAATGGTTTGCTGGATCATACTCAATTTGGCTTTCGTAAGGACCATAGTACGGAGCTGGCATTGATCAAGGCCTCTGAGGAGATTAGAGCAGTTATGGACGGAGGAGGCGCAGCAGCTCTGGTGTTCCTTGATCTCTCGGCGGCTTTTGATACGGTGGATCACCTCCTCCTGCAAAGATGTCTGGAGGGAGTAGGAGGGACAGCACGAGCACTTTTAGCCTCCTTTCTCACTGATCGTAGATCCACTGTATCCATGGATGGCTTTAATTCAGATCCGTACACTCTTCCATGTGGTGTCCCGCAGGGTAGCTCATTGAGCCACACTTTGTTCAATATCTACGTTTCTGAACTAGCTCCCCTTATTCGGGAATTTGGTTTTAATCTGACCACCTATGCCGATGACACCCAGATTGTGGTGGCGGCTTCTAAATCCCAACAGTCCCCGGCCGCGCAGTTCAGATGTTGCATGAGTGCAATTAATAAATGGATGACAGCACACTGCCTTAAGCTTAACTCCAGTAAAACAGAAGTTTTGATTTTTGGCAGTATACAGCCTTCCTGGAATGATCTGTGGTGGCCTGCTGAGTTGGGTTCCCCGCCCAAACCGGTGGTGAAGGCAAAGAACCTGGGTGTGTTAATGGACAATAGACTTACTCTCCATCATCACACAAATGCTGTGGTGTCTGCCTCGCACTTCCTCATTAAAAAAATAAGGAACATTTTTCCTTATATCCCCGAAAACACCAGGAAAACAGTAGTCTCATGCCTTATTTCATCTAAGCTGGACTATTGTAATGGTTTATTCCTTAACGCCCAGAAGCAGCACCTGCGCAAACTCCAGATGATTCAGAACTCAGCAGCTCGCCTCATATCTGACATCCCTAGACACTGCTCAGTCTCCAACGAAATTTGTAATCTTCATTGGCTTCCCGTGTCTCGGCGTATTGATTTTAAGGCTTTATGTATTGTTTTTAAAGCTTTACATCATATAGGTCCCTCTTTTCTGCAGGATCATTTTATGTGGTATCAACCCTCCAGACAGCTTCGGTTCTTGGGGGCACGATTGCTGGCTGTGCCGAGAATTCATAAAGCCCATTGGGGTGGACGCAGCTTTTATTACGGTGCATCGAAACTGTTATCTTAGGAATGCCAGTTCTTTGACCGTTTTTAGAAATCAATTAAAAACCTGGCTCTTTCAGCACTAGGGGTGAGGTTGTAGCAGGTCATTGTTGGTTCTAGCGCCTAGACACCTCCGGGTATATGTGCGCTTTTATAAATTTCTTTAACATAACATAACATAAGGGCTCTGATTGCTCTATGCAGGTTGCCGTCTAGCAGGTCAGTGGGCGTCCGATAGACATGTATGCCCAGATACTTGAAGGTGTGTGGAGCAACCGTTATTGACATGGGCCCGAATGAGATATGCACAGGTAGTGCCTGTTCTTGAAAGAAATAGGCGTAAGATTTTGTTGGGTTAATGGCCAGGCCAGATATACATTCAAATGTAGTAAATATCTCAGCCAGAGGCGCCATATCCGACCTCAGGTCCCTGATGTACAGAATAATGTCGTCTGCATATGCCGAGAAGAGGTGGGTGGTAGGCCCAATCGGAATGCCCATTGCCTGTGCAGCCATGCGTATTTTAAGCGCCAAAGGTTCTAACGCTAATATAAACAAGAGTGGCGAATGTTTTATATGTGTATTGATGTGCTACTCTGTTGCATTGATGCAGAGACAGCAGACAGGGTGCGGATGGCAGCACTAATGTTTTTACTACCTACAGGACAGTGTAAGTCGGTGTAGTGGTGGCCCGTAATGTGCAGTAGGAGTGTGATGTGCACACACATGCACACAGTCTTACACAAAAGCACACTCACAAATGCCCATCCACATGCACACTTACTAATGTCCAAAGAGTCACAAGAGTGTACACATACACCCACCATTCACAAGCACATACATATGCACACACCCTTTCACAGCATGCATGTTGAATGTTGGATACAATCATGCATCCAACATTCAATAAGGACTTACTTGCCGTGGCTTTGACATCGGTTTGTAGAAGGGAGAATAAACAGCCTTGTTGGTTCCTAGAGGCTCTGGTGAAAAAAGGAAAGTAATTCTGGAAGATACTGCCACCGCCTTTCCTTGGCTGACCTGGTCATTGGTCAGCCAATGAGAGGAGGACCTTCCCTACCTCGTTACAGAGTGGGATGTGGTCAGTGAAAGTTGCTGACCCCACCCCACTCTATAACGAGGCTTCACTGATTGACACTCCGCCCTGGGCACTTCAGGTCTTAAAACTGAAGCACTCCGGTCTGGGTCTATGGTGATGCGCCTCATAGGGGCTTTGCTGAGCTGAAGAGGTCATGCCTCAGGGCTGTGAAATCTTCAGCTTGACAGTTTGGCTCAGGCTGCTAGTCGCCTGCTCATTTTGTGCATGTACTGTGCCCGACTACCTAACCCGATCAAGAAGAGTGTCTGGCAGGCTGACCTTTGCTCACTCGCACTCTTCATGCTTTGCAAAAAAAAAAAAAAAAGGGGGGGGGGTGAGGGTGAGGCCCCTCCACCTTTAATAATGGACAGCCACTGGGGCGGTGACAAAATAGTACTGCTGGCCAGTTTGGGGCACTAATAGTAAACTGGAGGTTCCAAAGCTAAGAATCAACATCAGTGCATCAGCAGACTCTGCTTATGGTGGAGGTTTGTGGTCTTTGCAGGAAGACCTCTTTCCTGTGGCTCCTTAAGAGATGAGAGCAACATCAGGAAGCTGGACCTGGCCATTGTTTCAGGTCAAAGAAATTTCATTAATCCGGATACCAAGGTGCCAGTACCTCCAGTCTTTGAAGTAGCGGCAAATATGGGAACCTGGGGCTGTGTAATGAGGGGCCTGGCCCCAGATTTACATTAGGAACAGTGATCTTGAAAGAAGACATCCTTACAGAGATGTTGACTTGGTTACCTCGAGTGAAGGACTACAGAAACTCCTATAGTTAGTAGTACAGACAGCTGAGGTGAAGTACTGGCAAGGACAGTAAAGCGGAACTGAGACGGATTACCCCATGTTCACTTTTTTTTTTTTTTTTTTACATTTTATTAATTTTGTAATTTTCAACCCATCAATTACAGCATTTTGTAGTTATACACAATAATGTAATACATTGAAATCACCCTACAGTGTACGCGCATCATCTCCAAGAAGTGTATGACATATGAATACAACTATCCCATCTCACCCTCCCTCCCTCAACTTCGTCTGGCACCGACCACTCATAGCGCATGTGACAAGGTGTTTCCCTATCTACTCCCAACTGCACATAAACGTTCAAAGTGTATGTGTGCACCCTATGGCGCAGGATCCACAAACAATGGAGTGCAATAATCATGGAAACTGGAAACAGGGGTTAGGTGATAAAACATTTGTTAAATTCAATCTACCGGTACAGGTGGCGGGGCCAAGGCCCTGAACGCTTCCAGAATACTGTCCCAGTCTAAAGAGATGGGTCTTTTGCGCAATCCCCGGGTTTCCTCCCGGCGGATAGCAGCACACTCCGCTCCACCCCATCTCACCACTTCCCCATGCCAGCCATGAAGCTGTGGGGGTGCGGCCGATTTCCACCACATCGTAATGGAGCATTTAGCTAGGAGCAAAGTCAGGTCTACACAGCGAAGTTGCACTTTTTGCACCTTATAGTGTCGTATCAGTCCCAAAAGAGACACTGCAGGCGTATCTGGGACGGAGATCCCAACCGCAGCTGTAAGCAAGGAAAGTACCTCTGACCAATAAGGTGTAAGCACGGGGCACTGCCATAGCATATGTAGCAAGTCAGCGTCCACTAGTTTGCATCTAGGACAGCAGTGTTGTGTGGCCGGAAAAATACATTGTAGTCGGTGCGGGGTAAGGTATGCTCTGTGTAAAACCATATATTCGATGAATTAAAATTTGGCGTTCCGTGGAATTCTCCTAGGGTATGCCAAAGCTCTATCCCAGTCCCTATCTGTCAGGACTGTCCCCAGGTCTCCGGACCATTTATTGCGTAGGTCCGTTATCGGGATTCTCATGTGGGTAGTAATGCCTTTGTACAGCCACTTGGTGAGATGGCAGCCGTCTCCCATTAGGTAGGTCATAAAGACCATTTCGTGGCTTGGGGGTTCTTCCCTGTGTGGGGCCCAATGTTTCTTGACATATTGCGCGAGTGCAGCATGCAATAAGTACAATGTATGTGTGACTCCCTGACGCCTAACAAAATTACCATGGTCCAGGAGTATGCCGTCGTCAAATAAGTCACCCACTGTGGTCACACCACCCTCCGCCCAAGGGAGCAGTCGCCTTTTAGTGAGGAGGCCAGTGGGGGTAGGGATCCCCAGAAGTGGTGTGGTGTCAGAGTAGGGAAGACAGCTACGTGTGTAGTGCATGGCTTTTTTCCAATAACTGAGCGCCGTGCGCAAGAGCAGAGGCGCATCGGTCGGGATCTTAGCCTGCGGTAGAAGCAGTGCATGGAGCCGCCCTCGGTCTACATCAGCAGGAGGAAAATCTATCTTGTGTAAGTTGCGACCTGCCAGCCATGAAGATAGCCATTGCATTTGGCTCGCGTAACAGTATGCCCGGAAGTCTGGGGCACCCAGCCCACCCTTATCAGTATCTAATTGTAACTTGGACAGCACTACCCTATGGCGGCCATTACCCCAGATCAAAGCGGAGAGTGTAGTGTTCAGGGAGTTGAGCATCGGGGTCGGGATCACAACTGGTAGATTAGTGAAAAAATAGAGTCGGCAGGACTACCATTTTCGAAATCGCTATTCGGCCCATCACCGAGAGCGGTAGGGAGGACCAGAAGGTGACCTGGGAGCGAAGCGAACATATAGTCTTGCCCAGATTACCCTCAATGAGGTCTGGCGCTGATCGATAAATCTGTATGCCTAGATATCGAAAAGTGTGCGCGTCAACAGTTAAGGAATGGGGGCCAAACTGAATCAACTCTGGGCGATCCTCCTGCCGGAAAAAGAAGGCATAAGACTTACTGTCATTAATTCTAAGGCCCGAGAGCTGTGCAAAAGAATCAAAAATGCTCGGGATGGGTGAGAGAGAGGCGAGGTCATAAGCATACAGAATAATGTCGTACGCATATGCGGAAATTACGTGTGTCGTTTGCCCCAGACAGATCTCCTGTTGCATCGCAGATAGCCGCACCCTAAGGGCCAAGAGCTTCAGGGTCAGCACAAATAGCAGGGGGGATAGAGGGCATCCCTGACGGGTGCCTTTACCAACCGGGTACTCCTTTGAGATGTGCCGTCCCGTGCGGGCCCGCACTGTGGGGTCCGTGTATAAGAGCGTCACCCACTTTAAATAGTCCGGGGGTATACCAAATAGTTCGAGCGCTCGGAACATGTAACCCCATCGGAGCGTGTCGATTGCCTGTCTCAAATCCAGGGTGACACATCCTGCGTTGGCTCTCTCCTGGGGGGTGGCTGCCATGACATGATACAACCTCCTGATGTTAAGCGAGGTGCACCGCGCTGCTACAAAGCCGCATTGGACTGGGTGAATTAGCTTATGCACATATGGAAGCAGGCGGCCCGCAAGCACCTTACTCAAAATTTTATATTCGGTGGTGAGTAGGGACAATGGGCTGTACCCGGACAGATCTGTCGCCTTGCGTCCTGGTTTGGGGAGAGATACTACCAGTGCCTGTCTAGTGGAGTGGGGCAGGGACCCCGAGGACAGCGCGGTATTATACAATCTCTCTAGTTGCGGCACCAGAGTGTCTGAGAACGTGGCAAAGAATTCGGCCGGGAGGCCATCCAAGCCTGGGGCCTTGTTGCGGGGCAGGGCCCTGATGGCCGCCTTGATTTTGGTCCTTGTAATAGGGCCAGAGAGAGCTTCCTGTGCAAATTTGTCCAATTGTGGGAACTGTACATCAGCTAAAAAGACATCAAAGGCCTCTTCCACCAATGGGGGGGGGGGCGCCCGATATAATGCCTGATAGTAATCACAGAAGGCCGCATTTATGTCCTGTTGTGTATTAACTGTGTCCCCGCTGCTAGTGATTATCCCATGGATCGGGGAGTGTGGGGGATCATCCCTGAGTATGCGTGCTAGTAGCGGGCCTGCCTTGTCCGCGTCAGCGTGTTTCGTGTGCGTATAGGCGGTATAATCTATGTGCCTAAGTGTGTCCAACAGCTCCGCATGTTTTATTCGGGCGTCTTGTAAAAGCGTTCTCTTTGTGGGGTCATTCGCTGCAGCCTGCTCGAGACATTTAGAGAGTTTTCAACCTCTTTCCGGTTCTTATGTAGTTTCTGTCACACCCCTGCCGTGGTGCTGATAGCTATCCCCCTGATCACCGTCTTGAATGCATCCCACTCCAAATGAGGTGTGGATGCAGTTCCAGTGTTTTCAGCAAAGTAATTATCTGTACCGGTCGCCAGCGCCTCCCGGAAGACTGAGCCCTCAAGCATCAAGGGCCATACTTTCCAGGTAGGCACTGGAGTTGGGATTCTGCCGCAGCTCAGGGAGACCTCCTCCAATGGGTTATGGTCGGAAAGAGTCTTGCCCAAGTATGTTGCATGTGTCACCTGGGTTGTAATGTGATTGGAGCAGAGGATCCTGTCTATGCGGGTATGGAGTTGGTGCGGGTGGGAGAAGAATGAACTGCATAGTGCCACCGCCTGATGGACAGTGTTAGCTCCTCCAATGGGGGGATGAGATCTATCAATAGAGGGGTCCATTACAGCATTATAGTCTTCCCCCCCCCCCCCCCCCCCAGTATCCACGGACATCCAGCACAAGGCGCCAAGACCGGATTGAGGCATAAGAGGTATGTATCCTGCTCAAAGTTGGGCAAATATATGCTGCCGAGGACAATTTGTGCGCCATCCAGCGTGCCCCTCACTAAGATACATCTGCCCAATGGGTCCACCCGTAGTTCCAGCGCTTCAAAGGGGACCCCATTCCTGACCCATATGGACGCGCCCCTCGCAAATGCCGAATATGACGTGGAAAAAATCTGGCCTCTCCATTTTTTGCGGAGTTTAGCTGCTTCGGCTGTAGTCAGATGGGGCTCTTGTAGAAATACTATGTGCGCGCGTCGCCTATTCAACTGTGTGTGTACTCTGTGCCATTTGTGGATCGACCCCAGTCCCCGTACATTCCAAGCAATCACGTTGTAGCTAGCCTACATTGATATCTAATGTACATTACCATGTAACGCCTGCGCATTAGCGTGAGAGCAGCAGTACATCGGTGGGCGCAGGTGGTGGGCCAGATTCTAAAGGTTACAAAACTCCCATCTACAATACTCGGGCCAGCTAGCTGAACTTTGCTGGCCCAAACCCCATGCACAACGGTGCAAACTAAGAACATTGTGTATGTTGCTTTCACTATAAGGGGGTGCATGCCTACAGCCAGTTCGGCTAAGTTAGAGCGTTACGAGCTTCAAACAGCCCGGACTGCTATTGTTGCCTACACATTTCGCAGTTTCGGTAGTAGAAGTATGGCATCATTCTGCTAAGTACAAGACATAAAGGGCAGAGTTAACAGATAACTTGCCCCATCATAGACCATAAACAATCATCAACCTAAATTACCATCAGCAGTCTGAGATGTAATGTTGCTAAATAAATTAAGGCTAGTTCCTGAGTCCGAGTGGTTCGAGGCCTCATCCGAGGAATCCGACAGAATCGGATGGGCTTCATCCCTGAACCTGGTGGCTGTTTCCAGTGCCTCAGCTTGATCCCGCAAGGCCTGCTCCAGAGCGAGAATCCCAGGTTTTGCGGTGAGCCCGAGACCCCCCCCCCCCCCCCCCCCCGGAGGCGTTTTGATTTGCAAACTCGCCTCTGTTTCGGAGAGGCAGTGACCGCCTGTGAAGAGGGCCCAGACCTGCCGGGGGGGAACATGATTTCGAGCCATTCTGCCACTTCATCCGGGGATTCAAAGAACTGTGTCTTGTGATCATGGATCACTTTCAACTTGACAGAGAACAGTAGTGCATATTTAACATTCAGTGCCCTGAGTTTGATCTTCACGTCTTGATAGTAGGATCGTTGGCGTTGGACCAGAGCGGTGTAGTCCGGGTACAGGGATATCAGCTGATTCTCATATTGTATGTGGGACAGCTCCCTCGCCTTTAACAGGACATCATGATCTCTGAAATTCACAACTTTGACAATCAAGGGCCGGGGGCGGGCACCCGCCACTGGTCTACCCGTCGGCACTTTCCACACAGAAAAGATCCGAGACCCTCTCCGGGGCCACGTGTTCCTTGAACCACTGTTCCATGAACCTAGTAGCGTCTGATCCCTCGCATCGCTCCGGCAGGCCTATGATGCGGATGTTGTTGCGCTGGGCACGTCCCTCCGCATCGTCTGCCCTCTCTTGCAGTCCCGCAACCTGTTTTTGGAGAAGTGCAGTCCCGCAACCTGTTTTTGGAGAAGTGCAATCTGTGCACCGTGTTCCTTGTGTTGAGGCGCCAACTGCAGTAGAGTAAGTTTGTTATCCTTGACAACTGCGGCTAGTTTGTCGTGATCAGCCTTAAGGAGGGCGAACCCAGTTGTCAAAGTCCCAAGCTGCTTCTCAATGGCCTGCTGGGAATCACGCACCTCCTTTAGGATAAAGTCCAGCTTGTCCGGGGGGGGCCCTCCATTTTACACCGGACAGCACAGCAGGGCCAGATCCACACAAGACCGTCTCCCCCAATCAGATCCAGGCGTATGCTAGCCCTCCAGTAACCACAGGGTCCAATGTCTTACCCAGCTTTCAACAAGATGATGCAGGGGGCGGCAGTCCGGCACGCCAGCGCCCACCTGCGTGGCCTGCCCGCAGCAGTCATCCAGCGACTGCAAATAAGCAGAGGGGCTGCAGGCAACACTCCCCTGGGCACTCCCCTCAATATCGCCGCTGCAGGCAGTCAAGGAATGGCAGGGAGAAGTATCAGAGACAGGCCCCGCCTGCATACGGAGTTCCCCAACCTCAGGCGTACGCAGAGCCACCAGTCCGGAGGTGAAGCGGCAGAGCGGGCCCTAGGCACGGCTGAGATTCATAACCAGAGTCACTCCTACCCGGCACCGCAGAGTCCTAGGCATCCAACAGCAACGGTAGGCACAGCGCCACTCCACCCGCTCCGGCTCCGATCAGCAGGGCAGGTGCGGCGGTGGAATCGGCAAGCAGACCACTCAGCAGGGGGCTGTAGGCGACACTCCCTCGGGCGCTCCCCCTAGGATGGCCGCTGCAGACAGTCAGGGGGGGTGTCAGTGGGACGTGCCAGGGACAGGCCTCACCCGTGTACGGAGTTTCCACGTCGCAGAGATATTCAGAGCCGCCAGTCCGGGAAGGAAGCAGCGGAGCAGGCCCTAGGTGCGGCAAGATGTCGCAGACAGAGTCACTCCTGCCCAGCACCGCAGAGTCTCAGTATTGGCGGAGGTCGCGGCATTACTCCACCCACTCCGGCTCCGATGACCAAAGTAAACTCGGCAGTGGTGGCGCAGCTAGCAACCCGGGGCCTCAGACATTCCCATAGTAGCTAGGTGAACGGCAGTCGGTCGCGGCCCACAGATCAGTTCCGAGCCCTTGGCTCCCACCTCTCCACCGCACTCCCCTCTCCTCGGTCTCGGAGGGGCCCACTCAGTGACAGCGGGGGCACAGAGTTCCACAGCGGCTCCATTCACGGCCTTCGTCAGCGCCACTCGCCCCCAGGGACAGGCCTCCAGCTCCGCGGCCCACGCCGATCAGGCAGGCCCACCCCGGTGTTCAGGAGGGCCTGACAGCATATACAGGCGATTTCACCGGGCGAGGACCCGCTCGGTCTGCAGGGGCCGCTTATCGGGAGATTTCGGGTCAGTTAGGAGCCCAAACTGCCAGGATTAAGCAGGATTCAGCAGGTCCAGGCACGGAGCCCGTTTACTGTGTAGCCGCCATGCTCGGCACTCAGCCACGCCCCCCTGGAGACCCCATGTTCACATTAGAGTTCCCATCATGAAGAACATGATTATCATGAGACTCATTCATGCACCTATCCCTGTTGCAGGTAACCTTACAGCTGAAAGAAAAAAAACACAACATATCCTGTGGCAGTTCTTCCTGAATCACAATGTCTGAAAAGGTTTAATAGCGGTTACTGTCCCAGTCCAACTGAAAAGCTGGTGGTTGCAGCAGATCTACCTGTCCACACCATACGTCCACAAGGATACACTGTGCTAGTTGTGTTTTTCTGTCTGGACTAATGGCCTCTTCCAGATACTCAATCTTCATCTGAAAGGGGTAGAGGGGGGGGGAAGTAAGACTCTGTATTTTTGCATTTAAACTGCTGTGATGAGTTAACCTTTTCTGTCCAGGAAGGAATCGGAGTTTGCTGATTCCCCTTCAGCTATCAGGAAATTGTATTGGAAAGAGTACGACTTTAGCAGTGTCCTTAAACCCTCAGTCCTCTCCTAGGACGCGCAGCTATTAATCCCCGCGTTTCTCTTTGATATCCCTGTCTCTCAATTCAAGCACATACATGGCTTTGTGAATGTGCATAGCTATATCGATAATTGTTCAAAACAAGGGTATCAGTTCCTTTCGGATCTTTGGAGTGCTAAATACACAACAACCACACGATGGAAAAGTTGCCACCCAAGTCTGTGTTCCCCCAAAAAACTAAGATTTCACTGACTGAAGTCTTGACCCAAGTTCTGAACCTCATTTCTCTGTGTCCAAGATGGTCTCTCTCATCATCTTCACAGATCCCTTCTTAGGAAACAGTGGGCTATGTTGAGTGCAATGTCAGACCCTTAGTTGGTGATCAAAAGCTAGTATGTGGTAGCTTGTTCAGGCTGTGCAACAGGTAAAGACTTGTACAGACACCAGTGCTGGGGGTGGCGTCATGCAAGAGGCACGGGCAGGTTAACACTGAATTTCAAGCAAACACGTCTCAGCATCTGCTTAATATTGCTTTCCTCACCACCAACTGTGCCATTCTAAGCATGTTTTAAATACCTTGGCATGGAACAGCTTTCACGCCTATATTTAATTAGGTTTACATTTTCATACAATTTACTTTAGGAAATGCTCTTGACACACCAATTTAGATTCCAACAGGAAGAGACTATCTTGTCGCTGTCATCCCAGTGCTCAATCATTTCCCCTTTCCACACATTATCAACATTTCTTCTTCCTACCATCTGGAGTCAGGGCTCCTGCATCATAGGGAGCTTCATTCTTCAGCCAGCTGTTTCTTACCAAATCTTGCACTCTACTGGGGAGTACCCAGGAGCCACACAGGCCTTTACGCATACTCTGCAGTGCAGCGAAATTAGGAACGAGTAGTGGGAGCGCTTAAAGGGTAGAATCTGCAGGCTTTCTTTAAAAACATGTTGTGTTTCCTAGCTCTATTGTTCACGGTGTTGGATAGATTTTCATTTATTTTGACCTATTTTGTAGTATAAGCATCACCCTTTTTTAATGTCCAGAGAGCTTTCAAAATTTTAGCTAGGGGGATTAGGAGTGGTGGTCAATAAGATTTTGGGGCAGTCTAGCGCTGTCCTTGAATACTAGCAAAAGTGCCCCCTAAATCCTAAGGATATTCCTAGACCCTGGCAGCTCAGACTCAGTTAAAGTCTATCCAACCCATACTCTGTACCATCAAGTTTTCCTACTTCCAGTTGCAAAATATGCTGCCGTTGGATCCCCCTTTATTCGGGGAGAAACTCTGCAGTCACCACACTGCCAAATATGCAGCAGTAAACAAATAGGGTGTTGCAGCCTTTCTGGCCCAGCCACTGTCCTTAACAAGCAAGAAGTAGGTCTTCACATACTCGCGGAGTCAGCATCAAATCAATGTGCACCTCCAGACAGTCAATCTCCGGTGCTAGGTAATACCACAGTATATTACTATTTCTGTTTCAACTGTACAGTATGTTTACTTCAACCTACCAGAAATGGTTCTCGTGCGGCACCACTGAAGCGCTGCATCATTTTACTTCGTCCTCATGTCTTGATGTACTAAAGTACAGACCAGACTTCCAGCTTTAGTTTCCACCTTACCTAAAAGACCGGGTCCGCTGCAGCCCTGATAACTGCTGTCAGACCCTACTGTGACTGCCAGTGGATGAAAGTCACCTCTAATCTGTAACGTGTCTAGTAGTAAGTGGTAGTAACGGGTCTTCTGCTCTAGGACATCGAGGACATCGAGTGACACCCCACCCAACACAGCTCAAAACTATGGGCCAGATGTACTAAGACGTTTTACCTATTTGGTGACTATGGGGAAATGAGCCGATTCAAAAGGGCTCAGGTTTTATGCAGAAATATTAGCATCATTACGAAAGTAACCAATGCATATTATATTATTTTTAATTGAATTTTTGTATAGCGCCAACACTGCCACTTGGCCACATCAGGGCACTGGCACAGGAGGTAGAAGGGAGGGAACGCCTTGGACGTGCTTAAAAGTGAACAAGAACTTATACTTGGTGTAAGAGGTGGCTTTTCAATATTTTCCAATGTCCCCCACAGCCCGCCTCCCAGTGCGGGATTAAAAGAGGAAGTCCCAGAGGGAGGAGCCTCAAAATGACACGACCTCCCAGCAAAACATCTGCCTTGCACCCTGCGACTGACAATTTGTTCTGAGCAGCAACTGTAGATGCCAGGTCACCTAACACCGAACAACGCGTCTCGGACCACAGTGGCCTTACACTACTTACCGGCTCAATATGGCCCAAACTACAAATAGGTGCAAACTCCAAAAAGTACCCACATTCTTCAAATATACAATGATCACTGATTTTCTCACCTACCAACCAAGACACAGTTTACGGATTGGCCACACACATTATTTATACATCTTGGAACTGGAATAGCCCGTCCTCACACTCATTCATAGAGTGCCTGTGACACGGGTGGATTGTAAGTTTCCAGAGTACTAGCCTTGGCAAAGTCCATTGTGGACGAAACACAAATTGGTTGTTGTGTCTCCACTGGGCTGTACCACTTCGTCACGTTATATCTGCTAATTATTTATTTACCAAGGAAGAATAAAACCGTGGATAATTTAATCATAAAGTTGATAACGATATTGCCTCATTACTACTTCATGACTGTGGTTATTTTGTGCGCGCTCCACCAGCTTATATGAAATTGCTTTTGGTTGCGGCAGCACCCATATATAACATCTGAGGCAGCAGGGTATTTTGGGTTCTAAGAGCACCCATCTTTTTCCACACAAAAAAAGAACTGATTGCGTTAATACAATTTGCTTCTCGTACTGTCAAGCACAAATTATTGGGGAGATTGCGACTTGGATCTCTCACTGCTAGCACTGTAATAGTAAATGCCAGGTCCGCTGGTGTAGGGTCAGCAGATCCAATTGGATATTGAGGTTCAAGGGCATACAGGAGCTCTAAGCAAACAGGGTGTTGATATCCACCCTTTGCTTCATCGTTTGTCAAAAGAATTGCACTAAGGGCGATATGATGTCGTTTTATCGCTTTAAGCCCGATATGGGCGGATGCGCATTATACTGCACCATCTAGTTTATGATCAGTGTTTTGGCAAGGAGGCAAAGACACTCGATATAAGAACTTTGTGGAAGACAAAAAACGCACAATATTTACTGTACATTATCGCTTGCAAGCTCCTACTATCACGATTTGTCCCTGTATGTCGTCTGTAGCAATGTCACCTACGTAAAATGGATCAACACAAATATTCATGAACTACACAGGAGCGCTTCGATTTGAGATCCTATTTTCAAATTAGACCCGGTTCTCAAAAAAGCAGACCAACTGTGCACTGAAGTTATGTTAAAAACATATAGTGAACTTTAATAATCCACTAATGCACAGGCTGAACTGAAATCCAATGAATGCAATAAAGTTGTAGATTATTTACTCTGAGGTGGCTTATTCAGCAACATGCGAAGCTTTAAAAATAACCTATAATTAAAAAAATTAATTATAATATACATTTACTAAAGTGATCGAACAACATATATTAAGTTATAAATACGGTGCACCACATGGGTTTACAATATTGATGCTGTTTTAATGTGTATAACTCCTTAATCCTTTCTAACATACTCACTGTGTAAATATATCAAAACAGACATGGAATATTTTTACGTTTTTAATGACAGTTAGGGATTGCGGAACTATTGGTCTTTCAATGACTCCTAGTGACTGGAGTCAACCCACCAACAGCTAGACAAAAGGCAGAGCCTTTCTCATGAGAAAGGGATGCTGGTAGCAGTTTGAGGCATCCAGTGAAAGACAAAGGACACCTCCACAGAGAACTTGGAGGCCCCACGGTAAAAATGTGTGATCAGGGAAAAGGCCATCTATATATAGTTTTGTGCATGACATATAATTACACAATATAAAAAGATTTCACAATGGAATCGAATTGAAGGATCACATACGGCATGAGTTATAAGACACAAGAAAATGACCACGAACCTGACAGTGTTTCAAACGCTAAAAGTGTAAGAAATGGGCTAAGAAATTTTAAAGGAGAAGTAATGTGTGGAAATTTTTGCCCACATGCCATAGAAAGAATTGCGCTCACAGTTCCCTTTTCAGTGATAAACAAGCTGTTGACACAAGGAGGGTGGCTTTTTAAATTGTAATTTATTTTGTAGTTTTACATAGAGTGAACCTGACACACAAGGGTATCGAAGCGATTTACAGTAAAAATACAAAATAAAAGAATAAGATACAGCAACATTTAAAGCATACGAGTAAAAGTCACAGGGGCTACGTCGGATATGTACTAAGACAACTCTGCTTAGTGTTAAATGTCCAGTTCAAGCAACTCTATCGAAAGTACTATATGGTCGCAGTAAAAATTTTAATGTTTTATTATCTATTCAGGGGATACGAGATTACAAACTTTCCTCTTTGAAAGCTACCTAAACCAATTATCCACTTTCACTAAAGCATGAACATCTATCTCCACTGAACTTCTTCCATCTGAGTCACCTTAGTTTTTACATTTCTTCACACTTTTCCCTGTCTGGTTTGACAGCGCAGATGTCACCAGGCAATCATGTGAGCATCACTAGAGAGGGGCTTTGGCTAAACCCACATGTTGGGAGTCAGAAGTACATGTTTTGATTGGACAGAGGTTGTATGCTTCCACAAAAAAGTGCTTGCCTTCCAAACAGGTGTGATCATTTTGTTTATTTATCCAACTGCCTATGCTCGAACTTTCAGGGTCGCACAGGACATTGTACTGCTAATAAAGTGTCTTAGATAACTAGCTAATTTATGGTGTTTTGTCTGGCAGTAGCACAGATGGGAGGAGGGCAGTCATTAACTTACAAAGATGTTTAGGTCTGGCTTGAAAGAGTAATTGTCACATGACCTTTTAACCTAAACCAATAATATTCTACAGGTCTTTGCTTCCACACAAATGCATATCCAGTCCCATGCTATTTTCATATATTACTTCACATTTACATACAACATTGCTTTAAAGCCAGATCAATTGGCATTGCCAATGCGTGTTTCTTTGGGTTTTTTTTTTACTTCCAATAACAATGGTGTGCCTACTTCTCTAAGTATGCCCTACAATTTATCCTGACCTCCTAAACCCTCCTTCCAATTTCTGGTTCTCACTTAAGCTTGACTTATTCTCACTTCCTTTCCGTGTCCATCCACTATAATACCGTTTCTCAGCTTCTTGCCATATCATGGGGACATTCCGGAACCAACCAAACTGAACGCTATCACCATTAGCTGCCATTCTGGCTTTCACTTCCTGCACATGATGATTCATATGGTAAAATAATATGTCTAACTACCACAAATGTACCCTTCTTGTATCAGTAATAAACTGGTATGTGTGTCTGTATCATCTTGACCTGTGTAAGCCGCACCTAATGAGATGACAGTCTAGATCAGCAACGCATTGTTAATATGACACTCACTTCAGCATTCCAAAATATATGTATATATATCGGGCTTTATATACATGATGTAAGGATACGGCATAGGTTTTCTTTTTGAACAAATGTTTTTCCACATGATTGCCATATTCAATTTTTTTTGTATAAAGTTGTAACATTTGCAAATCTAACTGCCTGGCACCCTAACACTCGATGTTAACCTACCGTGTCTCTAATAACGGCCGCCTCTGTGGCAAACATGTCAATTGCAACTATGAGATTGACCGTGCTGAGCAGAGTCTAGGGCAGCATAGGTGCATGCCTTTTTGTAAGTATGGGTTTGACACCCACCATACCCCCTTTTTTTCAAATTGCAGCATGATCCATGGCATTGTCGCTATACACCCTGTAATGACAATATTTATCGATTCTCACTCGTTTGTATATTGTTGCACTATTCAGTGTTGGCATTTAGTCATTTCAATAACCGTCAAACACCCATGAGCCTTTTTGGCCTATCTGAGTCTGTCTTTTCCCAGACACGATAACCGGCATGAGTAGCATTTAGCTGCTGCTCACGTGACGTCATGCGCGTGGCGAACGGCGTCCCCCGAGGCTATTTAACAGCATGACTGACAGGGCCCTACTTCCCTCGTCGAGACAGTCTTACGAGAAGCGCGGTGAGTGTAAACAGATTCTTTCTGCATCTCGGATGGCTTGCGGTGGCAATTAAATCAGTCCAGTTTACTGACAACCGATGCTCTATTTAATTTCAGAAGGACATGTGCATGGAGCTTTACCTGCCCGCAATAAATAATTTCCTTTCAAGTTTATTCTCCTTCGCGGGCTATGACATTGGTTGTTTTACTGCGGTGAGTGTATCCTAACCGCCCCCCCCTTTTTAGGTCGAGGGACCATCCGGACTGCCGAAGGCAGAACCGGAAGTCCAGAGATTTAATGTTTTGGAGAAGAGGGGCTTGAACCCGCCCCTCTTCTCTCCTCTTCTCCATTGGCTGGCCTCTTGAATGCTGGCCAGCCATTGGAGAAGAGGATCGTCTCTCCGAACAGGCCCCGTCCTTTTCGGATTCGGGGGCGTGGTTTTTGCTACTTTTCTCATTTTCTCCTCCAGCCAATGGCAAGAGGAGAGAAAAGAAAAACACGCCCCCGAATCCGAAACCGCCGCTGCCTTTCTCCAAGGCATTTCTGCTTTGCCTCGGAGAAAGGCAGTGGTGTGCTTAGGCAGTGGTGTGCTTGTTAATGCTTGTTATAGTTCAGTCCGTAAAATAGCTAAAGCTAATGAAAAATAATTACCGTGTAAGGACACAGGGTATATGAAAAAGTAGACCTCTTGTGACACTGATTTAAAATTCAGCACAGTGTGTAATCTTGTGAATGTTTTCGTGCAGCTTGCGTGTGTCGCATCGGCTCTGCATCGCCTGAGGGGCCAGTGAAGGGCGGGGCCTGGCTGCTCGCCCAGGACAGTAGCCGTCTTTCAAGGCACTGACAGGGTTTTAGACTCGCTTCTGACAATTAATTCTCTTTACTGTAAATATCCGCGGGCGCTTCATTTCCTGGGAGTACTCTGTGAACCCGACAGACGTGTGTCCTTGCAGTCTCTCCTAGTCACGGCTCCTTGGTGCGACAACAGACAATTCATGTGACACAGAGGGCTTGAATCCCGGCGCTCGGCCTCTGGGCGGCGACAATGTGTGCTCTTATATTTATTGTCGACTCTACTGACGTTAAACGCTATCTCCAGGGCGCTCGTGTAACTGCCCCCGCCCCTCGTGGTTGCAAATCAAGTGACCCCCGTCTCCGAGTGACGTGGGTGTTGTATAAGACACTAAGAACCCTTGGGTCTAGAAGTACAAAAAGGAAGATGTAAAGGTGATGTGTGAAAAATAAACAAAAGCCCAATTCACCTAGTGAGAGGGCACTCCCTTTAGGAACGTAATCCCTCACTCACCCTAGGTGACATGCTTCATCATATGGGATTCTCCTCCCAGAGAAAAAACCTAGTTTCTCTGGGGGCTACAACCCCCTCTATGAGAGGGAGGAGCTCAGGGATGTTTTGATTTTGCACTAAATGGTGGACTAAATCCACATATGAAGAGCTGGGTGTGAGTGGGGGGTGCAGTGCTAATGAAATAATAGTGCAGTAAGAGTGTATTAAAACTAGTCACGGGACGGCAAGGAGGAATCTCTTAAGACCACCGTACCGATGCTAGATTAACAAGCATTTGCAATGCAATAGGTCTCGCATTATTAAAGTTTGAGCTATTGGTGTTGCATTATTTAGCAAGGCCAATAGCTCAAACTTTAATAATGCGAGACTTATTGCATTGCAAATGCTTGTTCCTCGTAGTTGTGGCAGCAATCCGGCCCTATTGGTATCTTCTTCATTCTAACCGTCCAAGAGTCCTTCTATTTTTCTGCAGGTTTTAACGTGAAGTTATTGTCCTGCAATTCAAGATACATTCAATTATTCATTAATTTGTGAGTTTTATATAGCGCGAACGTATTCAGCAATACAAGCATTCATGCATGTTAAAATGATCACGGTCAAAGAACTGTTCAGTTGAACAGACTTCAGTTCGAGCTTTCTCTTCCTAGTTCAGGAATTCAGATTTTGCTCTGCTTCTTTTTTCTGTCTCTGGTAATCTGAAGCCTCTTGATATTTCCAGCAGATGTTAGGGTAAATTAAAGGCTCACTTTCTGCACCGTATGGAAATACTATGTTATGGTAGCATGGACTGTATTTGTTACTTTTGTTTTGCCCAGTGACGATAAATGCACCGGAGAACTCTACGTTCAGTAGGACACCCACACAGTCTGGCCAGGAGAGGGTGAACAAAACCTCCAGAGAAAAAGAGACCACAGAAAGGTTTATAGAGACCTGCAGTAAGTGCAGAGATGGTCAGTAAGTACAAGGTTGATGACTTGATCTGGACTACAGGTAGGCGAGCCAACAAATTAGCATAGAGAGACGAGCCTAGTGCCTGGCTTGGCTCTAAAATACTGTGCACGAGCCGAGCCATGACAATATTTGGAGGCAAGTCAAAAATATGGTAAACGTCCTTTAGGAATTTAAAAAATTTGTATTTTTTTTGTTTTTTAACTTGCGGAAAATGTTCACTCTATTACATCAGAGTGCATCATTTCATATAGAGATATTTATTAAAAGTGATATGTTTTAAGCATGAGTTTAGAAACATTACTGCCCCTTCACTGTGACGACAATTGCCACTGGTAAACAAAGAGTCAAGTCATTTCTGACGTGTACCCGAAATGTGGCCTGAATTCTTATTATATATAAAACAACATTACAGTCTATTAAACCAACCTCGGGAGGGTTTCGTGCAGCACTTTCTGAACTCAGAAGTTGGAAGGTGCTCTTGAATGTGATAATGAAGGAAAAGGAGCCTTCGTGAAACGAAATAATTGCCTAGAATCACACAATTTGGGCAAGTGGGGAAGCTGGGATTGATCTCAGGCCATCTAGATTGACATAGTGCAAGTTAACATACCACAATCATTCTGTTTACTAATCATTGTAAGTCTCATTATTAATGTGTGTAGAGTTAATGTAAATGTTTGTAATATTGCCAAACGTCTCAATACTTTTGGTACATGCATTGACATGACCACTACAGATAATCTTGACTCAAAAATAGCATGCCTTATATAAAAGTCAAGTATGCACAATGAATAAAGAAAAGCTTTGGCAATAGGTTTTTCCTATGAGGCATGTTGATTTTAGCAATGACTTTTCACCATGCTCTACAGTAGCGTGCCTTTTTTACAGCATGGATGAAAATAATGTACGAACCTATGACCAAGACATGCCCATTGCGTCATTTTGTAGTTTGTGCCAAGGTGAGCTCTTATGTTCTTTTTATTTACCAATACAAAATATATTAGTAAATAATAATTTGCCCAACGTGCTTTTTGATGTAGCGCTAATGTGCTTTTTAAAAATAAAAAATAAAAACTGGAAAGTGGGTTGGAGTGGAGAGCGAGCATGGGACAAGGCAAAAAGGAGGTAGGAGGGTGGGAGAGAAGGATGTGTGTAAGTAAGACTAGGACACGTGAGAGACAATAATGGGGACGCACATGGACAACTGAGGATGGGGAAAGCACACGAAAAGCGAACGTTGATAGGTAAGCACAAGTACGATAGAGGGCATGCGGGAATGGGGAAAGAGACAAAAAAGGGCAGGCAGGTGATGATGGGGAAGCACATGGACAACGCAGGGGGGCAGGGTAGCAAGAAAGGTAACGGTAGGTGAGTGAGAGGGAATAAGCAAGAATGGCAGCTGGGGGATGGAGAGCAAGGCGAGAAACACACGGGTGCGCAGAGGAGCACAAAGTACATGAAGAAGACAGCTGAAAAACACATACGCTCTCATAGAGAGCTTAACCATCATGCGTGGTGTTCTGTGCTCGGATTTTGTCGACTCATTGTTAAGCCGAAATGTAATTCTCCGGGGATAATGGACAGATTGCCAGAATGTTTACGATACTACAGAGTGTCTTCTATTCGAAATATAGAACGTACCTGCAGGTACGTCACACACAGTGTGCTACTTCTTGCCAATAATATATTTAAAAAAAATAAACTTACTGTACACAAATCACTCTGCCACAGCAGTACGTCTGTATTCGCGATATCACCCTACAATAGTTAACCAGTTGTATGCTACAGTCTGTCACAGGGCTTTCTCTGCGCCAGTGCTCCAACCCTGCTGGCTGAATCTGGAGTGAAGGTATCACCGCCGCCGGCCCGATTCGGCGCGAAAACCGGAAGTCAGGCAGCGTCATGCCTGTCGTGGGGCGGGACTTCCGCCTTCCGCGGGAAGCCCGCGCGCACGGAGTGGCTGTCCGAGAGGAGAAGTGGTGACGCGGGGCTCCCATGCCTGAGGGAGAGCCCCGCGGTGGCGGCAGAAGTAATGAGAAGCCCTGGGTCAGAAGTGGCAGCAGAGGCCGCCGATGCAAGTGCGGGGCTCCCATGAGTGAGGGAAGCCCCGCGTGTTCCAGGTCATGTGAGGCGGAGATTAGACCAGGGGAGTCCTGAGACGGAGCCTGTAGCAGCCACAAAAGAGCCCGGTGAGTGGGGCTCAGTTGTAACGTGGGGGCTGGTGTGTGTGTTTGTTGTTCAGTGATCGAGTACGCGTGCACTGGCTGTTTGGTGGCGCAGTTACTGCATGCAGCTGGCTTGCGTGGATGGAAGGGGGACTGGAGATGTGCACACGTGCGAGTTGGTGTACGTGCGCGTACACCAACTCAAATCCGCCAAAGCCTGCGCGTGCCCATCTCCTGTCCCACTTCCGAGGCAAGTCAGCAACAATAGATCTCGCTGGCGATAGCAGCGCTTCGCGCTGCGTTCGCCAGGCGAGACCTAAAAATGTAAGAACCACTAGTTCAATATAACCAATGGTACAATGCATAAGACAATGGTCGACATGTTTCAGCCTGGGTGCCTATTTAGGCTTGGCTTTCATCAGGACCTAGTTAGCTACTGCAAAAAGGAAAGGATTGTATAAGAACTACGCAACAAAGGATACCGTGAACACCCCGAAGTTGCTTGTCGGGTGTACGTCTCCTTTATAATGCAAACATCACCTAGACAGAAGAGAATCAGTGTAAGACAAGTTGATCACAAATGCTAAGTAATGAAAATATATGAATGTGGTAACTTAAAGCATTGGCCACTCACCCGTAAAAACTGGGGGGAAAATTGACCTCCACCTGGCAACCGCTCAGGAAGGAACACCGCTCTGAAACAAGATGTAAGACTGCTGAAGAATGGGGTGCTTACATATCATGAGCGAGTGTGATAAACATGTGAGCTGATCATCTAACAACGAGGGAGACTGACAAAATCAAAGATTGCACAAAGTGCTAGTAAATACAAAGAATTATACAAAGAATTGGTTCACCAAAAGGATAGAACCATGACAAGACCACCACATGTCCTGTTTGATTGGGTATGGTGAGTCTAAACAGAGAGCTGGGAGGCTCGAAATAACTGTGCTTCGTATATAGCAATGCCATGACGAATAGACCAGACATACCAATAGAAGATTTTGGAGTTACCGCCTTCGTGAAAACATAGTTTAAACTAGAAAAGAAGGACGGTGTGCGCATAGCATTAGAGATTGTAAAAAGAGCCTACCTCTCCGTCGGGAACCGGGCCGGAATGAGCCTGCAGCCGGAGGTCCCGTGGGGCTCGACGGAGTGAGGTTAAAAAGAGATGAGTCATCAAATATGGGCCAATCAGGGGACCCGTTTCTTAAACAACGAATGGGGAGAGCCAATCGATGGTGCTCTAAAGCCCGTGTGCCAGTTACCGTGGAAACCGGTAAGCAGCTGACAGTTGGAATCAAGCTGTCAGAAAAATGTGGGAATGCGCGCCACAAGTAATTAGGGAAATAAGTGACAGCGCTTATTAACAGTGTCTGCGAGTTAAGCAGGGAAGTAAGGAAAACTCAAGGCGTGACACTGCCTCAATAGCGCATAATGTTCGCAAAGGTCGAAATCAAAATGTGCTCATGCTGAAGATTCATAAGTAAAACCAAAAAGGAGACGAGCTAGTTAAAACGGCACTAGCTACAAAAGGAGAGACGCTCCGTGAGTGCAAGCTCACATCGGGGAATTAATGTGAACTGATGCTATGGCAACACACAATCCAGACAAGCAGAACCTAGTTAAAAAAGCACTAGTTCTGCCGAAAAAAGCTTAGCAAAATAATTAAACAGAGAGGTGCTCTGATGTCAAAAGTTATCAATATCTGGAAGAACCAAGACAGTCAAGCTGTCAGGAGAAAGTAAATAGAGTCAGTGTTGACTGGCAGCCTGGAAGAGTGTGATCTATGGCATATAAATGGTTGCTCGACAAAGCCACTGCAAAAAGATGTGTAAGGCAGCAGTAATTAATGAAGTATACCTTATAGGTAATGCCCATATGCACTGTGTGGAAGGTGGGCCCAAAAAATAAACAAATGCCGCTGAATTAAAGGGACAGCCATGGAATATCGTCATTAAGTCCTTGAACGTGCGTCTTCAGCTTGTACACCCACTTTTGCTCACGTTTAAACAGAAAAGAAGAGCAATCTGTCAGATGGGGTGGTATGAAAGGTTTATCAAGGACGGTCCAGTGTAGGTCATTGGGAACATGATTGACCGCTAAAAAATGGTTGGTAAGTTTGGTAGAGGAACGACCACATCGTATAGTACTTTTGTGTTCCAAAATACGGGTTTTTATGCGACGGGTGGTCATATCAACGTATCTTAACCCGCATGGGCAAGTTATCAAGTAGATCAAATTTGAGCTGTTGCAGTTGCTGTGGCTTCTCAGAGTCCACGGTCTGCCAGTGCCAATGTCTATCTCTTTAGTTACAGAAGTGTGGCCGCATGCCGCACAAGAACCACATGGGTAGTGGCCCACGACCGGTGGTAGACCCCACAGAGTATGTTGAGTGCCTGTTTGGTTGGTGCGTGGGCGAGTATGGACCAATTGATCTCTGATGTTGCTGCTGCGTTTAAACGCAAAAAGAGGTCTAGGCAACCCTACATTACCTATGTTCAGTATTTTCCAATTTGACAATATGATTTTTTTGATTTGATTGGAGAATTGACAATAGGTGTGTACACAGGTAAGCCTGTTCTCAGATGTATTGGGGACCTTAGGTGCTAAAAGAGTCTCCCGATTGTTATTCGCGGCGCGTTTGGACGCTCTGCGGATCAAATGTTTAGGATAATGTCTGGCCAGTAGTTGTTTGGATAGGTTACTCGCATGTTCGTTGTATTTGTCAGTTGAGGAGCAATTCCTTTTGAGGCGCAGAAACTGGCCAAAAGGCAGGTTGTCCCGCAATGCCCGCGGGTGAAAGCTGTCATACTTCAAGAGAGCGTTCACCGCCATGGGTTTCCTGTAAAGCTCAGTACTCAAGCCACCATCAAAAGGGGTTATTAAAATGTCAAGAAAGGGTAGCTGAGTCTTGGAGTACTCACAGGTAAAATTCAAAAAGGGATCACAATTGTTAAGCCAGTTCTTAAAAGCCAATAATGAGGATGGTGGTCCATGCCATAGTACGAACACGTCGTCTATGTACCTCTTCCATATCCTTATATGATTTTTGTATGGATTGTTGGTACTAAACACATGTTGTTCCTCAAAAACGTGAACATACAGATTCGCCAGGCTGGGAGCAAAAATGCTCCCCATTGAAGTGCCTGACACCTGCAGGAACAGCTGTTCCTCAAATTGAAAAAAATTCTCTTTCATGGCTAGTTTCGCACATGACATTATGAATGAAACAGGAGTGATGGAGTCTGGTGGATTGGCCAACAGGAGAGATTCGATGACCTCTAAAGTCTCATCCTGCGGAATGCATGTATACAATGACTCTACATCTAATGAGACTAAGAATTCTGTTTCACAATCAAAAGACAAGTCTTTGAGAAGGATCAGGATGTCCTTGGTGTCTTTGAGGTACGTGGGCATTTTGGCCACAAGTGGACGTAAGAAGTGGTCCCCGTCATCGAGCTCGAGAGAGACTCCAGTAGTCCCGAGCACGAGCACAACTTAGTCATCAATATATCAAATAGAGTTCTCACACAGGATGAAATGTCCCTCCTGAATAAAGGATTAGGATTTGTTCCTTCCTTTAAAGGAGATTTGTTCTCCATAAATCAAGAACTTGCTCTGTTCTTCAGAAAGATCCGCTTGAATTTCTTCTTTCGTGCAGAACTCAGTACCTCGTTTGATGACAAAGACTTGAACACGGGCTTGCGCAATAAATCTACATTTAATCCCTTGCCCAGTCAAGTCCCTCCACAGGTACTCACTTTTGAAAAAGCGGTGACCTCACAGGTGTCTTCCACCTGTTTCAGAAAACCGCCAATATCAAAACCTTACCAAGCCAGAGCGACTAGCCTTACGTTCTCTCACCTCTGACGACACTATCATGATCAAGCCGGCAGATAAGGGTGGTGCCACAGTCATTATGGACACCACCGCTTATCGTTCCGAATGCTTGAGACAGTTGGGTAACACCAACTTCTATCAACCTCTCGCTCAAGATCCCACTAAACGTTTACTAAAGACCATTCAGGTCCTAGTGAATGAAGCCAGCACCAATGGTTGGATCACCTCCAATGAAGCTCAATATTTGGTTAACACCTCGCCCATTGTACCTTATTTCTACATTCTGCCTAAGGTACATAAGAATGTGAGTCCCCCTCCTGGTCGCCCCATTATTTCAGGACTAGTGTCCTTATTGGAACCTTTGTCGGCTTTTGCAGACCACTTCTTACGTCCACTTGTGGCCAAAATGCCCACGTACCTCAAAGACACCAAGGACATCCTGATCCTACTCAAAGACTTGTCTTTTGATTGTGAAACAGAATTCTTAGTCTCATTAGATGTAGAGTCATTGTATACATGCATTCCGCAGGATGAGACTTTAGAGGTCATCGAATCTCTCCTGTTGGCCAATCCACCAGACTCCATCACTCCTGTTTCATTCATAATGTCATGTGCGAAACTAGCCATGAAAGAGAATTTTTTTCAATTTGAGGAACAGCTGTTCCTGCAGGTGTCAGGCACTTCAATGGGGAGCATTTTTGCTCCCAGCCTGGCGAATCTGTATGTTCACGTTTTTGAGGAACAACATGTGTTTAGTACCAACAATCCATACAAAAATCATATAAGGATATGGAAGAGGTACATAGACGACGTGTTCGTACTATGGCATGGACCACCATCCTCATTATTGGCTTTTAAGAACTGGCTTAACAATTGTGATCCCTTTTTGAATTTTACCTGTGAGTACTCCAAGACTCAGCTACCCTTTCTTGACATTTTAATAACCCCTTTTGATGGTGGCTTGAGTACTGAGCTTTACAGGAAACCCATGGCGGTGAACGCTCTCTTGAAGTATGACAGCTTTCACCCGCGGGCATTGCGGGACAACCTGCCTTTTGGCCAGTTTCTGCGCCTCAAAAGGAATTGCTCCTCAACTGACAAATACAACGAACATGCGAGTAACCTATCCAAACAACTACTGGCCAGACATTATCCTAAACATTTGATCCGCAGAGCGTCCAAACGCGCCGCGAATAACAATCGGGAGACTCTTTTAGCACCTAAGGTCCCCAATACATCTGAGAACAGGCTTACCTGTGTACACACCTATTGTCAATTCTCCAATCAAATCAAAAAAATCATATTGTCAAATTGGAAAATACTGAACATAGGTAATGTAGGGTTGCCTAGACCTCTTTTTGCGTTTAAACGCAGCAGCATCATCAGAGATCAATTGGTCCATACTCGCCCACGCACCAACCAAACAGGCACTCAACATACTCTGTGGGGTCTACCACCGGTCGTGGGCCACTACCCATGTGGTTCTTGTGCGGCATGCGGCCACACTTCTGTAACTAAAGAGATAGACATTGGCACTGGCAGACCGTGGACTCTGAGAAGCCACAGCAACTGCAACAGCTCAAATTTGATCTACTTGATAACTTGCCCATGCGGGTTACGATACGTTGGTATGACCACCCGTCGCATAAAAACCCGTATTTTGGAACACAAAAGTACTATACGATGTGGTCGTTCCTCTACCAAACTTACCAACCATTTTTTAGCGGTCAATCATGTTCCCAATGACCTACACTGGACCGCCCTTGATAAACCTTTCATACCACCCCATCCGACAGATTGCTCTTCTTTTCTGTTTAAACGTGAGCAAAAGTGGGTGTACAAGCTGAAGACGCACGTTCAAGGACTTAATGACGATATTCCATGGCTGTCCCTTTAATTCAGCGGCATTTGTTTATTTTTTGGGCCCACCTTCCACACAGTGCATATGGGCATTACCTATAAGGTATACTTCATTAATTACTGCTGCCTTACACATCTTTTTGCAGTGGCTTTGTCGAGCAACCATTTATATGCCATAGATCACACTCTTCCAGGCTGCCAGTCAACACTGACTCTATTTACTTTCTCCTGACAGCTTGACTGTCTTGGTTCTTCCAGATATCGATAACTTTTGACATCAGAGCACCTCTCTGTTTAATTATTTTGCTAAGCTTTTTTCGGCAGAACTAGTGCTTTTTAGGTCTCGGCTGCGAAGGCTGCGCTTGCGCAGTCTCGCTCCGAGATTTAATGACTTTGAGTGACTTTGAGAAGAGGGGCTTGCACCCGCCCCTCTTCTCTCCTGTTCTCCATTGGCTGGCCTCTTAAATGCTGGCCAGCCACTGGAGAAGAGGTCCAGTCACTCCGTTGAAGCCCCGTCCTTTTCGGATCGGGGGGCGTGTTTTTTCGTTGCTTTTCGCAGGGCGTGTTTTTCTCTCCTCCAGCCAATGGCAAGAGGAGAGAAAAAGAAACACGCCCCCGAATCCGAAACCGAGGCTGCGTTTCTCCGAGGCAGTTCTTCTCTGCCTCGGAGAAAGGCGGTGGTGTCCCGGCGTTGCTCCCTCACCTGATCTCCTTGTTTTTAATGGGCTCGGTCTGTAAAACCCATCAATTTCAGCCTCCGTTGAAATTCAAAAAAATCAAGACGTATGCCTTGAGTATCTATATTCAAAATGCCTTTTTGCCAGAGGGAACGCTTCAGGACTACGTGCCCTCCCATTACTACATCTAACTGAGCCTCTCACACGTCACTATCAACGGAAGGCCTCTCCTCAGCCGCACAGCTGCCGCGCGCCTGCTCGCAGCCTTCACAGAGGTCTGTGGCGCATTAGGAGTCCCAGAAGTGCGCTGCGTAGTTTAGAAGTCCTCTCGACAGTTCACCGCTAGGACCATAACAAAATGTGAGAAAGGTTCTATTTTTAGCCACTTTGGGCCCCCGCAGGAGGCTGCAGACTCACAGGAATGTCTTTCTTCCGTCTCAGCAGCGAAACGGAAGACAACAGCAACGGAAAATATTCACTATAAACACCGCGTACGCGAAAGCTCGACGTGTACGGCATCCGAGTCTCAGAAAGGACACATATTAAATTACAGAAAAAGTGAGTAAAAAAAGCCAAAACGGCAGGGGTTGCTTCCAACCCACTGACAGATGAGAATTCGGGACTCACGCGCCTGTATGGGGAGTTTCACGTTACGGATCAGCGGCCGCACGGGAAGAATGGAGGAGCCTACCCCGGAGGCAGCACGGCCAGCACTCCCGGAGCACGGCGGAGCCCGGTAGCGAGGCCTGGTGAGTACACAGACACCTTATCAGCATTCCCTCCCACTGCTTTTAACTGCATCAGCGCTGCAGGCATGCGACAAGCCGCCAACCACGTAAAGTGTATTTACCCGCATCCCAGCTTGACCGGCAACAGCAGTGTAGAGGGATGGGTGGCCGGGCCCTGAATACGAAAATGTCATGTTTACTCTGCGCTTATATTGGCTGCGCCCAAAACAAACCCTAAAAGTAAATATTTTCACCCCCTTCTCAATTATTTTTGCCTTCTGTTTTTGACCGTCTTCTTTTCCAGATTGCCTCTATTGTTCTTAAGCAACTCCCTATGATAACTGCCATTCCGTGTTCTTGCCGCTGAATTATGTTGATTATTGAGTCAGCAATGACCAAATGAAACAACATAATCAATGACATTTGGTTGTTTGTATGTCTCACCTGAGGCGGCGCATGTGCTGTTGCCTGCAAGATCGTTTGTTAACTAAAATAAAACTTGGAAAGGGCTCTAAGCCCGCCGAATGCATAGGTTGGCTTCATCGTCACCCTCATTTCTTTGCTTCTTATTGGTCAGCGCATGAAAGTTGTATTTTCTCTTCGTTTGTTTGTGCTTTCACTAGAGCATGGACCAATTACCTCTTCCTTGTCAAGTGTGCTTCTACTGTCACTTTTAGTTTACTTGTTTTTCTTACTTTAGATGTTACAATCCATATGTTTGTATTTTTACTGTCCATCTCCCCTACTTCACTTCGTTGCTTACCCATTCCCCCTCTGCCCTCTTCCTGCTATCTTTCATCTTCCTGACAACTACCATCCTCCTCCCGCTGTCCGTCATCTTGCTTGACACTCCCACGGTCCCTCATACTGCTCGACCCCCTCCTGCTTTCCATTGTGTTGCTGCTCCCTCGCACAATCCCCTCCCGGAATGTCAGTTAAGTTGAATGCCTACTCCACTGCACTCCTTCCACGTTGTTGCTTGCACCTTGTCCTCCCCTGCCTGTGTCGTTGCTTGCAACCTGCCCTACCGCCCTGCTCCCATATTGTTGCTTACACCCGCTCTTCCCCAATGTCCTCTTGCATCCCTACTGCCTGGTTGTACCTCTTAACGCCCTGAAATATAGTCCTTTCTCAGGCCAATAAAGAAACATACAACACGCGTCTGGTGCCACTGGTCTCTCCACACACTCTGCTTACACCCGAGCTTATCCTCCCTCTCTCCTTCTCCACTCCAAAGCAACCTCCCCAGATATGCGGCTTTTGCTCTTCATGGGTGTCCCAAGACGGAGGATGGAGTTGGCCGCGCCGCACTAATGAACTCTGCCTGCTTCCTTTTCTTTTTTTGGTACAGCCACTGCCCCATAATCTCTGCGTCTGCCTCTGGCATGAAGGAACATCCGATCTTCCTTCTGCTGTCGGGCACCTCTTTTCAGAAGGCCTGCCACCGGCTCACGCTCTTTTGTGCCCTGCTCCTCAGCGTCATCCTGGTGTATTACCTGGTCAGCAGTAAATTAAAAAAAAACATTGGCAAAGCCATTAGGTCTTGCGGCTGCCGTGCAACATGGTTGAAAGTTTTAAAAAAAATTGCCACGCCCTGCATTCACCACACCATAGCAATTTAAAAAAAATGTACTGTCAACCATGCTGCACAGCAACTGTGCTGCCAGACAACATGGCTAAACATTGACGGAGCCGATAAATCTCACATACGCGAGTCCTATTGGCTTTGCCACTGCTTGTTTTGGTTGTTTTGTTCTAATATCATAGTTTTAACCTATAGTCCCAAAATATAATAAAAAAGAAAAGGAAGCCCCAGCTGCTGGAAGTGTATATCCCGTTGAAGACCATTCATGTAATCACTCAGGATGAGGATTAGCTAAAGAGAGAAAGTGGTCTCAGTGGTAACACTGCTGCGTATAGTATTGAAAGCTTTAAAATGGCCTCCACTTCTAGTTACCACGGTTAGACCAGTTGACTGGCTAAAGGAGGAGCATTTTAAAAATTACTTCAGTAGCAAAAGGCTGAATATTTTTTTTGTCCCTTCTGTAGAGTGGTCTTCACATTTTACAAAAATGTGACCAATGTTACTTGCCTCTTATCGAAGTGTTCTATTTGCCAAAACCTCCACTCCAAACCCCTCACTAAAGTGGTGTATCTGTTCTACAAATGTTTACCCAGCATCAACAGGCCTAAGGAGCGATTATAAGTTCCATTTGCCACTACATTTGCCCCTAACTTGTCTTGCCCAAATCTACAAGGTCTCCAGCAGTCTCACCCTGCGGTGCCAGCACTGGTGAGATCCTCTAATGTTAGCCCTCCTCGCAAACAGTATCCATGAAGGCCTGGTAACAATAAAGGTTTTTTGAACTGTGCATCTAAATATAGTGCTATGCAACTTTGAGCATACAGTTTGAGAGGTGAGGGGAATCAATTGTTAGTTCATCCAATTCCGCAAATAGCATATACAGACCTGTATTCAAAGCTATTGTGCATACTTCAAAAAGTCTATTTAAAGTATTCAGCACTGCTTATGCAACATGGCATATCGACCGCTCTTAATCTGCAACTGGCATTAACTGTATCTGTGTAATGTTGCTTCAGTTAATTCTTGATAGAAGTATAAATTCCTAAGATTGCCCTGTGACTCTCTCTCCGTTGTCAGAGTATATACAGCTCACTGTGTCTTTTTTTTTTTTTTTTTTAATCAGTCATGCATACATGCTCCCCTTTGTCCTTAGCCTGGCTGGAAAATGAGCAGCTAGCGTTGGTAAACCCTAAGAAAGCGACATTTCCAAAATCGGTAAACATTCACTTATATTTATGTATTGATCATTATATTCTTTATAATACAGGTGGGTTTGTGCACAGGCCCTTTGGCCTTTAAACAAGGTCTCTGCGATGCTCTTAATTATTTGTAATTGCTTTGAGATATGTTACGATATTGCTAAAACTAACACATTTTAATAGGAAGTGCTGTGTTTTTTAAGGAAATAAAACAGCACTTTCTTTCATTCAAATTGAATCAAGGCAAAGCGTGTTTCACTTTTGACATCCAGTGAACGTTGGATAATATGGAAATTCCAACATGGCGATTAGGTGCAAGCCAAACAATTTGAGACCGAGCAACGTCGTTAGGGCCTTAGTTGACAACCATTCATTAAGAACAAGCAGTTACAATGCAATGGTCTCGGCATTGGTAAAGTTAGAGCTATTGGCATTGCTCATGACATTATTTTTGTTTATGTTTTTAAAACATTTAAAGAAACGGCATTGTTATTTACAATGTCAATAGCTTAATCTGTGTGTGGGTGCAAATGCAATAGGTCTCGCATTTGAGAGTGATTAAGCTATTGACATTGTAAATAACAATGCCGTTTCTTTAAATGTTTTAAAAACAAAGACAAACAAAAATAATGTCATAAGCAATGCCAATAGCTCTAACTTTACCAATGCCGAGACCATTGCATTGTAAATGCTTGTTTAACTAGGTTCTGCTTGTCTGGATTATGTGTTGCCATAGCATCAGTTCACATTAATTCCCCGATGTGAGCTTGCACTCACGGAGCGTCTCTCCTTTTGTAGCTAGTGCCGTTTTAACTAGCTCGTCTCCTTTTTGGTTTTACTTATGAATCTTCAGCATGAGCACATTTTGATTTCGACCTTTGCGAACATTATGCGCTATTGAGGCAGTGTCACGCCTTGAGTTTTCCTTACTTCCCTGCTTAACTCGCAGACACTGTTAATAAGCGCTGTCACTTATTTCCTTAATTACTTGTGGCGCGCATTCCCACATTTTTCTGACAGCTTGATTCCAACTGTCAGCTGCTTACCGGTTTCCACGGTAACTGGCACACGGGCTTTAGAGCACCATCGATTGGCTCTCCCCATTCGTTGTTTAAGAAACGGGTCCCCTGATTGGCCCATATTTGATGACTCATCTCTTTTTAACCTCACTCCGTCGAGCCCCACGGGACCTCCGGCTGCAGGCTCATTCCGGCCCGGTTCCCCGACGGAGAGGTAGGCTCTTTTTACAATCTCTAATGCTATGCGCACACCGTCCTTCTTTTCTAGTTTAAACTATGTTTTCACGAAGGCGGTAACTCCAAAATCTTCTATTGGTATGTCTGGTCTATTCGTCATGGCATTGCTATATACGAAGCACAGTTATTTCGAGCCTCCCAGCTCTCTGTTTAGACTCACCATACCCAATCAAACAGGACATGTGGTGGTCTTGTCATGGTTCTATCCTTTTGGTGAACCAATTCTTTGTATAATTCTTTGTATTTACTAGCACTTTGTGCAATCTTTGATTTTGTCAGTCTCCCTCATTGTTAGATGATCAGCTCACATGTTTATCACACTCGCTCATGATAAGTAAGCACCCCATTCTTCAGCAGTCTTACATCTTGTTTCAGAGCGGTGTTCCTTCCTGAGCGGTTGCCAGGTGGAGGTCAATTTTCCGCCCAGTTTTTACGGGTGAGTGGCCAATGCTTTAAGTTACCACATTCATATATTATCATTACTTAGCATTTGTGACCAACTTGTCTTAAACTGATTCTCTTCTGTCTAGGTGATGTTTGCATTATAAAGGAGACGTACACCCGACAAGCAACTTCGGGGTGTTCACGGTATCCTTTGTTGCGTAGTTCTTATACAATCCTTTCCTTTTTGCAGTAGCTAACTAGGTCCTGATGAAAGCCAAGCCTAAATAGGCACCCAGGCTGAAACATGTCGACCATTGTCTTATGCATTGTACCATTGGTTATATTGAACTAGTGGTTCTCACATTTTTAATCTAGCATCGGTACGGTGGTCTTAAGAGATTCCTCCTTGCCGTCCCGTGACTAGTTTTAATACACTCTTACTGCACTATTATTTCATTAGCACTGCACCCCCCACTCACACCCAGCTCTTCATATGTGGATTTAGTCCACCATTTAGTGCAAAATCAAAACATCCCTGAGCTCCTCCCTCTCATAGAGGGGGTTGTAGCCCCCAGAGAAACTAGGTTTTTTCTCTGGGAGGAGAATCCCATATGATGAAGCATGTCACCTAGGGTGAGTGAGGGATTACGTTCCTAAAGGGAGTGCCCTCTCACTAGGTGAATTGGGCTTTTGTTTCTTTTTCACACATCACCTTTACATCTTCCTTTTTGTACTTCTAGACCCAAGGGTTCTTAGTGTCTTTCATACTTCATTTGGGGATATAATCCTGTGTGGTCTCAAAAATGTTCCCTTAGACCCTCCGGCATTTAACCGTTTTGTAATAGGTTGTATAAGACACAACAAGGTGCTTTCTGTGGCAGCAGTGCCTGCAGGCGAACTGTTCCCTCACTTCTCTTTCATGTTTTTCGAGTGGGCGGGATATTACGTAGGTCAGGCGAAGGGGGCAGTATTAATAAGGCATGTGTGTATCACCCTCGGGCCTGTGTTGGTTGGTAACTTTCAAGACCTCCCATATTATTTTGCGGATGTTTGTAGCGCAGTAAAGACTCCGAAGAGAGTCAAGGCGCTGCACGAGGAGACACACAGAGGCAAACGTGGAGCCAGACCGTGTCATTTCTATACAGCTTTATTGCTTCCGTTGTATCCTATGTACCACTAACAACAAAAAGGCAAATACGCTGGAAACAATCCGGATGAAAGGGTTCCTGTTCACGAAAGCGTGCGAAGTCTCCCTCAAACTTTGCATATGGAGCTAGTGATTAAAAGTCCGGCTCCCTGAAGCTGTGTGAACGCCGACTGCAGGCCTGACTAAGCAGCAAGGAGCTCGAGGCCCGCTGTAGACTGGGTATTCAAGACGTGTCATTCCTCTGGGCTCTGGCACGAGACGCTTCTGGTGTACCCCAAAAGTAGGGTGACCAGAACTTTCAAGCCAAGAACCGGGACATTTCACTAAAACAGAAGAACGACTACAAGTTTACTTTAACTGGGCTTGCAAAATGACACCGTTCCTCAGCCTAGAATTACAGATGAAGCAATAAGAACATCATTAAAATACAATTTTTAAAGCCAGTATCATGCCTGCTAATTAAACCGCTTTCTTCTAACAGCTGCTTACATATCGCTGCTTCGAAAAACATAAAAATGCACCCGCCAGCGTTTTAAATCGGCCCTGTCTAAAAAACCGGAACATTGCCTACATTTCCCGAAATCTGCCGGGGCAGCTGGTGAAAACCCGGCACTGTCCCGGCAAATCCGGGACGCCTGGTCAAACTGCACAAAAAGGCGACCTCTGTGCCTCCCCCTCGTTCAAGCGCAGTGTTTGATTCCACGTGAAACCAGCTCTGACGTCAGTGCTTGACTGCACCTGAGTGTCCATCATGGCAGTGACGTTGGAATAACTTCAGGAAGGCCTTTTGGGGACGCCCCACCCCCGGATTTGTAAGCACATCGGGGTGTAATTGTAAGTACTCCCCCACTACAGACACAGATTTTAGATAAATGCCCCGCTCTAGGGACACCCCTACCACTAGAAAGAAGCACTGCTCCCACGCTCTAGCTCACAACCACACAACTTCACTCTCTCTCACTCACTACCTCAATCACTCTCTATCTCACTACCTCACTCTTTCTATCTCACTAACTCACTTTCACTCTCTTTCACTACCTCGCTCTCTATCTCACTACATCACAACATCACTCTATGCTTATATATCACTACCTCACAACATCCCTCTCCCTCACTACCTCACTCTTTCACTACCTCACTCTCTATCTCACTACCTCACTCTATCTACCTCACTCTCTCTCACTACCTCACTCTCTATTTCAAGACCTCACTCTCTCTATCTCACTACCTCACTCTCTCTCTGCTAATGCAATAGGTATCACATATGCAAAAAAAAAAAGCTAATGCCAATAGAAATGACAATGCCATTTATTTAGGGATACAAAAATAATAAAAAAATAATAAGCAATACCAATAGCTCTACCTATAATATTGCCGAGACCATTGCATTGTAACAACTGATGGCAGGGAACATGATGACGCGCACCTTTAGAGGTAAAAGTGAATTCTCTATTTTGTTACTCATGTATGCAATATGTGAACAAGTTAATGTCTGTTGCCTGTGTATGGAGCCTTTAGAAGCATTACGCCGATTTAATATAATCTTTAATATTAATTCGTTAATATTAGTAGATAACGACGTAGAGGTAATATTTCCGCGTTCTTTAGGACTCGGCTAGAACAAACCGCCGGCAGCATTACCTGCCACACTATTGTTTGTCTTAAAACCGCTTATATTGTGGACTCCGAACAGCATACTGATACATGTGCCCGAACCCCAAATGCTGATTTGCTCCCCTTCTCATGTCAAGTTGGTGATAATTTGTAAAACAGTTCAGCAGGTTAGTGCACATAAACAAAAATGTCATGAGCTATGCCAATAGCTCTAACTTTAACAATGCCGAGACCGTTGCATTGTAAATGCTTGTTTTGCCTCGATGCATTTGTGGTCTGCTTCACGAGTCCGAAGAATCGGTGTGTTTACTGACAGCCGGTTTGGTTATATCTTAGATAATTCACGGAGCCATTCATGCGCATAGCTGGACTCCCTTTTATCCAAGGCATATTAAACAGTGTGACCGACAGGGCCCCAGTTCCCTCGTCGAGGAAGTCATTTTCTGGGGCGCGGTGAGTGATGGCTCCTTATTTTCCGTTCCCCTGACCTTTTAAATCGGTATTGACAACCGCTGTCTGATGTAATTCTCTGAAATTCATACTATGTTGGAGGCTATAGCAGCCCACATGCTGAGGTCGTCCCAGATCAGAAATCGGGGTGGTTGCATATTACTATGTCAAATCGGTTGTTCGGTTCTTTCTTCCCCTAAATGTATTTACAATAATTAATTATTCTGGGTTTTGTGTGTAATGCACAGTGACTTTCGGATTATTTATAACCTTGTGGTGTTCACTTTACACGCACTAAGAATTGTTCAGTTCTTGAATGTACGCCTTACTCTTGTAGGAGGTGTCCCTTGCGCTCTCCTCACGTTAGAGCCTGTGTGCCCACCTGCTTGCATCAGCCTTCATTGATAGGGCTTACTCTATGGTAAATGACTCTCCTTTTGATCAATTTTTGATAATCCAACAGACCCAAGTCTGGTTTTAATGTGATTTTATGCTTTAATCCTAGGAGTACCCCTCCCCTTTTGTCCTTATGAAAACCCCGCCGTAAGGGATGTAACTGCCTACACTGTCTAGGGGTCGAAACATCGACAGCCAATACATTAACCAGCATAGAACAACAGGGATTGATCACTGTGCCATTGCATGGCTACTAATTATTTTGTTTGAAATGTGAATGGATTTTGCTCGAGATATGAGCCTCTCTTTGTAATAAGAGACTATATATTGTAATTTGCACCTCCCTTTTGTTCACTACTCTACCTTCACTTTAAATCCTACACACCCACCCCTCCCCCTTCTCCCTTCCTAGGGGCAAACTGTATTCATTTGAGTTTTGTTTATATGTTCAGTGTGAACAAATAACACTGACCTCGATTGTTTTGTGATTTTTTTTTTTAATTCTTTGAACAATTGTAATTGTATCTTTAATTGCTCTTTTTGCTGGGACCACTGTTGTCATTGAGGTACTCTATACCCAGGTCCCAGTGACTTTATCTGGGTTTACCCTTGTTTATAACTATCATGTTATACGTCTGCGCTTATTAAATTATTTTGCTACCTTACAGCACACAATTAACCCATGAATATTAACAGTGTAAAAATTAATAACATAAAAATAAATACAGTGCTAGGCTGTTGGGTATCAGACTACAGACATGCCCAAATGAAAGTGGTATTGCAAGACTAGCACTTTGCTTTCTCTCTTGAAGGTGCTGTGTAATGGGTTGGGGTGGATGGAGGGTGTACCAGGCTCCAGACTCTGGGTTATTCCCAGAAAAAGACTCTAGAGGGCACCATCTTCTTTTTACCCATATTGCCTAGCTTAGTGTAGCAATAGTTCCCAGTCAAGATGCTGCCCTGGCAGGAGAAAAGCTGCTTAAGAAGGTATCTCCCCTCCCGACTCTGGCACAGAACCCCCAAAGGAGGGTCCATGAAACGTATAAAGGCCAACATATTTGAGGGCTCGGCCTCCTCTTGGTTTAAGCTCGCAGTGAAAAGCGTGTACCCACCCAGTCAACTATCACAAGCAACTATTACATAAGAAGCCACTGTGATGTTGTTGTGCTAACACGTTTCCTATTTGCTCCTCAGTATCGCAAAGCTGAGTTACACTGCAATTCTAAGATGCATCGAACAACAAACGTAACACAGAGTTACTTTGTAGTGTGTGGCGAAAGGGTTATGCCTTGGGTCTCTATGGGCCACTATGGCGGACCCAGTGATAAGCACCCTGGCGCTCCTCAGTCCTTCCATGGGCAGTTGGAAACCCAAGCAACTGCAGCGGGGCCCAGGTGAGAACCCATTTTTTTTTTTTTTTACAAGAGTTAATATTTCAAGTAGGGTAAAATACTAGAAGCCCCGGAACAAATTATTGTAAATAAAGTAAACTGCTTGTGAATGCTAATAGGATATTCTCAGATTAAGAATCAAGAGTGGACTTTGGTGAATATCCGAATTGCCTGTGAACTAACCCTACCCGTGTTAATCTATAGATTGGTAAAAGCCAAACACGTTTGTACATCTGGTAACACACCCTGCACCGTAAAGAACAGGGTGTACAGCAGAAAAGCACAGTAGTATACTTCGCTACCGGCTGACTTTAGGAGGTACCATTAAAATGTACATGTATTTCCTAAATGTGGCACGGCCCCCTCAGTTTCGATGACTCGAGGCTTAAAGGCACGGGAATGCACAGCGCTGACAACACACAAAGCCTGCTGCATGCCAGCGGCGTAACAAAGGCGCTATCCCCGAATGCAAGTAAGGAAACTAGCCGACCCCACCCCTGGTTTGGTAGTAACCAAAATAACAACAAAACAGCCACTGGCGGGGGTGACGTGCGTCTCGGTGCCACTGCACCTGCTGCAATACTGCCAGCACCGACGCCCCTCCTGCACTCACCTCAGTCACAGGGATCCGGGCTTGAGAAGCCTTCGCGCCTTTATTTCCGCCGTCCCACTGGGGCATATGGACTTGTATTTCGCCTTTTTCTCCCCCTGAGCTTTCTATGTCGATCATGAGCAAAGTGACTCAACAAACCACATCCTACGCTCTGCCCGCAAAGGCCTACGGCACAGCAAACACGAAGGGAACACACCAAAAATATTAAAGGGGCAGCGAGGCCGAGCTCTCTCGAGGTGGTAGTGCATCGGACTTTAATGACACTGAAAGAAAGGTCGAAGCTCGACTCCGGGAGCCCCCCCCCCCCCCCCCCCCTGATTAACAACACAATGTTGCTAAAAGAGCGAACTTGGGCCTCAAATGGAGGTTAAAGCGCCGCACAAAGATTTAATGACCCCTAAAACACGTCAACACACTTTTAAACAGTTACAATACGAACGTCGATAATACAGCAGCAGGTATGATGTCTTTTGGCACCGAGAGAGCCGGGTGAGAGAGGGTAACAGCACTTTTCCAGCTTGTGCCGCCATTCATTTCCAGGGGCACATGCAAATGCAAGTAATGTGCCCATTATCGAACACTGACAGTGTGATTATGTAACGCGGGCAGCAATTGGAGTTTCTCGGAATTGAAAGATGGAAAACAACGGCAGAACGATGAAACCACACAACGCTCATTCACTACAATATTCGTTCCAGCAAACGCACTTGTACCCTTTTGTACTGCTTAGGAAGCTAGTCTGCTGTAGGCGAATACAGAATGTTTAAAGAAGCCCTTCAAAGCCAATAGGCCTAGCTATGAAAGAGCTTTGGCTGTACCAAATGTTTTAGCCATGTTCCACACCAGCACGGTTGCTGTTCAGAATGGCTATAAGTTGGTGGGGTAAAGGAAAGAGGAGTGGAGTGCAGGGCCGGAGTGGCCGTAACGGGGGCAAAGGATGTTTTCACTGTGGGCCGAAATGGTGGTGGCCAGTTTTTGACCCACGGGGGCCGGTTATGCAGCAGTGCTGCAATAGCGGTTCCCCGTAACAAAAGCAGAGAGTGGCCGAGACTGGAGCAGAGTGGCCGAGACTGGAGCAGAGTGGCCGAGACTGGAGCAGAGTGGCCGAGACTGGAGCAGAGTGGCCGAGACTGGAGCAGAGTGGCCGAGACTGGAGCAGAGTGGCCGAGACTGGAGCAGAGTGGCCGAGACTGGAGCAGAGTGGCGGAGACTGGAGCAGAGTGGCGGAGACTGGAGCAGAGTGGCGGAGACTGGAGCAGAGTGGCGGAGACTGGAGCAGAGTGGCGGAGACTGGAGCAGAGTGGCGGAGACTGGAGCAGAGTGGCGGAGACTGGAGCAGAGTGGCGGAGACTGGAGCAGAGTGGCGGAGACTGGAGCAGAGTGGCGGAGACTGGAGCAGAGTGGCGGAGACTGGAGCAGAGTGGCGGAGACTGGAGCAGAGTGGCGGAGACTGGAGCAGAGTGGCGAAGACTGGAGCAGAGTGGCGAAGACTGGAGCAGAGTGGCGAGCAGAGTGGCGAAGACTGGAGCAGAGTGGCGAAGACTGGAGCAGAGTGGCGAAGACTGGAGCAGAGTGGCGAAGACTGGAGCAGAGTGGCGAAGACTGGAGCAGAGTGGCGAAGACTGGAGCAGAGTGGCGAAGACTGGAGCAGAGTGGCGAAGACTGGAGCAGAGTGGCGAAGACTGGAGCAGAGTGGCGAAGACTGGAGCAGAGTGGCGAAGACTGGAGCAGAGTGGCGAAGACTGGAGCAGAGTGGCGAAGACTGGAGCAGAGTGGCGAAGACTGGAGCAGAGTGGCGAAGACTGGAGCAGAGTGGCGAAGACTGGAGCAGAGTGGCGAAGACTGGAGCAGAGTGGCGAAGACTGGAGCAGAGTGGCGAAGACTGGAGCAGAGTGGCGAAGACTGGAGCAGAGTGGCGAAGACTGGAGCAGAGTGGCGAAGACTGGAGCAGAGTGGCGAAGACTGGAGCAGAGTGGCGTAGAGTGCTGCAGTAGATTGTTTCAGAGTACAGTGAATTGGTGCAGGGTAGAGTGGTGCAGGGTAGAGTGCAGAGATGTAGAGTGACATTGAGTGGAGTGGAGTAGTGTAGAGTGGAGTGCAGTGATGCAAAATAGATTAGAGTGGAATGGCGTAAAGTGCGCTGGGGTAGAACTGTGTGGTGCAGAGTAGAGTGCAGTGGCAGAGTGCAGTCTTGCAGAGTAGACTGCAAATGAGTGCAGTGGCGCAGAGTAGAATAAAGTGGCTAAGTGTGTAGTGAAATAAAGGGCAACGGTGCAGAGTGGTGAAACATGCAGTGGCGCGGCGTGTTGCAAAGTAGATTATTACGACGTAGAGTGCAATCATGCAGAGTAGTTGGCGTAGGGTGCAGTGGCATAGGGTGCATTGGTTTTATGTTAGGTGGTCTGGAATGCATTGGCGGAGAACGCAGTGACAGAGTAGAGTGGTGTAGAGTGACACAGTATAGAGTGGAGTGTCTGTACTGGAAAGAACACGTCATAATAAAGCAACATCTTTGACTTGCTGAACATTCTGCATTAGCAGAGTAAAGCTGTACCTTCATGAAACAATGGCTCGTGCTATCAAAAAGAGTCCGAAGAGGATATATGTGCTGCAAGTTGCGAACTTGAAAACACATCCAGCAAAATGATGTATGGTAGGTTCTTCTGACAAAAAGGCTAATATTTTCATTGCATCTTTAAGAAAGCAAAACAATCTGTAAAGGCAACAACATGCTTTCATTACTGCAAAGTAAAACAAATGAACGTGCAAAGGCAATTATTGAGGAGCACTGTGTATAGATGACTGGCTAAGTCATCGAAACAGCAGGCACTTCCTAAACAAATCTACAAACTAGTAATAAAAAAAGGCATCTGTGTCAACAAATTAATGACATCAAAGAGCGCACAGTGGTTCAAGTCTAACAAAAGGACTACTTGATGCTCCATCACCAAAACCGGGAAGACAAATGGGATATTGTAACATTCCACAAAATGTCACAACCTTGCTCTACAGACCATCCTAGTAATTGCAAACCATGAAAAACTCATGCAAGCTAATGGCCGAGGAGGCAGACCCACACACCCCTCTCTCTCTTTACTTCTCAATCTACTTTTTTTTCTTTTTTTTCAAAGAACTAGGCCAAGACACATTCTGGATATCTAAAGTGTTCTTTAGGCAGAGCTAAAAACACACCACCTTTGCGAGCCACAAAGAAAACTGAGAGGCCACATAGTAGCCCACGGGCTCAATGCTGGACAAGATTACTCTAGTATGTAGCAAGTTCCTGGTTTCAAAGAATACCAGTGAGGGCCACACACATCCTGAGAAGATGTGTCTAAGTATGCACACTGGGTCTAAGGCACATACCCTGTTTACAGTACCAGGCAACACGCCACACACCACTTACAACCAATATCTTTGTGCTCATGAGGGCTGCTGCAACCGGTCAGTCAAAGCATCCACTTTGATAGGCGATGTACATGCCATGCGCAATATACAGTCAATGTGCAAATGGCTGGCAACAGTGTGAAAAAGCCACTGCTGAGCAATTCTGCAGTGGCACCATGCCTGCAAAGCTTTGCTGGCGAGAAATTACACAAATCACAGTGCTGCATGGTGTAGTCCCTATAAGAAGCATTGAAGGCTGAAGTGACCCATTCCTCCATGGCAAAGAAGGTCTACAGACTGCTTCTGCAGACGTTTAGGACAGGCGTGTCCAGCATTGGTCAAGGAGTGACAAATCTATCTGAGATTTTCACAAAAGACAGATATGCATACAATTAACATAAATGGACTACAGTTACTCAGTCTACAGGAAGCCTGAAACTTTGCAAGGGTCTGGCCCTCCTGGACCTAAATTGAACAAAACTGGTGAAGGGGTGAAAGAGGAATTAAGGTAAACCAAGGTTGTTGAGCCCCCTGAATACTGAAGAAAGAATATTGAAAATAAAATATTTACATACAAGTCAAGATTTTCTATACCCAACTCCACATATATGTACTTATGCAGTACATATATCTTCAAGGTACGTAGATGTGGATTTAGGAACAGTAGATCTATATTTCCCTATTTGCACTTACCTTTTGATATTTTCGCCTTGGTATTCGCATGCCAGACTATTGTTTGGTCGATATTCAGTAGTACAATCCACAAAGTTGTACTGAAAAGTTTTAACCATAACTAAAGGATGAAAAATATCTAAGAAGTCACCCACTGCTTGCTTACGTCAAGAAAAAAAATCTAATCAACAGAACCTTAATTATTTTAAATGTCCCTGAAGTGCAGAATTAGAATACACGTTTATCCACACAAGTGCCTCAAGTGATATTACTAACTAATGGTGGACTTTGCAGTCTTGAGCATAACTATCAACTGGTCCCATTACATAAGAGCCATTCGCTGCAAGTAATGACCATTGAGCAAATAGTATACTAGATTCTGGAAATTATAGCATTGTTTTTAACATTGACCCTTCCCTCTTCTATCCCTCCACTATCCTTTTTCAATACAAATAGCAAACTTGCATGTCCACCACTCAAATTAATTTCAGATTTCTCTATACTAATTTCCCCACTAATCCTGCTTGGGTTCCGGAGTAGCTAGTATTCTACCCGCCGAAAAGCACTTCAACATCCCATCAGAGGTAGCAAGTGCCATATAAATACAAACCCTTCCCTCTATCCCTCCACTATCCTTTTCAATCCAAATAACAGACTAGCATGTCCACTGCTCAAATCAGTTTTATATTTCCCTATACTAATTCACCACGAATCCCTTTTGGGTTCTGGAGTAGCGTGCTACTGGGCGAAAAAGCGCTTTGACAGGGGTAGTAAGAGCTATATAGATGCAAATTACAATTGACAAAGGGCCTACAAGTTCCAGAATGCAGAGCGCTGATGGCTGCAACAGATGGATTGTCTGAAGGGGCTCACGCCAAATGTCCCTCTAAATTGCCCCTTCAAAAAAGTACATCAAGAGAGCTTCAGTCTTGGTTTAGTTCCAAGTCTAGATTCGCAAGGCCCATCAAAGGCAAATTGGATTCATTTTTGAAGCCTATCTATTTTTGAATACAGATAATGGCAATCTCTGGGACACCAACTACAGCAAAATACACCACGCTACAGTTTTATGTTACACCCCCCATGCCATACAGCTCACCAAGGACCGTGCTCTCTTACCCATGTGTGCCACTAGACCCTCAGGTTACCAAAATTAATTAGTAAAACATAATTGCCATTCAAAACTTTATAAATAAATACTTTTCTGTTTAAAGTCTCACAGCAACAAAATACATCATAGCAGAACATAGAAGGGTGGCATTGGAAATGAAATACAGAAATAAACGTAAACCATGGGACATACCGTAGAGCTGCTTCCTGAAGTCCTTAACCTCACTGCAGCGAGTTCACGAGGGCCTGTCCCCTTTCTAGTTCCTTTGCACTTTGACCTTGGAATGCGTCTGCAGCAGCTGGACACCACCGACTGATGATTCAAAATGGAAACTCCTGCCCGCTGCCCGTCCATCACGCGTTTATCTTTGCCATCCTGCTGCTCCCACATCACACACTGGGTCATCTCAGCCCACTCTGTGACCAGAAGCCTCTTTTTGTTGTTAAATTTACGCGATAATGATGCAATGCGACATCTGCTTCCCGTCTGGCATTTCCTCAGTTTAACCCGGCCTCTCCCGCCCCCGTGCCGTTCTACTGTAAACAGCTGGAAGTTCGCAGAGTGAAGGCATGTTAACATCGTGCCTGGCGTATGAATGAACCCCCTATACAGACTCAAAACGAGCCTCTCGCTTCCCGGGGTTTTCTGAAAATGGCAAAGATTTGGACAATTCTGTTTCCTTGTAAGGCAATATCCTGCTATAACCCAACAACCATCAAAAGAAAAACATCTGCCTAGGAAAATGCAACTCTATAGCCTACAGCTAAACATCATTAGATACTTTGGAAGTTAATAGTCTGTATTCAACACTGAAGCGGACTTCACAGCACTTCGTGTGCATTTTGGTTTTACTGAAAATCCAGAGTGTAAACTTACGCCACTGTAAAGGGAGCATGCGAGTAGGCCAAGGCGGTGAACTCCCCTTCGTATGCGGAGTTCTGGAAAACTCGGAGCAGAGTATTTTCCTCTCTTACCAACGTTATGTTGGTGAGCAAGGAAAATCCAAGGCTAGACCACCTCCCAGAGAGATTTCTCAGGGGGATGGTCGCAACCGCTCGCGTTGAGAAACCATCCGTTCGTGTTGAGGAAGCTGCTGCTCGAGTAGAAAATCTACTTGAGCGGCAAAAAGAAGCAGCACCCTCTTGCACTGCGCATGGTGTCGCTCGTGCTGATTTTACAGTGCAGAACAAACACCTGGCGCAACAAATCAGCATAAACGGTGCGACCTAACGCACTCTGCTGCTTGCAGAACTCCGCATAGCACACCAGAGTTTTTTGGTCACTTTGCAGAGTTCCACATAGCGGTACTCCGCAAACTCCTCCCAGGCCTACATGTGAGAATGCTGGCCACATCCTGGGTAAAAAAATGCATGATGGTGTGGCCTTGATGGACTCCCTTAAAGACGAGCAATGAGCTTCTGGCTGCACTGGCCAAGGGGAAAATGACAGACACGAATATACTGGAGATGTGTGACCGAATTGGCTATATGATATTTGTAGAAGCCTGATAAGAGTTAGTTCAGAAGGTTACGCTTAGAAAGGTAGTCTGAGAACCAACTAGAGAAAATTTGCTTCAGTTTTTTAATGAAGTGGGACAGTTTGCTGTGTTTTTTATTACTAGGATGATGACTGCTGACAGGTAGTCAGAAAGACACGGGCCTGTCTGGAAAGAGTGAGTGAGAAACAGATGTAGGCTTTGACTAAAAGTGGTGGCAGAGGTTTTAGAATTTCAGGGGGTAAAGTGGGTCGTGGGACGGATCGCTGACAGCTGCTAGTGCAACAGCAGTGAAGGAGGATAGAGGGGATGGGTGTAGTGAGAGAAAAAGGGGTGAGACACGCAAGTGAGTCTGAGACAAGGTAAACCGCACATGGCAAGAGGGGCCTTGGCCTTGTTGGCCAAGGCCTTTGGGATAGGAGCAGAGTGCAGGTGAGGTTGGCCAAATACTATACTTTGGTTGTATCAAGAGCAAAGGTGAGTGTAGAGTGAGGACTTGTACTCTTCTAGTTCAGTAGGGAAGGAGTTCATGTACGGAGAGCCATAAGAATCTTACGTTTTTAGGCAACCAGATGTTTCAAGAAATAAAGGGGTAGGAATGTCAAGGGAATCAGTGAAAGCCTTCTGCAGGGAGAAGAGCAAGAGCAAACGGAGAGATGACTGGTCGACAAGTATGTCCTTGATGTCGTGCAAGGAAGTATCTTGGCAGAAGGCGTATTGAGTTATGAGGAGATGGGTTATTTGGGGTTGGGATGGTGACATGATTGCTTGAGTGGTGTGAGGGAGAGAAGCAAAGAAGAGAGAACCCCTTAATGGATTGGTAGCCGAAATCCATATGAGGTTAAGTAGTTGGGTATATTGGGAATACTGAAATTAGACAGCATGGACCCCAACTGTAGTTTCTGATTATCAGTGAAACTCAGACTAAATATACCCAGAAGGAATATGGGGCGTCATTAGATAGAGAGCCAAGAGGCTCAAAAGGGGTCTGGGAGACCGAGTGAAAAAGATAGGGGAGTCATTAAGAGATGGAGGGATGGAGCTGAGCTAACTAGGCCACTGAAATGGACGTGGCAAGGGTTTGCAAGAACAGTAGATTGGAAGACGTGGATGGATTAATTTGCTGTTGATCATGCAGAGCCCCCTACATAATTTAAGTGTAAGAAGAAAGGCAAGGGGATAATGGAGGCCTTTTCACTATGCATAGAAGTCAGACAGGGGGATTCATGTTCTATAATGGCAATGAATGAGGGACTAAGTTTGAAATAGTGATAGTGATTTGCAATGTAGTTTGTTGCGTTGAAAACAAAGACATCTTACAGAGGCCGGAATATCCGAGTTCTTAAAAAGCTTTACCATATGAATATATTGTTTGTAAAGTGTTGAGGCCCAATGGACATGTCTGGCATTAGGATGGCAGCGGCAGCTGGACAAGTGTATTCTTGAAACAGGGCGGGTGTGGCCTGGGTGATGACGAGAAAAGCAGTAGGCACGAAGCGGAAGGGCGTACCATTACATGGTTAGGAGTGTTGAGATTATGTTAATAAAATTAGGGGTCTTGGATCGGGTGGTGTCTGCAATCCAGCAATGGAGGTCTAGGTGGAGAAGCCTTGCATCCCTTCAAAATGGCATTGAAAAGTTGGTCCCACATGTAGTTTTTGATGAGAAGAGGACAATTAAAGCTCTGCAAAGTCTGAGGCATTTGTTTTCCAAAGTTACTATATGAATATGGTCACAGATACGGAGCTTCAACTACCCTTCAAACTAGGTCATCTTTGAGAGACTTTGTTTGGGTAACTATTTGTCCAACATCAGTCTGTACATATGCGAGGAGAAGAGTAAACCACAGTGCTTAGTGAGGGACAAGAAGGGGTGCTTTACTGCTGCAAAAGTAGCAGAACATCAGTCCTGCACAGCCATCAGTTCTCCACTTCCCAGGCCAGTTGGCTTCACATCGGATACAACAGTTGGCCTTTGTAAAGGATTTTTAACAGCTCAACAGCTAAGCAGGAAGTGAGTGAGCTTCTGTAATGCTGTGCTACTCTCAAATGAATCAAGGGCCAAGATTCGTTTTATAATAGTGTGTCACATACGTATCAATGTTTTGGTGAGAATAGTCCTAGGATCGCCTGTGTCAAGTTCCAAGTGATTGAAAGTTAGGTTCTCAGCTCAGTCTTGCTGGAGGAGGAATTATTTTATGCACGCTGCATTTTAACCAAAACTGCTCTGTTGCTTAGTTTTCTGCAGGTCCTTAAAAAATGACTATTCTTAAAATGATCCTCACAGAAGTAATATTTCGGTTAAGGTATAGTGTTCATATTTTTCTGGATAAAAAAAAATATGAGTCTGTATGGAAAAACAGGACCGCTGCAGCTTGAACTACTAAGATCTCCCCTAGTAAACAGGACAATAACACTATAGTGTGCGCTTTATTTGAGATTTCCAGATGCAACAAGTAATCTAGGCGCTGCCAAACATCAGAAATGGGTGGAAGACAGCACGAATAACAAGCTGCATGGTAGTCATAGACACATTCAAAATGAGTCACGGTTAGCAGTCCTGTTTTTATTTGCAGAAAGCGCAAATTTGGTTAGTCATTTCTCTAAAGACATTACATTTCAAAACTGGAGGATCTCGAAAAGGCAGATTAACCAACGAGCTACACAATGTTTATAATGCTAGCAACAGCCAATATGATGAAACCGCTTGGGTGCACTTGCAAAGTTCAGTGGTCCGAAGACATTTGCTAGAGAAGGTATTACGTGGGCATGAGTTCCACTTCTCCTTATTGAACGACTCTGCATGATTCCAGAAAATCCTTTTTAGGTCTCGCCTGAGCCAGCGCGCATGCGCTGCTCTGCGAGACTTTAAGTAAGGGCTTTTAAACTCTAAACAAACACTTGTGCGTGTGCTTTTTTTCCCCCCACCTGCTATTGGCCTTTGCATGCGCCTTTATAAGAAAGACAGCACCCAATTGGCCCAAGGCGGGTGCATGTCCTGCCTTCTGTGGCCTAGGGTGCTCGGGAGCAAGCAGTAGCGCCATTTGTTTCCAATTATCGCAATTGGAAACAGATGGCGGTCAGCCTGGTCGTGCACCGGTTCACGAGCGCGCACCACTCCCGGGCTTGTCTGGTTTTGAAAGGTGCTGGGTTTACACACCCCATACAAAGGAGAGTGAAAGTGAGTAAAGAATGGTCTCCAGCACAGCTGCTGCCCTCACGCGATACTCCGAGAGTACACCCCCCTCACTCTGAGCACTGCAAGCACACAACACATCTAAGCAACATCTGCAGCAGACACCCCTCATAAACCCCAGAGGGGGCCAGCCCCCTCCTAGTATCTGAGCCTATCCCCCCTTCCCCTGTTGTACAGAGCTCCGTTTCGTTACAACTGGGTTTACTCCATGTAAATACCCATAAACACACGGGTTAGTAATACATATGATTCTTTGTGCATTCGAGGGACAAAAGCTGTGTGACAAACACACACAAAAGTCGCCAAAAGATGCATCTGATATTCCGGATGGCCCCAGCGCATGCGATGCTGTACCCTGCCTCACTTGACCTTGATGCAGCCTCTGTTTGATGAACTCTTCGACGAAAAAAGGTGTCTGTTGCTTCATCACATTCTACATAACCTGGGTACGAGGCAGTCTCGGAATTCAGCAGGACAAGCCGTCACCTTTCCATGCCGCCTTCTGCAAACCGTAGCGGGCTGTTATAGATCTGCTTGCAAAAGATGGGGTGATTACACCCCTTTGTCCACGCGTTATTTACAGTGCTAGCTGCTGGGCGTGGAGAACATTAAATCCCCGCCTCAAGCCAGTAACCTTTGCAGACAACAGAAGCCTCCGAGAGAGGTAGGCATGGGTACCTGGAAGGGCTTGGATTACTGCACAGTCAAAAGGTGCCTGCAGCTGCTGCCAGGGGGGACACAGGGAAGTAAGAGTGTAGTGAACCTTACAGCAACGCCGCTAACTAGCTTTTCTTGGGGTCTCGCAAACGGGGTGTGGATTTGCGTCAGCTCTACTTCAAACAAACATTTGAACTCATGAAACACAGGCCTCAAAACAGGCAAAATACGTGTCACAGGTGGACATATGCCTTTCACACCCATCTTAAGCTCCGCAGCAGTTTCATTTCCCCTGTAATGGGTTCCATGTTCATGTATGGACAGACCTCTACTTCTGAACAAGCTTTAATGAAAGCGCAACAACTGTCAGGAGCTGCTTTCCATTTTATTTCTGGTGGTAATGGAAGCAGATCTAAATGTTAGAACATACAGCAGATGGTAAAAATAATATATCATTTTCTTCATCGAGGGTGTATTTTCCATTATTTCAAAGCTTGAAGATTTGGCTAATAAACACATTTTTGTTGTAACCAAGACTTGCACTGCTGCTAGTGATCCATGCCACTGAATAGATTGACTTTTACTTCAAATGTTTTTACTTCAAACGCCCTCTCTTAATAAGATAACAATAAAGAGCGCATGGATGGCACTGCTGATACCAGATATCTAAGATATCTGCAGAGGAGACAGGGTGAGGCCAGGGCAGAGTTTTGTACCTGATTTTCATGGTCTTAGACAGTAACAGGGGCTGGTTCTTCTCTAGCCTGGCTCACAGCTACCAATAAATTTGTAAAATAAATTCAATTTTTTTCAAGGCATGGACTGGTCTCTGGAAAACCGTAACGGTGGCCAGACAAGGTGCCATGTTACTGTGCCACGAAGGGGAGAGGAATTAGAGCTGACTGCTTGACCAATGGTGCCCCAAAAAGGGTTACGCTCTTCTGGAGCAGGTGCTACGCTTAAAGGGGATTAAGAGAACATTAGTTTTTTCTCTGCCACTACTGACCCAAACTCAAAAGTTGTCCTAGTGGCATCAGCCATACCACTTCAACACAATCTCGCCTTTGGGACCTTATAAGTGTTTAGCCAAAGGCGAGACCTATTGGCTATGCCAATGCTTGTTTCCTTTCCATCGACATTACTTTCTTTTCAAGATGCCTTTGACCCCTTTTTCTACAATCCTGCACCCACCCTTCTGTGCTCACTGAAATAGACAACTGGGAGATGATCTTCACTTTCCAACCCTGCTATCCAAAATGTATCCACAGTCCCTCAGCACACTAGCAATCACAGGCACTGATCGCCTTTGAACACAATAGGCATTACGGTCTCCGTCATTAATGGACCTAGGTAATCGACAACCATTTACTAAAACTCAATTTTTAATGCAATGCACCCATTTATTAAAACTCACTTTTCAATGCAATGCACCCGTTTACTAAAACTCACTTTTCAATGCAATGCACCCGTTTACTAAAACTCACTTTTCAATGCAATGCACCCATTTACTAAAACTCACTTTTCAACGCAATGCACCCATTTACTAAAACTCACTTTTCAATGCAATGCACCCAAGCAGCACTTGCCACGAATGACAAGAGGAGCACAGGTCAGGAAAGGCATCAGGAATGATATATCACCTGTTTTTTGGGGTCATGCCCATCCATCGATTAGTTCTTCAGTCTTGTAAGGTGAATCAGTAAAGAACACCAAATGCTGTAGAGTCCACTCTCAAAGCTCTAGTCATCCCTTACATAAAGACAGGAGGCATTCCCCACTTCCCACATATGTTGCAGTCTCTTGCTAGCTCAGGACCTTTCTTGTTGAATGAAACGACAGGACACTTTTAAAGTAAGAGTTTCTCCGCTGAGGTAGATAGCTACACAGTTTATTCTTGAGAACAGTGCAGAAAGGCTGACATCTTAAAGACCCAATCTATCTTGGATCAGAACTTCTCCTTCACCACCACAACTATCACCACCTGGGATTGAAGGCGGACAAAATAGGACCCTTTACAGTAGGCTGCTCCCACTGAACCAACAGATAAGGGACAGGCTCAGTGGGTCAACATCACAAGCAGATACTTGAATTGTGGATGTGGGGTCCTGTGCCTCCAGGAAAGAAGCACCACCAAATAAGTTTAATTCATAAGTTTGCGAGTAGCACTGTTGGTGTACAGGTAACTTCAGGTCCAAGTACTTTCTAAAGAACCACATATTTCATGTAATCGCTCTTGGAACAATGCAGTTCTTAAGCTCATGGCACACAGTTCTTCACAAACACAGAAAAGCGATTGCCCAACTTTGCCCTGTGCCCAAGATGGCACCATTACATTGCACTGTGTGATGGGGCAAAGACACTTATATTTTCTTAATTCAGAGAAGATCAATGGAAAAATAAGACCTTCAACATGGAGTTCAAAAGTGCCATCTTGGATGCTTTCCCATCAACTTTCTATGTATGGACTGTGAAGTACACAATAATCATCATGGCCTCATGAAATGTCCTTGGGGCAATTCTGAGGTCAAACTGAATAGTACAAAATCAGAATTTCGGCCCATAAGTCATAGGTACATCCTGTGCAAAAGGGCTAATTTATCCAAAACATTAACATGTTCACACCTTTTCCCTCAAACCCCTTCAAATCTAGGTTTAAGTCACCACCTAGAGCCTCTCTTATGAAAATGTTCACTTGTATCATGCATCCCCTCCCCCACAAGACTTGTTTCTATCAGAATTATTTTGGTACTTTGGAGGAAGAAAGGGAATCTTACAACTTATGCAGTCAGCTATCAATGCTGTAATTTTAACAGATCTTTTCACCTGTGAAATGTGATCATGATGACCGCTGAGAAATTCAGGCTCCAGCCCGAAGAGCGTTTCTAGATACTGTTAGAGGACTTCTGTTGTGACTGGCACCTTCTAAATTAGGGAGAAGGGAGGGAGTAAGGTTTTTACGACAGCGGGTGTCTCTTGCATGTACCGATGCCACTCCTAAGCACACTAATTTCTTAAATTCACAAGTCAGGATAAGGGAATAACCATAGTCCAAACATTTTAAGCTTAAGAGAATTCACTGAACTGTAGTTCAAAATATGAACATGAAATTGGACAATATAAACATCATACCTCCCCTCAAGACAATGTTTAGTGAAAAGGTAGCAATGCAAATTTGCACACAAAAAGTCCATAAGTTAAATAAAGAGTGCAATGTAATGTTATGTTGTATAGTACACTAATCACCCAACAGGGTATCCAGGCACTTGGTCAGGTGTATGGGTGTGTGGTCCCCAAGGTGCTTACATTTAGAGCCAGGTCGTCAGCTTCTTACTAGACTCAAGAAGTGAGGAGGAGGCTCTGATGAGTTGAGGGCGGTCGTTCCATGTTTTAGGTGCTATGTAGGAGAATGAGCGACCACCAGGCTTGCTTTTGCAGATGCAGGGAATGTGTGCGAGTGAGGCAGAGCATAGTTGTCTGGTTGGTTGGTTTTAGAATGTGTGTGCAGCTGTTCAGGGATTCTGGGCCTATGTTATGTAGGGCTTTGAACGTGTGCCTGAGAAGTTTGAATTGGCTGCGCTTGTAAATGGGGAGTCAATGAGGCTTCCTAAGGTAGGGTGTGATGTGGGTCCAGCATGGGAGGTCGAATACGAGTCTTGCAGCAGTTTTCTGGATGGCCTGGAGTCTGTATAGGAGTTGTTTGGAGATTCCAGCATAGAGAGTGTTGCCATAGTCCAGCCTGCTGGTGATGAGTGCTTGTATGACGGTCTGTCTGGTGTTCTGAGACAACCATTGGAAGAGCTTTTGCAGCATGTGGTAGTAGAAGTTGCACATTGTGTTGACTTGAACTGTCGTGTTGATCTGGTCGTCTAGGATGATCCCTACATTTCTTGCGTGGCTTGTGGGAGTGGGTGTTGGTTCTAGCTCCGACAGTCATCAGGTGGAGTCTCATGGGGAGATCTTGCTGCAGAAGACCAGTACTTCTGAAACGAGGCAGGATATCAAAGTGAGAAAAGGTTCCAGCGGTTGCTAAACAGGGTCTGCCACTAATAGGATGTTGGTAATGTGTACAATGGAAGAGTCCTTTAAGCCATAAAACTCTTGCTTCAGTCCTATAGTTTCCAAAAAAGATGCACCAAGTGTGCGTTGACTTTAAAATGCACCATTTATTTATCCATGGACATCAGATGCTACATCTGCTGTTCCATGCGCTTTCTCAATCCTGAATTAGAGTGGACTAAGCCATAATGAGCCCTGCATGATGGCAAACTAAGGAATGCTCTTCCTTTAAACCACCTACAACGTGCACAAGAATACATGCAGAATCTTCAGAAATGCCACAATCACTTTTCAAGGACTGTACTCTAGCAGCCAGTGGAATTCTTGGAGTGTGTAACCAAAACCTTGGTTCATATATATAAAATACAAGTTAATAGCATCCGTCATCAAAGTTAAGAAGAGTGAAACCCATTCTTAAGTTTCAGCTCAGAATAGCCACCAGTGACCGCACGTTTGGGAGCGATTAAAAGTCATTATGAATAGAAACCTCAGCCTCATCACACACCTCCATGCTAGACAAGTACTAGTAGGGTATGTTACCAGATATGCTGAGTTTTAAACCATGTTCTGAGACTCACCACAAAAAGAATACTGCAAGGAGTTAGAGAAGACTATATGACTGCAGAAGACACCACAGCAGATTTGGGTGCTGTCACAAGGGTCCCACTGGATGCCCCAGGAATCATCTTGGCAAAGGAAGAATGTGTACCAGATTGTGTGAAAAGAGTGATTTTTCTCTTTAAGAAATTGATACTCACCAAGAGGTTCCATCAATGGAACCAGTGAGATATCAACAACCGAGACAAACAGGAGGGCAAAGAGAGGACCACGAAAGTCTGGCTGAGCCTTCCTGCTTTAACGACTGGTCTTACAGTACTGGTACCCAGCTCTTTCAACAGTGCAGAAAAAAGTCCAAATCATCCTAGGAGCTTCAGGTTCATAGGCGTGTCCGTAATCTGAGAAGCTCAAACTGGAGGGCTGCAGGTGCAAGGTACCCTACCTGCAGCAGCGGCCTACATTTAAATAGCTCTCTAGATCTGGGCAGCCTTGATCACAAAGACGAGGCTCAACATTATGCCGTTACTGCCTCAGCATGGTACCACACTAACACAAGTAGAGACGCTTCTAACTTTCCAAAAGCAAGCTGCTACCATTATCGATGCTGTGATTGAGCTACAACGTCATCCCAAACCCAGACTACAAGTACTAAGAGTTAATGGCCGACATCCACTGTGTTTATAGATGGATGAAAGAAGGACTAAAGCGACTGGAGAAACCATCTCTCATTTCTAACAAAACCATCTGTGGTATAACTACACAGCACTAAAAGTATGCCTAGGTGAAATTTCCATTACGCCGACGTAATCTCAGATTTTTTTTGCTATGCTAGTTATGCAAAATTCTGGAAATGATGCCGCATTCAAGGGAATTTTTAAGCACAGAAACATTGAGCGACTTGTTTGTGTCACTTGTGCTATTTGCGTCCCTTGTTTTGTTTGCGGTAATTTCTTTTACCACGAAATGCACCCTCGCGTCCAAAATGGACAAAAGGACTTATTTTGAGCTAAAATAAAATGCTGAATAATGGTTTTGCATTTTACATCACTTCACATACTTACGCAAAAGCAAATTATGCAAATTTTGCACACCACTAATTGAAAGTTGCTTTTAACTACAAAGAAAGTTCTCCCAAGAGTCTGACTCAGTAGAAAGGTGACACCATTAAGGAGCAGCCGGAGCAGAGTAATCATTGTTCATCGCCTAAGAAATTAAATCCATGACACCCAGAAGGGTAGGGTAAGAGGGGGCATGGCACTAATTGTTTAGCACTATTTGATAAGATATATGTTGCCCTGCCTTTATTTTTTATTTAATTTTTTCTGAGTTTTATATAGCGCAAAATTGACCCGAAGGTATCAAGTATCGGAGCACTTTACATGAGCACCAGTTGCATTACATAAGGGCACATTCATCTTTGTTAGGCAGGGGGAGATTAGTGATTTGCCCAGAATCACAGGATGTTGAGCTTCGTTGCTGAGACTGGAACCCGGTTCCCCAGATTTGAGGTCGACCGCCCTAGCCATTAGGCCACATCCTCTCCATGGGCAGTATGCAAGCGTGTTGATCCATGTAGAGTATCTCGGATGTGAAAGCTGAAGCGAAAGTCTTCTCTCTGCATTAAATGTGTACGAGAAAAAGGTGATGCACTGGGATCAGAGCTTCATGGCAACGCGGCTTATTTGTAGGATTAACTAGAACGGCTGAGAAAAAACAGGTTTCTATGGTGTCTGAAATAGTTTGAAATAAAAAATTAATATTAAACTAAAATTATATGCAAAATTCCTCGATTTCACAGTCTGCCTTACATTGCAAGTAAAGCAAAGTAGGGAAGACTAAACAAACATCCTGACACATTAAAACCTCAACCCATCTTTCAAATCATGAAAACCTGCTAAACGCAAGGACAAATAGAGAAACCATCTATTAGTGTTTCTACATTAAACATTTTTGAAAACTTCAGTAGCACTGGAGACCAACGCCGTCTCCCAGAAAGCAACGCCTTAAGCTCCCTGTATCACTGCAAGAGAAGTTTTCATGGTCTTTGACACATTAATTGGATCCAAGAGTGGAAAGGGATCAGGCCTAAATTGCTTACAGATGGAAATACAGTACCATTGCCCAGGGCATTTAAAGCTACACAGGAAATTTGTGATGAAGAAATAGATTATATGTGTGATGGAGGAACTGGTTCACAGTGGATGAGTCAGACATTCAACGAATGCATATTTCTGTGAGCTGACAGGCGCTCAAGAATGCTCTTAAACCAAAGACCGCCCTCAGATCTGAGTCTAGATGTCATCTAGTATGTTTGCCAAAGCAAGTACTATGTAACAAAGATGAGAGAATCAGATATGTCCCTATGCAAGCAAGATGGCTCAGTGAGTTAGGAGCTCATTACTGACATCCTAGCAGGACTGAACCAGAGCAAGGCCAACTCAGCCCCAACTCAGCCTTCTACTCTCCTAAGGTTGACAACCAAGTATTATTAAATTGAGTGAGACTAACACCCATTATCTATAGTGCTTACACTTTGCAAAGTAGGGTATGAAGCTCTACGTATAAGCTAAATAAAAACAAACACAAATGTAGGAAAGTGCCCTTTTTGGATGGTCACCCCCCCCCCCCCCCCCACACACACACACTTTTTGCTCTAGATGCCGTGGTAATTGATCTGAAAGGGCACTGGGAACTAATATCCAGGCCTAGTGCCAGTGCTCTTTCCCTCAAAGGTAATGTGAATTGGTACACCCTACTGGCAAGATGCTTTACCTCCCTTGTAAGTCCCTAGTATATGGTACCAGTGGTGGCAAGGGTGGTAAAGGGGGTTTCCAGGGCTGCAGCACTATTTGTGCACTCTGAGTGACCCAAGTAAAAGTGCAAAGCCAGCAGGTCTGTCATCGCAGCCTGCACAAGCAGCTGTCCTGCTCTACTTCGACTCAGCACACACCATATGTGACAGGGTCCCCACACAGCCATGTGTGTACAAGAGACACCCCTAAGGTAGGCCTCCTAAAACCCAGGAGGCAGGGTGCCTTATAATACGGGTACAGACATATATGTGCAAGCATACATGTCCCTACAGTAACCTTGCCATTCAAGATTACTGTAAGTGAACAGCGGTCCACAGGATAACAGACTGGCTTCTGGGCGACCCAGAGAGAGCCAGCTCCATCATGGTACCACCGAATTGTGTATGGTATCAACCACTGTGATGTTTCACCTCTGACACAAGTCTCGTATCGAGGTTGAACTGTCATATACCTTGGTGGCATCCTTCGAGGTGGCCACTGAGCTGCCTCAATCTTCTTGTGCCTTGGCATGCTTTTCAAGCTGATTGCTGCCAAGACAGAAGTCCAACATCCTACTGGAAAGTGCCATCACTCCCAGAGGATGAAGACAAAAGGCCTGGGCAGGAAGACGGTCACACCTCTGCCCTTCCGGGATGGCTAATGAGTGGCACATCGAGGCGTGAGCTTCAAAGGCTACACTGCCTCGGATATGCAAGTGATTTGTCCCCCAGCGTGGACAAAGACCCCCCCCTCACCGCCCCCAGGCATTCGTGTTTGCAAGCAGGAGGGAAAATAGCCAGTCAGGAGGTGTACACTCCCCAGAGGCTAGCCACACCTCTATGATGGGCTACCTGGACTGTACAGCTGAAAATGGGTAGTGCCAACTCGAAAAGTCCCAAAAATAGTGGGTTCTGGGTAGAAACACGACCTACACCCACCGGATGAGGCACTTCAGGGGCGGAATAGAAGCAGGACCAGCAGCCCATTGGCTACTGGCCCTCACACCCCTAACATCCCCTAAATCTAGGATTTAAAGCATACCCCTGTCACCAGACCCTCCGATCTGCTCTGAAGAAGGACCAAGAAGAGACCTGTGACTGCAAAAGGCAGGACACTACAAAGAGAATATGCAAAGTTCTGTACCTGTGGCAGCCCACCTGCACCAGCTGCACTACGACTCATCCCAGACAAGAGACCGGTTCCAAAAGGAACGTGAACCCCTTTGTAACCGAAAGACATCACTAGAACTCCCGAGGACTAGAGGTACTAGTCCCCTGCAGTCGGCAGACACAAACCGCACTTCCAAGGACCAAAGAAGTACAGCTGCCGGGCTCTGTAGAAGACCCGCCTGAAAGTAACCGGCAGGTGCCTTCAGGGAAGCGTAGTCCTGAAGTCTTAGCCTCCTACAGCGTTCCCTAGACCTCTGGAAGAAGATTTGCTCAAACGCTGCATTAGCCATGGCCAAGGTTTGTTTGTGACAGCCAGGTTACCTCTGTGCCCAGAATCCCTGGGCAAGGTAAACTTGTTCTGACTCTCGAGGCTTGGTCTGTGGAGCCGCAAGACCTTAACTCCAAGTGCGTTCTGTGAAACTCACCCTGTAAGTGATCAAGTGTCACCTAGTGTTTTCTCCATTGACTCCAATGGTACCGTTTGACAGCTCTGCAAAGTACCGATTTAATTCTAACTGTAAATTCGATAACTTGGCATCAGATTTCTTTTGAGTCGTGTCACTTACTTATCAACCATGTTGGTGGTGCTCTGGAAATGCTTAATACATGTTCCTCTAAGTAAGCCTGACTGCTCTTTGCCACTCTACCAGGGCTGAGCTAAGGATTACTAGTGGGAATCCGAGGTCCACTTTTGGGTATGGTGTTAATATTACATGGTAAGGCCACCCAGCCATACCACATAATATTTCCCCCTTGCTACAAAAGACATTTTGTGTTCTACAGTTTCCAAGTTTCAACAAAGATTATTCGTCTCCGACTCTCGCCTCTTGTTTTACCTACATTGGTTCTACTGTAAAGAGATGTCTAATCTCCCTTGTTTGATTGCTGTGTTGTGCACCAACACCTTGTCAGGCAACTTTTGAGTTCATTAAGTGAGATTTCAAGCAGAAACTTGGGCATGCACAACATATAAAGAAAAACTACTTTGTTGTGGAAGACCGCCATCTACTCTACTTTTTATTTTTTTTAAATCACCGGCATGTTCATTGATCCAGACAGAGGATATCATTCTGACTGAATGAGCACTTCAAGAGAGAGCGGACATCCTGAAAATAGTGCTTTGACTCGGTAAGTATAAAGAATGCGATTTTTGTCCACAAAGTACTCTCCAAAGATTCAGGATACGGTGCTTCACAGATTGTGCAGCCAGGAAAAAGTCAAAATAATCTGAAGTGAGTTCCTGGATAGGGAAAAACTACTTAATGATAAAGTAAATAAATCCCAGTGAGGGGGTCTCGGAGCGTGTTCTCACCATCGAGGACGGCGCTCCGCGGCAAACGACATGGACTCCTTACCGCCACAGCGATGAAGACCGCTCCGGGCCAGCGCAACTAACGGATGTCTGTTGCCTCCCTCTGCAGAGTCCCGGACGTCACCCGGATGCGGAAGGCGGGGCAGGAAATCACAGCGACCAATCAGGATCCAGAGCGAAAGGTCACGAGTGGCAGATAAGGGAAGGAGGCACAGTAGCAAGCGCGTCAGCCAGCAAAGACCCGGAAGAAGATCGTCAAGCCCAGCCGAGGATCAACGCAGACGCCGGAGAGGAAGAGAACGAAGACGAGGGACCAGAGACCTGGAGTGAAGACTGGTGGATCCTGGAGGACGCACGAGCCGCCACAACTCAGGAGAGTTGTGGCTCACAGCGGTACGTGAGCGGACAGAGAGACTTGGGGAGGGAAGGTGTAAGGATAGCAGGGCAGGAGGCAGGGGAAATGAGTAGTCCCAGCTGAGAAGGGGGGGGGGGGGGAGAGAAGAACAGCATTACTCTTGTGGCAGCATTCTTCTTGTGCACCACGACCCCTTTTGTTCTTTACTTCTTTTGGTGCACGCCCGTTTCCATGAACCGAAAGCCGTGGCCCTTCCCTAAATATCCTCACATCCTTGCACAGTACCCCAACACTACCCTCACGCTCCTCCTTCTTTTCTAGCAAAACTTCCCTCATATGGTTTGGTGGCGGTGTCAGGTATTTCGTAGAACCCAAAGCTGACCGCTACTTTCTTTTCTTTTGAGCCGCTCCGGGATCCCAACAGAGCTTCCGAAACCCGTAATAGGTTTCCCACCACTGTGCCGACTACAAGCAGCGCCAACCAAGCTTTGAGGGTGTTTCCTACCTCTTTCCCTTGAGTTAATCTTGGAGCCCGGAAACCATCATTTGAACTCCAATCGCCTACTGTGCTCAAACGGACTTTTGTTTATTTTTTTTAATTTTATTTTTTTCTCCTTCCCCAAGTGTGTGCTCCTGTCTTTAATAAATCGCACTATTGACCACATACGGCCTCCTCGCTTCTGCTTCCGACCGTCCCTCCGACAGTCCCCACCTATTACTAAGACCAATTACGTTTCTAGTTAAGCTAGATGGAAATATTATATTTTGTAAAGTAGTGGTTCATCTAAGTAAAGTTTTAAACTGATACGCTTTTGCCAGAAAAATGACAACTTAATGAATGAGTAACAATGTCGCTATAGTGAGAGAGATTTTTTTGTATTACAATCCTTCATATAAACATTTGGATCAATTCTTAAAAAGCAATGCAGTGCTCAAGTTCTTGAGCCCATTAAAAAGGTGACGAGAGAAAAATACAGTGAGAATAATGCAGAAAGTGGTGAGACACAATTCAACGAAGGGCAAGTTTGTTCTTCATTGTTCTAAACCTGGAACCCCTTTAGGGTCACTGTTTGTGTTCATCCCACTAACATTTAGTCGAAGTTCCGACCCTCCGGGCTTCTGGAGTGCGGGCCATCATCAGGCAAAAAGTTCATAGCATTACTGCTAGAAAGGTACAAGGAGTCATAGGAGTTCATTCTTTTCTTTTTGAAGTAAAAGTTTAATTGGAAGGCATTTACTCACCAATCTACTGCCATGCAATACATCATCCAATCAGATCCTCCCGCCGTGGAGTCAAATGATAGAAGATGTGGGTAGATCAGTTCACAACTGATACAAAGAAACACATTCTAAGAGTAAGGAAGTCTACCAAGAACCGGCTGGCCAAATGTCATTTTCACATGTACTGGTTCTTTCAAGTGATAAAATAATATAAAACGAGGACGGCAACTTATTATTTATTTATTTTACGTAGTTATTACCGGGTGTTGGAGTCATTTAATAATTCTTAAAGGTGAATAAACTACACTTATTTAAGGCACAAAAAAGAGAGAGAGAGATGAAGCAAGCATGAAGGAAAGAGAAAGAAAAACAAAAGAAAAAGTATGAGAAACAAAGAGGGAGTTAGTCAGAGAGGTAAAGAGTTTTGTATAGTTTGCGTTATGTTGCCTGTGTAAAACAAAAATTAAGTAGACCAAAAATGTCAAAAGGTAGATTCTTAACGACTTAAAATACAGGTTGCTCATAAATATTATCAGACCTACACAGGGTCTCATTTGAAACCCTGATAGCTAGGACATTACAATTATTTTGTAGACACCTCATGATTTCTTAAAGTGGAATCTAGCGAATGATGCCAAAATAAATCTAAACAAACAAATTGACGTCGTCCAACAAAGAGACATTCTACAATGCCTATTGTTGGAGATTGTTGGTTATGCAGAACGGGGTAAACCGGACTTAGTTTCTCTACACCGGATGGCCCATATAGTAAAACACTTAACAAAAAAAAAAATTGAGGGAAAAACAGAGCACGACTCATGCGGAAGCGCTCACTGTGTGGTGCGGAAGTAGGGAGATACAAACAGTTCTAGGCAGGTGTCCCAAAAGTGGTACCTTCATTTCCAGGAATCTGGACACGACAGGCATTTATGTGACACAGTGTAGGTTTTGTTGATGGCTTTATAAAAACACCTTCACACCTTGCTTTTTCAACAGCTTTCTTTGATAATCTATTTTTGTAATACAGTAAAACACATCATTTTTACATAGGCATATACACTTAAATTAAGGTTAGGACAATATTTCGTCATAAGAGGTTATTGTGCCCATCTTCTGAACCTGGGAGTCTATGTAACACTAGCTGGTCAGTCTTAGTGACAAGGTGCTAAACATGAACAAATATTATGTACTTTAACATATGTAAATACTGCTAAACAAGCAGCCAAATTTAGCGTCTATAGACTGAAGTGTGTTTTAATTATGTAAAAGGAAAAAGAGAACACTGTACATAGTGAAATGTCTATCACTGGATGCTACTTAAAGCAAGCTGATGGCAGACTTGTTCAAACACTTCAAAGCCATAGAATAGGCCTTACTGAAAGCCACCATTTCAGATTAATTAGGTCAATGCTTGACAAGTCGACAGCAACTGGAGGCAGATAACAGCGGCTGCTCTTCAAACCCAGAGCAGGCATAACTGCATATTATTCGTACAGCACCACACATGCATAAATAAAATTACATAGCAGTCTGAGGCGTCTGGCTGCTGCATGACTCCGGCTATTATGCAAAGAGAAATCGCCACAGCAAATAGAAGGAACAGAACAAAACACAAAAAATCGTAGAGTAATATTTTTAAAAAATCAAAATAAATTGAGAGATGTCAGTGGTTACTGCATCTGCTACATAAACACGTGTACAGTCTGCGGGTCACATAACTGAAACCCCTTACCAGGTCAGCGCTTCATTCAATGAAAGCAAATTAAAAAAACAAAATGACAAAGCCAATGGGCCTGACTTGCATTTTTAGATGGAAGCCAGACGCATTGGCTTCACCTAGCCATCAGGCGTGCTTAATTTACATTTTAGTAGCAGCCCGGCAGCAATACCAGGAGTGCTGCTTGGTATGCTGAAGCTTAGCAGCAGTGCGGCAGCTGAATGTGATTGCGGGGGACACCAAAGGGCTTCCTCTAATGGAGCCCACCAGAGGAACGACACATTAGCATCCCTAACAATTCATTTGTTGCATTGTAAAGTGAATCAATGTGTGTTGTCGAGAAAATAAATGTAAAAAAGGATTGCTTTGTGTATACAACGCAAGTTAGATAAATAATTGAATAAGATGAAAAGTGTGATTTTTATGGTTTGGCTCGACATCACAGCTGTCACCAGACAATGATGTGATCATCACTAGAGAGGGGCTCTTGTTCCGCCCACAGGAGCCAGGAGTACATGTTTTGATTGGGAAGAAGTAAAGTGCTTCCACAAAATAGTGCTTGCCCTCCACCTGCTGGGAGCATTTTGTTCATTTATCCAGCTGGCTGAGCTTCAATTATCAGGGTCACACACATGACATTGGAATGCTGTAACAGTGTCTTAGATAAATAGATAATTTGAAGTGTTTTTTCTTTCCTCAGCAGCAGCACAGATGGGAGGAGGGCAGCCATTAACCAACATGGATTTTTAGATCTGGCTTAACATTGCAGCGGTCACCTGCGCTTTTAACCTACACCAATATTACTCTGCAGTTCTTTTCTTCCACACAAATATATATTCATTTTGATGCTATTTACTTGTACATTACCATGCAACCTTCCTTTAAAGCCTTCATAGCCTATTTATTGGCATTGCCAATGCTTGCTGTACTTTTCAGGTGTAAAATAGCGTTTCATGCATAGCAATGAATGTGCTTACTCAGCCACGGCCCGTATAGGGCATGCTACCGGGGCGGTGGCGTGGGGCGCGCAACGAAATTAGTATTATTTATTTTGTTCGTTACTTACCTGAAATCGGCCGTAGGCCGCATTTTACAACCCCCCACCCTGGCCACTCCCCGCCCCACGTCACCGCCCCAGTAGCACGCCCTATACGGGCCGTGGCTGTCCCTACTAGCCCGTGGAACGAAACATGAAACGGCCAATAGCATGGGCAGAGGGATGTGTATCTCTCTGGGCTGACCCGAGATGTAACTGACGCACTAAAAGCAGTGGCTCATGTGGGATGATACCCCAAATAAGCCATGTTTGAGAGACTGTGCTAAAGCCTATTCTATGTATAAAGTAAACAAAAGCTACACAGACAGCTGCGCTGTCATGGCAGACCTAACCATGCATTCAAGTGTTTGGTAGTAACAGTACCCATGATTCATAGCAATGAAAAAGGCCAATATTGTTCTGCGATATATATTGGAGGCCTTTGGCTTAGTGGAGGGGAGCACACCTCAGAGATGGTGATGGAGGCAAGGGGGTGCCAGGTTTCCCTGCTGCAGCCTGCTCATGTGCCGTCACCACCACAAAGGCCCCACAGCTAAGGTGAGCTTACCCTTCTATGTGAAAATAGGAGGCAAGAGAGATCAGAGCAATGTCTCTGGCCAACCCCCAATGAAAACAGATGCCTCATTTTGACCCTCAGGGAAGCAGTGCCAGGCCACATGACTTTGTTCTTTTGTCAGGGACGTGTTCAGCAGGGCTGAAATGGCTGCCACACCCAGTCCCATTCACACAGTTTCAGAGGAGGAAGTCAATGCCCTGGGTCTGTGTAGCCACATATTGCAGAGGGGCATATGGAAGCCAGCAGGGTTGGGAACGCTTCCCTCTCTTAGGAGGTACAAATGGTAAGGCACCATTGTTTGCAGCCGTGGCTCTTCTGCTAAGGCGGAGTAGTGTCAGCCCACCTGCCAGCAGCCCAAAAAAAAAAAAATGATAATACACCCTTGTCTATCATCATTTTATTTTTGCTCCAGAGCCGAGGCTTGGGGGCGGAGCCAGGGGAATGACAGGCCGGTGGAGGAGTGTTTCGCACTTATTTTCAGTGGGCATAATGGCCTGGCCGGCCGTTGCAGGCTGACTAAACCATCATGCGCATTGAAGCGCTCTCCAACCCGAGCTGTGTTGCCGGGTTGGAGACAGCAGACACAGGCAAATCAGGAGCGCTCATGCCAATCCAGATGCTGCTTTCAGCAGCATGAAAGCAGCATCAGGATTGGCTGCAGTGCACTCTGGGAGCCTGTGCATGCAGAAGAGAGGGGCGCAATGCGGCTATGCGTTGAGTGTTGTTTTTTTTAATGTTTCTGTCATCCGTCCATACTCCACTCCACTCCACTCCACTCCACTCCACTCCACTCCACTCCACTCCACTCCACTCCACTCCACTCCACTCCACTCCACTCCACTCCACTCCACTCCACTCCACTCCACTCCACTGAAAAACTGTCAAGGTGCCTCCATCCAGAGATAAGATCTGATGCAAGGTCAAGGAGAAAGCCTCACTTTCAGGCCCTTAAGAAGCTGTGTAGAAGCTGTGCATGAGGAATGCTAATATTTAGAAACAATTCAGGCACAGGGGCTACTTAAAAGAGTGTATGAATCGAAAGCCACCAGCATGATCAAATAAAGCTTGAGAAAACTGGGAGGTGGTAGAGCCTTAGGAGGCACAATTTAAACCTCGTTGAAAGTACAGCTTAGAGTATCATAGGAATCTCCCTAAAACCGCCATAATAAGGAATTCCCAGAGATGGTGGCACTAGCAACTGCTCCTTTAAGTTGGCACCTTTAAGTGAGAACTATGTTAGGAGTGGTGTATAAAGACATGAAAACTGAGTGGGATGTGGTGAAAATGGTTTAGGGGACACTGAAGATGGAACCAACATAAATGCATGCTTTCCACTTCTGACAATGTCCACGACCCTTACGGCATATGTTCAAAGCTCTATTAAAAATGAATGAAAAGGAATATATGTAAAAAAATAACATTATTGGTTCATTTGTTAACAGTTTGTGCCAGTAGTCCTACTTTATAGGTACGGTTACCAGTGACAAATTGCTAATTATTACTTTTTAGATCAGTAAAGGTTCCCCTTGTTTCAAGTGCTGGTTCACTGCACAAACCTCTGCATGGTGAGCAAAGCTGCTCACACAGGGGCTTTTGTTGGGAAACATTACAGAGGTGTTTCATTTGATCTTCAAATCTTCTTCCATCTCACAACGAAATCGAGGACCTCAAGAAAATATTCAAACAGCAGCTGGAGACGAATGGGATCAGTTTCTAAGACATAACTTTGATCAAATGTTAGGAGAAAGTATTTAGAGGCCCATACTAAGGAGATCATACCACAAATGAATTTATCTTAAAAAAGCATCATTTGGATTTTTATTTAATGTTTTAGGCTTTTTACTAACACCAAAATATAACCTCTAAAAGTTCATGAAACATAAAAAATGTACCATGTGGAATTCCTAAAGACATGCACCAAAAATCCGTGCACAAATCCAGGAGACTCAACTTTGCACTTTGGACAGGGGCGAATGTTGGCGATCTAAGGAAAAGCATAGTTGAAGTAAGCAACAAGAGGGTTGTATAACGGAATTGCACATGCGCTTAGCATGCATGCCTTTTTAATGCCGGTATTAGAACAGACGCGTTGTTAACGACGAGTTCCTTTTGCACGCAAGTCGTTACAATGACTTGCCTTTGGGGAGCGCTGGACTTTGGATTATTATTTACTATTCCAACTCCAGGCAGCGCAAAAGTAGGGAAGGTGGTGGACTTTAAATCCAACACCACTCCACCAATGCGCCCCCCCCCCCCCCCTAAAGCAAGTTGCTGTAACAACTTGCATGGTAACGATGCGTTTGTTCTATTGCCGGTGCTGTAAAGGCATAGCGCGATTCCAGGTTCATATTAAAGGATGTTTCCCGCGGAGACATGCACACTCGCTGGGATAGCAGGGACTCCAGAGGGCTGAGTGGATGGGACAGTGGCCAAATAGGGGAATCATGAAATTGATTTTTGTACAAATGTCCAGCATTCCTCTTCCATTAGCCCGTACGCTGTGGTGTACAAAGGAGCGGCATGCAGCTGCCTGGACAGGACTACACTGATAACTAAAACTAACAGAAACCAGAAAAAGACCAATCCTTGCTTTTCATTAAGCAGTTTGTTGAAAAGTCACTTAGGAGCACAAATTCCACTTTTCTGATATTATGACGAGTTGTGCCACACGGTGTGTTACTGTGCTCAGAGTTTTAACCAACATGTAGTTGTCGCTCTGATCCCAATGCATGCCTTCTTAAAACATGCAGCTGAGACACAAACAATTCACGCCCTGCTTTCCATTCATCTTTTCTGAGCCAGAAACAAAATGAAATACTGCGACGAGGACTAGTAGCTTCCAACCAGCCAAGTGCACCTTTTAGCAGCGTCAGTCCTTAGCTAAATGGAAAGTACACACTCCCACCGCTGTACGAGCTCCCGTGGGAGATACCCAATCACAAGAACGCAGGCCAGTTGGTTGAAGTTACTCATTCATCACAATTATCTGTTCAAATGTTTGCAGTGGTAGTGCATGGAGTGGGGGAGTTGACAGAGGACTGCAGAGGGCAACAAAACCAAGATGGATTCCAGCCGGGCAACACTGGGCAGACGGTGGAAATGACCAACATGAAATCTTACTCTCAGGTGCCTGCATCTAAAGAGCAGATAGACATTTTAAATGTAATTGCATTCATATAGCACTTACTTCCCCTGACGAGGCGTTGAAAACCTTTACCCCGGGCAGCACGGTGCTCCAGAACCCAGGGTCAGTGGTTAGTCCAGTGTTATTGGTTGGTTACTGTTAGTTATTCAGATTAGTCCTATGCGCTCAAGCAAACCATTCCTTGCGGTCTTTCAATGTCTTTATGATGGACTAAATTAATAGGGGTTCGTTGTGATCATTAGTTGGGGGTATGTGACCTCATACACATGGTTGGTTGAGGTTACTGGAAGAGTCAGAGGAGATTAGGTACTGTTGGGCTGCAAAGGTATGACATTTAGAGGAAGGAGGAGAGATTGTGATCTTGTAAATAAGTTATGGGCATGTGCAGAAATACAATAATAGCGAATAAGGCAAACATGCACGTGTCAGAGATATTGGAGAACTATGGCGTGCTGTGTTTCACCTCTTTGATGACATCATGAACAACTCGGTGGAGATGCAAGTGTACAACAACCTCCATGGCAACTACGGGAGTAAGAGCTGTTTGGGAGCTCTGCGCATTCTGTAGATTTTTAACAGAGCCTGTGGAGGTCTGCAGAGAGGGCTACGTCTGACTTGCCAACAGGGGCGGCTCCTCTGCTAAAGCGGAAGAGCGTCGCCCCACTGCTCTGTAAGCAGTGTAAAAAGGAAAACTAAAATGATAATAAATCATGCTATTATTGTTTTAGTTTCCCTTCCTGCTCGGGGGCGGAGGGGTGGCCCGGGCTGGCCAGTGCAGGGGAGGAGTGTAAAGCACACTCTGAAGTGCGCATGACAGTTTCACCGGCCTAAGGGGGCCGGTAAAACCGTCATGAACACTTTGTATCTTCCCCACCGGGCTGTATTACACAGCCTGGTGGGGAACATGCAAAGCCTCCAAGCCCCTGAGTGTCGATCCACGGCGCTCAGACCTATCAAAATGCTGCTTAAGGCAGTGTTGTGATTGGACAGGGGATTCTAGAAGGCTGGGAGCTTCCTGTTGCAGCGCAGAGGAGATGGAGCAGAGGTGGCAGCCCCAATGTTAGTCTGTTTATTTTTTGTTTTATTCCTCCCTCCATTCTCTCCCCACCGCAACCCCTTGACCCAACACCCACGCTTTGTAGCGGCTGCTACTGCTTCCCAGAGTCTGCAAATTCAATACAACCCTTTGGGGCTCGTTTCCCACTACTGTTGGAGTGGACAGGCCCTACCAAGTCTGTACTTCTGCGTCTTGCAGATGGTCAATGACAAAGTGGCACACCACTTAGTTTTATATCTTTTCGGCAAATTGGCCAAGATGAAGAGACCAAGATACCATCTCATCGAAGACTACCGTATACAACAGTTACCTTTTTTTTTCCTTGCCAGAGTGGCAGCTGCAAAACCAAAGGGGATGATGGATGGAGTGTTGAACATTGCAAGCACTCACCCCCAGTCAACTGATCTGGGTTTAATCCATCATCATTCTTTAGCTCACTCCGCCACCCCAGTTCAGACATGGCCACATGCAAATCAGTCTGACCCTGTGCCTCATGGGAACAGTCCCGCCCGAACTGCTAAGCCATGTCTTCCCTGGATGGGAAACAAGCATCCTGGGACCGGTTTCTGGCTAATCAGCCGTCATCAGCCAAGCTAGCTTGAATCCAGTGACAAAGTGAGCAAGGGATCCACGTCTGGCCATACCATGCCAACTTAGGGCGAACAAAGCAAAACCAAAGGGGATGATGGACAGAGTGTTGAACATTGCAAGCACTGATCCCCAGTCAACTGATCTGGGTTTAATCCATCATCTTTCTTTAGCTCACTCTGCCACCCCAGTTCAGACATGGCCATATGCAAATCAGTCTGACCCTGTGCCTCATAGGAACAGTCTAGCCCGAACTGCCAAGCCAGGTCTTCCCTGGAGCGGAAACCAGCATCCTGGGACCGGTTTCTGGCTAATCAGCCGTCATCAGCCAGGCTAGCTTGAATCCAGTGGCAAAGTGAGCAAGGGACCCACGTCTAGGTATACACTGCCAACTTAGGGCGAACAAAGCAGAATCAAAGGGGATGATGGACGGAGTGGCAGCTGCAACATTAGATCATCCACAACTTTTCTACTGCAATGCATAAGCAAAAACAGCAATAAATCCTCACTGAGGCTATTGTCACACAGCCGCTTGATCGAGAAAGAAGTTAATATGGAAAACACATTGGTCGCCTACAGCTTGACTAGATTGACCATGCCATAAAAAGATTTTCGGGAACAAACCAGATGAAGCAGCGGGAAACCATTTTCAATTTTTCCCTATGCAACAGTCGAATGGGCAACAAATATAAGCTGATGCTACCGGCAGCAATGTTAGAGAAGGATGCAGTGACTTGAGAACTACGCTTTCAACCAGGGAGCAGTGTTAGGCTAGATTTGGTTAACAGTCAGCAAACCAGCACAAACTATCTTCTCACAGGCTAACATCTCCAACCTCTCGAAGATATAATTCAAATTGGTCAAAAAAAGCTCCCGACAATCTGTTCAAAACCCTCTCTTGTTCAGCAAAAAGTGTCCGCAAGCAAAAAAAAAATAATAATAAATTAAATAAAAAATGTAAAAAAATCCCACCAGTGTCCTTTTTAGGGCAGTATCAATTGGAAACCCGAGCGTTTAAATTAATTACAATTCAGGGCAGGGCCCCGAGCACGCAAACCTTTTAGTCTGATTAAATTAGCGAAGCAATTCTTTCTGCTGTGGACACAGAGCCAGCATACGATTTAATTTCCGGCGTGATTCCATTAGATGGGACTTGCAGGTCAGGGTGAAGGGCTGTTTACTCCAGGAGATGAGCATGGAATATTAATGATCAGACGGTCTGAAGGCGCAATCTATAAACCCTGAGTCAACCTCAGCAGCCCTTCCTCTCCATCCATTTTAAATGGTTCAAAATGTAGACCTATGCACGCTTCACTCAACAAGACCTAGTGCTGTGCACAAGCAACCGGCGACTCTATGCAGCTTCCTAGTTTGAGCAGCCAAGGATGTCCATATCTCGGGCTCGAGACTTGCTAAGGTTATATCCAGGTCCACTAGAATTATGCGGCAGGGAGAAGCCAAATGATGAGGCAGGAATTAAGCAGCAAGAAAAGGCAAAATATTCGGCATTATGTGGCACATTTTGTAATAGAATTACTTCATTATCTAGTCATTTTTAAACTTGTTAACACTGTCTGGGCATTAAGTATACCTCATTAATACTACTTTAACACCCAAATATAGCAATAAGCTACACAAAGGCGGCCAATCAACCTTTGCAAAGTACCCTCCACTGTGCGGCAACACATGTTGCTTTGTTTTTTACTAACTTTTGAACCGTTTGAGCTAGAATTTTTTGGTGTGAGAATCTGCAGATTATGCAGCAGATGTATTATGTGGCAAACCTACAATTATGCGAAAATGGCCACAATCGCATTATTCCAGTGGCCCTGGTTATAGTTTACAATCATGGATCAAGTGAAGAAGAGGAATGTTCTGGCACCAATTTCGCTATTGGTCAAGGAAAGCAACAACAAGCATTTACAATGCAATAGTCTCGGGCATTGTTAAAGTTAGAGCTATTGACATTGCTCATGACATTTTTGTTTTTGTTTTTAAAACATTTAAAGCAACGGCATTGTTATTTACAATGTCAATAGCTTAATCTCTCTCAAATGATGCGTAACAGTAAATGCAGCCTGCTACACTCTTTCAACAATTACATTGAGCCTATATTACGTTTTTTTGCTTTTACTATCGGCCGGAAGCCCGGCAGGGACCCATGATGGCCGGATTCCATAGATCTCATCCCACCACTATACCCACCCACCCACCCACCTCTCTGAGACTGCACTCCGACCTCGGCTCGCCTGCGACCACTCCTGCCTGGGACAGACTCACTCACCTGAGGCCTGGCTGGCCTGCAGATAGAGGCAGGTGCGAGCAGGCAGCAGAAGACAGGGCAAGGGTAGCCAGACAGGGGCTAGTTAAGAGTAAAAACTAGACAAAACACAAATCGCTCCCGTAACTGCATTAACCACTAGTGTTATCCTAATATTATTAAAATTCCCTGAAAATTGCAGGGCACTCGGATATCTCAGCAGCAGGTGTCTTAACCCATTAAGATGTTTAAAATGCAGCTTCTTTAGGGCAAATTAAGCCAAAAGAGATTTACTGCTATATATGTCCATGTTGCAAATTTATTTCCAGCAGATTCGTTTAGAATAAAGGTATATGGCTCAGACTCACTTTTTGCATGAAACCGTACCTTGTAAATCCACGTCTTTCCTCTGCTACACCTCAACCTTCCAATTTATAAATTCCCGAGTACATTTTTTTCAATTCCAACGCTGATGCTGGTGCAACATGAACTTTCCGTTAAAATCTATAGGTTGGGTTACTTATTATTTGCGGTCTCACCTCTAAAGTGTCCATCTACTGAGAAAAAAATGTACGTCAAAGCTTAATCCAAAGCAATACCTGAGGGGTCGGTACTGTCTGAAAGAAAACCAGTCAGGTGACACTATAAAGTACATCACGCAATTAGAATAATCACTCTTTTCGAGTCAAAGAATCTTGCCCTTTTATATTGTTTACTACTGTACCTCTCTTAAAATATTCAGAAGGGAAAGTGAAACAAAATAACTCTGTTGTGCAGCAAAATAATCAATAGTCTTAGGTTTTCTCAAAAAGTGGCACGTGTGATGAAAATTTGACAAGCTCAGGTAGGTGTAAACTGCTGTTGCTTAAAATTGACAAGAAAGCTGAGCTCAGTGCACTGAACTGCATTGGGAACAGAGCTTTCCATGCAGCAGGTGCATGAGCCTGATACAGCAAGGACATCCAAGAACATGCATGCCAGCGGGCAGCCTCGTAAGCCTCGTGTTTTTACCTGGAAACAATGCGCAATGCTTTCTGCGGGGGCGCCCAGCAGGACACAAACTTCCAGCACGGCCTAGGGCAAGACCTCCTCCATGGCAAGGGCAGCTCTCGCCTGGCACCATCAGCGGTAATACACCGCCGCTCCCGGTTGGCAAATGGCACGGCAGAGGGAGACACAAACACGGTAATAATTACATTATGCCCGGCGGCCGCATGGTAGCGGTCCTTCGCAGGACAGTAGTCTCTGGCTGGGCCTGACTCCTGGGCTGCCTCACAAGTCACGCCGCACTTTTAAGGCTGTTGCGTGCGCGCACCATTTAATTTATGGGGATTGGGGAGGCCGTGCGCTTGCGCACCATTTAATTAATGAAGACTTGTAGAGCCTTGCTTGCTGGCTCGCTGAGTGAGGGGGGCCCTGGAGCGTTCCCTCCTCCCCACCCCCCCGCCCCACCGCGGGGGCCTGTGTTACGCCCCTGTACCTGGGCGGATTCGGGGTGTGTACCTCTGACCTCGGATGCAACTGCTGGTTGCAGTTATTGCATTTTTAATCCGTTTCTCTTTGACCTCAGTTCGGAGTTGTGGCACTGTTTAAGCATGCGCCGTACAGGGAACCCATTCACAAATCGATATTAGACTCAAAACATCCCACAAAAGCACTTGCCCTCTGGGAATCCGATGAAATTACCTTCACAACTTCCTCGATCCAGTGGCATTTTGCTTTTTTGCCGATACTGCACACCATCCGCAATCCTGGGACACCCCCCACACACTCGCAGCTGTACATGGCAGAAGCTTCTGACTAGCACACGCTCTGCGCAGACACCACTGCCTTTCTCCGAGGCGAAGCAGAATTGCCTCGGAGAAGGGCAGCGGCGTTTCCGGATTCGGGGGCGTGTTTTTCTGTTCTCTCCTCTTGCCATTGGCTGGAGGAGATAATCAGAAAAGTTGAAAAAAACACGCCCCCGAATCCGAAAAGGACGGGGCCTGTTCGGAGTGACGAAGCTCTTCTCCAATGGCTGGCCAGCATTCAAGAGGCCAGCCAATGGAGAAGAGGGGAGAAGAGTGGCGGGTGCAAGCCCCTCTTCTCCAAAACATTAAATCTCCGACTTCCGGTTCTGCCTTCGGCAGACCGGACGGTCCTCGACCTAAAAATTACTAGAAACAGTTTTGTCCTTGCAGAATGCTCAGGTCTTTAGGAAAAATGACGACCCTTGCATTTAACTTCACAATGAAGTTTGCAGGTTTAGCATAATATCGGAGGAGCCATAGATGCAAACACAATTATATTAAGCTATGAGTGATATAAAGCATATGGATCTAGAAAAGGGCTGAGTTCACAGCAATCCTCAATCTGTAAATGCCCCAACAACATGGGATGCTGCTTTCGTCATACACTATAGAGTTAATGACTGATATGCAGAACTTCACAGAGAAAGACTATGGTGTTTATCAGGCCCAGAATGTTTACAATATTTGAGGGCCTGGTTATGCTTTGACACAACCTCCCCCTTAGGGCAACTGGTCAAAGGAGTGTTGTTTGAGTTAATCATTCCATGCTGAAGATCCGTGAGGCTAGTCGAAATGCATAAGTAAGCTGCATTTCTACCTGAAGGGCTCCTAGGTAGCATGAAAATATTTTTTGAAACTGGTAACGGGGGCCTGGTTTGTAAAGGCATTGGCTGGATTGTTTCTGTACAATTTTCAGAGGTCAGCCATCTTCTTTCCCTTGCATTGGTTCAAGAAGTTTACAGACCAAAAGGAGGAAAAGGGTTATTCCCCACCCCTCCTCCAGCTCCTCTGTAATGACAGAGGAGCATCGCTCCACTAGGTGGCATCAGAGATAAACATTTGAAAAATAAAAGAAACCAATTTCATTATCATTTTATTTTTTCTTCTTACCTGCAACTGCCAGCAAGGGCGTGGCCGTGCACTCTGTGTGACAGCAGTGGGTAGGAGGGGTGATGGGCACTACTAAGCGTGCATGACGGTTTGGCCAGATGTCTTAGGCCGGCCAAACAGTCATGCGCACTTAGCATTCCTCCACCCGGTTGTGTTGTACAGCCAGGTGGAGAAAAGCCACACTCTCCCAGTCCATGTCTGAGCACCGAGCCATGGCGCTCAGACCAATCCTAGTGCTGCTCTCATGTTGGGAATAGAATTCCTAGCATGAGAGCAGCGTCAGGAATTGGCATCATGGAGCCTGCCCAGTGGGATCGAGAGAGGTGCAATGCGGCAAGTAAATTCATTATTTTGTTCTTCATTTGGTCTGTCCCCCCTACCCCACTGCTCTGGATCCTGTGCAGCCGCCACTGCCCTCCACAAAAAGACAATGCTACAACCATCAGAAATGGTAGACATGGAAAGCATGCTCTTGTTTGAAAAAAGAACAACCAAGCTCTTGGTGTTTAACGTTTGGCACAATATAAAGAAAAAAACAAGCCATACGGCAAGAGATTTGTGAAGTCAAAATGCACAAGGCTTTGTGCCCACCAGTGTAAGGAGATTTGTCATGGTAGCTGTGAAGCAATAAGCAACAATAGTTATGTTGGCCACTGCCCAGCATCCAATCCTCAGGGACATGGTATGGTTCATTGCCACTCTGATCTCTCTCCTGCCTTGTCCAAGGGCTATGGAGCAGATCGCCTCCTTGCTATCTGCTTGTGCGAACTACACAGTGTGCGGTATGCAATGGCATAGCTTGGTTCCGCAGGCATGTTTCATGCATTTGATTACCAGTTTGGACAGCTTGGCTAATGCAAGCATTGGGAGGGTGGTGAAAGAGGACTAAAGCAAAGGTGGGAGAACTGATGGGTGGGGTGAACAGATAAATCCTGGATTGTGGTCATTTTGGACTTCCCCCAACTAGAGTTGGCATTTGCAATGCTAATATTTTGCACATGCCGTGCTTTTTCGGCTTCACAGTTGGTCCTCTCCAGGTGGATACTAAGGCTCTCTCTCGCTTGATTTTATGCAGAAGGTCCTTCTCTGCGCGAGTTGGGTCCTGCTAAAGGCTGTGATTACTGCTGTTGACCTTACATCAGGCCAATCAAAAACACTCGTACGCCCATCCACAGACATTCCAAATCAAGGCATCTATTCAAGCATCGCCTTTACATTTTATTAATCGGTTATTACTTATCTGTTTTTTAAGCTTTCGCAGGGACCAATTCTGGGCATTTTAAGTACTTAAGTGAAGAAAAACCTACAATAAATCAACGAAAATGCAAAACATAATATTCATGGGGTCACATTTACCCTGTAAAATTCATTCATTCTCATGTGTAATTCATGCGGAGCATGGAGAATTTGCATAAGACGAGTAATATACTTTACATTAGGAAAGGTGCAGAGATTTTTGGCACTTCGGGCAACAGGTTATTTTGCTGCCATTCACTTCCCCTGCAACAAGACAACATTTAGAGCTGGCCTGAAAGCGCAGATGTCTGCAAAATCTATTGTTATAACTTGTTTAAAATATACGTAAAGTGCCCTTAGACTCTTCCCAAATGAGAATTTCTCTCCCACTTAATGATACTGGCTACATGGTGTATCATGGCACCTTCTACAGAGTGCCTGCATTGATTTGCAATGTTTGAGGAACTATTTTAGATGGTAAAAGTTCAGTGAATTATCACACAAATTCTTTGTCTGATCGATTCATGATTTTTATTTTTACTTTTTACACTGCAGCAGTATTTATTTTGTCTGTTTTTTGACAGTACAGAGGTTTATAAAAATATACCATCAACCATTGGCTTCCTTCAACCACCCTTTTTCAGCCATTGGTTTGAGATTTTGTCAATCACGTCTTGGTTCAGCCCAGTGGAATATGCAGCTCTTTCAAAATGCTGTTGGTTGTTTGTGTGTTATCTTTTGCCTCCACTCAAGTGCTTGCATTGAACAGCACAAATACCTACTTTACAACTATAGTTATCTCTGTCCCCTCCAGGGGCTCCATTTAGAGTGTCACTCTAATGTGCTAGTGGTACCTGGATTAGCACATTAGTTCCAGCAGCAACCTTGCAATCCTCCACTGCCTTATGCTTGTGGTGACATAAGGCTGTACCTGGTCCTATGCATTTGAAAGCGCGGCATGATTTCAGCACCAGGACACCCGCCGGTATTAGCGCGCTTATCAAAATCAAATTAATTTCAATTGTAGGAGTAAATGACGACCTTTCATAAAGGCAAACGGGAGAAACGTGGCCCACGTGCCTCATGCTAGTAGAGAATGATTTGTGTTGGTAGATGTATACGTTTGTGGACCTCCAGCAATTACCGCAGTTGTTATCCGTCAAGTGCATCTTTGAAATGTACAGCACGCTCGCTCCGAGAGCTTGATTTAAGAGAACAGAGCCATAATTTCAAGGACTTGCCATGAAGCAATTTTAGAGAGCTCATTTAGCCTGGATGTATAATGGCGCAGCACCTCCATTACTCCGACTGCGTGATTCATCCTGCCAAACAGCAGACAGTTTTCAAATCTATAAAAACAATGTACGTCAGCAGCAAGCAGCAGCCATTAAAAACCGTGCCAATTCAGGAAGTTAAATAATTCTCTACAACAGAAGGAGAGAGGAGTATAAATAAAATATTGGTTACAAATGGAATAAAAATACAGATTGATGTCAGCGGTATAAAGCAGTTTTCATCGCGCGGACAATAAAAATCTGAATAAACTCCTCAACAACGTTTCAAACATTGTGCCTTTGGTGGTGGTCACACTCCAACACCAGGCAGCCTGCCCACCATCTTCGTCAATTAATCGGCTGCAGATCAATCCAACCTATTCAGCCGCACTTTAGAAGTCCCCCATACTTGGGCCTTATGGTATCTTACTGTCTGCATCACTTCTAGCATAGCACTCGTCAATGGATGCAGTACTGCAGCTTCCAATCAACTATCACCTTGCTTCACCGCACCATTTCTCAAATCCATAGTCCATTCACATAATCACATCAACCCTTCCATCCTGTGCTGCCCCTCCCTTTTTTTGCATTTTTATATAGCGCCAAGTCGACCCAAAGGTATTGGAGTGCTTTCTATGAGCACCAGTTACATTAAACAAGGTCATTTTTTAAGGAGATTTAAGTGATTTGCCAAGAACCACAGATGTTGAGCCCATGGCAAGAGTTGGCAGTTTTGGCCACAACACTGCATCCTCCCTAGTCAACTTTACTGCTACCCACCACTATATATTGTATCTGCAAACCCTGTCCCTCTTGTTCAACACTAAAGAAAATGAAGTTAAAGGGAAAAAAAAACCACTTAAACATCAATTTCAGCTCCGTCCCAACAGCATTGTGACATTTCCTTTATTTCACTGTTTTATTGACCTTTTCAGACAAAATTGTTTTCTTTTACGTCAAGTTTGCAACCTTCCTCTAGATGCTAAAAGAAAATCAGGGCACCCAACAGTTAAACATGGAATTTGCCTACTTGCTCTGGACACCTAGGAAAACAGAGGAGGCTGAGAAGGGATCCTGCTATTGCACAGGTTAGGCTCTGGGACAGGATATCACCAAGCGGTTACAGCTGGCCATCTCGGAGTACATACAGCGTTTGTATTTACATACCAGCCTCATGGTCTGTGGATGGTGGTGTGCAGCACGGTATCTGTCTCTAGTGCAGCAAAGAAGTTCCTCATATACTCTGCAGTACTGTCTAGCACTTGATAGTTGAAGGGATGATATCCTAAAAGCCAGTGATGCTAAGAGTTTGGCTTCAACCCCTGGAACCATAATCCTTTCTTACCAAACGACAGACCGGGATGCGGCACAAGCAATCAATAGTGGCCAAGATTAATTCAAGCATTCCTGCCATCATGTTTTTTGTGGCAGCAGACACCCTAAATACAACAGGTATGTACAGACGTGGATCCCACACTCACTATGCCACAGGACCGGAGCTATATCTCATGGATAAATTAGCCCAAGGTTGCCCAAACTGGTCTAATACTGCTTGTATTCTCACCTGAAGGGGACCTGGCCTGGCAGTTCAGGCAGGACTACTTAATCTGCATATAGCTGGTCTCTTTTGTGTCCTAGTGTGTGCAAGATTATGGGCTGGGAAGAGGCCCAAGTGACAGCCAGTGGCTGAGATTAGAGCGAGTATTCCTTCCACCGTCCTGTTTTTTGTTGTAGCTCCCGTGACCCGCAAATGTATCCCATAATTTCATTTAGTGTAGAACATTCCAACTGTGTCCCCTCTCCTTCATAAGCTAACGTGGCAATACAATGTTAATTCCTGCACCTAAAACAAGGCAATTTACTAACACATAATGAAATTAGGCAATATAAGATGCCGATATAGATCAGTGTGGATTAGTTCTCAAATAAAACACAACCTTTGTCGGAGAATGCCTTTCACCTTCAGAATTTTTAATTCTACAGATAGCTTTTATTCTTCAGGTCAATACCATTCCCCGAGTTATACATTAAAGTGCTACAATAATGCATCTTGACATTGTCACACTATATCCGTATTGTATCTGGATCATGATAAGACAAAAGTCCTTAGTAGAATTCCCTATGTACATGTCACAACCGACCAAAAGCACCTTGACCTGGAAGAGCATAGCCGTCCCTCTTCACAGCACAGCGCATAAAGAGAGACACCTCCAACAGGAAAATGCTCCAAGAGTGGATAAGGACAATGCAAACTCTGTGCTGCCCTGCAGAAGCCCTGAAGCCTTGCAGGTGGCGGTCAACCACATACAAATCATGCTGTACCATTGAGGCTGATCCTTATGTAATTAAGAGCACAGGCAACAAAACCAAGAGAAAGGTGCTCCATTTCATGTCCAAGGATCATTTCAAAGCCATGAGAACTGGGACTCAGGGTAACATGGCAGAGCTACAATATTAGAAATCAGAACTCGCTGGGTACCAGGCTCAGGCAAGGGATGACCTGAAAACGAACCTGGAAGCAAATGCTTTCAATGTGAGCTCTTTGGGCCCAAAGTACTTCATGGGGAAGCAATGCAACCCCTAAGGTTCGAAAGTGAACATTTCAGCCAGATGTGATTGTTATTTATTCAGAAGTCAAAGGTCACCTGTAGGTAATAGGTTTAAAACAACCTGGAAGTGATCAGTCACCCAGAAATAAATGTGAATTTTTCCCCAAGTAAAAGGTCACCCTGATGGATAGTGTTAAATAACCCGGAAAGTACTTATCACCCAAAAGGGATTAGAAGGATGCTCCACACTGAGGAATTTTAGAATCTCTTTACAGTCAATCATTGATTTTTCCATGAAAAAATACAATTTTGTGGTTTCAGTTTTAAGGAACGCAAGAGAGCAACAACGTTTGTACATACCAGGCCTGCCATATATCAAAATCCACAATTAAGAAGAACAATGTGCCTTACAATCAAACCCTCAATTAATTACCTGCTCGTCCCAAACCCTTCCCACACCCAAAATCTGTTGTAGACCTTAGGATTGTGATAGAATTGCCTTTTTATTTAAATCCTAAAATATACCACCAAAACAAAAGTTTGCAGCCCATAGAAAATAAATTCCTAGGGCCCAAAACCTTGCTGTCCCTTTAGTTGCCTTCTAGACCCCAAACATCATTCAGCTCAGCAGCGCTGACATTCCCTGGTATGCACCACCATCACACTACTATGAGTGTCAACCAGCTATGCAGTGCTTAATTTGAGACTGTGGTTTCTGGTGCTCGGCACCAGCACTTAAATGTCAGCACTGGCTCTTGTGACAGTCTGCCACGTGGTGGCGCTATCTGACCAATTAGTGATGAGCACAACAACGGCTGTTTATTAATCGAATATACATTAACAATGACTAATAACTGCCATCCAAGCCATTCATATAGCTTTGGAGGCCTGGAATAGTCTGAATTGTCACAATTGTTAGAGTGTGATGGTTAGTACTTGAGTAGGTTCTGTTGTCAGCAGCGCTGGCGGGGGAAAATGGACGGTGCAAGATGCAGTGGCCTCCTGAAGAGAGCCTGGTCCCTTATTTTATTTTTTCAAACTAAGCACTGCAGCCATGTAAAGGCTTGTCCGCACAAGCAGGGGGAGGCAGTGGCGTTTCTGTTGCAGACCTAAGTCTCTAGAACACTACCTGGATGCTCAACTAGAATTACAGTCTAGAGACAGTCCAATTAGATTTAGCAGAAACGGGATGCAGACTAACTCACCATTACGGGGGTGATATCGGTGGAATTGCTTCCGCCCGAGACCGACTCAGTTCTGGGACCAACCGACCTCTGGTCGGCAGTCCTGACTGCCTCATTAGGATGCGACCAAACACTGTTCGGTAGCACTCCTGCATTTCCCTATGGGAGCATACATTAGGGCCGTAATACATGCTCCCCTATGAAAATGGAAGGTGCAGTTCATCCCTGCACCCTATGGCAGGCACCCCAAGGTGCCTGCCACGGGGTGCAGGGATCAACAGGGTGGCACCATAGGTGCCCCCAAGGCCCCCAACCAGAGGCCACAAGCACAAGGGGCCATGCAGAGGGCGCCCAAGCACGTTTTCCGACATGGTTTACATGTCGGACAGGCCAGTATGGAAACCATGCTGGAAACCGTGCATCGTAATCTCAAGGGCAGAAAGGCCCGTCCTCGAGATTACTGGCCGGCATTCACCTGGCTGACGGGCTCTAGGAGCCCACTGGAAGCCAGTAAGAATGACCGGCCAGTTTACTTTCCGACCGCCTAGTTCATAATTAGGCGGTCAGAAAGTAAACCGAACAGCCCATTACGATGCGGCCCTGAAGGCTCCAACCATCAGTTGAAGTCTTTACGGGCCACGTCGTAATCTGCCCCTTAGTGTTTTGAGCGCTTCTTCCGCTCCACAGCCCTTATTGGTGCTACCAGGAGGAAGAAACTGGTGTCTTATAATGGGCTAAACAAAAAACTACACTCTAAGAAATGCAATGGCACAAACAAGAGAGTTGCCAGGAAATGAAAATACCCCATTTGAGCCATACATCGTCATACAGAGAACATGAAACAAACAACGCGACCTGCCCTTAGAAGAGTTCTCTTCACTCTTTCATCCTCCTTACAGCCATCTATCCATCACCCATTCACCATTCCATTTAGTCATCTACCTGTCCATCCTCAACTTTATATCAACCCAAGTAAACTTTTTCATCATTAATATTTCTTTGTTTCCTTCACTGTACGTATAGGCCCACACCCGTCTGTGATGGCTTTTCTCTAACAGTGATATTTATGAGAATTTTGTTTGTTGACAGTAGACAACCAAAAATAGCTAATTTTAGTGTTGCCCAGAAGCAGCCCCTATTTAAAGCTGCACAAGTGGGCTGATCATTACCCCGCTGAGCACAAACACCGCCATGCACACCCTCCCCACAGCCCTAATTCAATTCTGTTCTCAAAGGGATTGAAGAAGCGACGGTAAACTGCTGATACTATGCAGTTAAACACTTCACATTCCTAAAAAATGCATGCGTGACATGCAGATGCTAGAGTTACAATAATTTGTTTTTTAATAATGCTTCATACCACACTCCTGCCGTTGCTAAGCTCTTTAAATGAAAAAATGTTCACATTAGCATAGGTGCACCACATTACACATTGGACTAGGAATTTATATAAAGTACATGCCCACAAGTTACACCGGTGCTAATCTTCGGGTGGTGAGGATCGTCCCGACTTAGTTTGGTCGAATTCCGTGTTATTATTATCGCCCACCACTTTTCTCCCATATTTGGGATTAAGTTTGGGAGAGATCTACTTCCCTACTCGTGCATTGCTTCAACTTATAGCAATGAATACGCTTGATATTGAACAGACAGAAATGTGGAGGCATCGTGTATTTGACTGATAGATGACCTAGACACTAAGAGTCTTTGTAGTGAAGTTCCATTTGCACTGAAGAAGTCCTTATAAGAAGGACGAAACGCGTCGGCTGTATCCCAATACTACTGATTTGTTTTTTTTAAGACTACACTGAATAAAGGAAGACATTTGTTGAAGAATAACTTGTGGACATGTACTTTATATAAATTCATAGTCCAATGTGTAATGTGGTGCACCTGTGCTATTGTGAAAAAATTGCTATATTCCTGTATGGTGATTAATCAGTTTTAACATTTTCTCTGCTGGGGGGCTGTAAATTTCTTAGCTAACAAGGGAATTCGAAGAGGTACACTGACACCCTTCACACGCTGCTTTCTGTTGATCCCTGCCTCGCCCAGCCGTTGTTACTGAATCGGCTGCAAGCGACGGCGGGCGCCATCTTAGGTGTGGCTGGGGCTGGGGCTGCGCTCTAGTCGCGCCGGCCTCCCGCCCTCCTCAGCTATTTAGCTTGGAATTGAATCCCGCCTCGCTGCCATTTAGCTCTCCCTGGTGAGAACAAGGGCTGCGAGCTAGCGCTGATCATTTATTTGTGCTCACAATTTTACCTACGACTGATAATTGTTTTTTTTTTAAATCTTTTTAATCAGTTTTAACATTTTCTCTGCTGGGGGGCTGTAAATTTCTTAGCTAACAAGGGAATTCGAAGAGGTACACTGACACCCTTCACACGCTGCTTTCTGTTGATCCCTGCCTCGCCCAGCCGTTGTTACTGAATCGGCTGCAAGCGACGGCGGGCGCCATCTTAGGTGTGGCTGGGGCTGGGGCTGCGCTCTAGTCGCGCCGGCCTCCCACCCTCCTTACACCCTATATTAGCAGTGTCATGGCTAGACGGCGCAGCGGGCTGGCGCAGCGGGCGCGCAGGACGCGCGCCGAAGCCGCGCCTAAGCCAAGCCCGTCTGCGCCCGTCCGCGACCGGACACGGCCCAGGCCCATGACCCCTGGCTCTTCTGTGTGCTACTCCGCGGCCCTACTTAGATTGCTCAATCCGGCCCTTCCTAGCCATAACTGTACTCCCTTGCCTCCTCCTACCACCGTGGGTATTATTCCCGCCCCTTGTCCTGGGTGTAATTATCAATTACCAACTCCTTTTTTATCCATTTTGCTAGGTGCCGACGCCCCCTCTAGTCTGCCCATCACCCCTCTCCAGGGATGTCGAGCAGCGTTAATTAACACACGCTCTCTCCCCTGTCATAGTCTAGATATCAGTGAGTTCATAACTACTCACGATCTCGACTTTCTTTTTGCCACCGAAACTTGGGGAGATGCGGGCTCAGGACCTGACTTCTGTCAGGCCACCCCGGATGGTTATAGCGTTGTGAGACATGACAGACAAATAGGAAGAGGTGGAGGTCTTGCTATAATTTATAAGAATCAGTATCGTACCACGCTTGACCCCATTTTATCCACTAATTGTGAAGCTGCAACTTTTGCAATCAACATTAACTGCAAACAAACTTTTAAAGGTACTCTGCTCTACCGATCTCCTGGACCTCGGAATTCTTTTCTTGGGTCCCTCTTTGAGCTAAATAACTACACTATAGGCTCCGCTGATTACACAGTATTGGGAGATTTCAATTTCCCTCTGGAAGAGCAGGGAAATCACGACACCTTCCAACTCACTGCTGATCTCCTTACTTTAGGACTTCAACAATTGGTCAAGGGACCCACCCACCAGGCGGGACACACACTAGACGGTGTGTTCACTAGCAACCCTCTTATTACGATACTAGACACTCTACCCCTTACCTGGACTGACCATAGAGCTATTATATTTGGTATTGACACACGCCCAGTCAACCTTCCCGCTTCCAGACCACCTAGCAGGGCAGCAATTCGTGCCTGGAAGAATGCTGACATCCCCCAGATGGCAAATATTCTGATATCATCCTCCCCTACTATAGAATCCAATCCTGTCCCCTCAGCCTCTGATTTCCAAGACTGGATTAGGAATGCTGCTGACCAGGTCGCTCCAGAAAAATCTATCCAACCTAATAGAAAGTCGCCTTCGGCGGCATGGTACACCGAAGAACTTAGACTTCACCGACAACATTGTCGGAATTTAGAAAGACGCTGGAGGAAATCCTACTGCCCCATTGCCAAGCAATCTTACAAAGATGCCTTAACCATATATAAAAAGGCTATCACTACTCGGAAGATGACTTTTTTCTCGACCCAAATAAACAATGCTAGGAATTCGGCCAGAGAATTGTTTTCAGTAGTCAACTCCCTATCTACACCTCCATCGGGTCTCGGAGTAGAACCCTCCCAACTGTTCTGTAACGCATTGTCCACCTTTTTTACTACTAAAGTGGCAGATATCTATGCATCCTTTGGTGGAGATACAGGGGCCAGACCCATTGCCAGCAATAAGGAACCCCCCCTCATCAATCATGACCGTCTTTCTTTATTTGCTAACACCTCAGAAGACCAAATCAGCAGACTCATCTCCATCACCAAGTCTGGATCCCCTCTGGATCCATGCCCTCCCTCTGTGATGGCTAATCTAAGTGAGGTGATTTCTCACCCACTTATGGAAATCTGCAACAATGCCTTTCAATCCGGATGTTATCCAGCCCCGTGGAAGAAGGCTGTGATCAAGCCTCTTCTGAAGAAGCCCTCCCTGGACCCCTCCGCCCCGGTCAGCTATAGACCTATTGCCTGTCTTCCCTTCCCGGCCAAAATCTGCGAAGCTCTGATGAATACACAGCTCTCAGAGTTCGTCGATACGCACCAACTATTAGACGAAACGCAGTTTGGCTTCAGGAAGGGACACGGGACGGAGACCGCTCTAATAAAAGCCTCTGATGAAATCAGAACCATCATGGATCAGGGAGGAATGGCCATCTTAATTCTTCTGGACCTATCCGCAGCATTTGACACGGTCGACCATGCCATTTTGGTCGACCGTGTCACAGCTCTGGGGATTGACGGCCTGGCTAGAAATCTCATTTCATCTTTTCTGGCCGACCGCACCCAGACAGTCAAGTTGGGTAATTTCTACTCTCCCGTCTCTGCACTACCATGCGGAGTACCACAGGGTTCCTCGCTAAGTCCCACGTTATTTAACATCTACGTAGCGGACTTAGCGAGGGTAATAAAGGCCTACGGGGTGCGATTAACTTCCTACGCAGACGATACCCAACTGGTGCTGGCGATCCATAAGAATGGCACAGCAGTGGCAGCTAATTTTCAGGAAGCAATGCTTGCTGTCAGTACGTGGATGTCCTCCAACTGCCTAAGGCTTAACTCGGATAAAACCGAGGTTATGACCTTCGGCAACCTCGCCCCAGAATGGTCCTCCACCTGGTGGCCCAAACAACTGGGCTCTCCTCCTGTCCCAGTGATAAAAGCGAGGAACTTGGGAGTCATCTTCGACAGCAAACTAACCTTCAACCTTCATGTCAACAAGGTTGTCTCCTCTGCTCTCTTCATGCTAAAGAAAATAAAGAAATTGCTGCCTTATCTTCCCTCCTCTGCTGGGAAGACTTTAGTTACCACTCTGGTATTTTCCAAAATGGACTATGGAAATGCCCTCTTCCTCAACACCCAGAAATCAGTGCTGTCAAAACTACAGTCTGTACAGAATGCGGCTGCCAGAACTCTTCTAAACATCCCTCACCGCCAGCCTAGCACCCTAGCCATCCGCCAGCTTCACTGGCTCAGAGTAGAGAGCCGTATTAAGTTTAAGGCCCTTTGCATTGCCTACAAGGCCATGCATGGCACAGGACCTAAATTCTTGACTGAGGCACTCCAGCTGTATACCCCCAAAAGATTGCTGAGATCGGCTAACACTTGCCTTCTGCCCGTACCTCGCACCAGAACGGCAACCTGGGGAGATCGTCGCTTTTTAGTGGCTGCACCAAGACTCTGGAACCTTCTCCCACTAAATATCAAAAACGCCCCCAACCTGATGAGCTTTCGGAGGCTCGTAAAGACATGGCTGTTTGATCAGTGAACTCTACTATTATGATCCTGCTAGCTCACACATGCGCCGAGACACCTCCGGGTAATTGTTTGCGCAATAAAAATCTCAAAAATAAATAAATAAATAAATAAACACTGTAGCAGTGGGTGTGTTTTCAGTGTGCACACTGTTTTGGATAACTCTACACCGGTTATATTATTTAGGGATAGCAGGTCACGTGCAGATGCTTATGGGGTTCCACTGTTCAGCCTATTTGTGCTCTTTAAATAACAAGCTACTCAATTTATCGACCTTGGAAGGCTGAGTACACCTTGCCAGGTATCACTGCATATTTCATCCACAATCGCTAATCGCACAGATATATCCTGATTTTATTATATTATTATATAAATAAAAATATGGGCCCAGTTGAAGGCGGGAGCCGAAGCGCGTCGGCCTGGGAGATTTATTTATTTGCTGGTTTTTGCACTTTAAATTATTGTTACTTCTTGGACACGGAATGGTGATATAATAAAGAAACTTATGGAGGACGATGTCGGACGAGTTCTGAGCCGCCGTATTCCAGATCGCGGAGGATGACTACGCAGTGTATGCATATATATATTTATATATAAATAAATCTTTTTTTTTTTAAATGAACAACTGATTATATTTAGTAGATTTGGAGTCCAAGCCCAAACTCTAAAAACATACCCGGCCTAAAGGATGCTCGATATGCTGCTTTTCCTTTTTTCTGTGCCTTTTTCTTCCCCTGCGTGGGAGTGCTAACGGCGTTAAAATCAGGCCACTTAACAGAATAACCGATTTGTTGTCCTTGAATTACGTCTGCAGCCTTTAGGTAGTAAATTGCATCTTAAATTTGAATAGTTGAGGAGCTGCATAATATTCACGTCCTCCGTGAGTGGCGCACCTTTACTCAGACTGCCTCCGCATATTACCATTTGTTAAAAATTATGCTTTTTTTATCAGCTAAAACATACCGGAAACCAATCCTAATTTCAATTCCACAATAATTTATCCTCAAAATGCGCAGAAAGGTCACTACAGGCATTAAGACGCTGACCAGGCCTCTTTGGAATCTGCAGTTTATCACCATGTACCTAGAGTAAAGTGCAGACATTAATTTTTCAGTCATTTTGTCAGCCACAGAATGTTCCTGTGAAGGAGCCAGAAGAACTGAAGGAGAGAAAGGGTTTCATAAAGCTACTATTTATAGACCCAAGCATGTGTACTCACCTCAAATACAAGTATGGATACCAAACCACACCGCTTTCAAAATGCACTATTATAAGGTTTGTAAAATAAGTCAGAACTCAAACAATTACAAATTAAAAACGTCACAATATGTTAAATGACAAGGACAGAGTTCATTTTAGTAGCACTCATTTTAATCTCGGCCAGTTGATTCTATAGGTCACCTACAAACTCTGGTCCGAGTATTACCTATACACATTATTTAATTTAAAAAGATCATACATTAAAATTCCGAGGTTTACTTTTATGTTTGAAGTAAATGTATTTCTTTGCAAAAAAAAAACCACGAGATTCTCCAATAAAGTTGCCATTGTCTAAGCTCTTCAGGAGTATTCAGATTTGTTGGAATTTACACATGCATAAATGTAGTCAGCGTAGGTTTATGCATGCTAGCTCATAAGAAAAACACATTTGTGCTTTACAAAGTTTTTATCTTCGCCATAGGCAAGATAGTTTTACCAGTGGAGAAACCCCATCTTTCTACACCGCTACTAACATTCACAATGTATTGTCACTCTGCTTGAGTACTTCGCCTGATTTTGACTTGAGTTAATCTCTGACCGTATCCGGGGTGGGAATCAACCTTACAAAAAGGCAGTGAACATCCACAAACTCACAGGTTTGTGGGATTTCACCTTTCTTCCAAGGAATATTCATTCTAGAGCGCCAACCCAGTCCCTGTGAGATCTATTTTCACATAAAGTTGCACCATCCTGGTGCATTTTGAAGACCAAAATGGTAGCTGCCGATTGCCACCTGACCAATGGCCGAAGACTATCCAAACGTTTTCTTAGAGTTATCCGTTGAGGTTAGGCCAGTTCACTGGAGCCTGTATCCCTCACAAGTAATCAAGCAAGTCTTTGGACATGTATGGCCATTGCTCTTGGGATCACAGAGCCATCTACTATGAAAAGCTCACTACCAAGTATCTGCTCTTAGAGCTTTGACCTGTAGGTAGCAAGGTCAAGTCAAGACCTAGTCTTAGAAGATACTGTGGCGTTGAGCACCTGGTTCAGTCAGCACATGCACTGCTCAAAATAAATAGCATATACAAGCAGTGTTATTCTTTTTGTAATAGAAAAGAGACTGTATTCAAAATAAAGACCATATGCCTAGTAACATCTTGTGGCCCTATCATTTTTCCGAAAAATGTTCTGTTACTTTTCTGTAAAATTATCTAAACTGAAGAGTCTAGGCCCAGCTGGCAAAGATACCAAGAGGTAACTGGAATCATACAAGGGGCAGTAGCCAGAGAATCTCACAAAGGTGTAAGGCCTACAGTTCAATTTTAATTCAGTTCATCAGTTGTAGACTATGGTCTTGATTGAGGGAAAAGGGGGTGACTTTCAGGTCCCTCGGGAAGGGGTAGATGGAGTCCTACTTTAGTAGTGCATCTGCAGGCCAATAATTAGTTCAGGAGTTAGTGAAGTTGGAGAAAATCAGGGAGTCAGCAGCTGCTGGGGTGCAATAGCAGCAAAGTACATTCGGCTCTCTGAGATCTGCCCAAGAGCCGGTCCTCCTGCTCCCAGATGCATTGTCACTGAGCGGACGGCTTCTCATATGGAACACCGGCACCAGCTGGCATGGAACTGTGAGTTGGTCAACGTCCAGGGGACAGAGAAGACCACTTACATTCACCGTCGCTGAAGGGCTTTACTCTAAGGAAAATCTCAGGGTAAGGCGATGCAACTGGCATTTGTCTCCATTTCTGGTGATATTTCACACAACAACAGTGTACGCGGATCTTGGAGCTCTCAGCTGAATAAAGGTAGTCTCCCTTCCCATGTGTTTTTCTAGGTCACGCCTGTGCAGCACATGTGCTGCTCTGCGAGGCATGCAGTATTCAAGTATGGACTTGAAGCTCCACCCACTCTCTGCCCATATTTTTTATTGGCTTGTGTCATTGTCCTTTGTAAATGCTGGCTTCTGATTGTTATTAGGCTCGTTAGTCCCTCCTTAGTACCGCCTTGTCTTCATTTGTAACCTCCCATGCGGACGGGCCCCTTTACTTCTGTTGTTACACGGTATGTCTTATTTAGTCTGTAAGCACTATTTTGTTTAAAGAGTTTCTCCTCCAGCAGGCACGACATGCTTTCCTGCAACATTCAGCGCATCATTCACACTTTCACTTTACAAGGAGCCTGGGACAGTGGCGGCCGCTTCTATGAAATGGAATAGGCTTTGCATTTACAAGAGTTTGAGCTATTGGCATTGTAAATGGCAATGCCTTGTATTTAGATGTTAATCAAAACAGATAAATAAAAGGCATTGTCATTTGCAATGCCAATAGCTTAAACTCTCACAAATGAGACATATTGCATTGCAAATGCTTGTTATCTTTGTTGAGGTATAGTCCCTGACTCTTTGTTAGAGAAGCAGCAAGTACAAGTCCTGGCTTATGCCATTCATAAAGGGTCTGCAAGTCTTGATTTGCACCAAAACCAGACTGAGAAAACCACTGACAGCCAAGTGATATGCAAATGAGTTACTAAGAATTATCGATATAGCTATCATTTATTGCACGTATTTTAGGGCGAAGATATGTTTCTTCATAATTTTGACATTCTAAAAGAAAAGTGAGGATTTTTTTGATAGCCACAGACAGGCTAGACATGCGCGTTGGGCTCAATAAATGCTTGCTTGATACTCGGTTCTCAGGCCCACCCCTTTTCATGTTTCCCTACAGGTCAAAGTCACAACCTCCTAATTAGGAGAAATAATGTAATCTGTACTTCAGTGCTCTTTCTCAGAGAAAAACTGAATCGAAAGCCAGCAAATCAAACAGGACCCTCGTCTGAAAAGGACACCAGGGTACAATACCGTACTGTGAAACCTCCAACCCAACTGTGCAAAAATTCAAAGTTTCCAATGCTTAAAAGAGTACATAACTCTAGCATGACAAACCAAGGGGATGATCTCATTTCCTGAGGCAAGCTATAAAAATAAAAACAGTCCAGTAGTCATCTCAGAAGCTAAGCAGTCTTTTTAGGCTCCTCTTCAAGAAGTTCCTGTTGATTTTAGAGTAGTTGCAAGAAAATGTATGTTGCAGTTAAAGCAACACTAGCTTGAATGTCCTCTGAAATAAAAGCAGGGATTTTCTCCATGTGGTTTAGATTTATATCTCGACTAGACATATCAAACACTAGAAATACAAGTTCATTTTTTTCAAAAATGTAGGCAGTAAAATCTGAACACCAAGATGCTTCACAAACATGGTCCAAAGCAGGTTGACGAGGTAGTCATAAGTGGAGTACGCCCGAACAATGCAGCAACATTGCCAGAGACCTTCCCCCAGCCTATGTGAAACCTATATAGCAGCAGTACTCCTAGTGCCCCGGACGTCCCACCTCTAACCCGGAAGTGAGAATCACAGAGTTTTTTTTACCAGTTCAATGTCCCCATTCTTAATGCCTGACCTCTTCTTCTGTTCTTAGATGAAGGTCGAGACCCCGGGTATCGAACTGTACTTACTATAGCCTCCCAATTTTCCCAACCTGTTCCTGACATCATTTATGACTGGTTTCCCATGGCCCCAATACTAAGCATCCCAACTTGATAGCCAAGGTACTTCTTTTGGGCACTTGACTCACTCGTAGCGTAGGCAAGCAGCCTATGCTTACTCGAGGAGGGCTGATGCTTTGAAACTCAGATTTAATATGGTACAATAAACAACACGCAATAACATCAATATCTCGTCAATGATTCAGTAGTGGCTGCTACCGAACAGGGGTGGTGGGGACGGAGGGATGGGGTGGGAAATAATTTATTTTTTTTAAACGCTTACTTATTCCGCTGGCTGCCACCTCTTCTTCCTCCGTCCCTTTTCCGCAGGAAGAACACAGCCTCCCAGAATCCCTGACCAATCACAACACTGCTCATATTGTATATACTAATGTAGAGTAGTTTAATTCACTTGCATTCTTTATGTTGCATATGAACCTAAAGTAGGTGGAAATCATTTTTAAGAGGCTCAAACTAAGCTTCATATAGACTGCATGCTTTGATTCGCATGGACAGCTTGCACACTTTTCTTCATCGATGCCATTTGGTCTACATAAAAGCACTAAACAAAGATTTTTTTTTTTTTTTTTTTTTTTTGAAACCGTTTATTGCAAATTGCAAAAGTTACAGGTATGGGCCTACAACCACCCGGCCGGCCGCTAGAATGACAAAAGCATATTGCATAGATACAGTAAAAGTCTCTCGGCAGTGCAGAGCAGTGAAACAGGAGTAGTCAATGGTGCAGGCCACACAGCTCCAAGCCCACAGTACGGTTCCCTTTTCTTAAAACAAAACAACACCAAAAAACCACACCCGCAAGGCAACCCGCGATCCAAAGTGACAGCACGTGCTCCATAAGTGGGGGATCCAAACCAGCAGCAGAACTCTGAAGAGGGGAATGGGAGTAGATCAGGGACTGGGGGACCGCGCGCCCGCGGCCGAGGGAGGGGGGCAGTCTAGGGAGACGGAGCAGGCGAGGCAGCCGGTAGCAGTGGTGGCTCACAAATACCCCCGCGGTAGGCGTTCCAGGGGCCCCAGAGTTTCACCCACGCCCCAGGCATACCCCTCGCCACATACACCACCTTTTCACGAAACATACACCAATCCATATGCTCTTTCCAGGCCGACACCGCAGGGGGCCTCTGGGATCCCCACAATTGAGCAATGTCACGCTTAGCTATCATGTATCCCAGAGTCACCCACCGCGTCTGCGGGACCGAGTAGTCATTCGGTTCCCATACATTCAGCAAGCATCTCCTCGCTTCAGGCAGCAGCGTGACACGCGTCACCACACGCAGGACCTCATGCACACCACGCCAGAATCGCTCCACCTTCGGGCACTCCCACAGTATATGCATGAAAGTCGCCAACGCACCACAGCCACGTTTACACATTCCGTCACCAGCAAAACCCATACGCAGAAGCCTTGGCCCCGTCACGTACACCCGGTGAAGGATCTTGAGCTGGACGAAACGAAGGCGAGCCGGGATGGCCACCTCTTTCGGAGAGGCCACCGCGGAAATCCAATCCTCGTCGTCCAGCTCCAGCCCGTCGGCAACCCAGGCCTCGCGGAGACTAGTCAGCAGGCACGACCTATCGTTGATCAGTTTTTTGTATATGAGGGAGATCGTGCTGTCCGGTACATGGCCATCCAGCACTCTGTCCTCCAGGGGGGAAGACTCCGGAATGGATGCGACATCCGGGAAGACGGAGCCCAGCGCGTGGCGGACTTGTAGGTACCGAAAGTACTCACTGCCCTGCAGCTGAAACTCCGCCTGCAGCGTCTCAAAAGTTTTGAATCCCACCCTCGTCCAGAGATCTCCCACCGTGCTGATTCCGATCGTGTCCCACTTCGCGAAGCCCTTCGACGTCCACAGGGAGCCCAACCTCTCAGACGCATACAGCGGTGACGCCCGGGTCAAACGGTCCTTCCACCCCATAGCTGCATTAGCCGCGTGCCAGACACGCACCATGACACGCGTCGGTCCCGTCAAACGGGAGTCGGGCGTGCCAGAGTAGAGCGCGCGATTGTAATCGCCACCGGGTAGGAGCATCTTATCCATCTCAAATGCCGGGTTCAAGGCGGGCCCGTAAAGGCCATGATTAATTGCAGCTAGTTGGGAGGCCCAGTAATACCGTTTAATGTCCGGGAGGGCGACCCCCCCATCGTACCACGGGAGCGTCAATTTAGCCAGAGCAATGCGCGGCCTCCCGTCCCAGAACAGGCGCCGCTGGAGGCCCTCCACCTCACGGAAATAGCGTGCCGGGACCAAGTCCATAGTATTCTGGAGGGCGTAGAGGAAGCGCGGCAGGGACATCATTTTAAACAAGGCCGCTCGGCCGAGCGGCGAGAGCGGCAGACGCCGCCAGCGCGCCACGTCCTCCCTCAAGCGCTGGAGGGGGGGCAGCAAATTCCGTTCATAGCGGGCCTCCGGGTCAAGAGTGATATAGATACCCAGGTACCGAAAACCTTGAGAGGCAATCTGGATCGGACAGTCCCGTGGTAGGACCGGAGCCTCCCCGGAAAGCACGTAGACACAGGATTTCGCCCAGTTGATGACCAGGCCTGAGTTGCGACCGAATGAGCGCAAAACATCAACCAGGACGATCAGTGATTTACGCGGGGAGGCGAGATACAGAAGGATATCGTCAGCGTAGAGGGACACACGGTCCTCATGCTCGGGGGTCCAGCGGAGACCACGGATAGAAGGGTGCCACCGCAGCCACTCCGCCAGGGGCTCCAGGGCCAGGGCAAACAGGAGAGGCGACAGGGGGCAACCCTGTCGCGTACCCCGCCCCAGCGCGAATGGGGCCGAGACTCGCCCATTCACTACCACCTGCGCCAATGGGCCCGAGTATAGCAATTTGACCCAGCTAATGAAACCCGGGCCAAACCCAAATCTCGCCAGCATCGCCCAGATGTATGGCCATTCAAGCGTATCAAACGCCATGGTGGCGTCCAAGGACGCCAAGATGGCCGGCTCCCGCACAAATGGGACACGCGCGAGCACCCCGTGTAAGCGCCGCAGATTGAGCGCCGTGTTGCGGTGCGGTATAAAGCCAGATTGGTCTTGGTGGACCAAATCGCCCACCACGCCAACCAACCGGTTGGCCAACACCTTGGCGAGGATTTTGGGCTCCGCGTTCAAGAGCGAAATCGGCCTATAGGATGTGACCCGTTCACGGGGCTTCCCCTCCTTGTGGATCACCACAATTGTGGCCAGACGCTGGTCCGGCGGGAGGGAACCCCGCGAGTGGGCCGCCAGGAACATCGCGCGCAGGTGGGGCGCCAACACATCCGGGCGTAGCTTGTATAGCTCGATGGGAATACCATTGGGGCCCATGGCCTTGCCGGATGCAACCGAGCGAATAGCCAAGGCAATTTCGTCCGAGGTGGGAGGGGCGTCCAGCGAATCCCTGTCCTCCACCGTAAGGGAGGGCAGTGCGATGTCCCGAAGCAGGGCATGGGAATCTTCCTCCGAGCAGGGGGAAACCGGGGAGTAGACTTCGCGGAAATAATCGGCGAAGCAGGAGACAATGGCTTCCGGCTCAGTGACACGCGCACCATCAACACTCTCAATCAAAGGCACCACGCGGCTCGCTCTCTCCCTCTTATCCAACCACGCAATCAATTTGCCAGCCTTATCACCCACATCATACAATCGCCCCTGCTGCTCTCTACTGAGGCCCCTGGCCGCCTCCGTAACGAGGGCCCGATAGGCCGCCTGCTTTAGGTGTAGAACATGCAACTTGGCGTCTGTTACCCCGCTCCCCAGGTCACCCTCCAGTTCTGCAATCTCGGCCTCCACCCGGGTCACCTCCTCCCGCTCGCGCCGCCGGGCATGGGAGATAAAGGAGAGGGCCTCCCCTCTAAGGACTACCTTGAAAGCCTCCCACAGGGAGATGGCCGAAGAGACCGACCCCACTTTCTCGTCGAAATAGCGCTGTAAGGATTTGATCAAATCGGCACGAATGGTGGGGTCGCGCAAATACCATGCATTGATTGGGGCCACCCTGCCATCCCCCCTCGGGAAGACATCGAAATGCAACAATAATGGGGAGTGGTCTGAGATACCCCGCGCCAGATGGCGCACCTCCCCCACCCTCCCCGCATGGGCCGCCGGGACAAGGATGTAATCAAGACGCGAGAGGCTACCATGGGCACCCGAGTGGAAAGTGTACTGTCGCAATGCGGGGTGCTTTAATCGCCAGCAATCCACCAGGCCCAGCGTGTCCAGAAGGCCGGGCAGCCACGCCTGTGCCCGGGGGAGGTCCCTAGGGGGATGGCGATCCATAGACCCAGAGGCTACCGCATTAAAGTCCCCTCCAACCACCAGCAGGCCACTCGGAAGGTCCAGAAGGAGGCGCCCCAGGTCCGCAAATGTGGTGGCTTGTAACCCAGGCGGGACGTACACTGATACAAAGATAAACACTCTGCCCTCCATTCTTCCCACTAGAACCGTGTAGCGTCCCCTCTCATCATGGCGCACCTCATCAATCTCCAACGGGAGCGAGTTCGTGACCATAATACCCACCCCCCGCGAGCCCGAAGTGAAGCCGGAATGGGCCGCCAAACGATATCCCCGCCGATTCATTGCATGAAAGGAGTTACCTATAAGGTGCGTCTCCTGCAGGAAGACAACATCTGGTGAAATACGTTTTAAGTACTGCAGGACCACACCACGCTTAATCCTATCCCCCAGGCCGTTAACATTCCATGACAACACAGTCAAATCCCTACCCCCCATCATACGTCGAAACAATCGGTCGTCCCCCATCGAGCATCCTAAAAACAACAACATAGTAGCGGGTTTGCCCTGCGGTGCTAACAAACAACACACCCCCCCCACCCCCCGGTCCCAACAGAACTCCCCCCTCCCTGCACCCCTGCATGAGCCCAGACAGCCCCCCCAAAGTGCAGTGTGCCTGTCGCCCCATAGCTAAATACTAACTAGTCCCCCAGAGGAGGAGGGAAGCCCCCAACAGACCCCACACGACCTCCATAGGAGGGGAACATACGCAATCAATAAATGGTGAAGGAACAACGTCCAGAGCAAGGCCTATTCAGTCACCCCTCAATTCTGATCCGGCGGGCCCTCCTCGCCAGCCGCGCCCCCCCCGCCCCCCCGGCCCCGATCTCCAGGCAGAGTGTCCAGCCAGTCCCCAGCCGCCTCGGGCCGGTCGAAGAAGTGCGTGCGACCATCCACCTCTACCCTCAGCTTAGCTGGAAAGAGCATCGAGTACTTGAGGTCAAGGTCCCTTAGGCGACGTTTAACACCAAGAAAGCTCTGTCGCTGCTTCTGGACCGCCGGAGTAAAGTCTGGGTAGAAATGTATCTCCATGTTGTCAAGCTTGACCGGTCCCTGTTGTCTGGAGGTCTGGAGAATAGCATCCCTGTCCCGAAAATTAAAAATCCGGGCAATGAGAGGCCGCGGCAGGGCACCAGTCTTAGGTCTGCCCCCGGGGACCCGGTGAGCACGCTCCACCGCAAAAAACTTACTCAGCCCCCGGGGCTGGAGATGGGTCTGGATCAACTCTTCCACGAAAAGATCCGCCGCCTCCGCCTCTCGTCCCTCCGGCACCCCCACAATACGGACATTATTCCTCCGGGCCCGACCCTCGGAGTCCTCCAGTCGCCGGTCCATCAGGGCGCTCGCCTGGCCAAGCCGGCGCACCTCCTTCTGGAGGGCCACCACGTCTGTCGTGAGGCTCGTTGTGGTGTGGGCCAGGGAGTCGACTCGGTCGTTTGTTTTGGACAAGTCTGCCCTCACAAGGCTCACATCCACCAGGACCGAGTCTATTTTTTGCGCTAAGGTGTCGAAACGCTGGTCCACCGAGGCCTTCATCTCTGCGATGGCGCCCATGACGTCCCGGAGGGTCAGATCCACCGGAGGAGCAGATGCCTCCGTTGGGCCCACCGGGGATGCACGCGATGTCTCCGGAGAACCCTTCTGGAGCGTGTAGCGGTCCATACTGTTAGCCTGGTGCGCCGTGCCACGGCGGGTCGTCTTCACCTTCGCCCGGTCGCCATCTTGTTTGGTGGACATGCTGGCTTCTCCACCGTCGTGCCAAGCTCTCCAAACGGGCCGCTATACCAAATCACGGGTGCCAGGGGGGGGGGCGGGGGCGACCACCGAACCGCGGGTCAACCCACCGCCGGCGGGTCAACCGGGCTCCTGGACAAGGCCACACCACCGCACCCCGCTCCGCAGCCCGACCCCGCCTGAGAGCTAGGAGGGCGCAAAAGCGAAAGTGAAAGTGCGGGGTACGCGAGTCGCCCAGCCCCGCTCGCCGCTGTTATTCACTTTGTCCCCGGATCGCCCCACTACTCCAATCCGGGGGGCCGGCGAGGAGAAGGCCGCAACCTTCAATCGATGCTCCCACCGGCGTACGGGGTCCGATTCGAGCCCAAAAAACAGGTGGCGCCTCAGCTCCGGGTCCCCAACACAGTCCCCTCAACAAGGACAGGATATCGCCAGGATTAATTCAGGAGGTCGCGGAGGTCCTCGGGAGCCTCGCACCTACGCGGCCATCTTGGTTGCGCGCTAGGCTCCTCCTCCCACTAAACAAAGATTGTGCGTTACTGTGAGAGCAGCCCAAAATCAGGCAACAACCTGAAATGCGTATTCTTTCATTAGTCCCTTGCAAAGTTGTACTAATTGTTATGGTCTGATTTGACAACACAACTGTCACCAGACAATTATGTAAGTATCATGAGGAGAGGGGCTTTAGCTTCCCCTACATGTTGGGAGCCAGGAGCTCATTTTGATTGGCAGAAGTGGTGTGCTTCCATATAGAAGGGCTTGCACTCCGCACAGCTGTGATAATTTTGTTTATTTATCCAGTTGCCTGAGCTTGAACTTTCAGTGGCACACACATGACACTGCAATACTATTAAAGTGTCTTAGATAACTATATAATTGATGTTGTTTTTCTCTGGCAGCAGCACAGATGGGAGGAGGGCAGTTATTAACCTACATGGAAGTTTAGGTATGGATTTGCAGTGCAACTTGCCCCTAACCTATTGATCTACACCAATATTATTCAATAATTCGTTGCTCCCACACAAATAAAAATCCATTCCCATGCTGTTTACTTGTAATGCTTCACATTACCATACAACATCCCTTCAAAGCTATATCTACTGGCATTGCCAATGCTCGTTTAGTTTTCAATAAATAATGGGCTATGGCAGGAATGTGGTAAGGTACCAGGGGTTCCAGCCCAACACCCTCTACGGGGTTGAACTAGCCAGCCAGGCAGGCAGGCAGGCGGTGAGCTGAGTCAGTGAATGGGTAGGAGGAGTTAATGTGTCTTAAATCTCACCATGGCACAGTTTTCCTTTCTTTAATTATGTCCCTACTGAGTTCTTGATTTTGTTTATTTTTCTCTCCATTTTTGGCTTCCAATTTAATTCATTGTGCAAGTGCAAGTAAGAGCACATTTTGAAAAATAGCCATGAATCACATGATAATATGTGGTAACCCCAAGTTCAGAGTTGCACGAATAACTATTATCCCGAAGCTCAGATTCTTGGACATATTATTAAAATGCCGCTAGATAAGTGAGACAGATTTAACAATAAATTACGGTACATTGCTTTGGTAGGTCAGCCATAAGGACAAAAAATACAGATGAAAACAATGTCATCTGTTTCAATTTTTTCCTACTTACTTTCATTGGTTTTGTATTTCAAATGTTTTTTGATTTGGGGAAAAACATGAGTGACCTTTGTAGTGTCTTGTGAGTTAGAGATGACAAGACCCTTTTTGGTTCTTGACAGACTCCGTAGAGCAGTGATGTAAGTGCATGGGTGATAGAATTAATGATATAGAATGTTCAGTTAACGGTTTCATGATGAGGAAGACTTGTAATACCAAGCTCCGTGTGCGGCATGACCATTTGCATGTACCCGAGCTGGAAAAGACGCACAACCTTTATCTATGAGCCCTAGCGGAAGTCTGAATTTGGTCTACTTTTCATTAAAATATAGTCTTCCAGAATTCACATCTGTTTTTCATACAAACTGGAAGTAGGTAGATAAAGTAAGTGTCTGTGTGTGTGTGTGTGTGTGTGTGTGTGTGTGTGTGTGTGTGTGTGTGTGTGTGTGTAACAACTCTGTCTCTTCCTGGAAGCTGGGAACAGGGCGATCTAAGCACAACAAACGATTGCTTAATATGCCATTTCATTTGAAGAGAAAAACCACAAACTTTTTTTGCACATCAAGCAAAATGCTACATTTTACCAATGTTCTCGGTTCCTTCCAGGGGATCCACAAACCCTGGGTACATTTAGAGATCCCAATTGTGCCTACCAATAGCGAATTGGACAATCAAATGAGAATACATTACGGTGATGGTGAGAACTTTCATCAAATGTCGACAAATCTATTTTGGCAGTGCTGGAAAGTACCCTTGAATATCTTAATGGTTTGAGTGGAGGCCGTTTGGAAACTCAAACCTAAAAGAGTAAGAGAAGGCCAGCATGCTACGGTTAACTGAAGGGAAAAGAAAATCTTACAGGTTATCTACAAAGGGTGAACTTTTCCAAAATAAGAAAACATTCCTTCCCGCAGAGATCTGAAGAATGCAGAGCGCCTCCACATAAAACCACTCCTGTGGCAGTCACAACATGGTTCCAGGTCTGCTGAACTCTCTTCACGAATAGACACTGTCAAACTGGGAAGCAATACCCCTCCACGCTGGTCAATGGGACTGTGAGTCGATTGCTGTAAGGGTGCTGGTCAGCAAAGGGTACTTGGAAACAATAACACAAACTTGTGTTACTGCATTATAAACTAGCCTTTGAATCTATTTTCTCTACTTGTCTGTAGCTGTGCAACTCATTGTGGAGAGGATGTGGCCTAACGGCTAGGGTGGTCAATCTCAAATCTGGGGAACCAGGCTAAAGTCGCAGCAATGACGCTCAACATCCTATATGATTCTGGGCAAATCACTTAATCTCCTCGGGCCTAACAAAAATGAATGTGTCCTTGTGTAACGCAACTGGTGCTCATGTAAAGCGCTCAAATACTTTTGGGTCAAGTTTGCGCTGTCTAAAACTCCAGAAAAAACAAAATAGCACAATCTGTGTTTGTTAGTAACTTAGTTTCATGGTGTGGAGAGCTGGTGACAGCAATAACAAAGCACCTTCGGTAGCTGCTATCCAGGTCTCCTGGTCTCAGTTATTTGTGCGCTGAACAAGTAGCCATAACAGACTGCCAAGTTAGCAGGTTCTGCACAAAGATTACATTTACATGGATTTATGTTAAAGACATACCTAACGCCATTGATGCAACATTTCCCAAATATCTTGTCCATAACGTCTTCAAAGCCACTATTGGATCTGGGTTATTTTCAAAAGAGACCACAACAGAAGACCAAGATGCTTCCCTTGCTTCCTCTATTGCAGTGACATTATATATTGTCCATCTCATTTAACAATGTAAAGCGCTCCGATACCCGCAAGGGTCATGTTGGCGCTATATAAAACTTTATAAATTAAATAAATACATTCCCCTTCTCCTGGCTTACTTCCATAGCAATAAAACATTAGTGCATACACCTGGTAGAGTGAAATGTAAGCTTGGGAGGGTGGATCAATACCAGGTTTTCTGGATAACTAGGGCCAATGTAAATCAGTTCACTTTAGTTTAATTCTATGTAGAAATAGATTATCTGGCCAATGTGAAAACCAGACATGGATCCAGGCCTCCTAGACAATTTTGGGACAGCCCAGCCATATACAGCTCTGGACTACGTTACCGATTACATGCATCAAATTTTCCTTATCATTTGTACAAACCAGGATTATTGTCTGTGATTGTTTATTTTTCATAAAGGAATTTATTTAAACAATGCTTCATATTACAGACCAAGTGGTGGCATAATACAATCTTTAAACGAAAACATGGCCTCTAATAAGAAAAGTATGACAAACCAGATTCACGTGGAGGAAGTACACTATATTTACTTAAAATATAAACCACTCTACGACACCCACTGAATAAACCCTCCGCGAGTAGCACCTAGCATGCCAAGCGCCTAAAACAATGGGTCAGGGACCAGGATAGGCTGCAGAGTAATAACAGATTTCCAGTGGGCTCGTTCCTCGTGGTCTAAGGCCGGTAATCTACTTACAGGAACCAGTAACCCTCCAGCTGCCTTTAGTCAATGTCTGACCTAACTAAATAAAAGGCTTTTAATTGAAGTGAATCATAATGTATGCTGATTTTCCACAGAGAAACTAATGTCCAAGAGAATACATCAGACAGAACATTTCACAATCATGTAGTGCCCAACAGCACAAGCTACTAACCGATCCACCACACACACGCATAAGAACACACTGAGAACTTTTCCTTCTAACTCAATATACATAAGACAAAGTAAACTACTCAGTCTCTCCCAACAGCATTAACCACCAGGTCATAACATGTAAATACAATAATACACACTGAACTGATCCTCTTCAATAAATCCAACTGTCTAGCTCTCATGTTGCTTCAACACTAGTTTCCACTAACTAGACATCCACATAACACAACAGACAGAACATCACAGGCTTGCCACATAACAACGCCACTCAGGCACTAACTAACTGACGGGGGACATGCAACCGACTGACCTAAAGCAACCTGGCCACACCAATCTTACAATGAAATCAGACACTCGCAGATTAAAAAATAAAAGATTTTGCCATCTAACCACCTAAAATCACTACTTATCATGCTGCAGCTGTGTCTAATGTGCATCCTTCACATCACAACATTGCATATGACACAGAGGTGCACCAAAAGGCATCTGAAACACAATATCATATGACGATTCCGACTCTGGTGTGTTAGAAAAGCCACAAGACAAGTAGAAACACACATCAGCTCACAATGCTTTAAATCCATATGTGCACTACACAAGTGCTGATAAGTAACATATTAGACTTTCCTCGGGAAATCAGACTTTAGTACTTCCAAAGGAGTTTTAAAAGAGGCGAAAGACATCTCGATCCGATGGTCAACATTTTTACTGATCCATATCTTAGCTTCTCTACTCATAATTACACGCAGCTGCCTACCTCTAAGTACTGTTGTACTTTTTGCATCTTGCAAGCTCTAAAGAAATTAGCTCACCTCTTGATATTCTTTTTTTCATTGTAGCAACGTGACCTTTCCTTTTTTCAATGTTTTGTTGTGCCCATGTATGTGCTCATTAACTATGTATAGTGCGCACACAAAGTAATTCGGATCATCTTTTGACATTGTAACTTCCATGTTTGCAACACTTTCCATCTCACTGAGGGCAATGCTGACATCAAACATTGCTTTAATGAGAAGCACTTCACTAAACTGTTTTCACCTACTTGTTTGCTCAATCAGCTCTGTGCAGCGCCCTGACGCCCGTCGGGAGGACTTCACGCTTTACAAAGCAAATAATAGATCCCATATGATAAACGATGTGACTCATGTCAAGAATTCCGAATGGTGTCTAGACAGGAGGCAGAACGAGGCGAGATTACATCATTCAACTGAATGACTTTTGTTCTCCTTTATCTGGTGAGCCAAAGAGTTCAGCACAGCACAGTACACTAAAGCTATGCACAAGAAAAGGAAAAAAAACAAGCATTTGCAATGCAATAGGTCTCGCATTTATGAGAGTTTGAGCTATTGGCACTGTAAATGACAATGCCTTTTATTTATGTGTTGTTTTTAAAACTGATAAATAAAAGGCATTGTCATTTACAATGCCAATAGCTTACACTCACACTGATGCTATTTGAGAAAATAGTGCTTGGAAGCTGCAATTAAAGCCTACCGAGCAACAACACACGTAACAGGGGGTGTCGCCATGGGAGGTTACAAAATAAGACAAGGCGGTAATAAGAAGGGACTACTAAGCCTATTGACCAATTAAAAACCCCAGTTTACAGTGAACAATGACATAAACCAATGAAAAATAATGGTGGAGAGTGGGGGAGCTTCAAGTCCCTACCTGAAAACAGCATGCCTCGCAGAGCAGCGCATGTGCTGCCCAGGCTTGACCTAAAAAGCACACACACAGACAGAGCCCCACCAAACTTGCTTTACATCTGGGTGTATCAGCGATAATCAGCGGCGTCCTGTACTGCTCTTATTAGGCTTCTACTTTAACACAGCTTTTTCGGTCTCATAAGACTGGTTTTCTAATTAAAAAAATCATTCATAAAATGCACACACTTTTGGGAAGCGGCCTTCATCCACTGATTTGATGAAGTGTCATTCATACTTTGCTTCCGACCACCACAGCATACAGCATGAGCCACTGGGTCAGCCCACTGTACCCACTGGCTTCCTTCACTATCAGTTACTGCACAAAGCGTGGGCATACTGTTCACATACACTTCAGTGACAGAGCTCTTCCAAAATGTGATTTTTTAAACTGTTTTCTTACATATTTTTAAGATGGATATCTTGCTGGTACTTCAGATTCCAAGCTAGATGTAGATTTATTTAATTTCTCCTTTTTAAAGTTGCTGTTTTAAAGTGTTTACGTGACAATGTGTCTTGGGGTGATGATTTCTTCTTGTTGCCTTCATTAAATAAATAATGGTAAGACACATGGTGCAAATGAAAGGTTTTTAAAAACAAAAACAAATTGTAAAACAGCGACATCAGTGAGTGCCTTTATTTAAACTTAGCATATCTATTGCAAGCATATGGCTGCCACATTTAGGCTGTTCTATTTACTTTTTATTTTTGTGGCATGTGGTTATAAAAAAAGTTTTTTAAAAAAAGTAGTAACCATTGAACCAGTATGCTGTCAGACCGATTGGGTTTTACCAATGCTAGTTTTTGAAGTAGAGGGCTGTAGGTTTTCTGTTACAACACTTCCAAATCTGTGGCTCCAGTGCTGGCGTACAATGTTGCAAGGGCACCTATCAGAAAGATACATCACAAGGAGCGTGTCTATGCTTCGGTTTGCAAGAAAACGCAGGACACAAGTCACTGCCGACCTTTTTACGAGACTACTGACAGTATAAGTAAACGCATTTCCTTGAATGCTCCCTTGGAAAAGGGTAGATCTGAGGGACCTGTAAAAATTCCTGAACCATATTAAGCATGAGTGTACACATGCGTCAATATGGGATGAATTGGTGTCTTAGAACTTTGAACAAAAAAGTTGATATCACACCTAGAGCATATTACAGATAGTGTCCTGGGGGAGCAATGGGCTTATGCATCAGATTCCTGCACTCCGTGGCATTCTGACATCATAGAAGGGGCCGCAGATGCTTATGACGGCTCTTTTATAATACGAATTGCGCCACACAAGTTTCGCCAGCATGATCACGCGTGCAATGGCAAAGAAGTCGTCAGGATGCGCACTGACTGTGGGCCGCATAGGAAGTTGCGCTCCATCTGTGCACTGCCTGAGGGTACCCCTTGCAAGGGTGAAAAGGGGGTCCTGGGAACCTTCCAAGTATCCTCCTGCGGCGGGTGCAGTAACGTGCTGTAACCGCCTGCAGCAGGAGGCACTGACCCCTCTTCAAACAGAGGCATGGCTGTCTTTAGTGAAAGACGGATGTGCAAATTCAAACCCCAACCCAGTCCTTCAATAACACGCTCTTGTCAGGGCATGGGTGAGAACTTTAAGATTTTGCACCTGCGCTGAAGACAGCACTGTTTTTAGTATCAGCAGGGACACCTAGGTATGGGTGCACCGCGGCCCAAATAGTGACCATGCACCCAAATGGTAATTTGTCCCCAGGGATGCATTACCGAAAATGCCCTGGATGCAATGGCAATTTGCATCTGCTTCTTGCGCCCACAGGGTACTTTGGTATTATAAAAGCAAATGCAGGTGCTTGTGTGGCTCCTTCTATAATACAGATCACAGTGGCATGATCACAAACAGGCATTCACATATTTGCTCGAGATGTGGCCCCATTCAAATGAGGGAACACATTGCCTCTGTGCCAGTGCATTGTTACAGACATGAGCACAGATGCCAAGAGGCCATCAGGAGGCCCACTAACTGGGTTTCGTTTAGAAGTAGTACACAATCAGTGCCTCCCCACCCCTGGGTTCACCTTTTTTGAGGGGGCACAGGTGCTCAAGCCCTCCCCCCTCCCAAGAAGCCCCCTGCAGGTGGGTGTAGTCACTTACTGCAATGGCCTGCAAGAGGGATCTCTGCCCCCCCCCCAATCTTTGAAACAGACGCCTCCAGTGGGGCGGCCTCAAACAGACAGTCTGCATGTCACTAATGCGCACGTCACAGTGCAGGTACGAACGAGTTGGCCACACCAGGGAGTACTGCCGCAGGCTGCACCCAGTTAAGGGTGCACTACGGCGCAGAGTTGAAGAGTGTGCCCTATATGTATTTCGGTCCCTGGTAGTCACCGCCAAAATTCTAGGCCGACCAATGTATGTAAATTGAAGTAATTCCCAAAAGTGAAAGCTGGAGGCCAAAGATGGGACAGGCCTCCATGGAGCATCAGTGAGGTGGGAGACATCTCCTCCCCTTTCTCACAAGACTTGCAGACACAGACTCAAACAGACGGGACAGTGCGCCAGGCTGGCCATTTTGAGCATTATTTGGAACAAACTGCTACGCTGTTTACAAAGGCAGAAAACAAATGTGTTTGGGCTCCTCTGCGATCGACTGTAGCAGGGTTCTCCTGGAGGGCCGGATCTATGCCAGATTTTAAGAGAACTACATTTATCTAGATGGGGATATGCTAAAAATCTGGCATGGATCCGGTCCTCCAGGACTGACTTTGGAGAACCCTGTATTATAGGACAGTGGTGGTATCTCCTACCACCCTCAAGGCATGTGGCAGCGACATGCCCACACCCTAGCCTTTCATATCGAAATAGAGTAGAAAATGCAAGGGAAAGGAGAGACGCCACAGGGCACGCCTCAGCAGAAATGTCTGTCACTGACACAGCCTCTTCACTCCAGCACATCTGCAAATCATTAACCAGTCACTAAAACAAGAAACTCAGCTTACTGGTTTGTCCCTATAACATTCCAGCGGATTCCGATCCTTCTGAACCATCAAATTCCCAAAACCAGTGATACACACTTGTGGAAACCTCTCCCTCCACAGCTCTCTGCAACGGTTTTAAGATCAAAGCAATGCAGATTCATATAAAAGTGTAGCTAAGACTGCAGGGGCAGAATAAAGAGGTTCGGTAACACAAGCCAGAACATTTCAAAGCTTTCAAAGAAGATAGCATGCTGGCTGGTTGGGCATTAACTGGGAGCTGGTTCACCCTTCAACAAACACTGCCTGGACAGAGACTACATGCCTATGTTCATGGTAGTAAAAATCTATTTTAATGACAGGCGCGTGCCATGATTGGGTGATGAATAATTCAGATACAGGTATTGTGAATTTTACATCAAATACTCCTTCAAGTCAAAATTCTCATTTAAGGGTACATTACTCTAGACCATGGGTACTCGCAAACATTTTCCCTGGGGCCAAAAAGTTCATCTGTTGTGTGACCGGGGCCACACTGGTGCCAGTATAGTGGCGGTCGGAGGTGTAAGGTGGGCGTAAGGGAAGCAACGCATGTACATCTAGTGGTTGCATTGCACCGGAGATCAATCCCAGCTTCCACACCCGACCAAACTGTGTGATCCTAGGCAATTGTTTTATTTCACCTTGCCTATTGGCCTTGCTGTGAGGGGAGGGGGGGGTGGAGGCATACATGTTTCCAAATTAATGTTTGAAAACCGTCACTTAAAAAAACAGCAACAAAAAACGCAATGCACTTCTAGAATCTGATGTACTAAGGTGAAACACTTCAGCAGGTCAATGAAAAACACTTTTTCAAATTTTGAAGGGACTTTATCATATTGTTACACGTTTGCTGCAAGATGTCTTAAATAATTAAAGTGTTCTTAAAGTGAAGCGGTGCAGGACAGCTTCTGTGCTTCTTTTGATTTTTTTTTTACTTCCGTTCAACTGTAAATAAATGCTTGCCAATTATTTAATAGCTTTATGACTATTAATGCTTTGTAAAGTAAACAGCTGCCTAGTGCTGCTGTTCAACCGGGGGCTGCATGTAAAGGTCTGGAGGGAGCCCTACTCGAGTATCACTGCTCCAGACCAAACCTCTAGAGAACATGGAAATGGCCATCGTACTCAGGAGTTCGAACCTTGTGTCCCTTGAATTCAGCTCGTCATGTAGGTTCGAACCCTAAGTAACGCTCTCAGATGAAGATGAGGAGGAGGAGGGTAGGTTTATGTTAAACTTCAGCAGTTACTTCGAAAGGGTTTCCTGGTGCTGCATTAGAGGAAACAACTCACTGAAAAAGCTAGGCTTGTAGACCTGTGCGAAATTTAAAGTGACTAGCTTCGGAACGGAGGGAGATAGGGATTGAATTCCACTGACTGGGGGCTATTGAAACAGTCTCCCCCTCCAAATAGGATCTTGTGCTGACTTTGAGAGGTTTGAAAAAGTTTTGAAAACCTGGCTCGTTTGATCAGTTGTTTTACCTTTGTTCTGACAAGCGGCGAGATACTCCTTCAGAAGTAAGTCGTGTGCGCTATATTAAGAGCCTGATCACAAGTACAGCGGTCCCAAGACTGCCGCACCCGCGGTGGCAGTCTGACTGCTGCCACCTCATCGGTCCGACTGCCATATTACGAGGATGAGGGTCAAACTGACACAAGCCAGATGCAAGACTGCTGCCACGGCACGCTGGTCTGCGGCAGCAGTGCCGACGCCGGCACCACCTTGCAGCTTACGACCTGCCTTTTCAACAATCTTTTCATGTTGGGGACGCCAGCCATGAAAAGGTCAACAGAAAGGCAGGAAAATGGGCCCCAAACAGGGCTCTTGAGCGGTTAGCCCATGGAGGGGGCACATATTGGGCCACCCAATACTTGCACGGTCATGCGTGCACTTTGCGCCATGCACGACATGGTGTATGGTACACAGTGCACCAACGGGCATGGGCTGCTATCATGGCGGCATATGCTAGAGGCTCTCTATGAGCTTAAGCATGCCGCTGCCGTGGCACCGCCGACAACACCAGCCCGGCGGTGTTCTCGTAATATGCAGTCAGGATGCCGACACCATGGCGGCATACTTCCAACCGCCACCGAGGCAGCGGTCGGACCACTGATGTCATAATCACGCCCCAAGTGTCCCCAACATAACAAGCCAAGGAAAGGGCCTACCACTCATGCAAGAACGGAAAATGTAAGAAATGCCCAACAGGAAGCTGCCTTCCAACGTGAAAGCTCGACTAGGTGCATACAGTCTAATTTAAGATTGGAGCATCAGAGGGCCATGCTTGTAAAATGCTCAGAGTGTAATGTACATGATGGTAGGTCCAAAGCAATGATTTTTATAACTCCAGGCAAGACTATATTTTGCTGGTTAAGCACTTCCTTTCCAGTAAAAACAAAGCATTTCTTGAGGTCATTTGCTAAAATATGGGGCTCACTTGTGGCCGTTTGTGGCGATGACTTAAGGCAGCTGCTTGAGTCGGCCTCAGTCGGGGCCACTGGAATTATGCGAATCTCAAACTGCAATGTTTTCTGCATGATTATGAACTTGCATTAATTGCCACATAACCGAAAGTATAGCTCAGGGTCCCCCAAAGTCGGTCCAGATCCATGCCAGATTTTTAGCATTATCCCTATTTAGATAAAATGTAGTTATCTTAAAAATCTGGCATGGATCCGGCCCTCCAGGGCCGACTTTGGGGGACCCTGGTAGATGATTCGATGCAAAGAGAAAACAAAAGGGCCCCAGGCTTAACACTCGCAGAGATGCTCGGGGCACTGGATGGGTCGAGGCAGAGCACTGAGCTCTAATCCTGAGACCGTACAGCATTGTGAATGTATTTATATAGCGCTCACGACCCCAGACCAGGCATTAAAGATGATGCGCTGGAACTGTACAATTGGACCCAGAGGTACTAGTACGTGAAATTACATCCTAAAGTGCGAGTAAGTATTGGATGGGGGCATGGACATATTTTTATCACACAGAATGAATGAAGGTTTGGTGAACTCAGGCGTCAAAAGTCACCTACAAGAAATTGTTATTGGTTTTGCAGGTGCATTATCTATCAGAGATAATGAATGCCTGAAGTTTACTAGGAGTGGATGTTCAAACATTTGAAAGGCGGCGTAAGTCGGTTCAAAGAAACTCTGGCTAGTTAAACTAACCTGACGTGAACTAACTTAACTAGTGGCCTTCATTTGTTTAAATCAAAGCAGTGTGGTTTGAGTTATTGGAATTCGACCACAGGGTGTCACCGTTAATCCTTCAGCAGGTCACCTGCTTCATCTGTCAATGCTAACCCCGCCTCCACCGAAGCGGACCTATGGGAACAGAGACCCTTCCATGGAAAACATGTTCTTCAAAGAAAACAACACAGCAATGAAAATGAAGATAAACCCTCTGCTGGAGGAGTCTTTCCTGTTCTCAAACCCAAGCTACAGTGCCATCCCAAAATAATCATTCCAAAAAGCAATAGGTCTTGCCTCCTCTCTTGGCCAATTACTTTTGCTGATATACAACATTGGCAAAAAAGAAACAAGCTTTGGCAAAACCAATAGGTCTTTCTTTCTATAACTATTGCCTTTGTCATTTTTTTTTTGCAGTCGCACTACACCATCTGGAAAAAAAATGAAATGGACATGATGATGCATATGCAAGATGGCACTGTAGTTGCCCAGCATTATGACACCGATATGTCACCATGAATGGGTCCTTAGGGCATGGTACAGAGGTAACTTTTTATATTTTTTTTATTTATGGTTCAAAGATGATTCATGTACGAGTTGTGAAAGCACCGTTTGAAAACGGAGGTGCCCAGCAGACAATGTCAGCTGCCAAGTTCTCTAAAGAATTAAAAATTGTATTGGGACTGGAGGTGTGGAGAAGCGATGGAAGAACGTGTGCGGGAGAAATCAAGGCTGTGGGGTATCAACTGGAGTTGGACAGCGGAAGAAGAGAGGATGTTGAGGTGGGGGAGTGGAAATAAAAAGAAAAAGAATAAAAAACAAAAAATCGTGGGTGCTGGAAACAACGGACAAGCTGGGGTTGGAGGAAGAGGGAGCAACACAGAACATTACGGAGGGCGGGGGGATTTGAAGGTGAAAGCCGCAGGGGGGGGGGGGGCAAGAAAACACATGCACCCTTGTGAAGTGTTGAATGAAAAAGAAAAAAAGCAGTTCCCCTCACTTGAGTAGAAGTCATGCCATCAAAGGGCTGATAAAAAGCTATACCCAAATGGAAGGTATAACACAAAATGGGGAAGGGAAGCCAGCAAATAGGAAGAAAATGAGAGGGACAATGAAGCAAACTAGTAGTAAGCAACGCGCTGGTACACAGCCCACTCATTTCGGTATGGTTCACAATAGGTCTTTTACAGCTTCTGGCTATCTGTGAGACCTAAAACGAGGGGGGAGGGGTGGGGGGGGGGTGCAAACGGTCTATAGGCAGCAACTAAAAAATAGAAAAGCAAGGAACAATGACAATCAGATTGTCAATAATATCAACAGAGTTAAACATAACACATTGAGCCTCTTCCTACTGGCATCGGAGAGCTTATGCCAACAGAGATGTGAACGTTTAAGAACTATCATGGGGGTAATCTCATTAACACGCGAGCCGAGACTTAAGTTTTCATTAGAATGCACAGCACAGAGTTAATAAGTAGGATCAGAGAAGAAAAAGTGAGCAGTCAGATTCAGGACTGTACTTTCAAGCGGGTGTATCCCATTGCCATTCCCACCATCACTGCCCAATTCATAAACTACCCTGGGAAAAAAAATCACTTGCAACTGCAGGTGAAATGAAGCCCATCAGCTGAGTTAGCGTTTTTTTGTTTCATAACTTGTGTTTGTGTGACCAAAGTTGTAAAAGAATGTCACCCTAACTATATGGTATTGATGAAGGTGATACACACTTCTTGCAGTTGAAACCAGTGAAATATAAGATACATACATGGAAAAAAAGCCAGTGGAGGCAGCCAGTACAAGTCACATACACAGAGAAAGTGAGTGGAATATATGTCACACATATGAAGAAAGTCACATACATGGATAAAGCCAGCAGAATCCAAATAACATATGAAGCCATTGGAGGAAGCCAGTGGAATACAAGTCAAATGCATGGAGAAATCAATGGAAAACAAGTCACGTACTTGGAGGAAGCTAACGGAATACAAATCACATGTATAGCATAATCCAACTGAATTTAAGTCACATACATGGAGGAAGCTAGGGGAAGACAAGTCACATACATCAAAAACCAGTAGAGGCAGCCAGTGGGTTACAAGTTACATACATGGAGGAAGACAACTGAATGTAAGTCACATACCTGATGTCAGTCTAACTGAAGACACATACATGGAAGAAGCCAAAGGATTATAAGTCACACACATGGAGGACGCCAATGAAGAACAAATCACATACATGAAGCCAGTGGAGGCAGCTAGTGCAATGAAGGTCACATACATCACGAAAGGCGGTGAAATACAAGTCACAAAGAAAAAGTACAACAGGGGAATGCAGGAAACATATGGGCAAGGCAATGGAATCCAAGGTGCATAACTGGGGAAAGCAGGGCAATACGGTATCTACCTGGAGGCCAGTATGTAAATCACATCCAAGGGTAAGGCAGTGGAACATACATGCATGAGAACAAAGCCACATTTTATGTGGTCTGTCATACCCAATGAAAGGAAGGACACTCCTAAGACAACTATGACAGCGTCACTCCGAAGGGTCTCTGGCAACGTCACTGCTAAAAGTAATAAACATAGAAGAAATGCTCAGTAGTGTCGTTCTCCCCATAAGACAAAATATGTAGGAATCACAGAACTGGGCCGTCAAGCCTAAACGTTAATGCAATTACTTTCTACCGCCCATGAGAGCATGTCCTACTTAGACAACAGTAGTGTACTCAAAGAAGTGACAAACATAATCCATTTTGTTTAATGGAAAACTGAAAGAAAGACCAACCAGGAGATTTCATTCTATTGCTGAATGTGCTACAAAAAGGCCAAAAGGTTACATTTGGCATGACATATATTAGTATGTATTACAGATTCAGTGATAGCGAATTTAGTTATGACCCTCTTGCACTCTATGTAAGACATGCACTTTTTGTTTTCACTAATAACCGTTTTAGGTCATTTGATGAATCTGCAGGAAAATGAACAAATTCTAGGTTCTGTCCGTCCAACTCAATTTCTTTGCTAAAAAGTCAAGACCATGGTAGAGGGGCAGTTATTGGGTTTTAACCAAACATAGCAGGGTGATGGGATTTTGTTTCTCTTCGCTAAAGCAACAAAAAAAAAAAAGGAGCTCAATGAAGTTGCACAAAACAGGCCAGGAAGATGAACTTTGCTCAGTCTTGATGTTATTATGGGGTTTAGTGTAGATCCTTTTGTAGTTTGAGCTAAATGTGTTACAAAGAGGTACCCGGTGGGCCTTATAGTGTTAGTTCTATACACTGGTGTAATAGGGGTGCCATAACCTCTATTCCAAGCTAGGCAAACGCCCCTCGTCTGGCAGTGCGATCAATGACAGCCATAACTGGGTTGAAGCAGACCCTCATCATCTGGGTCTCACAGCCAGTGCACATGTTGCACTGATACCTACACTTTTGTTTCTACGTATACGTGGAATACAAAACGCAACAAGAAACAGGTTTTAAATTTAAAATAAATTTATATTGGCCAAAACAAGATTTTCGCAGTTCAAGAGTCCTTTGAGAACCCCTGCAATCTTATCTGCAGCAACTTGAACGTTTTGGGCCAACAGCCATTCGAAATGCAGGATGGACTGCAAACCATCTTTCAAAAACACACATTAGGAGGAGAATGCAGGGGCATGATCAGCAAATCAATGCATCAAGAGAAGAAGGTCCTTTCAAGTAAACACATAACATGTGTATTTGTAAAGCGCACGTTCACCCAGTAGGGTCTCTTGGCATGGCATAACAGATGTTTATTGTTACCCAACTCAATGGTACTCATTTTATCGACCTCAGATGGAGGAATGGCTGAGTGGACCCTCAATACTCAATAGGACGCTGAGAATAGAGGATAAAAGGTGTATATAGCTGGCTCTAGGGACAAGGGACAGAAGACTGGGCACAGTGCCCACTGCATAACATCAACATGTTGACCCATTTGCGACTCTAAGGACGATTATATCAAGTGAGTCTAGTTGTTTTTAACCTTACCATGGAACTTTCTTGCTGAATAAGAGTATACCTTGGGTTTCCATAGGTAAATTTAATTCCAAATTGGCCCAATCCACATTCATAAGGTCCTCTGCACTGAAGAGGTCATCTCACAGAGGGGGAGCTCTAGACGCCTCTAGGTGGTGAACCAAGGATAAAAAGATATCCCCAAAGAACTAGGTTAACCGCATCGCTGCTCATGACGGAACCACTCCGTCATGAGCCACGGGCGCCGTGTGCTCATGACGGAGTGGTTCCGTCATGCTGCGGCCGTTGGCGGCCGCTCCGCCCACGCGGCGCTGATTCCCCGCCTGTGCGGGCGAATAGCGCGAGTGGGCGGAGTCGTGACAGAACCACTCCGTCATGAGCACAGCGCGCCCGTGGCTCATGACGGAGTGGTTCCGTCACGAGCATGGCGGCGCCGCGCTGCCCCCAAACCCCCCCAGCGCCGCGGCAAAATTCGTGCCGCGGCAAATGGGTTAAGGATGCCTGTCGGTATTGCACCCGCACTCCCCACCCGACGAGGAGCAGGACCCAATGATGAAACATGCCACTTAAGTAGATGAGGGTCTTTGTATCCTAAAAAGGGATAATCCTTAGTTTGAGACTAACCCAGAGTACTATCACTGTGCAGACCTACAGAAGCAGTCAAACAAGCACAACCTGTTTCGGAACGTCCACTTTTGATTTTGGCGTTTCATGCATGGAGAAGACATGTGATGGACTGACCAACCTTTCTTCCGCCTTCTTTGCATTATTATTGGTGCTGAAAAATCAGGTTTTTCAGCTTTTTAAAAAAAAAATCCCATTAAGAAGTGTCTTTCTTAATGTTCGATGGGACAGGGTTCCACACCTTGAATGCATATTCAGAGAAGGACCGATAACAAATCCCATTAAGAAGTGCCTTTCTTAATGTTCGATGGGGCTGGGTTCCACACCTTGAATGCATATTCAGAGAAGGACTGATACAGAGTTCTCGTCTTTCTAAAGCCTGGTATTTTGAGTAGAAGCTGGCCCTGCTCCAAAAGAGGTATGGTCTACTCGAGATGGTCAGTGTCTGGGAAAGGTCACTTGAGTTTGCACATAAAACCGCTAGATGTGCGATGCAGGCCATTTTAAGGATGCTCTTCATCTCTTTGGGGAGCCCCTCTGGGGAATACAGAATGTATAAGTGGCATAACTTTTTTCGCCTGTGGCCAACTTGACAGCTAGATAAGGGGCTGCTCTACAGAACGCTAGACGTGACTTGGAAATTACTGTGAGTTGGGCATTTTTGTACTTCAATCCTAATAGGATGAAAGACCGGATTCCGGCTAAGTCTTGTTAGTTCCATGATAAAAGGTTTGACTCCACTGACAGTCTACCTTGGAATTGAGACCACATTTGCAGTTACCTTGGAGTTGGCTGTAGGGCAAGGTTTTTGTCCAAGAAAAATGCAAGAGGTGTGGCACACTCCACGATTAAGGGGGTACTTGTCAACACTGTTGGGGAATTGGGCCGTGCTTGGGGTGAGGATGATGGGTGGTAGGAGGGTAATAAAGAACTCTTTGAATAGAGCAAATTTATGGTTGCCGAGTGACTTCCAAACTTAGATGTCCTCAAACACTTTGGCAATGAATTAAACATCTTTACATTTCAAAGTAGAGTATAATAGTCATTTGTCCAAAATCACACCATTTTATTAGAGTTGAAACCAGGATTAGAAGACATGCTGCAAGTTTATAGTTTGTAGGAGATGTAAAACATACATGGGTATGTTCAGTAAACAGCTGGAGCCAAACAAGAAGGAAAGGAAAATCAAAGGTACATCAATTGTATATCTAGAAAAAGGGACGTCTTTTATGAGGCACAATAATTCAACCTCCCAAAAAAACGTTATTGCCATTGTGCTGAACAGGAGGATACAAACGAAAAAGGAAAAAATAAGCAGAGAGAGGTCAAGTTTAAAGGTTAGGGTTCAAAGGGGAAATGCTATGATGTCAGCAGGCACCGACTGGGGGTTGTGTTTCGAATTAGTCAGGCTGTCCATGAACACAGCCAGGAAAAGAAGGGCCAGTCCTTAGATTTGGTGGCATAGCAGCTGCAGAAGAACGAAAATGTTTTCAGTAAAAGAGAAGCCGAGCTTCCAGGCACTGATAAACATTTTCTGAACGTGTAAATATCATTTTTGCAGCACTTCCTGCGAATCATCCTTCCATGTAAACCTTCGCGTTATAGTTGTGAAACTGAGGAATGTGAAAATATAATAATTCAGTCTGATCACAGCAAAAGTCAGTGGGCAAGTGGTGACGCAAGTCATGACTCCCTCTGCCCTGATCGTAGAATTAACCGGGAGGCAAACATTACAGAGGGGTTGGAGTAAAAGCAGTATGAAACTTAAACTAGGTCTGAAAATTCAACTAGGCCTTCCCGGGTGGTATATTCTAAAGAACGGCAAAAGACAGATAGCTTAGAGAATTAAAAGGCTTGCAGCTGACTTCTACAGTTCATGGGTTCGAACCCAGTAAGACCAACTTTAATTTTAATTTTTCAGGGGTCGATAAACTGAGAGGCAATCAATATGGTGCCGAGACAGACCAATAGCAGGCACCCAGAACGTGCAGGGGTACGACCTGTCGTAAGAGGGCGCCTAATTAATGAGACAATGTCCTAGTATTAAGCAGTGGCTTCAAAAACTAACCGCCTTAAACTCAGACACCGTCGAAAAAGAAATCTGTCCAGAAATCTGAATCTATGGTGGAAGGGGGCGAGGGGGAGGGGCGGGGGAGGCAGGGACTTGCGGTAAATCTAGACAACTGGAGACTGCTTATTTTTCTTTTTTATTTATTATTCAAGTACAAAATGCTTTAAAATATTACATGCAAGTTTACTAAAGCGATTTACAATTCAAACATCAAAACCTTGCACATTAGTTGCCTCAAAAATAAAACACATTAATAGGGACGATGTTTCTGGTTTTCAATTTTAAATTTTAAACCTACTTTGAGCATTTCCCACGACGACAAATACCGCAAACAATGCAGCGGTTATAGACCATCTTCCATGAAAAAACTTAAATGACAAACAGGATGCATTCAAAATCTAAATTCACTAGAATCGAATTTTTAAACAATTGGGGTGTGTTCTAAATGACACAAGATAATGCAATCGCTCCATATCTGGAAAACATAAAAAGGAAGTCCTGTGGCAAATGAAAACAAGCATTTGCAATGCAATAGTTCTCGCATTTACGCAAGCTTAAGCTATTGGCATTGTAAATGACAATGCCTTTTATTTAGGTTTTAAAAACCAATACCAAAATAAAAGGTATAGCCATTTACAATGCCAATAGCTCAAACTTGCGTAACTGCGAGACCTATTGCATTGGCTGGCTTTAGAGTGAAACCTCCATAACCGATAATAGAAAGTGGTCAGACGGAGGTGTACGAAGATATACAGTGTTTACAAGCCAAGTGCCCATAATGGAGGAAGGAAACGTTTAACCGAATTCAGGGTATAAACTGCGTGAAAGACCGGTTTTAGAATAATCAACTAAAAACAAATCTCGCCTAACAGGTTTTATGGAAAGCCGCTTTTGTTCAGCTTTTGACTGGATCAGTGTGTCTGTTATTGGTGCCCACAGCATTCTGGTAGTTGCAGTCCTTCACAAGAGATTCATGTTTTTTCTGGATTCACACTCCGTGTCATCACCGATCTTCAAGGGTGACTCTGGCAGAGCTCAACTAGAGTAAGCCCGTAGAATGTACACACATTAACACGATCTCCGAGTCCAGAAAACCTTACGTTTCCTGAAAGATGCAGTGTTCAGTAAATAATGCACACACGTTATCTGCTTATTCACGTTCCTTTTTTTAATGTAAACAGCACACTGTGTTGTGATTGCATCTGCCACGGTAGCATTAATGAGAGTAAACAAGGAAGAAGGCGATAACTTTTTAAACGAGGGGTGCGTGTGCGCGCGCCACACCGAGACATCTGTTTCCTATTATCGCGCACGCCTCTGTGCACGATAATTGCAAACAGATGTCGGGCCTGCGGGTAACCGACACCAATAGGCCATGGGCGGAGCAATGCGCCCGGCTTTGGCCAATTGTGTGCGGTCTTTGTTAAAAAGACGCACGCAAAGGCCAATAGCGTGGTCCAAAACAAAAAGCACACGCACAAGCGTGTGCGATTCTTAGGTTAGTTTTGAAACCCCCTACATGAAGTCTTCGCCAGAACAGCGCATGCGCGCTGTTACGGGCTCGACCTAAAAAGCAACCATTACAGCCAAGACGGAGAAAAGTCCTTGTTCTGAGCATTCCGTATTACTGTTACATTGATTAAAAAAATTAATAAAAACAACTTCCTTTTTTCCACAAGAGCTATTTTATACATTCAAATCTGTTCATCACCAGAGTGCGCGGTGGGAGTGCCATCATGTACCTCTCTCATGTCAACTGCATTTCACGAGGCTTCAGGACATCGACCTCATCGAGGGCCTTGTCTTCTCCCTCCAAATATCCCCCAATTTCTCACTCTCAGGTGCCCTGATCTATGACCCTCCAAAAACCTCTGTCCTCGACACTCGTCTCTCTGTACTTACTCCTTTTATATATAATACTCAAACTTCGCAGCACTCGGGGATTTTAGTGTCCACATGGACAATCCCAGCTCCAGACCAGCTGAACTGTTTAAAGAGGTAATGTCTGATCTTTTCCTTCCCAAAGTGGTCAATGAGGACACTCATAAGGGGGGCGAACTTTTTTGGCCTGCGGTTTTATGGACGGTAGGAGGGATGCAAGCCTGGCATCGGGAGTACTTCCATTTTTCTCTTTGAAAATAATTGGGATGAAGCTGATAAAAGGTATAATATCATACACGCAGGGTGTTTCGTATCACTAAGGCAGCGCCTCTAATAAAATATTCCTAGTTACACTTCATTGCCCATGCCTTTTTTTAGAGAACCCTCTCAAACTTTTGTATCCCCCTTACAGTACTAGATAGCACCCCTAAGCGTGTAGGCCCCAATGGCAAAGTGTTTCTGCACTTGAAGAATAGTTGTATGCACTTCCGTTTCTACCCATGTCATACGTGACAACACACCTGTTTCAGCAGGGTGACTCAAGTTTTTAAACCAAATACAGCTTTATGTTAGCCGTCTCCTCCCTAAAATTGCCTCCAATTCAATGCAAGCCAACAAAATTCTTCTAATATTTTTTTGAACATCCCTTTTTCTTGCTTCCAAATGTTGGCATTATGTCGTATGTGGTGTTTTACTTCCCTGTGCTCAGGAAAAGAGCAGGCCTGTCTGGAAATGTGTGTGTACCGGAAGAAATGTTTACTGAAAGTACCTATGGTTCAAGTACAAATGTCAATACTTAATAACACTTAGGCTTAGGGCCTAATTACGAGTCTGGAAGTCCGAGGCATGGTGGTACAAGCGGTGGTGGTCCGACCTCCCCATTACGAGTTGGGAGGTCGGACCATAATTGGGCCGCAGGCTCTGCCAGGGAACTGCCGTTCCCTAGCTGTGGCGGGGCGGTCAGGGCCATTGTAAGATGCAGGTGGCGCCACTGCAGCACCGCCATACATATTACAAGTTTGAGGTTCACCAGTGTTTTCATAGATGTCTTTCCTCAATGAAAAGGCTTGCAGTGCTGAAACAAAGGAGGCCTTACAGGGCGCCCTGTGCCCCCTCTGCCTGGTGATGCATGCAGGGGGGGCACAACATGTGACCCCTGTGCGCATCTGCCCCAGTTCCTACACGGCTGGACTTTACAGTCCATGCCATGCAGGAACCTGTGTGACCTTTCAAATAAAGGGCCTTTTTCAAAGGCACTGCAGCATTTGAAAGAGGCACTGCCACAGGAACTGCCACGCCACCCGCCCACCAGACCACAAAATTATTTGTAATCTGGCGGGCTGGTGGCAGCGACACTTGGCAGCGCGGAGCGGTGGTGGCAGGCCACCCGCCCCGCACCGCTAAAAGTCATAATCAAGCCCCAAGTGTGTTTGAGAGACAGGACATCTTTACTTTCCTGATAACTTGCATTGGTGTAAAATGAATTTGGAAAAAACGAAACTATCAACGAGTCCAACAAAATTAATTGGGCATTTTCCTCGTACTTTGGGAGTGTTGGAGCGTGGGGATCCAGTGAAATATGGAGGTCATCTCCTGTAAGAAAGTGCTCTGTATATACTGCACCAAACTAAGGTTCAGTGTGCACAGAGTCCACAGTCTCCAGAGGTTTGGCAGAGGTTAAAGTTGGATATAACCTTACTCTCTAAAGTGGTAGCTTGGTCGAGCAGTAAGGCAGTGTCAGAGGACAGTGTAAAGCATTTGTTGTATACAGTCAGCAAATGGTCTCACACACTCAAGAACTGAACTCTAGGCCAATTGTTTTGTATATAAAAATATATTGTTTTATTTTTAGAACCACAAGTAGGTATAAACATACTTTCTCAGAATGAGATGCTCTAGTTGAATACTTTCAAATAGCAATAGACTTTTAAATGCAATAGTTACAGTTGTTGCAATAGGCAACACAAGTTAAACACAAGTAAACGTAATATCAATTACTTTGCATAGTTTTTTCGTACTCAGGGCTGGATCCTGGATTCAGCCCTGGTGCATCTCCTGTAAACAGTTGAAAGAAATTCTTTTTGTTACACAGGCGATTTTTAAAGGAATATTTGTATGTTTCAAAAATCGACACTTAGAAGAATTTCTGGCAAAAACCAGGCAATGTTATCCTAGGGAGGAAAGTTTGGTTATCGGAAAATCGCAGTTGTAATTACTTTTTAGGGTCAGTGCTGGGCACAAAGATCCAGCACTGGGATCTCTCCTGATAACAGGTGAGTAATTTTGTTTATTGGGTGATTTTTTGTGAATATTTCAAAGTTTCGAAACTCGACACTTAGAAGAAATTCCAAGTGAAAACCAGTCAATGTTACCCTAAGGAGAAAATGTAGGTTATCGGCTTTCAGGTAAGTACTCGACTGGCAGTGTTAAGGTTCTGGGGATAGACTCCGGGGTCTCCCAGGGTCAGGTAGGTACAGTTGTTACACCCTCAGCGACACAGGAGCAGCTGGGTGCAGAGAGAGTAGGCCCAATGTTAGCCTATGGCGGGCAGGGGGGCCTTTGGTTGGTGGCTGCTAGCAGGCAGACCACGCGGCTGTGGGAGCTGAGCTCCTGATCACTTATACAGGGCAAGTGGGGAAGTAGGATAGGACAGATGCTGCATTTCCAAGGGCACTCGGGTGGCTGGGTGCAGGGTGCTTTTGAGCCGCCGGGCGCTCAATGTATTTCAATGGGAAAGCTGTGTGACGAACAAAGGCTGCAAGCTCGGGGACGGAGATTCTTCAGGTGCGACCACCACTTTGAGAGGTAAGTTGGGGAGCTGTAGGTTAGGTAGGCACCCAGGAGGTGGGCACAGGGGGCCGCAGGGCACCGGGGTGTCTTTTGGCATCGGGAAATTTTACCCTCTGCTGGTCGCGGTTGGGGGGGGTCCCTGGAGTTGAGGCTGCAGGCGTCGTCAGGAGCGTCGAGGAGGGTCCTTGGGTGCTGGATTCGTGGTCACAGTCGCCAGGGGGACGTCCTCGTGGTCTTTGTTCACTCAGGCACAGGCTGGGCTCGGCGGGTGCAGAGTGTGCTTGATTCACGGTTCCTGGCTTGGCACCAGGTGTTGTTGCTTGTTTGAGCAAAACCACTGCTCGTGGGAGTCCCAGTCTTTAGATGAGCAAGGCAGTCAGGTCCTCCGGGGTTTTTGAGGTTGCTGACCACTGGAGACGCCCGGCTTTAGCAGGAGCAGGTTCGAGGGTCGACAGGCCTATAGGGCTGGGGCCAAGTCAGTTGGTGTCGTCCTCTTGTTAGCAGCTGCACAGCAGGTCTTCTTTCTTCTTGTTCTTCTTCTTGTTTCGGAATCAGGATCTGAGGAAGGAAGGTTCAGGGTGCCCCTAAATACTAAATTTAGGGGTGTTACAGGTAGGGAAAGGTCGGGGACCAATGGGTCCCTTCCCTGGGGTGGGTACACCCCCTATCCTGCCACTCTACAGTGGGAGGGGGGCAGGAGCCTAGTCCTGATTGGGTAGGGCTCTCCATCCTCAAGATGGGAGAGCCCGGAGTTGTGCTTCACCTCGCCTCCCCCACCTGAGGGGTGGGGTTGGCAGAGGCTGACACGCCCCCTTTCTTCCCTTGGGTTTTCCTGCCAGTCTTCCGGTCAGAGTGGGGGTCAGAACCGATGGGGACCAGTTGCTGAGTACAGCAAGTGGTCTGGGGAGCCTCACAAAGGCCTTTGAAGCTTCTCCTGCCCATCCTGGGGGAGGAGGCTTGGCACCTCGCCCCAGGATGTGCATTGTTGCAGGCCCATGAGAGCGGAGGGCTCTCTACCCAGGCGGCCAGCAACCTGTCTGCTGGGTGGCAGCCTATGCAGCCTCTAAGTCAGGACACAGGTTGTTGGTTAGTTTCAAGGGGCAACTCTAAGTTGCCCTCTGTCGTGCATTTTACATTAAATCCCACACTGGCATCAGTGTGGGTTTAATGTGCTGAGAAGTTCGATACCAAACTTCTCAGTCTGCAGTGTAGCCATTATGGTGCTGTGGAGTTCATAATGACGACCTCCCAGCACCATATACTCTTAATGGCACCACTGCACTTACAGTGCCCATGAATAGACATGGGTACTGTAGGGGTACAGGGCTCATGCACCTGTACCCACACCACTGGCATAGTGCACCCAGCTAGAGGGGTGACTGAGGTATGCCAGGGCAGTGTGTTTGTGGGCATGGCACACAGGGATGTGTGCCATGTCGACTCTCTGTTTTGTTCTGCACCAAGACTCTCAGCCTGCAAAGGCAGTGTGTGTGTGTCAGGGTACAGGGCCACTAAGGGTGGCACAATAAGTGCTGCAGCCCTTAGGGGCCTTCTCTGGTCACAGTGCCCTGGGTACCTAGGGTACCATTTACCAGGGGCTGACGTGTGGCCAGAGATGCCAATTGGGTTTCGTTTTGGGGAAAGAACACAGGCCCTGGGGTCCTGATTGGCAGGGCCCCAGAGCAAATCAAGTCAAAGAGCATCAGTAGTCTGGCAACAAAAGAAAAAGGGGGGGGGGGTGGTTTACTGCAACAGAAACCCACTTTCTCACATCTCCCTCGACATGCCTTCAATTAAGCACTACGTTTACAGCTTTAGGCACGTGACTTACAAATCATTGACAGCATGCGTTTAAGTCTAATGGGTTTAACTGAAGCCAACAAACCCTTCAACATTAAATGCATTAAAGTGCTTGGTGTGTGGATCCCCTGGCTAGTTTTGATGGTGCACCAGGGAGCCATGACGCACAGATTGGGAACCACTGGTGTAAAGTAATCTATACCACTTGCCTGCTGCACCAATTCACTCTAATAGCCTGCCTAGTAACCCGGTAGGTTGCTAAGTCGCACACTTTCATATGGTGGCTGCTAAGACGCAGCACGGCCAGGCCCATCAAATGTCTTTGACTGCCTCAGAGGGAAGTGAAGCCTGAAAAAGAAAGATGTGCTACCCTATAGATATATTTTCTCGCCCCTGTAGAAGCCCAGTTGGTACCCTAGAGTAGGTGTTACAGCAATGATGAGTCTGTAGACCCAGCTTTAGGCTCAGAGATAGTCATCATAAGCATCCTTCTTTTAATCCAGGCTCAAAACTGGCAAGACCTGTGGAGTTACATTAACTGTTCCTTGTACCCCTCATTGAGCAGGAGGCTCTGCAATTACCTGGCGGTGCTCACTGAAGTCTAGAACCAGGCTAAATAAAATACCTTTGGGCTCAATGTCAGTGCCCCACTAAATTTGAAATCCTTGCACCCATTTTCACATTACAAGGTGAGTGCATATTTGACCTGCTCAAATTCCTTCTTCTAGATATTACTTTGATGTATTTGTTGTCGGAAAACTTAGCAGAAAGTGAGTTTGCACAAAAAAGTGTAAAAATTACCTGTAGCAAAAAAAAAAAAAAAAACTAAAAAAAAACATGAAATGAAAGTATAAATAAAATCAAAGACTGGCCTACCAGCCCGGAGACTAAAGTGAACTACTTTTTTAGGCAGATGTGTACAAGCAAAATGGCACATCTCAGAGTGAGGAGAACCAGTGGCAGAAGTGGGCTGACCCATTGCTTTGTGTGTGCTGTAATTGGCATAAGCAAAAAGTGAAAGCTACTAGAACCGACCAATGAATGAAGGGGCTCCTGTAAAGCCTTTTTAGGTCTCGCCTACGCAGCGCGCATGCGCTGCGTAGGAAAGAGACCTTTAGTCATCGGCACAGCTTTCCCCGCAAAAACGTGCACGCGTTGCATTGCTTCCAATGGCAACGCGTGCACGTCTGGCGATTCACTTGCGGGAGCGAGCAGCTGGTGCCATATGGTAGCAATTATCGTGCCTTGTCACTCGCTCCCGCCAGGGAATCGCGCAGGACCCTCCTCTCTCCCCTCCCCCTACTGCCGCGCGAGGCGCGCGCACTTGTTTAAAAATGAGTTTGTTTACGGAAAGCAGGAAGATATTGTAAGTAAATACTTAACTTTCATGAACTCGTTAATAACTGCAGATTTCTTCCCGCCTTATATCTGCGCAGCTAAACCACACAATGCATGGTTGTCTTTCTATGATGGCATAGCTTGATGCACGGCTGACTTAGGTCCCATTTTTGTTTCTAAGGTCACGTGGCTTAGCTGTTTTAGGAGGCGGGATTTCACACGACATTTCATTTGAACAGTACGGCGCACTATCTTCGGGCTATGTACAGAAGTAGATCGGAAAGATGTCGCACCAGGATTTAGTCCGGGAGGGCATCACTTCGAAGGTCACAGTGCAGATCGTGGCCAAATATTTCTGTGAGTAGGGTCTCGTCCCCCTAACGGGTGCAGTTTCCCACACACTGCTTCATCTAGTATTGCTGTCCTCTGGAGATGTAAATGTCCGGTTGCAGTGCTCCTTCATCTTGCAGTTGGCATTCAACGTGATCCTTCAGGTCTCCCGGTTGGGTACAGACATCAGCACTCCCTCTCTTAATACAAGGGGACATTCTTTTAGGGATGCGCCTGACTGCTTTGTTTTTAAATATCATTAAAAGCTGTAGGTACTGGCCCTCCAAACTGTCTATCGCCCCCAGCTCCCTGCATGGGCATGCCTGTGAGACTTAAGTTAAAACTCCTTGCTGCCTCAGCTTTAGGGGGTGCTGTATGTTGGCAGTAGAATACTGATAAGACTGCTTCGTAGGTTGACTCCGCAGCAGAAATTAGGGTACATATTTGCAGGTTAGCTTCAAATATGACTACAAGTCTAAAAGGTTAATGCAACAGCCACATACACATGTGAGAGTAAAATCAGTAGTTCAAGGTTCTTTACGAGAATCTCTTTCAAGTGTTAAAAATCTTTTTCAAACATTTTTGGCAGTTTCAGCAGCATATGGTGTGTGTGGACAGAGGTGAGATTAATGACCTTTTAGTTGACTCTTTATCCCATTTTTCAGTATATTATTCATAACTATCTCCTCTCATGTCTTTCACTGTGCATCCATTACGTTCGGATGAAACCCCTTTTCATCCGGGGTAGAAACATCAAATATATTTTCATTTTGGGACTGCATTTATTAAATTCAGATATTAGAAGGACCGTTGGGTTTATTTACATCTGTGCTCTAACCCATTCTATAGACTGCAGCCATTTACTTCGTGATTAAGAGATGTTGTATTTTTTTCTTGCCACCTGATCAAACCCGTGTGCACTGTGCCGTCTCACCACGTTTTCTTTTGGAGCACCTGCCTTTTTATAATACTGAGTTTCTTAAGGATAAATGTTTGCCCCGTGGAATACTACATGCGCTTGTTCTGAGAAGGCCATGAGCAGACCATCGGGTTTTATTTCGGGGGTACATAAGGGTGCCTTGGGTCACCTCACATTGAACCATCACTGATGAAGAGGAATACATCACAAGGCCCAGTTTGGTCTCATTATTAACAAACATTTGCAATGCAATAGGTCTCACATTTTTTTAAACTTTGACCTATTGGTATTGTACATGACACTGCCTTTTATTACTGCAGGTTTTTAAACACAAATAAAAGGCATTGTCATTTACAGTGCCAATAGCTCAAAGTCTCACAATTGCGAGACCTATTGCATTGCAAATGCTTGTTTAAAACATGTGACTGGCAAGACAACTGAAGCTATCTCTTGGCACGATCTAAAGAGTACTTGCTGACTAGGAGGTGCTAATGTTGTTTTCTTTGGAAGTAGATCTTTTAATCTTGCACTTCCCAAACATGTATTGCAAAATAAAGCTATACTGTCCCAGGATACAGTAATAGCATAGTTTTATTTAACTAGATTAAATGAATCTTCGGAAAACTATATAAGAAGCTGCTTTTAGTGGGGGAGCGTGTCCGCTTCAGCTTAGTATTTAATAAAAATCAGCATTCGCATTTTTCAGTTCAGAATTGACGATTATTGTGATGAATGAATGAATGAATGAGGAGATTCTTATAGAGCACAACTGCTGCTTCAGAAGAAGCGTCCTGGTGCTTGTATGGGTCATGTCACAGTTCAGGTTACAGTTCAACAAACAGGACTGTTTTTAACTGAGCCTTGAGTAGGCTTTCACTGGAGACGTTATGAAGGGAGGGTGGGAGAGCGTTCCAGAGACTGGGGCCCAGAACCGAGAAAGAGCTGCCTCCTGATTTAGCTTTGCAGAATCTGGAAATGTACAGAAGGTTGTGGTTGGAGATCGAGTAGCCCTTGTGGGAGAGTAGAATCTAAGCTTGTCTTGGACGTATCTGGGGCCCGTTTGGTGGCGTGCTCTAGGAGTGATCATAAGCGTTTGAAATTTTATTCTAGAGTTGATCGACAGCAAGTGTAGATCTTAAAGTCCTACTCTGATAGACTGGCACTTGGTAACATTCAGAGTTAACCTAGCTGTGGCAGTTTGTACTCGCTGCAGACGAGACAGCAGATACGGAGGGGCAACAATAAAGAGTACATTTGTGTAATCTAGTCTGGAGGTGATTAGCGTATTTACAATTCCTTTGGAAGTGTCATGGGGCAGATACTTAAGGAGTTTTCTCAAGGGTTTAAGCAGACCGAAGCAGGTGCCCGCAGTGGCCTTGACATGGGGTTCGAAGGACATGGCAGGGTCCTTCATAATCCCCAGGTTCCTGACAACTGTGGAGGGATGGGGGCGCTGGCCCGAAGTCAGTCGGCCAGAGGCGCAGTGCGTCCAGTGGGAAGGATGGTCCCAAAAAAATCAAAATCTCATTGTTGTCGGAGTTGAGTTGTAGGCAGCTGTCATGCATCTATTGATCAATGGGCGCAAGATGGCACTGTAAGTTCCCAGTTATATTGTCATTGAGCTGGTGGAAGGATAGCATACGTTGGGTATCGTCCGCATAGGATACGATGTTCATACCCCAGCTTGGCGAGAGTATAGCTAAAGGAGCCAGATAGATGTTGAAAAGAGATGGGGTAAGTGATGAACACTGAGGGACTCCACAGTTTGCGGCCCTGGATTGGGAAGTAAAAGGCAGAGGAAGGCTGCCAGTTGTCCATCAGCTAGGAAGGATCGGAGCCATTTCAGGGCCAGGCCAATGAAGCCTGCCTGCTGCAGTCTTTGCAGAAGGATTGGGTGCGACACAGTGTCAAAGGCGGTGGAGAGATCTAATAGGATGACCACTACCTTCTTTCCTGAGTCAAGGTTAGCTCTGATGTATTCGGTGACTCAAAGAAGAGCTAATTCTGTGCTGAAACCACCACGGAGGCCTGCCTGGTTAGGATGTAGGATTTCGTTCTGTTTCACATAGTTGGTGATCTGACAGTTCACCAAGGCTTCTAGCATTGTGCCGAGATGAGGAAGGAGAGAGATGGGGCGGAAATTTCTCAGGATGCGTGGATCAGTGTTTGCTTTTTTAGGTCTCGGCTAGCGATGGCTGCGCTTGCGCAGTCTCGCTCGCGAGACATAATGACTTGGGTGAAGAGGGGCTTGAACCCGCCCCTCTTCTTCCCTGTTCTCCATTGGCTGGCCTAGTAAATGCTGGCCAGCCATTGGAGAAGAGGTCCCGTCACTCTAATCCTGCCCCGTCCTTTTCGGATCGGGGGGCGTGTTTTTTGCGAGAAGTCTCAGGGAGGAGACAACAGCAAAACACGCCCCCCAATCCGAAAAGGACACTCCCTTTCTCCGAGGCATTTTCTGCTGTGCCTCGGAGAAAGGCGGTGGTGTCCCGGCGTTGCTCCCTCACCTGATCTCCTTGTTTGCCCGTCTTGAACTAGCGATGCTCTTTCCGCAGCTTTATATTTTTTCTCCCGGCATCCTTTGCCCTCTTCTACCAGCCTCGTCCAACATGGTGGGTCTTATACTGATACCTCTCCGGTCTATAATCCGCTTCCATCCAACGCGGGCGAACGAGGCTGTGGCCCGAGAAGCGGCGAAGAGTCTAGTCTACGGTGCTAACGATTTACTGCCTCGGTTTGGGCTGGATAGTCAGCGGAGGATGGGTCGATGTGTGGTTGGGAAAAGACCCGAGCTGGAGGCCGCTCTTGTTACATTTCTGGTGCCTGCCTGAATTACAGCGAGGTTGCTGGCATTTCTTTTATTTGCCCTGTCAAGATAACAAACTGTGTTTTTTTTCTTTTTGTGAGCTTTTTTTTTTCTTTTAGAGCTATAATCTTAGCTCCCCTCCCTAAAATGAGTCGACTGCGCTCCGATGTGTTATTTGTACATTAGTTGGCAGACGCCTTTTCTTCTTTCACTGCGCACGTTTCGCCGTCTCCTTTCAGTGCCCCGGTGCACTGCTGGGAAATGCCCGGCACAGGCTCGGCCCTCCGAGGGGGAAGAGCCCTTTTCATTGCTCCGTAATTGCAAAGCAGGAAATATTAGGGAGGCACAGATAGAAAGAAGAGAATAGATTCTGATCTCAAATGGTGGGGCGAGAAAGCGTCCTTTGTGCGCAGGTTGGAAGCCACAAGGGGACGCATTATGTGCCTGCATTCTATTTACAGTGCAAAAAGCTGCGCATATATATATAAATATATATGTAGGACAAAAAAGCTTATCAGCTGTGCAAATATGTGTTCACTTCGTGCATTGTGTTTTCGGTTATGGATTACATCAAATAACAAAATGGTCAGCAAATACCTTCCGCCAGTGGCTGGAATTATTCAGGGGAAGCCAGAAAATAAACTATTGTGAAACGTGACTAGTAACATCCTAGAACGGAAGGTTTGAGGCCATATTAATGGCGTTGTCAGGCCTGGACCACAAGAATGCACACACTGTGACCGTGTGTGCATACCCCAGTGAGTAGCTTTGCCCATACATGCGTGGGTGGACATGCTCATATGTGGCCTTGTATGTGTGCGCGTATACCAGAGTGTGTGTGCACACCTTAGCAGGTGTGTGCTTACCTCTGTGTGTGTTTGTGTACCATGGAGTGTGCGTGTGAGCCTCTGTGTCCATACTCCAATAAGAGTCCATGCCCGAGTGGTTTTTTGATCGTATTTCTTTGAATGTCGGTGTGTGTATGTAATATTTTTTTCTGTACAGTAAATTGGAGTTGAAGTAATGTTTGACATTATCTTACATTTGCAATTAATATATAAGACATTTATATTGCTACTATATGTAGCGCAAATACACACACACATATATCACATAAAACAATAGAGGCCCAATAAATCATGTCATTTGGTGCCACTGTGCAATGCATATGACAAATCGGGATGGCATAGCCAGACCATACATATACGCCCACTCCCACATGCTATGTATTACCTCTGTTGAGGGAGAG